>NC_092709.1:29974136-30574136 GCF_047496885.1 Scyliorhinus torazame
GTTGTACTCGAGGGAGCACACAGTCTTGAGGAAACACTAGACACATAGAAAGCCCGTCTGACATGGCAGAGCTGGATAACAAACCCACAGATGAGGAACTCACTATGGGCAAAGCTCCCTGTGCTGATGATATAGCGCCTGAACTCATCAAACATGGGAAACCAGCACTCTTGCAGCATCTCCTCTGTCTCTGCTAGAGGGAGAGGGCAGTGTCCCAGGATGTGTGTAATGCAGAGATTGTAGAAAAACAAAGGTGCGAGATTGTAGAAAAACAAAGGTGACGCAATAACTATTGAGGCATCACCCTGCTGAGTATCGTGGGAAAACTATTTTCCTGTTTTGCCCTTGTCAAACTGCAGAACCTGGCTAAACGCATCCAACCCAGATTCTTTGGTGTTTTCTGAACCGGAAGATCTCTAATTGACATGATCCTCTAAGTCCGGCAGCTGCAAGGTAAATCCAGTTAACAAAGGAGACCGCTATATATTGTCTTCATCAATCTCATATAGGGGAATCAGGGGTTATGGGGAGAAGGCAGGAGAATGGGGATGAGAAACATATCAGCCCTGATTGAATGGTGGAGCAGACTCAATGGGCCCAATGGCCTAATTCTGCTCCTGTGTCTTATTGTCTAATTCTACTTTGTTAGGAAAAGCAAGCCTATTTAAGCCGCTTGAGAATAATAGCCCACCAAAATTCCTCAATTTGATCTTCTCTTTCCATGACAACATGTTGGGCAAGGTCAGCTATAATGGGGCAACTTCAGAACCCTTTGAGATCTGCAGTGGGATCAAACAGGATTGTGTTCTCACACTGGCATACTTTGGCATATTCTTCTCTTTCTTGCTGTCATATATCTTCAGGTTGCCTACAAACAACACCTATTTACATTCCAGAACTGATGAAAACCTATTCAGCCTTGCTCGCCTATGATCCAAGACAAAGGTGCACCAAAACCTCCTCAGAGTTGCTCTGTACTATGATGCCGCGCTCACATTCCATAATGAGGAACACCAACAGTAGCAAAAGGCCAGACTCTCTCACACCTGCAAGGAGCTTGATTGGACCATCAGGATGAGGATCCGGGATGGTGCCATCCCACCATCTATCCGCATCATCGACAATGTGATGTTGGAACCACACCGGGTAATGCTTAACACAGAGCTGACCACCATGGCGCAACCCGATGGAAGGCTACCATTTTATCACATTGCTGTTTGTGGGTGCTTACTATGTGCAAATTGGCAGCAGTTTTCAACATTACAACAATGACCACATTTCAAGAGTGATGAATTAGCTGTAGAACAGTTGGGGCATCCAGTGGCCGCGAATGGCTCTACAAAGATGAAAGGTTTTTCCTGCTTTCTGTACAATGCCTTCCTATCCTCCTCCAGTGTTTACATTTCTCTCTCTCTTTAGCACTCACCACTTCTCTAGCCCGGGCTGTGAATTCGGCCCTGCTCCTCCCCTTCCTCAGGATCTCCTCTTTCACCGGTTCGCCATTGACCCCGATCGCCCTGTTCCGAGTTTTGACCGTTTTCACACTCGCCCTGAACAGCAGCGTGATATCGGCCGCCATTTTCCCGTGCGACACGTCACCAGCCGGCAGGTCATCACAGCGCGACCCTCCCTCAGCTGCCGCGCGCCGTGAACGGCGAAACTTCATCATCAGGGGCCCGGTTCGGCGGCGTTATGCAGTGACGTCCTCTTTGTGCGTCGGGAGGTTTCCTGTCTTGGGAATTAAGTTGGCGTGAAAACTGGCGGCGAGACCAGGAGAGACAGTCGGGCTTCTCGGGATTTGTGCGTGTGGTCCGGTGGAAAAGAATACGTCGCATGATGGCCCACGTTATAGTTTCTGAGGAAACTTAATTCCCAGGATGTTACTGAATAAGCCCGGGGTTGCCGTGGAGACCAGGACACACAACCGTCCTCCCCTCCCCCCCCCCCCCCCCCCCCCAACATTGACTTGAGTTTCATTGTTTCTGACAGAGAAGCTACAGCATAGGAGTAGGCCATTCAGCGCATCGAAGCCGCACCACGACTAGTTCCTCATCTATCATATTATACCTTCGTTGTATTCTACTTCTGGAGTAGTTTATTGTGTATTCACGACTACCTCACTGTATTTGTGGATCTCCCACCATGTTGTGAATTCATTGGACGTGGAATACTGCTTTAGACCCGTCTCTTGAAATTCGGGCAATTGTAAATGCCTGTAAATTCATCATAGAACATTACAGCGCAGTACAGGCCCTTCGGCCCTCGATGTTGCGCCGACCTTTGAAACCACTCTAAAGCCCATCTGCACTATTCCCTTATCATCTATAGGTTTATCCAATGACCATTTAAACACCCTTAATGTTGGCAAGTCCACTACTGTTACAGGCAGGGCATTCCATGCCCTTACTACTCCCTGAGTAAAGACCCTACCTCTGACATCTGTCCTATATCTATCTCCCCTCAATTTAAAGCTATGTCCCCTCGTGCTCGACATCACCATCCGAGGTAAAAGGCTCTCACTGTCCACCCTATCTAATTCTCTGATCATCTTGTACGCCTCAATTAAGTCACCTCTTAACCTTTCTAAAGAAAATAACCTCAAATCCCTCAGCCTTCCCTCATAAGATCTTCCCTCCAAACCAGGCAACATCCTGGTAAATCTCCTCTGCACCCTTTCCAGTGCTTCCACATCCTTCCTATAATGCGGCGACCAGAACTGCACGCAATACTCCAAATGTGGCTGCACCAGAGTTTAGTACAGCTACAACATGACCTCATGGCTCCGAAACTCAATCCCTCTACTAATAAAAGCTAACACACCGTATGCCATCTTAACAACCCTCTCAACCTGGGTGGCAACTTTCAGGGATCTATGTACATGGACACCAAGATCTCTCTGCTCATCCACACTACCAAAAATCGTACCATTTGCCCAGTACTCTGTCTTCCTGTTATTCCTTCCAAAATGAATTACCTCACATTTTTCTGCATTAAACTCCATTTGCCACCTCTCAGCCCAGCTCTGCAGCTTATCTATGTCCCTCTGTAACATGTTACATCCTTCCGCACTGTCCACAACTCCACCGACTTTAGTGTCATCGGCAGATTTACTCACCCATCCTTCTACGCCATCCTCCAGGTCATCTATAAAAATGACAAACAGCAGTGGCCCCAAAACAGATCCTTGTGGTACACCACTAGTAACTGGACTCCAGTCTAAACATTTCCCATCAACCACCACCCTTTGCCGCCTTCCAGCTAGCCAATTTCTGATCCAAACTGCTAAATCATCCTGAATCCCATGCCTCTGTATTTTCTGCAATAGTCTACCATGGGGAACCTTATCAAATGCTTTACTGAAATCCATATACACCACATCAACTGCTTTACCCTCGTCCACCTGTTTGGTCACTTTCTCAAAGAACTCTGTAAGGTTTGTGAGGTCGATGGAGCAGGTTCTGAGATCTTGGTCATGATGGGCTGCGTGACGTATGTCCACTGGCGCATAAGTTGTGCTGGGTAACTGTCCCGTAACGAGTGTGTGTATGATATTGGTCCACTTCCCTTGGTATTCTAGGTGGTGAAGGTTCCAGGTTTTGAAGTTGTTTTTTTAATAGAATCCCTACAATGCAGAAGGAGGTCATTTGGCCCATCGAGTCCGCACCAACCCTCTGAAAGAGTTTTGGCTATGAAGAAAGATCGGATAGATTTGAGTTGTTTTCCTTGGAGCAGAGGCGACTGAGGGGGGATATGATTGATATGTATAAAATTATGAGGGTCATAGATAAAGTAGACAGGAATAAACTTTTCCCCTTGGTGGAGGGATCAATGAGCAGGGGGGTACAAATTTAAGATAAGGGGCAGGAGGTTTAGAGGGGATGTGAGATTGGAACTCGCTGCCTCAAAGGGCAGTGGAGGCAGAGACCCTCAGAACATTTAAGTATTCAGTTGTGGGAACTTGCGATGCCAAGACATACAGTGCTATGTGCCAAGTACTGGAAAATGGGATTAGAATAGTTAGGTGGTTGTTTTTGACCAGCGCAGATGCAATGGGCCAAAGGCCCTTACTGTGCTGTCGGACTCTATAACTATAACCTGCACATCTTTTGACTGTGGGAGAAAACCGGAGCACCTGGAGGAAACCCATGCAGGCACTGAGAGAATGTGCAAACTCCACACTGACAGTCACCCAAAGCCGGAATTGAACCAGAGTCCCTGGCTCTGTGAGGCAGCAATGCTAACCACTGTGCCGTTCCTGAGGAGAGGCTGGCAGGGGTTGAAAAACATCCAGAGCAGGAAAACCTGTACCAGCAATGAGACAATGGTCATGTAGGTCCATAAATCTTGGGTGAATCTTGTGCATATGAGATTGTCCATAGTTTCCCTGGCACGCTCTCCATGGTCCTGCCATCCATTAAAGGCTCATGCATATTCATGTTGTTTGGAATTTATCCTCATCTAAGGAGGAGGACACGTAGTTGTCCTGATGCAAGCGTTCACCACATTGCAAGGCCACATTGTGCAGTGTACAGCATGCCACGATTATCTGTGAAATCCTGTGTGGTGCATACTGGAGAGATCCTCTGAACCTATCAAGGGAGTAGAAGCCCATTTTCAACATGCCAGTGGTCTGTTATATGATGGCTTTGGTCACGTGTAGGCTGCTTTGTAGCACTCCTCCTCTGCACGATGGAGATGTCTCACTTGTGTCATTAATCAGGCCTGAATGGGATAGCTCTTGTCACCCAGGTCTCAGCTGTCAGCCTGGACTGGAGCCTTGAAAAGCTCAGGAGCTGAGAGTTATGCAAGCTTTTTTTTTTTATAAATATTTTTTATTAAGGTTTTTTAACAACACAATTTTTTCCCCTTACAAACAATAACTGCCCCCCCCCCCCCCCACCTCCGTAACAAAATAACGCAAAATCTCCCTGAGCAAGATATATACATGGGAAGATGGTATATTGACACAGCTTTATACACTGGCTCTTGGCCGCACGTACCGTTTCTCCCCACCCTCCATGCCATCTCCCGCTCGTCCATCCCCTCAAACAATCTCTCGTTCCCCCCTCCCCCCAGGGTTGCTGCTGCTGCTGACCGACCTTCTAACGCTCCGCGAGATATTCTAGGAACGGTTGCCACCGCCTGTAAAACTCCTGTGCAGACCCTCTCAACGCAAACTTAATTCTCTCCAATTTTATGAACCCCGTCATGTCGTTAATCCAGGCCTCCAGGCTAGGGGGCTTCGCCTCCTTCCACAATACCAAGACCCTTCACCGGGCTACTAGGGACGCAAAGGCCAGAATTCCGGCCTCTTTCGCCTCCTGCACTCCCGGCTCATCCACTACTCCAAATATTCCTCATCCCCAGCTTGGCTTGACCCGGACTTTCACCACCTGGGATATTACTCCCGCCACACCTCTCCAGAACCCCTCCAATGCCGGGCATGACCAAAACATATGGACATGGTTCGCCGGGCTCCCTGAACATCTTTCACATCTATCCTCTACCCCAAAGAACCTACTCAGCCTTGCCCTCGTCAAATGCACTCTGTGAACCACCTTAAATTGTATCAGACTGAGCCTGGCACACGAGGAGGAGGTATTAACCCTACCCAGGGCATCAGCCCATAGCCCTTCCTCAATCTCCCCCAGCTCCTCCTCCCATTTACCTTTCAATTCTTCTACTAGCGCTTCCCCTTCTTCTTTCATCTCTTGGTATATTTCCGACACCTTGCCCTCCCCGACCCATACCCCCGAGATCACCCTATCTTGAACTTCTTGTGCCGGGAGCAACGGAAATTCCCTCACCTGTCGCCTCACAAATTCCCTCACCTGCATATATCTAAATGCATTTCCCGGGGGTAACTCAAATTTCTCCTCCAGTGCCCCTAGGCTCGCAAATGTCCCGTCAATGAACAGGTCCCCCATTCTTCTTATCCCCGCCCGATGCCAGCCTTGGAACCCCCCCCCCGTCCATCTTCCCCGGGACAAACCGGTGGTTACCCCTGATCGGGGACCACACCGATGCTCCCATTGCACCCCTGTGCCTTTTCCACTGGCCCCAGATCCTTAGTGTTGCCGCCACCACCGGGCTTGTGGTGTATTTTGTCGCCGAGAACGGCAGCGGTGCCGTTACCAACGCCCCCAGGTTCGTACCTTTACAGGACGCCATCTCCATCCTCTTCCATGCCGCCCCCTCTCCCTCCATGACCCACTTGCGGATCATCGCCACGTTTGCTGCCCAGTAGTAACTCCCTAGGTTTGGCAAAGCCAACCCTCCTCGGTCCCTATTGCGTTCCAAGTACCCTCTCCTAACCCTCGGGTTCTTATTTGCCCACACGTACCCCATAATACTCCTACCTACTCTCTTGAAAAAGCCCTTGGTGATCACGATGGGGAGGCACGGAAACACAAACAAAAACCTCGGAAGGACCACCATTTTGACCGACTGCACCCTACCCGCCAGCGAGAGCGGGAGCATGTCCCATCTTTTAAAATCCTCCTCCATTTGCTCCACCACCCTCGTCAAATTCAGTTTATGTAGGGCCCCCCAACTTCTGGCTATCTGGATCCCCAGATACCGAAAACTCCTCTCCGCCCTCCTCAGCGGTAGGTCCCCTATCCCTCTTTCTTGGTCCCCTGCCTGTAATACAAAAAGCTCACTCTTCCCTACATTAAGCTTGTAGCCCGAGAACTCTCCAAACTCCTTCAGAGTCTGCATGAACTCCACCATCCCCTCCATTGGGTCCGCCACGTATAGCAGCAGTTCACCCGCATATAGCGATACCCGATGCTCCTCTCCCCCGCGGACTATCCCCCTCCATTTCTTAGACTCCCTAAGTGATATGGCCAAGGCAAACAACAGGGGGCACCCCTGCCTCGTCCCTCAGTACAGCCGAAGGTACTCCGACCTCCGCCGGTTCGTCACTACACTCGCCACTGGGGCGCTGTAAAGGAGCTTAACCCATCTAATAAACCCTCCCCGAACCCAAACCTGCGCAATACCTCCCAGAGGTACTCCCACTCTACTCGGTCAAAGGCTTTTTCCGCGTCCATAGCTGCCACTATCTCCGCCTCTCCCTCCTCCGATGTCATCATAATCACGTTTAAGAGCCGCCGCACATTGGTATTTAACTGCCTGCCCTTTACGAATCCCGTTTGGTCCTCGTGAATCACCCCCGGGACACAGTCCTCAATCCTAGTGGCCAGTACTTTCGCCAATAGCTTAGCATCCACATTGAGGAGCGAAATCGGCCTGTACGATCCACATTGCAGTGGATCCTTGTCTCGCTTTAGAATCAAGGAGATTGTCGCCTCCGACATTGTCCGGGGCAGGGTTCCCTCCTCTCTTGCCTCGTTAAAGTCCTCACTAGTAGCGGGGCCAGCAGGTCCACATATTTTCTATAGAACTCCACCGGGAACCCGTCCGGCCCCGGGGCCTTCCCCGCCTGTATGCTCCCCAAACCGTTACTCAACTCCTCCAACCCAATTGGTGCCCCCAAACCAACCGCCTCCTGCTCCTCCACCCTCGGGAGCCCCAGCTGGTCCAGGAATCGCCTCATCCCCCCCTTCCCCCCCCTGGGGGCTGGGATCTGTACAGCTCTTCATAGAAGGCCTTGAATACCTTATTTATTTTCATTGCACTTCGAACCGTGGCTCCCCTTCCATCTTTGATTCCCCCTATTTCCCTCGCTGCTGCCCTTTTACGGAGCTGGTGCGCCAGCATCCGACTAGCCTTTTCCCCGTACTCGTAGGTCGTCCCCTGCGCCTTCCTCCACTGTGCCTCCGCCTTGCCCGTGGTCAGCAGGTCAAACTCCGCCTGGAGCCGTCGCCTTTCCCCAAGTAATCTTTCCTCCGGGGCCTCTGCGTATCTCCTGTCCACTCGCAAGATCTCCCCCACTAACCTCTCCCTTTCCATTCCCTCTGTCTTCTCCCTATGAGCCCTGATGGAGATCAGCTCTCCCCTGATCACCGCCTTCAACGCCTCCCATACCACCCCCACTCGCACCTCCCCGTTGTCGTTGGCCTCCAAGTACCTTTCAATACACCCCCCGCCTCCAAGTACCTTTCAATACACCCCCTCACCTTCCCACACACCACCTCATCAGCCAGCAGTCCCACATCCAGCCGCCACAGCGGGCGTTGGTCCCTCTCCTCTCCCAGCTCCAGTTCCACCCAGTGTGGGGCATGGTCCGAAACGGCTATGGCCGAATACTCCGTCCCCTCCACTCTCGGGATGAGCGCCCTGCCCAGAACAAAGAAATCTATCCAGGAGTAAGCCTTATGTACGTGGGAGAAAAAAGAAAATTCCCTGCCCTGCGGTCTTGCAAACCTCCATGGGTCCACTCCCCCCATCTGATCCATAAAACCCCTGAGCACCTTGGCCGCCGCCAGCCTCCTTCCCGTCCTTGATCTGGAGCGGTCCAGTGCTGGGTCCAGCACCGTATTGAAGTCCCCTCCCATTATCAGTCCTCCTACCTCCAGGTCCGGAATGCGCCCCAACATGCGCTTCATAAATCCAGCATCATCCTAGTTCGGGGCGTAAACACCGTGCTTTCCAAAGCCTGCCCCGCCCCCCATGGTGCAGCTCCTGTCATGGCCTTGTCCCTCTCCCCCAGCCCATATAGCATTTCCTGCGCGTGGTTGACCCCCTATGTACAACAACCATCATACTTCAACCCTCAAACACCCCCCTCCCACACAAACCCTCAATTAGAGTCCAATTTTTCAGTTAGTATAAAGGTCCACGCCTCTTTGGGCGTTTCGAAGTAGTGGTGTTGGCCATTATGTGTAACCCACAGTCACGCTGGCTGCAACATTCCAAATTTCACTCCTTTCCGATGCAGCACCGCTTTGGCCCGGTTGAAACCCGCTCTCCGCTTAGCGACCTCCGCGCTCCAGTCCGGGTATATTCTGATCTCCGCATTGTCCCACTTGCTGCTCCATTCCTTCTTGGCCCATTTCAGGACCCTCTCTCTGTCCGTAAACCGGTGAAATCTCACCACCATCGCCCTTGGCGGCTCATTTGCCTTGGGCTTCCTCGCTAGCACTCGGTGCACCCCATCCAGCTCCAGCAATCCTGGGGGGGCCTCCGCACCCATCAGCGTCCCGATCATTGTGCCCACATATGCCGTGGCATCGCCCCCCTCCACTCCTTCTGGGAGACCCAGGATCCTCAAATTATTTCTCCTTGACCTGTTCTCCAGGTCTTCGAGTCTTCCCGCCCACGTCTTGTGCAGCACCGCGTGCCGCTCCACTCTCTCCGCCAGGCCCACGGGCTTGTCGTCGTTCCCACTCATTTTTTCCTGGATCTTCACCTCTTGGGCTTTCTGGGTTGCTCCAAGTCTTTCAATCATTGCTAGCATAGGCGCCACCATCTCCTTGCGCAGCTCCTTGAAGCAGCGCTTGATGAACTCTTGCATCTCCTCTTTGTCCGTGGGCGCCGCCATTTTGTTTTGTTTTTTCTTTCTTCTCCCGCTGCTCCAGGGCCGCTTTTTTCGCCGTTTCGCTGCGGGTCCGATCCATGCAGGTTAGTAGGGGACCTTTCTCCTTCCTTCCCCACGGGTTGGTTATTTAAAAAGTGCCGTTGGGGCTCCGTTAGCGGGCCCAAAAGTCCGTCTTCGCGGGAGCTGCCGAATCGCGCGGCTTAGCTCCGCATCGCCGCAATCCGAAAGTCAGTTATGCAAGATATATGAGTCAAGTGAGCTCCCTAGGAAATAAGCGCAGACCTACACAATTCTTCAGCTGTAGCCGCAAGCCAGTTGGATGTGAATATAACCATAATTGGAATCCTTCCAGTTCACACATGCAGTTGGCTGTTCCAACATGAACAACATGAGTGTAGTCAATTACCTGCTTGCACTTTAGGGAAACGAGCAATGGCCACCAAGCCTATTTGCCTGGCTGTCATCATCTGTGTTGAACCTGATGAACTCATTGTCACAGCGGAAGAGGGCATTGGCCATCTCTTTGCATCTGTTTATGGCAGCCTGCAAAATGCGACACGTCATTCGTGGAGCCCTCGAATCAGCTGATGACAAACCCACAATCACTTTGAGGGCCACAGGCATGGCGTTGCCACCAGATTCTGTGGCTACAGGTCTTGCTGCAGCATTCGAAAAAGTTTGGTGAACGCTTCCCGGGACAGTCTCTACCATTTCTGGCATTGCCTGTTGGACACCTGGAGGTAGTTTGTCCATATCCTGAAGATGTGCTGACACGCCAATGAGTGTGCCTTCCTTGGATGGCTGCCTCCTGACTTACCTCTCCCTCTGGTGCTGCCTGTTGATGGCCTTGCGATTTCAGTTGTTGGCTGGCGAGAGTCTTCCTTTGCCACATGCTCTCCTTTTGCGATGTTGTGGGAATGTTTGGTATATGAGACCCATAAATATTCCCCCAGGTGAACTGTGTGACAAAGGTATTAATTCATATCGCTGAATATTTTGTTAATATAGGTGCTAAGCAATGAGATTTGCCCAAAATCAAAACTCCACCCTTCCAACACTGGCCTCCTCCCACTGTGATCTGCGGTTCTGGAAGCTACAAGTAGGTTTTTTGTCATGGTCAGTTACGCTGTCCAGGTGACTCTCGAGGGAATTTTCTATATCGTTATTCAATCATCTGTGATTTGCTTTTTAAATATATTTCAATTATTTTAATTTTTTTATTTCTACAATTGATTCTTAGTTTTCAATATGTTTCCAGTTATAATATAAATGGATTGGGATAGAAATTCCCTGTTCGTGAAAAAGTTAATATAATTTTGGGTGTTCCTTTTTCTTTCTGTTTTGCTCTGTATATTTTGAGCTGCATTTCCACGTACATAAGATAATAAGAACCAGGAGCAGGTCTTCAGCCCCTTGAGCCTGCTCCACCATTCAAAAAGATCAAGACTGATCTGATGATGGTTGCACAGTGGTTAGCACTGTTGCTTCACAGCGCCAAGGACCCGGGTGCGATTCCCGGCTTGGGTCACTGTCTGTGCGAGTCTGCACGTTCTTCCCGTGTCTGCGTGGGTTTCCTCCAGGTGTTCTGTTTTCCTCCCAAAAGTGCTTGTTGGGTGAATTGGACATTCTGAATTCTGCCTCAGTGTACCTGAACAGGCGCCGGAATATGACAACTAGGGGATTTTCACAGTAACTCATTGCAGTGTTAATGTAAGCCTACTTGTGACACTAATAAAGATTATTGTTATTATAAATGGTGTTGCATTGAGATACAGCAGTTAGGGCGAAGGGGATCAAACGATATTGGGAGGGGGAAGAGGCAGGATCAGGCTATTGAGTTGGATGATCAGCCATGATCATAATGAATTGGCTCGAAGAGCCAAATGGCCACCTCCTCCTCCTATTTTCTATGAACCTGTATGGGCCCTGATTGTGCCTGCCTTTTCATGGAATACGTGGAACATTCTATGGAACATATGGACGATAAGGGAATAGTGTAGATGGGCTTTAGAGTGGTTTCACAGGTCGGCGCAACATCGAGGGCCGAAGGGCCTGTACTGCGCTCTAATGTTCTATGTTCTATGTTCTTTGATCTACTCTTACTTCAATGAGGCAACAATGCTAACCACTGCACCATCGTGCCACCCGGTCACCAACTTTAAAGATTAACTCTCTCCAGAGATGCTGATCGTCTGGGGTTTCCAGCATTTTCTGGTTTTAGTTGCAAAACAAAATTTTACGACAAATATTGATAAAATTTATGTTTTGAATGATTTTTTTAAATTAAAATTTTTGACTTGAGTACAATAAAGTCAGATGAAATTCAGAATATGAATAAAATCTGGAAATACTCAGCAAATGTCCTTTTGTCAGAACTGGAAAAAAAGTAGAGAGATGAAGCAAGTATAGAGGCAGGGCAAGTGGGTGAGCGGGGAATAAAACAAAGGGTAGGTCAGTGATAAGGTCGAGAGCAAGGGAAATTAAATGGATGATGGTGAAAGGTAGTGAGAGAAGTGAAGAAACCAAAGATGAATCTAGGAGAGGTGCAAATAGGAAAAGTAGAATCATTACCAACAGTTACAATCCAGAACAAGGGTGCAACTGTTATGATCTGAAATTGTTGAACTCAATTTAGTGTCCAGAATGATGTAAAGTGCCAAATCAAAAGAACAATACAGCACAGGAACAGGCCCTTCGGCGCTCCAAGCCTGCAGCAGTCATGATACAAACCTTGGCCAATACCCTCTGCATTTCCTTGTGCCTTATCCCTCTATACCCATCCTATCCATGATTTGTCGAGATGCCTTTTGAACGCCGTTAATGTATCTGCTTCCACAACCTCCCCTGGCAAGGTTTTCCTGGCACTCACCACCCTCTATATAAAAAAACCTGCCTTGCACATCTCCCCTAAACTTTGCCCATGGACCTTAAACCTATCACCCCTGGTCTCTGACCCCTCCACCTGGGAAAGAGTGCCTGCCCATTCACTCTATCCATGCCCCTCATAATCTTATAGACCTCTGTTGGGTCACCCGTCAACCTCTAATGAAAACAGTGCGAGTCTATTCAGCCTCTCCCCATAGCTCACACCATAATAAATTGGCTCCAAGGGCCAAATGGCCAAACCAGGCAACATCCTGGTAAAGCTCCTCTGCATCCTCTCCAAAGCCTCCACATCCTTCTGTTAGTGTGGTATCCAGAATTGTGCGCAATATTCCAAGTGCGGCCTTACCAATGTTAGAACATAGAACAAACAGTGCAGAAGGAGGCCATTTGGCCCATTGAGCCGACCCATTTAAGCCCTCACTTCCACCCTATCCCCGTAACCCAATAATCCCTCCTAACCTTTTTGGACACTAATGGCAATCTAGCATATCCACTTAACCTGCACACCTTTGGACTGTGGGAGGAAACCGGAGCACCCGGAGGAAACCCACACAGACATGGGGAGAACGTGCAGAATCTGCCCAGATAGTGACCCAAGCTGGGAATCAAACCTGGGACCCTGGCGCTGTGCTACCGTGCTGCTTCTATACAACTGTAGCATCACTTGCCAGTTTTTATACTCGCTGTCCCATTCAATGAAGGTAAGCATTCCATATGTTTTCTTGACTACCTTGTCCACTTGTGTTGCCACTTTCAAAGATCTGTGGACTTGCATGCCCAAATCTCTCTAACTTTCTATATTCCTAAGAGTTTTGCCACATTTGTCTGGATTAAACTCCATTTGCCATTTCTCTGCCCAAGTCTCCAACCTATCTATGTCCTGCTGTATCCTCTGACAATCCTCAACACTATCTGCCACTCCACCAACCTTGGTGTCATCCTCAAAAAAACTCAATCAAGTTACTGAGGCACGACCTCCCCTTCGGAAAACAATGCTGTCTATCGCTAAAGAGTCCATTTGTTTCCAAATGTCCCTGAGAATTCTCTCCAATAATTTATCTGCTACCGACGTGAGGCTCACCGGCCTACAGTTTCCTGGATTATCCAAAAGACGAGATTCTGTTCCTCAAGCTTAAGTTTAGCTTTGTTCGATTAGTGTAGTTGGTCAAGGACTTAGTAGGAGTGGGGTGAAGAGTTAAAATCATACGTGGATCCCAACTGTAATTTCATCCTTCACCTTTTCTACATATTCAGCATTCCTCACACCACTGCTCTCACTGCATTCTGAGATCCATGCGCCATCACATGTAATCACTCGACCCCTCACTTTAGCAGCACCGACTTTATCTTAAAGCTGTCCCGATCTGCTGTTCTGTTTCAAACTTTGCCTCACCTGACACTTCAACAAAAAAACTTCTGTTTCTTTTCAGGTGTCAAGGATCACAAGCTTCAACAACTGATGTAAGCCAATGCCCTTCTGGAACTGTCTTCTTCTGGTTCACTTTCAACTGATCCTATTCCATCTTCTAATCTCAACCGTTGCCTTGGTTTTACTGTCCCCTCTGATCCCCAATGATCAGTCTTCAGCAAAGGACACAGCTTTATCTCCTTCCACCCCAACCTCAAGCTCAGCATGCCACTCTG
The DNA here is from genome assembly GCF_047496885.1 of Scyliorhinus torazame. Taxonomy (NCBI): domain Eukaryota; kingdom Metazoa; phylum Chordata; class Chondrichthyes; order Carcharhiniformes; family Scyliorhinidae; genus Scyliorhinus; species Scyliorhinus torazame. The sequence goes on from NC_092709.1 coordinate 29,988,112, forward strand.
CTTTTCTTCTGTCCCCTTCGCATAAGCACCCACTTCCGGGGCCAGTCATCTCCCAAATATAGTGGGTTTTCTCTCCCTTCTTTAGAATTCGGATTACACCTGGATCCCTCTGTCTCATTTCTTATTCCCTTCAGGTCTTTTCATTAACTGCCAGCTTGACATCAGCCATTTCAATTTCCAGACTCCCCTCGCTCACTCTCATTGAATTTGCAGCACCGCTGTTCTCTCAGATCCATGAACTGACTTCAATCTAGTGGAGGCTGAAAGTCAACTCTTGCAAACTTCCTCCTACTGGACAATGATCCCACCACTACTCAAAGCAGCAGTCCAAGATCACCTTTGGATATCTCTTCTCCCGCCTCCAACTTCATTGTCCTCCAAACACACACTGCCGTTTCCTACCTCCTTCCCAAGATCAACAAATCCACTGCCCTGGTAGACTCATCTTTTCAGCCCATTCTTGACCCAAAGAACTGATTTCTTCACATTTGACTCTTCCCTTATCCAGTTTCTTCTCACCTACACCTGTAACTCATTCAATACTCTCCATCATTTTAAGCGTTTCCTGGCACTAACCACCTCCTTCACAATGGATATCCAATCTCACTGCAAGACCATCCATTACTATGACAGTCTGAAGGTTCTTCTTTCCTTCCTTAAACAGAGGCTCGACCAGTCCACACGCACCACCACCTTCCTACAATGGGCTCACATGTTCTTACATTGAACAATTTTTCCTCTCGGTAGCACAGTGGTTAGCACTGTTGCCTCACGGCACTGAAGCCCTGAGTTCGATCCTGGCCCCGGGTCACTGTCCGTGTGGAGTTTGCATATTCTCCCCGTGTCTGGATGGGTCTCACCCCCCACAACACTGCAGGGTGTTTGTATTGGTCATGCTAAATTGCCCCTTAATTGGGAAAAATAAAAGATTTGGGTAAAGTTGGTAGCCTTGTATCAGAACTGGAAGGGTTTGGGGCAGAACGGTGGCGCAGTGGGTTAGACCTGCTGCCTCACGTGCCGACGTCCCAGGTTCGATCCCGGCTCTGGGTCACTGTCCGTGTGGAGTTTGCACATTCTCCCTGTGTTTGCGTGGGCTTCGCCCCCACAACCCAAAGATGTGCAGGCTAGGTGGATTGGCCACGTTAAATTGTCCCTTAATTGAAAAAATGAATTGGGTACTTTAAATTTTAAAAAAAGAACTGGAAGGATTTTTAAGCAAATACAAAACTGTATTTTGTACCTCATGCCGGGCTGGGATTGTGCCGGGATGGTGGTGGCAGGTAGCATGCTGCAGGATGGAGTGGAGGACACTTACGTTGAAGACAGAATCGCTGTTAAAGAGATCTTTGAAGTGTTCCTTCCAACAGACAGTGACTTCCTTTCTGTACTTGGTGAGTACCTCTCCGTTTTTGGCCAGCATTGTGGTGAGGCCTTGGGTGCTTGGGCTGCAGGTGGTCTTGACTGCTCTAAAGAAATCTCGCGCATCATGTTTTATCGGCTTACCGGTGGATATCTAGAATGTGGCCTCATCATGACCAACACTGTATTCCATCAGACAGACAAGTACAAGGCCTCATGGCAACGCCCTCATTCCAAGCACCAGCTCGACTACATCATAGTGAAAGCGAGGATGTGCATAACACCCACAGGAGCCATGAACTGCTGTACGAATCACTGTCTAATCCGCTCTGTGAGCAACATCAATGTATCTCAAAGTAATAATGGCATCCCTTCCCCCTCTCTGCTGATTACACCTCCCACAGGTCTGTGTCCTTTCCAACTCTGGCATTGAAATCGACAAGGAGGATCAGCTTGTTGCCTATTGGCACTCAGGCCAAAGATTGAAGCTGGAGTAAAATTCCTCTTTGGGCTCGTCTGGAGCTTTCAGTGTTGGGGCGTGTGCACTGAGGACTAGCATACTGGTTCTGGACTAGGGTGAGCAGAAGAATCATGGGGCAATTATTTATCTTGCAAGAGAAGCCTCTGAGACGGCCAGCTAAATTATTTTTAATGGCGAAGCCATCCCAGTAGAGAATTTCTAGATTCACTTTTTTTTTTTAACGCATTTTATTCAAACTTGTAGTAGGTTACAGCAAATAAACACCCGGGAAACATTCTTCCCAACAATCAACTATACAGTTTGTACAGATTTTTCTCCTTTTTCAGCCCCCCTCCCCATCACCCATCACCACCCCCGCCCCCGCCCCGCCAGCAACGAACAACTCCTCAAACACGGTCACAAACATCTGCCACCTTTCCTCAAACTCCCCTGCTGAGCCCCTTCACTCATACTTTATCTTCTCTAACCGCAGTAAGTCATACAGGTCACCCAACCATGCTGCTACCCCCGGTGGCGATGCCGACCGCCACTGCAGCAAAATTCGTCACTGTGCAATCAGAGAGGCGAAGGCCATGACAGCGGCCTTCCTCCTCTCCATGAGCTCCGGCTTCTCTGAAACCTCAAATGTCGCCACTCCCTCCTCCACTATCCTGGCTAAGACCGCAAACACTCCAGCCCAGAATCTTCCCAATTTTTCACAACCCCAAAACATGTGCGCGTGATTCGCTGGCCCCCGCCCACAGCTCTCACACTCATCTGCTATCCCCTGAAAGAATCCCCTCATTCTCGCCCGAGTCATATGCACCCTGTGCACCACCTTAAACTGTATCAGCTCATCCTTGCACAAGAGGAAGTCCCGTTTACCCTTCGCAGTGCCTCACTCCATACTCCCCAATTGATCTCCATTCCCAACTCCGCGTCCCATTTCTCCTTGATCTTCACCACCCGCTCGCCTCCCCGCTCCCCCAGCCACTTATACATACCCCCAATTCTTCCCTCCCCTTCCACATCCGGAAGCAGCAGTCGCTCCAGCAGGGTGTATCCTGGCAATCTAGGGAACCCCTTCCAGACCTTTCGTGCAAAGTCCCCAACCTGTAGATACCTGAACTCACTACCCCTCGGCAGCTCTATCCTCTCCCTTAGCTCCTCCAGACTGGCAAACCCTTCCTCCAAATGCAAATCCCTCACCTTGACCAGCTCCACTTCCCTCCACCTCCTGTATACACTACCTATTCCCCGCCCCCCCTCCCCCGGCTCAAACCCATGATTCTCGCACAGCGGCGTTAGCACCAACATCCCTTCCACCCTAAAATGCCTCCTCAGTTGATTCCATATCGTCACTGTGGACTGCACCACTGGGCTCCCTGAATACCTACTCGGAGCCATTGGCAATGCTGCCGTCACCATAGCCCTCAAACTAGACCCCTTACAAGATTTCTCCTCCATCCTAACCCACTCTACCCCTTCTCCTTCCCACCACCGTCACACCTTGTCCACATTCGCCGCCCAATAATAATGAAGCAAGTTTGGCAACGCCAACCCCCCCTGCTGCCTCTGTAGCAGGGTCCTCCCCACCCTCGGCACCTTCCCTCCCATACAAAGTCAGAGATGATTGTGTCCACTTTCTGAAAAAAGGCCTTTGGTATAAAGATCGGGAGAGCCTGAAAGATAAACAAGAACCTCGGCAGAATATTCATTTTCACCACTTGGACCCTCCCCGCCAACGTTAAGTGCAGTGTATCCCACCTCTTAAGATCCTCCCTGGCCTCCTCCACCAGCTTCGTTAAGTTCCACTTATGGAGCCCCGTCCATTCCCTCGCTACCTGAATCCCCGAATACCTAAACCGACCCCTCGCTACCGTAATTGGCATCCCCCCTAAATTAGCTGGCTGTGCCAGCTGATTCACCGGGAATACCTTGCTTTTCCCTACATTCAGCCTGTATCCCGAGAACCCTCCAAACCTCCCCAACAGGCCCATAATCTTTCCCATACTCTCCAACGGGAATTTCTAGATTCACAACCGCGTGAAGAAATTTCTCCTCAATCCAAACCAAAATGGCCAATACCTGATCCTAAGGAACATTAGCTACAACGTTAGGAATGATTTCTGCTCTTAATTGAATATTACTATGAAATCTTTAACAAGCATTGGCTAAAAAGACCCGAGTTAACATTTTATCTAAAGAACATAATTCTTGCTAATAATCTTGACATTTCAGTGCAATTTCGTGAGCTCACAATCCTCTTAACATGGGTGAAAATACTACCATCTAAGCCAACCTGGCAGCTGCTTCAAGCTTCAAAAGTTAATTCTCAAACCTCAAGGGGTGAACTTTACAGCCGCTCACTGGCATATTGGAAAGCGGGTGGCCAACCTGCTGCCTTTCCGTCTACTCCCAACTGACCCCCGTGTTATGTGGCATATTTTATTTGAGGGGGAAGGGGGGCGTTGGTAGGCAGCCTGCCTGCCCTTCGGCCTATTGAGGCTCTTAAGTGGGCAACTGCCTGCCACTTCAGGACCTTATTCTGTCTCTGTTGCAATTTTTTGGTCTGTGGGGGAAGGCAGTAAAAAGGCAGGCATGCTGTCTGCTTCGACAATGTGGGCTGCTATCTGAATGGAAGGGGGAGCACCTCGTTTGGGTGGGGGGGGGGGGGTCGTGTCCATTGAGGATACACCCCTAAGATGGTGCTCCAGCTTTGTCTCTCCTCCTGGCCTCTTTAACCCTACCCCCACCACTCTGCCTCCCCGCTGGTCCCCCAGCTCTGCCTGCCAAAAATCCCAGACTTATCTGAAGTCGAGACAACACCTTTGGATCTTCGTGGGGACCCGCTGTAGTCCCAGCAGTGGCCACTACTGCCTTTTGGCGCTGCTGGGACTGCAGAGCTGCTGGCTGATCAGCTCTTTAAGGCAGGACGTCCTGTTTCTGAGGGCCAGAAGTCCGAATCTGCTTTAATTAAGGCTGCCCCCATTCTACTATCACTGCAGAGCAGCCAACCTTCACGTCTGCAAGGTGCCAATTGATTAAAGTCCACCCCGTTATCTATTCTGCAGCCAGTATCTGCTTAAGGTTTGGTTGACTTTATTTTGCAGAATTTGATTTGGGCAGTTTTTAAATGTAATGCTTTGTCAGTAACAATCTAGTTTATTTTTTAATCTCATGGGACTTTTCAATTTTAACATTAATCTTTTGATTTAATCTGTTTTCCATTTTTAAAAACTTTTTTTCAAAAGTATGCTTATTAAAGTTTTTCATATTGACAAACAATGAACAAAAACACAAGAGTACAAATATTGCAAACAAAGAAAAGTGACTAACATTAAACACTATACCTAAAACCACCAACAGCTGGCAGTGTCTAGATATTTGAAAAAGGAAATGGACAGTTGCCATCTCGGGTATAATCTCTCCACTGAACCCGTGATGGTGAATTTAATTTTCTCCATGTGCAAGAAGGACATTAAGTCCCCTAACCAGTCAGAGGCACTGAGCAGAACGGGAGACCTCCAACCGAGCAGTATCTACCTTTGAGCTATCGGTGAGGCAAACACAACAACATCCGCTTCTGCCCTCGAGTGAATAACCGGTGAATCTGAAACCACAAATATGGCTACCAACAGGCATGGAGTAAATCCAATTGGAGCATCTCCAACATGGTGCTAAAATGGGAAGCCCAGAAACTAACGTGTTTGGGGCAGGACCAAAACATATGCAAATAATCCGTTGCGGGCAAGCGAACAGTGATCACATCTATTCTCAACACTAATAAAAAAGCCACTCATAGAATCGTAGAGTTTACAGTGCAGAAGGAGGCCATTTGGCCCATTGAGTCTGCACGAGCCCTTGGAAAGAGCACCCTACTTAAGCCCACACCTCCACCCTATCCCAGTAACCTCATCAAACCTTTTCTTTGGACACTGAGGGCAATTTAACATGGCCAATCCACCTAACTGCACATCTTTGGACTACGGGAGGAAACCGGAGCACCCGGAGGAAACCCACGCAGACACAGGGAGAACGTGATTCCGCACAGACAGTGACCCAAGCCGGGAATTGAACCTGGGACCCGTGAAGTAACAGTGCTAACCACTGTGCTACCATGCCAGCCTCATCTTTGTCTTGGTCAAGTGCGTCCTCTGCAGCACCTTAAACTGAATTAGGCTCAACCGGGTACATGAAGACATGGAATTAACCCTGTAAAGGGCCTCTGGCCAAGCCTTGTTAGTGTAGGGCCCAGTTCACTTCCAATTCGCCCTCACCCCGTTTAGAGGAGAGGGATCAGATGAGAGGATGTGGCCACATAGGTCTGAAATAGAGCCCCTACCAGGCTGAGCCGAGGATAGAATCCTCTTCAGCAAGGAGGAATGAGGAGCCAGAGGAAAGGAAGGGAAAGCCATATGAGAGAAATCGCAAACTTGAAAGTAGCAAATAAGACTAGAGTTGGGCAGCTGAAATTTGTCTGCTAATTGACTAAAATTGGCATCTATCCCTCCATGAATACGTCTCCAAACTGCACAAGTCTCTTTCGTTTCCACAAATTAAATGTTGAGTCCAGCCCAGGAATAAGAAAAGGTGGTTGTTGCAGATAGGGGTCAGTGAAGTCAGAGAAAGGAGTTTAAAATGTTGTCGAAACTGGCTCCAGATTCTAAGGGAGGAGATTGCCACTGCGTTCGATGGGAATCTAGCAGGAGAAAGGGGCAATGTTGCAGTAACTATGGCAAGGAGAGTGGATGTAGAGCAAGAGCAAGCCTCCATCTGGCCCCATATTGAATCAGGATCACTGATCCACAGTAAGATTCTCTGGATGTTCGTGGCCCAATAGTAAAACAATATGTTTGGGAGGGAACACTGTCCAACTACCGCTCTGTAGCAGAACGCTGCGGATTCTGGGATTTTTACCTCCCCCCAAAAAAGCAGATATCAATTTGTTAATCTTGATAAAGAAGGACTTGGGAAGAAGAATGGGGACGCATTGAAAAATAAATAAATTCTAGGGAGTATGTTCATTTTTGTTGATTGAATCCTGCCCGCCAAAGATAGAGGAAGATTGTTCCCCTCTGTAAGTCCATTTTTGCACTATTGTTCAGGCTGAATAATTCACTTGTGAAGTGAGGCCCAACTGTGGGCCATCCTGACCCCCACGTAACAAAAACTTGTACTAGAGAGGTGGAAAGTGCCAAAAGCGGCTCACCTTCCAGCGGAGTTCACTGGAAAATATTCACTCTTACCTAAAGAAGGAGCCAAAGGTATTAATTGTTCTCATTATGCCATCGATGGAGGGAATTGGGCCTGTAATATCTATATTTTAAAAAAAGAATTTAGAGTACCAAATTCATTTTTTCCAATAATTGTGCAATTTAGCATGTCCAATCCACCTACCCTGTGCATCTTTTTTGGGTTGTGGGGGTGAAACCCACGCAGACACGGGGAGAATGTGGAAACTCTACACGGGCTGTGACCCAGAGCCGGGATCGAACCTGGACCTCAGCGCCGTGAGACAGAAGAACTAATCCACTTTGCCACCGTGCTGCCCTGGGTCTGTAATAATATATAAAAGTAGGTCATCCGCATAAAGAGATACACGATGTTCCACCCCATCTCGATTAATACCCCTCCATTGATCAGAAACGGGGGCTAGTTTGGCACAGTGGACTAAATAGCTGGCTTGTAATGCAGAACAATGCCAGCAGCGTGGGTTCAATTCACGTACTGGCCTCCCTGAACAGGCGCTGGAATGTGGCGACTAGGGACAATAAGCTAATATTATTAAACCCTCAAGGCTATAGAGAGCACCTCTTTTGCCAGGGTGAATAAAAATGGAGAAAGTGGGCAGCCCTGTCTAATGCCCCTATTCAAGGGAAAGTGGTCAGAGTGTAAGGTGTTCATGTGAACATTGGCCGCAGGGACATTGTATAACAAGCAGACCCAAAAGGCAAATTTATGGTGAATCCAAATTTCCTGAGAATCTCAAATAAATAGTCCAATTCCACCCTGTTGAATGCTTTCTCAGCATCGAGAGATAATGTCAACTCTGGCATGGGAAAGAATAACGTTTAAAATACTACTCACAGATAATTGACGGCCCTTTGCAAAATCGGTTTGATCTTCCAAAATTATACTTGGAAGACAAGGCTCCATCCAGAGCACCAGAACTTTAGCGAGCAGCTTACCATCCGCGTTTAAAAGTGAGCTGGATCGGTATGAACCGCAGTTGGTCGGGTCCTTGTCCCACTTAAGGAGCAAAGAAATAGAGGTTTGTATAAGGGTCGGAGGCAATGAACCACAGGATAGGGTGTCATTAAACATATCTAATAAGAAAAGTATGCGCTTTTCTGAGAACTTCGTATAAAATTCGATTGGAAAGCCATTTAGATCAGAGGCCTTAACAGCCTGCATCATTGCATTTAAAAAAAAAAAAATTTAGAGTACCCACTTTTTTTCCCCCCAATTAAGGTGCAATTTAAGGTGGCCAATCCACCGACTCTGCACATATTTGGGTGAGACCCCCGCAGACACAGGGAGAATGCAAACTCCACACGGACAGTGACCCGGGATCGAACCCGAGTTCTCGGTGCCGTGAGTCAGCAGTGCTAACCACTGCGCCACTATCCTGCCATCCCAACACAAGTGAATTAACCAATAATTTGTATAAAATTCCCAGAATCTTTGGTCCTTTGACTGCTTAATAAGTTATAGCCACCAGATTTGTAAATTGAACACAATAACTTTATAACAGGAACAATGTTGAAATATGCAATAATTGTTACAGAATAACTGCCCTTCTATCGTCCCACCCTCTATCGAAATACACCGAAGACAGACAAACACAGGGGGATGGGGTAAAATAAGAGGACTTAAGATGAAAGAAAGATGACTGTCCTTCCGATGTTTAAATCATTGCAGCAGACTGTCCTTCCAGGACGCATAGGGATCAAAGTCATCAGTGTAGTGTTAGAGATGATCTTCTGGCAGATGCATTTAGCCAATACTCCCAGACAATAGGATTTCCTCTGGAGAGGCACTTTAACTTTATTATACTGGGCCTTCATTCAAAGGATCAGCCTCATGCCTGGTGTTCTTAAGATTTTCTTTGTCTCTCCTCAAACTCAGTTCTCAGCCAGAGTTTTGATCTTACTTAGTTTCCAGTCTCACTTGAATGTCCTCCAGCTTTACTGAGGAAAGAACAGAATTCCTCACACACGAGATTTTCAAAGAGGTTTAAACAACTTAGAGAGAAAATCATAATAGCTGCTCCCAACTCTAATCCCAGAAATAAAACTGAAAGTGAAAACACAGTATCACAGAGAAAGGGACATTCCAGAGAAAATCCCGAACAATCAGCACGATCCATTGACAAGGCCCGGCAATTCAAAACAGTCCATTGGCCGACAGCCAAGTTGATCAAGGTGTGTGAGCACTGATCTCCCTGGAATCTACTCATCTGAAATTTAACAGCTCCTTGCAACCTGCATTGCCTTAGGTAATACGTCAATCTTCAGTTTGCCAGCCACTCAGAATAAAGGTGAAGTCCATCATAAAAGCATAGGCATATTAATTGTCCATGTTCAAAAATTGAAATAACAAAATTACAGAAATTAAAAGGGAAAAAACAAGGGACAAAAAAGGATTAACAGGAGGATCCTTATACTGTCTACACATGCACTTCATAGCAGGAGTGACAAGATGGAATTGGGTTGACCAGAAGAACAATAATCCGCTTTTTCTAAAAGCCCAGCTGGTATAATAAGGGGGGGGGGGTAATAGTCATGCATGGGATGGGTTGGGCAAGGGATCATGTGCAATCCCATTCTGGCTTACACCTGATTCGGCACTACACACATTGTTCACTCTTTAAACGCCCTGACGTGGATTAAGTCATTAAACATTTTGGAATAAATGCAGCCTTGCCAGCATTGCTTGCATCCTGAGAATTCTTTTAAAATTCTAGCTGCTTTTGTACCTCTATTTAGCCTCGAGGTGCTGAGGGCAAATATAACACATGCCTTTGACTGTGACTACCGAATTCAGCACAGTCCAAAAATAATCCGAGTACTTCCTGGCCGGTATCAGTGGGCAGTGCATATTATCCACTCTATATTACATGAACAAATATAATAAATCTAGTAATGCCAATGACAACAGTAGAAAGATCTGCTGGCCTCCAAAAGAAACATAGCCACTCCATTGTGCAGTTCAATGCCTTTCATATGTAGGAAACAATTTTGATGATGGAACATTTTCAAGCTAGCACATTAAACTGGCAAAATTAGCCTAATACTGGAGTGAACATTATTACCTTGAAAACAGTTTGAGCAAGAGCCAAAGTTTGAGCATGCCAATAAGTTGTTAAAGCATAAAGAGCAATTGTTCTTACCTTAATCTTTCATCTTAATCCCCTGAAAGATGCAATTGAGACAAGACAGCTTGCCATTTTCAGCTCCCTCATTTTAACATGTAAAATGAATATCGAGTATCTGAAAAATTATGTACTGACTAACTCCTGTGGAAAATAAGCATTCGGACTCCCCAGGGACCTAGTAGGTTAAGACGGTGAGTAGTTGAGTCACACTGTCCAAAAAGGTCCCTTGCTCAATCCCTGTTTTGTGCAGAGTGCACTGATCTCAGCTGGGGAAGTATTAAGGTTGCTTCAGTTGGTGCCAATGCTCCTGGTAGCGAAAGCAAAGTCAGCAATATTCTCGCTGCAGATTACTATACAATACCTGCCCCAGGCTAAAATGGTGCATGTGTGATCATTGGCTGAAGGAAGGACGAGGTTTGCACGTGTTGTCTCCTCATAGTTCAATCGTTTTTTATGACACTTTGACTAACTTAATCCTTGAAGAATGGCTACTTGGGCAGCTGTGGCTCCTAACCCTAACAATAAGATCACAACACATAGGAGCAGAATTAGGCCACTCGGCCCATCGTGTCTGCTCCGCCATTCAATCATGGCTGATATTTTTCTCATCCCCATTCTCCTGCCTTCTCCTCAAAACCCCTGATCCCCTTATTAATCAAGAACCTATCTATCTCGATCTTAAAGACACTCAGTGATTTAGCCTCCACAGCCTTCTGCGGCAAAGAATTCCACAGATTCACCACCCTCTGGCTGAAGAAATTCCTCCTCATCTCTGTTTTAAAGGATCGCCCTTTTAGTCTGAGATTGTGTCTCCTTAATATATTGAGGAGAGAGGGAAGGATAAAAAAATGACAGAATAGGAGGAGGAGGAGGGGAATGCAGGTTGAAAATCCCTTATCCAAAATGCTTGGGGCTGAGTGTGTATTGGATTTTGGAATTTTTCAGATTTTGAAATATACTTTGCATGTGTGGAGTACGTTGGGAACTGTGCATGTGCGGAATGTTTGTGTGCATTGGTAACTGCATGTGTGACGCACGCTGGGAACTGCGCATCACCCGGGAGCCGTGTGGAATTTCCCACTCATAACATCATGTCGGCGCTCAAAAAAGTGCAGATTTTGGAAGTTTTCGATTTTCGGAGAAAGGATGGTCTACCTGTATAAACTTTAAAACAGAATGTTGATACCTAATATAGAAAAAGTAGTGTCAGCTCTTCAGTTGGCAAAAGGCAATGTGAAGCTACGCCGCAGGGATCAGCAAGTCCTATATTTAATCCCTGGTTTGTTCGAGAAGATTGGGCCCATTGCCCTCTAGGCACTTTCCCAGGAGAGAGAAAGGCAGACTTGGACTTGTACAACCTAAATAAAAACCCAGCCTTTCGGCTATGATTATTTAATACATTGATTCATTAATTATGATTCATCATTACAATAATTAGAATTCATGACTTTTACAATCATCTGTTGCACAGTGGCACAGCTGCCTCACAGCGCCAGGGATCCGAGTTTAAATCCGGTCTTGGGTGACGGTCTGTGTGGAGTTTGCACTTTCTCCCCATTGTTGTGTTATGCTGTTTCGGATAACACAGACTGCTACTTGATGCAGTCTTAACTAAAGGATGCTCCAGACTCTGAAATTAGTTCAACGTGTTTATTGAGCTATTAACACAGTTCTCAAATGAGTTCGACTCTCTGCTAATCTAACTGCAGTAACTCAGTCTAACTGTACCAGCTTGCTCTAAGCCACGTGCTGGGGTGTGATGCTGCTGATCAACCCTGTCTAATTCTCTAGATGTCTGTCTGTGGAAAGAGGCAGGGTGTGAGTGCCTCATCCCTTTTATAGTGTTTATGTCATGCCCCCCTGTGGTGATGCCACCCCTGACTGCCCATTGGTTGTGTCCTATTCTGAGTGTTCATTGGTTGCACGTTTGTATATCATGACACCCATGTCTACGTGGGTCTCCCCTGGGTGCTCCAGTTTCCTCCCACATTCCCACATTTGATGAAGAGTCTATGGACTCAGAATCACACGGTGCAGAAGGGGACCATCGAGCCTTCACCGACACGTGGCAATTAGGTCGATTGGTCATGCTGTATTGCCCCTTAGTGTCCAGGGATGTGTAGGGTGGGGTTTCAGGAATAGGATGGGGGTGTGCACCTAGGTAGTGTGATTTTTCAGAGGGTCGGTGCAGCCTTGATGGGCTGAATGGCCTCTTGTGCTATGGGGTTCTATGATTGCTATGACTGGCTAACGAGTCAACACAGTAAGATAAGCAAAATACTGCAGATGCCGGAATATGGAACAAACACAGAGGATGCTGGAAAAACTCAGCAGTAATGCCAGCATCTATCAAGAGGGAAACGGAGTTAACGTCATGAGTCCTTAGACTCACTGACAAGGTTTTGATGAAGAGTCTATGGACTCAGAATCACACGGTGCAGAAGGGGACCATCGAGCCTTCACCGACACGTGAAAATCACCAGACATACTTACCTAATCCAATTTACAAGAACTTGGTCCATGTTTCTTTCCTTATTGTTGCTGGCAGACATGCTGAGTTTTTCTAGTGTCTTCTGTTCTTGTTGTTAATACAGAACATTATCATAGAATCCCTACAGTGCAGAAGGAGGCCATTTGGTCTGCACCCACCCTCTGAAGGACCACTCTACCTGGGCTCACTCCCCCGCCTTAACTCTGTAACCCCACCTAACCTGCACATCCCTGATCACTAAGGAGCAATTTTAACATGGGCAATCCAACTAACTTGCACATCTTTGGACTGTGGGAGGAACCTGGAGCACTCAGAGGAAACCCACGCAGACATGGGGAGAACGTGCAAACGCCACACAGTCACCCAAGATTTGATTTGATTTATTGTCACATGTACCGAAGTACAGTGAAAAGCATTTTTCTGCGGCCAAGAGAACGTACACAGTATGTACATAGTAGACAAAATAAAATGATCGACAGAGTACATAGACAAATGGTACATCGACAAACAGTGATTGGTTACAGTGTGGAACAAGGGGCCAAACAAAGCAAATACATGAGCAAGAGCAGCATAGGACATCGTGAATAGTGTTCTTCCAGGGAACAGATCAGTTCGAGGGAGAGTCGTTGAGGAGTCCAGTAGCTGTGGGGAAGAAGCTGTTCCTGCATCTGGATGTGCGGGTATTCAGACTTCTGTATCTTCTGCCTGATGGAAGGGTCTGCGAGAAGGCAAAGCATGGGTGGGAGGGGTCTCTGATAATGCTGTCTGCCTTCCTGAGGCAGCTGGAGGTGTATACAGAATCAATGTGTGGGTGGCAAGCTTGTGTGATGCGTTGGGCTGAGTTCACCACACCAGACCGGAATTGAACCCGGGTCCCTGGCGCAGTGAGGCAACGGTGCTAACCACTTTGCCCCCGTGCCACTTTGCTTAATACATGTAGTTGATTAATACATGTAGTTAATGCAGGATACAAAGTAGCTTCATCAGCCACATGTTAGTGTTAAAATGGCTTTCTTGACCTTGTTAGTTATCGCAGTGAATATAGCATAAATATGGTCAAATTGAACTACTTACAAATCTACTTACATGAGCTTCAGCAAAAATAATAGTGACAACCCTGTTTCAGCACCCAACTCACTTTCCCTGCCCACCCAAGCCTTTCATTGCACTCATGCCAAACTTGCAATAGAAGTGTGGTGGAAGGTCTGGCCATTAGGTAGGAAATTGGCCTTCTGTGGTGCTGTATTTGGTGTTGAGCATCTATTGTGTATTATGGGCCCAGACCAGACCCCAACAGTGGCTCGGATAATAGGACCGAAACCCCATTATTTTATTTTATTTTGTAAGACTGCGGAAAGAATACATCACTCCAGGATTGATTGTATGAAGAAATCGGGATTTGGTAGTGTAAAGCAAAACTTTATTCTTAACACAATATTAAACTCGTAACAACACACCCGGAAATTGCTTACAATTGCCCGTTAAGCAATACTACTCAATACAACAAATACAATACCCTTAATTGCTATCTCTATTCCCAATGAAACAACAAGAAAGGAAAAACGTACAGCTCTCAATCCATCCAATGGCACAGAGAAATACTTGCTTTTCAGAACCGATTTGGCTCCTGTTAGAACCCCTGTAGACTCTGGCTGGATGCCTTCATTAACAAAGTTTCAATTGGTTTGCTTCAGCTTCCCTCTTTTCCTCAGACAAGACTGCTCTGCTTTAAATACTATTACTCTTTTTTAACTATCCTACTGTGAGAAAAATACCTTACTTTCGATCTAAAGGGTTAGTCAGATCAGAACTCAACTCAAAAAGATTCCTGAAAATGTCCGAATACCTTAGCTCCAGCCAGCAATGTAAGAAGTCTTACAACACCAGGTTAAAGTCCAACAGGTTTGTTTTGAATCACTAGCTTTTGATGCACTGCTCCTTCCTTAGGTGAAGGAGCAGTTCTCCGAAAGCTAGTGATTCGGAACGAACCTGTTGGACTTTAACCTGGTGTTGTAAGACTTCTTACTGTGCTCACCCCAGTCCAACACCGGCATCTCCACATCATGGCCACCCAGCAATGGCACCATCTCCCCAAACTGAAAACAAAGTAACTCCCCAGGCTGAAAACACTTAACTCGCCAGGTACTTCCCCCCCCCCCCCCCCTTCCCCCCCCCACAACCACCATCCCTAGTCAAACAACATTGCATTAGCCCCGGCTGAAAACACATTACTCTGGTCAATTTCACCTCTGCCTGCCCAAAGTCTTGCAAAACAATACTCTTTTTAAAAACATGACCACTGCAGTCAATCACACTCTATCCTCAGGCCTTTAACCCTTAAATTGCCAAATTTTTATAATCCAATGTATCTAAAATTCTGCATTCGTCACACCTATCTCAAACAAGGCCCACCTGGTGATTACAAGTGTAGCCTATCTAGAATTCCAAGCTTGGATTCCCATTGTATGAGCAAAAATCCACATGAGCCCAAAGTTCTCTCTGAAGAAGTGAAAAATTGAAAGAAGAAATAGAGCAGAATGAGGCCATTTGGCCCCTCCTGTCTCCTCCACCATTCAATGAGTATTTTCCTGCCTCTCCCCATAAACCTTCGCTCCCTTGTCAAACAAATATCGTTCTAACTCAGCCTTGAAAGTGTTCCTCTCATCATCTCTCTTGTTAATGTACCTCAGAACATTGTCAGCGGAATTCTCCATTCCTGAGACTATGTGTTGATGCTGGGGCAGGATTTGAGGACTTCTACGACAGCAAAACTGGCGCCATACCTGGATCGATTCAGCGACATTTTGAGGGGCTAGCACTGGCGTCACGTGGAACACAAGCGATTCCAATGAGAAATGGTGCGGGATTCGCAATTGACACTCAGGAGGCTAACAAGCTGCAGCCACATAAACACACTCTACTCAAACGTTGTGCGGCCTCCCGTGCCTGCCCGGGCCCCATGTCATGCCCATCCTTGCCCTCGCCCGCACTCTCATCGTCGGACAAGGCTTGACGTTCATCCGCCTCCTCCAGCACTTCGCCCCTCTTCTGCGCAATGCTGTGGAGGACGCAGCAGATCGCCACGATTCGGGCAACCCTCCCAGCATCATACTGGAGGACCTCTCTAGAGCGGTCTAGGCACCTGAACCCCATCTTCAGGATGCCAAAGCATAGGCATCTTCAGTCACGACCGCAGCAGATAAGTCCTGTCTCCCAGGAGCCAACCCCACAGCTAGGGGTGCGCCTCAAAGTGGTCGGAAATCGTCGAGTTTGCCAGGATGAAGGCATCATGCACACTGCCCGGGTATAGGGTGCAGATGTGCATGATGTGTGTTTGATGGTCACTTACCAGCTGCACATTCAAGTGGTTTGCGTAGAGTGGTTAGATGCTCATAGGGTGACATACATCCCATTGATCACCCCCTGGACCCGGGGCACCTTGGATATGGTGCAAACCTCACTGCCCGTGCATCTTGGTGGGCTCGGTCCACATTGAAATGGATGTATTGTGCCAACTGGACATATAGGGTCTCTGCGGATCACCGGGTGCTCAAGGACATGTGGAGATGATGTGCTTGGGCTGCGCCGAGAGTCCGTTTGGCGGTTGGTTGTGACGATCATTGCATTCTACTCTCCAAAATGAGTTTTGGGGAGTATAGAGATGTTATTCAGAATGGTGACACCGCCATTGTCTTCCTGCGTCATGATTCAATGTTTACGATCAAAGTTCAGTAAGGTGGTGCAACGCAGACAAAGTATGGGGCTATTAAGTACTCAGTCGACCTAATTGGCAAAAAGTATGGGTCAAAGGTTACATGCAGCAAAGGAGGTTGGGTATATATACTGCACGCAACTCCAGAACTCTGGACAGTGACGGTTCCTCATCGGACCCAAATCCTTTATTCCACTGATATCTCTATGATCATTATGATGCTGGAATTGAAGCCAGGATCGATTGTCTGTGGGTCGGTACAGGAAGTGGTTCTCTTCCTCATGCTATCATTCAGACGATTACATCAACAGGACAGCTATACACTGTATACATATACATAAACAACAAGCGGAGAAAACTGAAGAGGGGTTCTGTGATCATAAAATAGATCATTTTCACTTCCGGTGGCGGCCATGGAGGAGTAGGTCGCACATTTGATAGCTCCCGCCTGTGATGGACTTTTGGACCTTTTTCCCCCCCCGTTTTTTTCCGGATTTTATGGAATAAATCGGTGAAGAGTGAGACAGTGAGGAGAAATTCCCCTCCACTGTATGGAGAATTGGACCAGCAGTGGCCATGTGAGAAGACAAAGTCCTACAAGGAAGACGCGAGCAGAGCTGGCAACGCGGGAAAACATGGCGGAGAGCAAGGGCCGCGGGGAAACGGCACAGTGGTCGACGGAGCAGCTGGTGAAGTTTTTTGAAGATTGCTTCACCAAGCTTAAGAAGGACACGCTGGACCCGATCAAGGCTTCAATTGATCAGGTGGTGCAGAATCAAGAGACCCACGGACGAGCGATCCAGGAGGTGGAGAAAAAGGTGTCTGAGCAGGAAGAATACATAACCGTGCTGGAGACCAAGGTGGAGTTGATGAATGGCCACCAGAAAAGAATGCAGGAGAAGCTGGAGGACCTGGAGAACAGATCCAGGAGGCAGAATCTGAGAATCGTCGGCCTCCCTGAAGGCAGAGAGGGATCGGATGCGAGGGCCTATGTGACGAACATGCTGGAAGTTGATGGGGGCTGAGGCGTTCCCTCGGCCCCTGGAAGTGGATAGAGCGCACAGAGCCCTCGCGAAGAAGCCCCGAGCGAAAGAGCCGCCGAGGGCGATGGTGGTACGTTTACATCGATTCCTGATCAAGGAACACGTTCTGCGGTGGGCCAAGAAAGAACAGAGCAGCAAGTAGGAGAATTGTGAGCTGCACATTTATCAGGACCTGGGCGCGGATTTGGCCAAGAGGCGAGCTGGGTTTAATCGGGCAAAACGGCCCTCTTTAAGAAGGGGGTGAAGTTCGGGATGTTGTACCCAGCCTGTCTGTGGGTCACACATGAGGAACGGGACTTCTACTTTGAAACACCAAACGATGTATGGACTTTATCAAAGAAAAAAGACTGGAGGTAAACTAAAAGATACTGAAGCCTTGGAAAGTACTGTGGTGGTGATTTGTTGTGCTGGGTTGTATAAGTAGTGTTATTTGTAATAAGGGGCTGTTTTGATGGCTAAAGTTAACTTTGTCTTACAGGGAGTTGGTTAGAGGGGGGGGGGGTGATTTCTGGGGCTGTTCTTTTCCTTCTGTGGTTGTTTTTTCACTGTTTTTTCTGATGTTTGTTTACTGGGGAATGTGATGCTTTGAAAATGTTTGTCCAAGTGGGGGGAGAGGGGAGAGAACAATGGGGAGACAGACTGCTTGGTGCCATGGGCGGGCGCTATCAAGTCAGCTTGGGTCAGCTGACTCACGGAAGCGCAGTGGGGAGGCGAGCAGATGTTAAGCTGGAGCTTGTTATGGGGGGCTGGGTTCTAGTGCTGTTGCTAGGGGAGAGGGGAGAGGGGGAGCTGCTTTGCTGACAGGGGAGGAGCTGTTACAAGGGGACAAATGGAAGGTCGGGGATGGCGAATGCCCGAGAGGGGGGGCTCGAGGAGGCCGGGGGCAGGTGCTGGAGGCTGGCCTAGAAAGGGTGATGGCTAGTCGGCAGGGGGGATGGGGGGGGGGGTGGAGAAGAAGCCCCCCAACCAGGCTGATTACATGGAACGTTGAAGGCTGAATGGGCCGGTCAAGAGGGCTCGCATGTTTGCGCATTTGAGGAGGCTGAAGGCGGACGTGGCAATGTTACAAGAGACATATCTAAAGGTTACAGACCCGACTACATTGAGGAAGGGGTGGGTTGGCCAAGTATTCCACTCAGGGCTGGACTCAAAGACCAGGAGGGTAGCGATCTTGATCAATAAACGAGTGGCATTTGAGGCAGTGAGAATCATGTCAGACACAGTGGGGTAGGTACATAATGGTGAGTGGGAAGCTGGGGGGAACGCAGGTGGTACTCGTGAACATATATGCTCCGAATTGGGACGATGTGGAATTTATGAGGCGGGTGTTAGGTAAGATCCCAGACTTAGAGTCACATAGCTTGATCATGGGGGGAGATTTTAACACAGTCATTGATCCGTAATTGGACCAGTCAAAATCCAGGACAGGGAGGAGGCCGGCCGCGGCAAAGGAATTGGAGGGGTTTATGGAACAGATGGGGGGAGTACACATGGAGGTTTGCACGGCCAAGGGCGAAGGAGTTTTCTTTTTTCTCCCATGTCCACAAGGTATACTCTCGCATTGACTTTTTTGTTCTGAGCAGGGCGCGAATACCTAGGGCGGTGGATACTGAGTACTCGGCAATCGCAGTGTCGGATCATGCCCCACATTGGGTGGATCATTGGGTTAGTGTGGAGAGAGGACAACGCCCGCTGTGGAGGCTGGATGTGGGGTTGTTAGCGGACAAAGCGATCTTTGGGCGGGTGAACAAGTCCATCCAGAACCACCTGGAAACAAATGATCCGGGGGAGGTCTCTGCAGCAACGGTCTGCGAAGCTTTGAAGGCAGTGGTCAGAGGGGAATTAATCTCGATACGGGCCCACAGAGAAAAGGCGGAACGGGCTGAGAGGGATAGGTTAGTTGAGGAGATACTCCAGGTGGACAGGAGATACTCGAAGGCCCCGGACGCGGGGCTACTGAGGGAGTGGCGGAGGTTACAGGCGGAGTTTGGGCTGTTGACTACAGGGAAAGCAGTGGAACAGCTGAGGAAGGCAAGGGGGGAAATTTATGAGTATGGGGAAAAGGCTGGCAGAATGTTAGCGCACCAGCTCAGAAAAAGGGAGGAGGCCAGGGAGATAGGGAGAGTAAAGAGTAGAGGTGGGATTACGGTCCTGGATCCAGTGGAGGTGAATGAGGTGTTTGAAGACTATTACAGTAAATTATATGAATCGGAACCCCCAGCTGGGGTGGAGGGGATGAGGCAGTTTTTGGATCAGTTGAGGTTCCCGAGGGTTGATGAGGATCTGGTGGAAGGATTGGGAGCCTCGATTGAGGAAATAATCGAGGGGCTGGAGGACATGCAGTCGGGCAAGGCCCCGGATCCGGATGGCTACCCCGATGGAATTCTATAAGAAGTTTTCAGAGATATTGAGCCGACTGCTGGTGAGGATATTTAATGAAAATGAAATGAAATGAAATGAAAATCGCTTATTGTCACAAGTAGGCTTCAAATGAAGTTACTGTGAAAAGCATCTAGTCGTCACATTCTGGCGCCTGTTCGGGAAGGCTGGTACGGGAATTGAACCCACACTGCTGGCCTGCCATGGTCTGCTTTAAAAGCCAGCTACTTAGCCCTGTGCTAAACCAGCCGCTAATGAAGCAAGATAGAAGGAAATCCTCCCCCCCCCCCCCCAACAATGTTGCAGGCCTCGATTTTACTGATCCTGAAACGGGAGAAAGATCCGGAGCAATGCGGTTCATACAGGCCGATTTCTCTACTGAATGTGGATGCCAAACTGCTGGCTAAGATACTGGCCACAAAGATAGAGGATTGTGTCCTGGGGCTGATAGGCGAAGACCAGATGGGATTTGTAAAGGGCAGGCAACTCAAGGCCAATGTTCGAAGCCTTTTAAATGCCCTCAGAAGGAGGGGAGGTGAAGGTGGTGGTAGCGATGGATGGGGAGAAGGCTTTTGATCGGGTGGAGTGGGATTACCTACGGGAGGCGCTGGGAAGGTTTGGGTTTGGTGACGGCTTCATTGACTGGGTGCGGTTGCTCTATCAGGCACTAGTAGCGAGTGTGCATGCAAACCGGCTGAGATCGGAGTATTTTAAACTACACCAAGGGATGAGGCAAGGGTGCCCCTCTCCCCGCTACTGTTTGCTCCGGCCATAGAGCCATTGGCCATGGCGTTATAAGCCTCGAGGAACTGGAAAGCGCTGGTTTGGGGAGGGGGGTGGGGGGGGGGGGGGGGGAGAGAGAGAGAGAGAGAGAGAGAGAGAGAGGTGGAGCACCGGGTTTCGCTTTACGCGAATGACCTGCTCTTGTATATTTCAGACCCGTTGGAGGGGATGCGGGAAGTAATGCGAATCCTGGGGGAATTTGGCAATTTTTCGGGGTATAAATTGAACATGGGGGAAAAGCGAGATGTTTGCGATCCAGGCAAGAGGGCAGGAGAAGAGACTGGGAGAGCTGCCGCTTAGAATGGTAAGAAGGAGCTTTCGGTATCTGGGAATCCAGGTGGCCGGGAATAGATTTCATAGAATTTATAGATTTCATAGAATTTACAGTGCAGAAGGAGGCCATGCGGCCCATCGAGTCTGCACCGGCTCTTGGAAAGAGCACCCTACCCAAGGTCCACACCTCCACCCTATCCCCATAACCCAGTAACCCCACCCAACACTAAGGGCAATTTTGGACACTAAGGGCAATTTATCATGATCAATCCACCTACCCTGCACATCTTTGGACTGTGGGAGGAAAACGGAGCACCCGGAGAAAACCCACGCACACACGGGGAGGATGTGCAGACTCCGCACAGACAGTGACCCAAGCCAGAATCGAACCAGGGACCCTGGAACTGTGAAGCAATTGTGCTATCCACAATGCTACCGTGCTGCCCTAATGGGAGGCACTGCATAAGTTAAACCTATCTCGGCTCGTAGAACAAATGAAAGGGGAATTTAAAAGATGGGACAAGCTCCCGCTATCACTGGCAGGGAGGGTACAGACCGTGAAAATGACGGTCCTCCCCAGATTTCTGTTTGTCTTTCAATGCCTCCCCATCTTCATCCCAAGGGCCTTTTTCAAGCGGGCGAATAAGGTTATTGCGGGCTTTGTGTGGGCGGGTAAAACCCCGCGAGTGAAGAAAGTGTTGCTGGAGCGCAGTCGGGGGAAGGGTGGGTTGGCGCTGCCGAACATCTTCAGTTTACTACTCGGCGGCTAATATAGCCCTGATTAGGAAGTCGGTAGCGGGGGAGGGGCCGGTATGGGAGCGGATGGAGCCGGCGTCATGTAAAGACACAAGTTTGGGAGCATTGATAACGGCACCTCTTCCGTTCTTGCCGTCCCGACACTCCACAAGTCGGTGGTGGTGGCGGCTCTGAGAATCTGGGGGCAGTGGAGGGAGCATCGGTTTGGACCCCGATTTATAATAATCATCGGTTTGTACCGTGTAGGCTGGATGGTGGGTTCCGGAGATGGCAAAGGGCAGGAATTAGAAGGATGGGGGATCTATTTATAGACAGGAGCTTCCCCAGCTTGAAAGCCTTGGAGGATAAATTTGAATTGCCAACAGGGAATGGGTTTAGGTATTTGCAGGTGCGAGACTTCTTGAGAAAGCAGGTTCCGGCCTCCCCGCTGCTGCCGCCATGGGGATACAGGACAGAGTAGTCTCCAGTACCTGGGTGGGAGAGGGGAAGGTATCAGATATTTACCAGGATCTTTTGGATGCGGAGGAAACTCCGGTGGAGGAGCTTAAGGGCAAGTGGGAGGACGAGCTAGGAGGAGAGATAGAGGCGGGTCTGTGGGCGGATGCCCTAAGCAGGGTTAATACATCCTTATCATGTGCCAGGCTTAGCTTGATACAATTCAAGGTAGTCCAGCGGGCACACATGACAGTGGCCCGAATGAGCAAGTTGTTCGGGGTAGAGGATAGATGTGCGAGGTGCGCGGGAAGCCCAGCAAATCATGTCCACATGTTTTGGGCATGCCCGAAGCTTAGAGCGTTCTGGCAGGGTTTCACTAAGGCAATGTCCACGGTACTCAAAACACGGGTGGTGCCGAGTCCAAAGGTGGCGATCTTTGGAGTGTCGGAAGAGCCGGGAGTTTAGGGGGCGAAAGAAGCTGACGTCTCGGCCTTTGCCTCCCTGGTAGCCCAGAGACGGATCTTATTAATGTGGAGGGACTCGAAGCCCCCGAGTGTAGAGACCTGGGTTAGTGACATGGCTGGGTTTTTCAGTCTCGAGAAAATAAAGTTTGCCTTAAGAGGGTCAATGGTTGGGTTCACCTCCGCGGAGATGGCAGCTGTTTGTTGACTTTCTCAGGGAAAATTAAAATGTCAGCAGAAGCAGTATTCCAAAGCGGGAGGGCGGGGGGGGGGGGGGGGGGGGGGGGGGTTGTTGTTTTATGGTTGGGGTGTGTGAAGATTGGGATGGGGGTTGAAATGTTTATGGTACCATGTTAATTATAAAAACTTGCAAATACCTTAATAAAAATATATATTTTAAAAAATAGATCATTTGGTCACAGTGAGAAACCAAGATGTTTGTCAGGAAGGTTTTGGAGTTGTCAATGTTGCCGATGGAGTATTTCTGGAAATTCCGTCACCTTGGGAGGCTGTAAAATACGCAAAATCTGCCCTGAAAATGGAAGGTGGCTGCACAATATCCACTCATGTATATAATGAGATGCAGACAGGCAGTGATTGACACACAGGATGACCAGTAAGCACACAACACAGTGCAGCCAATCACCAGACAGGATACTACCACTATAAAGCTAGAGGGCACTACGTTTCCCACCCTCTCGGGACCCAGCCACTGAGACAGTCAGAGTCCACGAGCTAGCACAGTGCAAACACCATGCGGTAGCTAGTAAGTCTGGTCAGGCTACTACAAGGTCTCCAGTCAGTTCAGTATAGTTGAATATGTATATCAGTTCTATCGTTGAATAAAACAGTGTTGGATCTTCTCCAGTGTTAGACGTCTGTTTCTACCTTCCCTGCATCAAGAGCAGTCCACATCGAACGTACCTGCCTAACACATCAGTGGCGGGATCTGTTCTTTCTCACCGTGCATTGAACAAGTATAACGCAACTGCCGTGCTATGACTGAGCAAGTCTTCATGGATATCAGTACATTTGAAATTCTTCTCCGTGTTTATGATGTCAGGACGGTGAGTCTGCAGCTCCCTGACCTTGGTACAAGAGACACCAATTGCCAGGACACACCAGCTGACCTGAAGAACCACTCAAAGGAAAACAGCTGGACTGATTCACAGCAGGGAACCACCCAGTTTAAAAATGGTGCACCTCTGCGAGAGATGGCTGATCATACTGGGTATTTGACCTTTGCTACAAAATATCTCTCCTAGGCACTGACAAATGTTAATGTGAACATTTTATTTTCTTTCCCAAAATTAAATCTGGAATCAAATGCCCCCCCCCAAAAATAAAGTGCCTCTGCGAAGGTACGAATGCACCTGTGCGGCATGCTCTGTGCGCCAAGCTCTGTGAGATCCCAGACAGATACCCACTCGGCGGATGGAAAAACCCCGTGGTGTAAAGGTTCAGGGCGACCGTTACCTTGATGGCTACCGAGAGCGGGTGCCTGGCAGATATGTTACACTGTCCCCCTGCTCAGCCAGAGTCTTCGAAAACATGCAAGGTCCGGTAGGTCCTCTAACGACAGGCGCTGGCAGTACACATGAGACCTCAAGAGGTGCCTCCTTTGCACCTCCTCCTCCTCCTCCGCCTGTTAGGTGGCTGGCTGTCCATCCTCAGTGGCTGCCTCCTCTTCCTCTGGGGCAGGTTCCACTGCTGCAGTTTCCTCCTCCTCCAGCAACTCCAGCTTGTACAGCTGCAGTGCATCCCCCAGGGCGACTAGGGGGAAGGCGACCATTGCTGGTTGTATCCCAATATCCATCGTGTGCAGGGGGTGAAAGGCAGACACGTTATTATGATGTGCACCCCCATGCCCAATCAGGTCCGATGGGCTACATGATGCCCCTAGGACTGTGGCCCCTGCCCCCGCATGTCCCCCTCATCTCCGCATCCCGTGCCTCATCGGCACCCGGCATCGTTGGGGCCTCTGGCCCTGGCGCCTGTCCTTGCTGCCAGTGATACTGTTGGCTGACGTTGCCCATGCTAATGGTAAGCTCCGCAGTGCCTCCCTGTATGGGCTACTGTGGACATTGCCCTTGTTTGTGCCGCATGATGACCTGCTGGTGGGTGGCGGTCAGTTGGGGGGGGGGCGTGGTATGGCAGAGGGTGGGGGGTGGGGTCTGGGATGCAGGAATGTGAGCTCCCATTCAGCTGGTGTCACTCTGCAGAACCAGGGGTCAAGATGGATGGTCAGTGAGGTGTTCAGCAAGATTGCTTCTTTGCAGGCCACCGCAATGCCGGTCTGTGCCTGCGCATCGCTGCAGTCCCATGGGAGGTCACCCGCCCCCTTGGCCCTTCCCCCGGTCACCACCCCCCCTCCCAATGCCAGGACCAGCAGCCTGCTGCCTCTGTGTGTCCCACCTCCTCTGTCTCCCTCATCAGTCACAGCGCCTGTTTCTCGATTTTTAAAAGCACAAGTGAACCTCGCTATCGAAAATTCGCTCCAACTAGGCGGTGGCAACCGTTCGTCGAATATCTTGCGGAAAGATAGATAGGGGAGAACAAAGAAGGCAGCAGCAGCGGCCCAGGACTTGGGGGGGGGGGAGGGATGGGGGGGATGGGGGGGGGGGGGGTGTGTGTGGCCTGAGACAAGGCAGTTGCCAATTAGGGCTAGTTTTTATTTTTTGTTATTTAATATTTATTTATTTGTTGTTGTTTTTGTTTAAATTTAAAAAAGGTCATTATTATCTGTATTGTTACAATGTTGTGTAAAGGATGCACAATGTACTGTGTTGGTTGACCAAAAATTTTCAATAAAATATTATTTAAAAAAAAAAGAAAATTCGCTCCAGTAGAGGTGGAGAATCGTGGAGACCCCAGAGAATACCGGGTCAGGCCCGCTAATACTATGCCAACGTGGGCAGCACAGTGGCGCAGTGGTTAGCACTGCTGCATCATGGTGCCAAGATCCCAGGTTCGAGCCCAGCGCTGGGTCGCTGTTTGTGTCGAATTTGCACATTCTCATCGTATTTGCATGGGTTTCGCCCCCACAACCCATAGGTGTGCAGGGTAGGTGGATTGGCCACTCTAAATTGCCCTTTAATTCGAAAAAAATGAATTGGGTACTCTAAATTAATTTTATTTAAAAAATACTATGCCAACGGCATTTACTGTGTGTGTGGCATGGAACACATTGACGCCGCTGTCAAAGCACTGGAGAATTGCAATTTGGCGTGAAACCGGCACCCGCCACGATTTTGGCATCAAAATCGATTCTCTGCCCAATCGCATTTCCTAATTCCAGTGTCAGCTGACGGAGAATCCCACCCTATATATTTCAATAAGATAACTGTCATGATATTCAGATAAACATATCATGGTGCAAACACACATACACACTGATGGACAAATCAACGGACCAATCAACACACACGCAACATCACAGCCAATCACCTGTGAGAGCACACGCACAATAAAATGGGGAACACCACAGCTCCCGTTCATTCCAGCAGGAGACAGCTCAGGGCACAGAGCTCACAGCGTGCCACTCAGACATGCACCATGTGCTGAGTGCCTCTCTAAGATAGT
This sequence comes from Scyliorhinus torazame, assembly GCF_047496885.1. Taxonomy (NCBI): domain Eukaryota; kingdom Metazoa; phylum Chordata; class Chondrichthyes; order Carcharhiniformes; family Scyliorhinidae; genus Scyliorhinus; species Scyliorhinus torazame. The sequence goes on from NC_092709.1 coordinate 30,014,226, forward strand.
GTTATGGTTAGGTCCACAGGTTAACGGGTAAATTACAAACTACAGTCATGAGTTTACAGATGTTGTTAGCAAGAGTAATAAAACAGAGTTGTACCATCTCCAACCGTGTTGGTTCGTCTGTATAGAGGAACACCCAACACGACATAGTACCAGGATTGGAACCCAGCAACTGTGAGACCTACCTACACATCTTCAGGGATCCGCCATCCTGCACCATGGACACCATCAGCCCGCCGCAGCCGCTCCAAATCGCTGGAAACCTCGGCGTCAACTGGAAGCTGTTTAAACAGCGCTTCCAGCTCTTCCTAGAAGCCACAGAAAGGGAGAATGCATCGGACACCAGGAAAATCGCTGTCCTCCTCTCCACAGCAGGGCAACACGCCATCCACATCTACAACTCGTTGGTGTTCGCGGACGGTGAGGACAAGACGAAGTACAAGACGATCCTTCTTAAACTCGAGCAGCACTTCAGCGTCGAGGTGAACGAGAGCTTTGAGAGGTACCTCTTCCAGCAGTGCCTGCAGGGTAAGGATGAGCCTTTTCAATCTTTCCTGACACACCTCCGTATTCTCGCGCAGTCCTGCGGCTATGAGGCCACCTCCGATTCCATGATTCGGGACCAGATAGTTTTTGGGGTCACCTTGGGCACCCTACACCAATAGCTCCTCAAAATTAAGAGCCTCACCGTAGCTACCGCTGTCGAAGCCTGTGTCCTCCATGAAAACGCGACCAGCCAATACTCCCAATTCCAGGTGGCCGAATCGGCACGGCAGGGGTCCTACGAGGCCGAGCGGGTCCAGTCGATCGAGTTCCTCCCGGCCCGCAGCCCGGACGAGGGCAGCCGTTTTGCGCGCTTTCTGCGGCCTCCTGCGCTTGTATGTGCCAAAAGAGATGTTGACGCAGAGGGACGTGATGCGCAGGCGCACTCTACGCAGGACTGAACTGCGCATGCGTGGTGGCGCAATGAACACCATGATGTCACGACGTGCAGCAACTATGGATCCGTTCATTTAAAGCGGCAATGTCCGGCAAAGAATCGACAATGCCTCCGCTGTGGCAAGATGGGCCACTACGCTGCCTGCTGTCGAGCAGCTCAACCTGCCAACGCTCCCCAATTCCGACAGCCTCGCAGGGACGTGCGGACCATTCAGCCTCCGTACTCCGAGTCATACCCTGACGATGTACAGACCGGTGATACCGACGACCGGGAAGCCTTCCGCGTTGCATTCATTGACAGGAATCGGATGTCCCCAAGGAGGACCTACCAGCCGATGCACGTGAACAGCGTTAATCCGGGTGATGAATGGTGTGGCACCCTAACAGTCAACCGATCACCAATCACATTCCGTCTAGACACTGGTGCCTCCGCCAACCTTATTGCATGGTCAGCTTTCTACGCCTTGACGGTCAAACCACTGATTCGGCCATCCCGCTGTCAGATGGTCGATTACAACGGGAATGTTATCCCGGCCATGGGATCCTGCCAGCTCGAGGTTACACACAATGCATACACAGCCACACCTTCAGGGATCCTTTGAGATAGTTGGATCATCGAAGGACTCCCTGCAAGGCGCACAGGCGTGCAAGGTTCTCCACCTTGTTCAGCGGGTACACACTCTGTCTCCAGAAGGCACGTCTGACTTCCCGGATGCAGACTTTAGGGCACAGCTCTACTCGCTCCTCGCCCACAACCAGGAGGCTTTCGAGGGCATGGGCACACTGTCCTACACTTACAGAATACGGCTCAAACCGGACGCCACCCCTGTCATTCACGCACCTCGTAGAGTCCCAGCACCACTCAAAGACCGCGTCAAGCAGCAACTGCAGGATCTCCAGGACCAAGGAGTGCTTTCCCGGGTCACGGAGCCCACGCCATGGGTCAGCTCCATGGTGTGCGTATAAAAGCCCTCTGGCGAACTCCGGATCTGCATCGACCCGAAAGACCTGAACAACAACATCATGAGGGAACACTACCCCATACCCAAACGGGAAGAGATCACGAGCGAAATGGCCCAGGCTCAAATTTTTACAAAGCTTGATGCCTCAAAGGGTATTTGGCAGATTCAACTGGATCAGTCCAACAGGAAGCTGGGCACCTTCAACACTCCCTTTGGCAGGTTCTGCTACAATAGAATGCTGTTTGGCATCATCTCGGCATCCGAGGTGTTTCATAGAATCATGGAACAGGTGATGGAGGGCATCGAAGGGGTGCGTGTCTATGTTGACGACATCATCACCTGATCCACCACACCACAGAAGCACATCAGTCGTCTCCAGCACGTCTTTGCTCGGATACGAGAGCATGGCCTGCGCCTCAACCGAGCCACGTGTTCTTTTGGCCAAACTGAGCTAAAGTTTCTGGGGGACCACATATCCCGCTCAGGAGTGCGTCCGGATGCAGACAAAGTGACAGCCATTGCAGCCATGCCGCAGCCGGCAGACAAGAAGGCAGTGCTACGCCTTCCCGGGATGGTCAACTTCCTGGGGAAGTTCATTCCCAACCTTGCCTCCCACACAACGGCTCTTCGCCACCTAATGAAGAAGACTACGGAGTTCCAGTGGCTGCCCCACACCAGAAGGAATGGGAGGAGCTCAAGATTAAGTTCACCACAGCCCAGGTCTTGGCGTTCTTCGACACTTCTCGAGATACAAAGATCTCGACTGATGCCAGCCAGTCCGGCATTGGGGCGGTACTCCTGCAACGGGATGACACAGCATCATGGGTTCCGGTCGCCTATGCCTCGCGGGCCATGACCCCCACAGAACAGCACTATGCGCACATTGAGAAGGAGGGCCTGGGTTTGTTAACCGGCATAGATAAGTTCAATGACTACGTGTATGGTCTCCCTCAGTTCACCGTGGAAATCGACCATCGGCCCTTGGTCAGCATCATACAAAAGGACCTGAATGAGATGACCCCTTGCCTCCAGCGCATTCTGCTCAAGCTCCGGAGGTACGACTTACAACTGGTCTACACCCCGGGAAAGGACCGCATCGTCGCGAATGCCCTGTCCAGAGCAGTGAGCACACCGCCCGAATCGGGGGGGGGTTTCGTCTGTCAGGTCGAAGCGCATGTGGCCTTCACATCGGCCAATCTGCCAGCTAATGATGCAAGTCTGGCCCGTATTCGCCAGGAGACTGCGGCTGACCCCCTTCTACAACGTGTGATGCGCCATCTGACGGAAGGGTGGCTCAAAGGACAGTGCCCACAATTCTACAATGTCCGGGACGACTTGGCCGTCATTGACGGTGTCCTCCTAAAGCTGGACCGGATTGTGATCCCACACAGCATGCACAGGTTGGTCCTCGAACAATTACACAAAGGCCACCTCGGAGTTGAGAAGTGCAGGCGGAGGGCCCGAGAAGCTGTATACTGGCCGGGCATCAGCGACAACATCGCCAACATGGTGCTCAACTGCCCCACCTGCCAAAGGTTTCAGCCGGTGCAACCCCCTGAGACGCTTCAGCCCCATGAGTTGGTAACGTCCCCCTGGGCGAAGGTGGGTGTGGACCTTTTTCATGCGCTCTGCAGGGACTACGTCATCATAATTGATTATTTTTCCAATTATCCAGAGGTCGTACATCTGCACGATTTGACGTTGTCATCAGGGCATGCAAGGAAACCTTCGCTCGCCATGGCATTCCACTTACCGTCATGTCGGACAATGGGCCCTGTTTTGCGAGCCAAGAATGGTCTTCTTTTGGCGCTTCGTATGGCTTCACACAGGTGACGTCCAGCCCCCTGCATCCCCAGTCAAATGGCAAGGCGGAAAAGGGCGTCCATATCGTCAAACGACTCCTCTGCAAGGCTGCTAATGCCGGATCGGATTTCTGCTGAGCCCTGCTGGCCTATCGCTCGGCCCCACTAGCCACTGGCCTCTCACCAGCCCAGCTGTTGATGGGTCGCGCCCTCAGGACCACTGTGCCATCCATTCATGTTCCTAAACCCGACCATGCTCCAGTACTGCAGAGGATGCGACAGCAGCGTGCTCAGCAGAAGGTGGCACATGACACTCGGCAACTGATCTTCCTGCCTTGGCGCCTGGAGACAGCGTCCGCATCCACCTACCAGAGGGTGGCTGGTCGGCAACTGCCGAAGTTCTCCGCTGCGTGGCTCCCCGCCTTGTTCCTGGTTCGCATGCCTGATGGCTCCATTCGCCGGCGTAATCGCCGGGCTCTTCGGCTGCTCCACGCTCGCGACGTGATTATGCACCGGTGCCACGCCCTCCTGTTGTTCCTGATGTCGACTTCGTGGAGCTTCCTGCTACCATGTCTATTCCTCTATCGCCTGTGGCCAGGCCCATTCCTCAGCCGGTGGATCCTGACCTACCCTTGAGGCGGTCAACCTGTATTCGTCGCCCATCTACTAGGCTGGACTTATGAGCCTGTTTGCACATTGGACTCACTGAAGTGTTATGCCACAATGTTAATATGTTTCTCTTTTTGTCGTTACAGGAGTTCGTTTTCTATGTTTGATGATTGCACTTGTTTTGTTTGTGGAACAACCTCGTTGCTATGTTGCACCTGACACCTTCCTGTGTATATAGTTTAGCCTCATGTACATGTTGTAGATATTGCACACACATATTCATCTGCACTCAGTCCACACCAATATTTATTACCACATAGGCACATATTCTTGTAAAAAGGGGGGATGTCATGATATTCAGATAAACATATCATGGTGCAAACACTGATGGACAGATCAACGGACCAATCAACACACACGCAACATCACAGCCAATCACCAGTGAGAGCACACGCACTATAAAACGGGGAACACCACAGTTCCCGTTCATTCCAGCAGGAGACAGCTCAGGGCACCGAGCTCACAGCGTGCCACTCAGACATACACCATGTGCTGAGTGCCTCTCTAAGATAGTGTTAGGGCTAGGTCCACAGGTTAACGGGTAAATTACGAACCACTGTTATAAGTTTACAGATGTTGTTATCAAGAGTAATAAAACAGAGTTGTACCATCTCCAACCGTGTTGGTTCGTCTGTATAGCGGAACACCCAACACGACAATAACCTCTGAAGTCTTCTAAACTCCAATTAATATAAGTCCAACATGATTAACCTTTCCTCTAAAGAAAATGGCCGGGATTCTCCCGTAACCGGCGGGGCGGGGGGGGTCCCGGCGGGATGGAGTGGCGGGAACCACTCCGGCGTCGGGCTGTCCCAAAAGGTGCGGATTTCTCCGCACCTTTAGGGGCCAAGCCCTCACCTTGAGGGGCTATAACCTATGTTGATGGTGTGATTGTTTAACTATAACATTGTATGAATGCGAATAGATACTGTTTAATTTAAACAAGTAGACTTGCAATCATTTGACCACCATATATGGGTTAAGACACACTGGTAGCAACAATATTTTCCCACATTATCCCCCATCTGTCAATTTTCACCCACTCGCTTAGCGTATCTATATTCCTTTGCAGACTCTTTGTATTCTCACAACTTGCTTTCCTATCAATCTTTCCTATTATCATTGACAAATCTGGCCAAAATACACTCAGTCACCTCATCTATTCATTAATATTGATTGGAAATAGTTGGGGCCCCAGGACTGATCCCTGTGGCAGTCCAATAGTTACAGATTGCCAACCTGAAAATGACCCATTTATCCTGGTTCCCTGCTTCCTGTTAGTTAACCAGTCCTCTGTCTATGTTACTATATTCTTCTTCTTTAGTGGTCGTTCACTAACGAGTACGATTGTGCACTAAGAAAATCAATGTTTCTGGTCGTGAGTTCTTGCGTGGCTGATGAACCCGATCCTGGAGCTGCATCTTCGACCGCACACTTGCAGGTGTTTCTGGGAGGTGGGATCGTTCTATGGACTTTAGATTGCTGGTATTCCATTCTCAGGCTCTTTTTCCAGGCCTCCTCCTGCCGTCCGGAGTCCTCGAAAAATTCTGTCCCTTCAATAGGATGTTCCTCCAAGTCGCTCTCTTCTGAGCCAGGGTCACCCAGGCATTGACATCTATGCTACATTTCTTGAGGTAAACCTTCAGGATGTTTTCCTTTGTCCTCCTTTAGTCCGAAAGCCTTCCTTGAGCTGGGCAAAGAAAATTTGCTTTGGCAGTCAGGACTCTGACATCCTAAGCACATGGCCGGACCCAGCAGTTAGTTTCGGATGATCATGGCCTCAAAGCTGGTGCTCTTGCCTACTTCAGGGACACTGATGTTAGTACGTCTGTCCTCCCAGCTGACAGGGAGAATCCGTCTCAGATAATGTTGATGGTACCTCTCCAGGGCCTTGAGGTGGCGTCTGTACGTAGTCCAAGTTTCTGAGCCATATAGGAGAGTTGGGAGGACGACTACCTGGTACCTGAGTATCTTGGTGTCAGCATAGATGTCATGGTCGTCAAAGATGCTTGTCCTTATGCATCGGAAGAAGGCGCTCGCTGATCGGGGACGATTTTGGATTTACGCATCAATGTCAGCCTGAGAGGAGAGGTAGCTCCCCAGGTAGGGGAAATATTCCACATTTGGTAGGGTTTCTCCATTGATTTTGATGGATGGAGTGACTGGTTTTGCCTGGGGCGGGTTGGTAATGGACTTGAGTCTTCTTGAGCTTGAGACCAGGTGAAGGAGGGTGGCGATGAAGATGGAGAAAAGGATGGGGATGATGACACATCCCTTCTTGACTCCAGTATTGACCTCAAAGGTTCCTGTCTTATTTCCATTGGTGAAGACTGTCGCTGGCATTTTGTTGTGGAGGAGTCAGTGGATGTTGATGAATTTCTCTGGAAGGCTGGCCTGTGACAGGTCTTCCATAGCACTTCCTGATTGACTGAGCCAAAAGCTTGTGTCAGATCAATGAAGGCCATGCAGAGGGGTTGATGTTACTCATGGCATTTCTGTTGAAGTTACCGAGCAGTGAAAATCACGTCCGGTGTTCCATAGTTTGGTCGGAAGCCACATTGGCTTTCTGGAAAAATTTCTTCAGATACTGGGAGAAGGCGGCTGGCGCGGTGATCTTCCCGGTGATGGAGATTAGGGAAGATTCCTCAGTAATTCCCACAGTCCGCTTTGTCTCCTTTCTTGAAAATGGTAGTGATAATGGCATCCCTGAAGTCGGCAATGATTTCATCTCTGTCCCAGATTTTCAGCAACAGCTAATGGGGATGACAGATGACCTCTTCTTCAAGTTTGAAAATCTCTGCTAGGATCCTGTTCACTCCTGTGGTTTTTACATTCTTCATGTGTGTAATGGCGGTTTAGACTTGGTTCACGCTTGGTGGGATTCCAAGATCATCTTTGAGGTGAAGTTGGGGGATTTCCTCAAACATGTCCTCAGCTAAGGTTGTACCTCTGTGTTTCTTGGTCTTGTAGCTGATAGTTTCTTCATAGCTTGAGATGACAGCTGTCTTCAGCTCCTTCCAGTTCACCTCCACCCCATTAGAATGGACACATTTAGAGATATTGGAGAATACATTGTTGGAAATTCACTAGCATAATTGGTTCTTGAAACCGCTCATTTTTTAAAAAACTGTTTTCGCATCTTCCGCTACTTCTGGTGGAGTTTGATGGACATAGAGGAGTGCCGTTGGTCTGGTGGTCTCTCCAGCAGTCATCTACACAGGCCATCACTTTGGTGATGGAGGCATCCTTTTGGTCTCGGTTTTGGACGATGACAAAGTCGATTATGTGTCAATGCTTTAATAATGGGTCTCTCCAAGAAGTCTTGAACTTGTCTTTTTGGAAGAGCAGTGTGTTAGTGATGACAAGCTGGTGTTCTGCGCATTTGGTGAGCAGGAGAACCCTGTTGGAGTTGCAATTCCCAACTCCTTCCTTTCCCATGGTTCCTTTCCAGAGTTGGGGGTCCTTTCCAACCCAGGCATCGAAGATCCCAAGGAGGATGATCTTTTCTTCCTTAGGGATATTGGAGGGTATGGTGTCCAGGGTGGAGCAGAAGCCTTCTTTTGCCTCTTCATTGGCATCAAAGATTGAGGCATAAGCACTCACGACCATTGCCTGCTTGTTCTTGGCAAGTTGGAGATGAAGGATCTTGGGGTGCTCATTGATTCCTACAGGAAGTGCAGAGGGTCGGTTTACAGTTTGTTCTTGATGGCGAATCCAATTCCATTCATCCTGGGCTGATCCTTGGGTTTTCCTCTCCCGAAGCAGGTGTAACCACCACCATCTTCCCTCAGCTGCCATTTGCCTGCTCTTCGGGTCTCTTGCAGGGCAGCGGCGTCAATGTTGAAGTGCCTGAGTTCACGGGCAACAAGGGCAGCTCTCTGTTCTGGTCAATTGTTTTGCTTACTATCCATGAGGGTTTGCATGGTTCCGAAATTCAGTTTAACGTTGTTTTTCTGACCACAGGTAGGTGAGCTGCTGGATGTAGTTTTCCTACCAGGGTGGGGATGGAAGCGACTATTTTTAGGGCACCTTTTCTAGCCCTTTCCCCATGCGGAGTGAGCAGCGTGGATCCGGAAGAGGGCTGAAAGCTGCCGAAACGTTCTCCAGTTCCTATTCCAAGAGTGAGATGACTCAATTAAACTCCACCCACCGCTTATGTGCCGGTCCAAAGTTAGGGACTTCCAGATCTCACAATCCTGTCCATGGTACCTCTCGCCCATCGCCGCAGAGCTTATCGGTCTGCGGTGTGTACTTATTTCCCCTAGGTAGATGCCTGGTGCGGGACATCTTTTAACATGGGTATGTCATTGCACATCAGCAGTCACACAGTCCTTGACAGAGGGTAGGTTCTCAGGTCCAGTGACAAGGGAACCTGGAAGACTGGGGATCTCCCTACTGCTGCAGCCTTCATCCACCATCGCTGCCTTTGATACCATACGAGTATCGTCCGCCTGATCCGCCACTGAGGACCTGTTTTGGATTGTGCTTTGTCTGGTTTCTCTCCTCTGACCTTACCATCATGGGTGACAATGCCAAGAGCTTAAGACTCCTGACAGCATTGCTCTTGGGATCAACAGAACATTCAGGTCTCTCCTCCATGGAAAAGTGGCAATCCCAGGAAGAGGGAAGGAGTATTGTATTATAGTCAAACAAAAGTTTTAAAAGATTTTATTTGTCATGATTATGGCCCCTCAATTTACCAGAGGCTGTTGAACTTGGAATAATTCAAAGACAGAAACATTGGAAAATGATTGTAATATTTGATTTACCTATGTGAAGTTAATTTATCTGTAGTTTTTTATGAAGTTGAACAATTCGTTTTCAGATTTCTTTGCTTACATTTACAATGGTGGTTTACAGATACATGCTTACTCTGGGCCAATTTTATTTTTAAAAACTAGAATCAAAACTTAAGCTCATTCATTCTCTTCATTACCAAAGTGTAAAAAAGGCATTGCATTTTACTCCTGTTAATGCAAAGTTACATTTTGGTTGGGGAAAGAAACTCAGTAATTTGAATTGAGCAATTCAAATAGCCAACAAGAGGCATTTGTTTGATTGTTGCAAGATTTGAACTTGAATTAACTGCTTGAATGATGCCATTTTTCATTGAGATTTGAATGTTGCAGGTAACATAATCCTTCCAGATAATGACTTCTGTTGAAAGTTTGAAACTTTTTAAGAATGTCCGTGGGTTGTGAAATTCTTAATCTACATTTAAGATTTTAGGGTTTTTTATCCTTTTTATCCATTATGGTTGAAATAAGAAATTGTCAAGTCAACAGATGCAAATCCGCCTTTTCGCTCACACATCAGTGTGTTACCATTTGAAACAAATTGTAACCAAACTGAATAGTCCTTTACCTGTTTGATAATTTGAAACCAACAGTCCGAATCAATGCCAGGGTTGCATTGCTTACGGGGAAAAATTATTTATTAAATATGAAAAGTTTGACTATAATATAATAGTGAAAATAATGTTTTATTATAGTGAAACTTTTAATGTTTAATACATTTTTTGTTGTTGTTATAAGCTAATTGGCATTTCTGTGACTGTTCCTCCATGTTTTCTAAACAAAAAGTGAATGTTGCAGTCTTTGGAGCCAGGGTTCCATTCTGGGATCTTCCCGCCCAGTTATAACATCAACTGGGATTGTAACACAGGTCCAAAAGAGCCTCTTGCCTAGTAGGTTCCAGAACGTACTGCTCTTAGAAACTGCCCCGAATATATTATCAACTTCTCCACGCTACCTTTGCGAATTTGTCCAGCTGATGTGAAGATTAAAATTGCCCATGATTATCGCAATATCTTTCTTGCAAGCCCCCATTATTTCTTGATATATAGGCCAGGATTCTCCGCCGGCATGATTCTCCGTTATGCCAGCGTCTGGGGGTTTCCCGACGGCGTGGGGCTGCCTCACGATGGGAAACCCCATTGACTGGCTGGCGTAATGGAGAATCCCGCCGGCCGGGCGGGGCGGAAATGTGGCACGGCGGGGCGGAGAATCCCAGCCCAACCTATTCTACTGTGTAGCTGCTGTTAAGGAGCTTGTTAAATTTTTCCCACCTGTGATTTGCTCCCTTTATTATTTATTATCTTTACCAAAACTGATGCTAAATCTTGATCTTCTGAATCTTTTTTTATATAAATTTAGAGATTATTTTTATTTCTTGTTCCAATTAAAGGACAATTTAGCATGGCCAATCCACCTAACCTGCACATCTTTGGGTTGTGGGGGTGAAACCCACGCAGACACGGGAAGAATGTGCAAACTCCACATGGACAGTGACCCAGGGTCGGGATTCGAACCCGGGTCCTCAGTGCCGTAGTCCCAGTGCTAACCACTGTGCCACATGCCACTCTGATCTTCTGAATCATGATCATTTCTCACTATTGTACTGATCTCATCCTAGATGAACAGAGCTACACCACTTTCCTTTCCTCCTTCAGCAGTGAGACTCTGTCAGACAGTGTAGTAAGCTGCCTGTTGCTAATTGAATGTCATGTTGCCTCCCATTTTATGAAGCTTAGATACTAACACACTGTAGCTATTTTTTACCTAATGCATCAATCAGGAAATCCACATGATTGGGTGGAATGATGGTCCTGAATTTTCAGGATAGTGAACATTTGGCACCCCCATCCAGAGTGAGACAGCGGGGAACGCACCCCTACGCACTCTGCAAGCCTGCTGCCATTTTACGCACAAATGAGCACTGATTGGCAGCAGGTGGGACTTCTGCCCTCACTTGGATGGAAATCCTGCTTTGGAGATCTGTTAGCCAATCAGGTTGGCTGCATCCAGCACTGGACCTGAGATTAATGCCCAGGAAATGCAGTGCTGGTAAATAGGTAAATACAGGGTTTCGGCGAGGGGAGCGTATGGGATAGAACATAGAACATAGAACAATACAGCGCAGTACAGGCCCTTCGGCCCACGATGTTGCACCGAAACAAAAGCCATCCAACCTACACTATGCCATTATCATCCATATGTTTATCCAATAAACTTTTAAATGCCCTCAATGTTGGCGACTTCACTACTGTAGCAGGTAGGGCATTCCACGGCCTCACTACTCTTTGCGTAAAGAACCTACCTCTGACCTCTGTCCTATATCTATTACCCCTCGGTTTAAAGTTATGTCCCCTCGTGCCAGCCATATCCATCCGCGGGAGAAGGCTCTCACTGTCCACCCTATCCAACCCCCTGATCATGTCCTGGATGGGGGGGGTGGGGGGGGGGGTGCATGGCAAAGAGGGTAATCTTGCTGTGGGCTGGTAGGCGGGGTGGTGGGAGGGCTGGAGGTCTCTGGTTCATGTGAGTGGGGGGGGCTCCTACTGTCTGAAGGGGCCTTCCAATGGAGGCCCCCCCCCAACCCACCCCGCCGGATATCGAGCGTTGGAACGTTTTCCAAATCACAATCGACAGGTGCCTTCCAGCTTAAAAACTGAGCAGGAAAATATATTTGCAGGATAGGTATAGATGGTAGAGGTTTAGAACATTTACAGAACATGGAGAATGGTCAGGAAAGCTTTAAAATCATAGTGTCCGGGGGGGGGGGGGGGGGGGGGGGGGGACAAACTCATGGACAACAAAGGTTTCAGCAAATGGGCCGAGGTGGAGGTTGGCAATATTACACAAGTGGAATTAGGTCATATTTTTGGGCATAGTTTAGCACAGTGGGCTAAACAGCTGACTTGTAATGCAAAACAAGGCCAACAGCGCGGGTTCAATTCCTGTACCGGCCTCCCCGAACAGGCGCCGGAATGTGGCGACTAGGGGCTTTTTACAGTAACTTCAATGAAGCCTACTTGTGACAATAAGTGATTATTAATATTATTATCCTGTATAGGGTGTTGTTGCTCTTTTTAGCCTTAGTTTTATTAGCTCTGATAATGTCACCTTTGCTCACGAGTCGCCAGGTATCTTTCTGATACCGCCACGCGGTTCAAGCTCGAGTTATGATTAATAAGTCAGCACACCGCTTAGTAAGAATGAAATCAACGGTCATTTATTCTGGACAGCAATTGATACTTACACAATAATCCTACTATCTATATCAAAACCTACCACTACTGGCCAATACTTAACTTTTGGGGATGGCCCACCAGGTCAGGGAAACAAATGGTTTATCGAATTGGATCTGGCCTGCGGGATTCAAAAGGCTGATAGGGGTCTATGGCTAGGAGTCTCTATCGGGTAGCGATCGCTGGAGTCAGACTTACAGTTTCTGGTCAATGTTCTTGCGAAGGTTGCGAGCAGGAGAAGAAGGGAGAGAGAGAGAGAGATCTGAACTTGGCCCCTCAGTTTATAGGGCCCAGGGGCTTCCCGCCTCTCTGGGCGGGCCTTGACCCTGAGTCCCAAGTGATTGGACTTGTTCCCAATCACTGGGTTCGATATGCTCCAATAATGGGGCGATTCCTCGATCGGGGGGTGGTCGTTCACCTGTCTTTGTTTCGGCCACTGCAGGCGCCGAGAGGTCTGGCCCGGCATTCAATTGCAAATATGTTGCAATTGTTCCCGGGGATAGCCTTTAAACTGCAGATGTCTGTGTTGATGTGCTGCTAATAGTCGTAGGTATCGATCTGGGCCGACTTCCCCAGAGCCGAATACGTTATTCTGTCTGCAGCTGTCCGTTTGTGTCCTGTTGGCTGCTTTTCCCATCAGCCTTTTCGGTTAGCCATTTTATAGCGGGTTTTGGCCAAATTAATATGGAATCAACCATTTTAGGTGGCTACAGACCCTCCTTGTGATCCTAACGCGAAGCGTGAAGGATTACATAAATTTTGTCCTTTCCGTTCCCTGACCGGGGGGGGGGGTCGACGACGACACACACCTCCTACATGGCCACTACTCTGACCCTAGCTGTGCACAAAAATTTACCTAAACAATTCTTGAGGGCGCTATGTCAGGCAGGGGCATGCACCTACAAAATAAAAACTTGGAAACTCTATTTTTACCTAAATACACTCATCAAGCATTGCATCATCCTATCTCTCTAAAACATACAACAACAATCATAACATTCCATATACTCTTTCCTGGCTTGGCAGTCAAGCTCAGGATCATACATTTTCTGTTGATGGGGTTTTGTACATTTTTTTATTTACAGAAAACGAAAGTGCATGTTTTATTATTCTGGTTTCGTAGGTCGCGAGGGTCTGGGGTCTGGTCATACCCGAATATCGGGGATCGGATCCGATATACCGGGGTTCGAGCGCGGTTCGCTCTCCTTCTCCATTTGCGGAGGCGCATAGTCTGTACTGCACAGCAGAGTATTGCCAACGCTAACAGTGCTTCAATTACGTACGACAGGGAGTACCAAGTTATGAACTTGGCACACCAGGATAATGCAGCGTGGCTGGTTACTGGGCCCTCGGTACTGCGGGGCAGTGAAACATTAACGGCAGGGGGGTTTGGAGTAATGGGGTCCGCATTCCCGCGCAACCAAATGTTCATCATAAAAATTTTGATCACGATGAAAGAAGAGGACATGGCTGTCCTCTTTCTTTTTCCTTCTTTGTGTTCTGTTTTCCTCCGGTCCTGGAGCTTCTGGAGTTCTGTAAAACAAGCAGAGTATCTGTAACTACCTTGGTATAATATCCGGTATGTTAGTGTGTCTGTCCTTCTTGGGGCCAATTAAACCCTTATAATTGGTCACTATATGTGACTCCCCCATTTTCTTTTTCAAAACAAATGTTAGGACACGGCACACTTCCCAATGGTGGACCAGTGCTAAGTTTATCATCCAAATGTTCCTGGATGTAAATAGCATGAGGCAGCAACCCAAGGGTCGCCTAAATAAATAAAACTGTTTTGAAAGGAAAAGTTTGAATGAAGTGCGTATGGGCCGCGACGGGTAATACCGTATGTCCCCGACCCGAGCGTTTTTGACCAGCGGGGGGTTCCCAGGCAGGGCGGGTCTCACGCTGTTTCTCCACTGCCTGAGTGTGGTAGTATGTATTGGGGGTCATGTGGGACTGGAAGCCCTAATGTCATTGGCTGACAGATCCCGGGTCCTGGTTGGCCGTTGACCTCATACTCCGCCCTGAAGGCGAAGTATAAGAAGCCGGTGCCTTCCCCCGCATGCCAGTTTACTATCGGGCTGCTGGGGAACAGACACGCTTAATAAAGCCTCATCGACTTCACTCTGTTTGTCTCACGGAGTCTTTGTGCGCCACATTGAGCAACCGACAAGAACGGGCCAAAATGTAGTCATCATGGCGGGGTTGCTGCTGTGATTCTACCGTCAAATCAGATCGGGCATCTGGCACTTGAACCAGTACCAGCTGAAAAGCTAGTGCTGTGCTTCTACCCTCGAATCAGAATGGGCGTCTGGTACCCGAACAAGTATCTGCTACAGTGTCTGCAGACAAGCTAGTTCCACTGAACAAGTGTCTGGTCTGTTGACCAGGTATCTGCAGATAAGCTAGTTCCGCTGAACAAGCGTCTGGTCCGTTGACCAGGTATCTGTGGACAAGTTGGTTCCATTGTGGTATCTGTGGACAAGCTCGTTCCATTGAACGAGCGTCTGGTCTGTTGACCAGGTATCTGTGGACAAGTTGGTACCGCTGAACAAGCGGCTGGTCGCGGTGGGTGTGTTGGAAAGAACTAAAAGGTTTCAGGTGAATGGGTGTGTGACGGTGAGAAAAATTCTCCTGTCGGACGAACAACGCTTAAACAAACATACAAACAACATAATACATCCTGCAGGTTCCATCAGGAAGGACAACACTTTTGCCCAAGTGTTTCCTTTAAATCATCATGTGGACACCTCAGTTCTCTGTTGCGAACAGGGTTGCAATGGGGTTGGCGGATTGGGGGTCTGACTCGAGGTCGTCCCCTTCTCCCGGGTGCCAAATTCTGGAGTGAATTAATGTTGAGAGGGCTGCGTTGTATAAGTTGGGGTTGCTTTCGTTGTTGCGGACGAGGCTGTAGGAGTTGTCGCGGTGCCAATGGGTTTCGTCAAGTTGTGTGAGGACAAAGTCGGGGTCGTCCGTGTGGTTTGGTGGTCGGTGGTGTGGTTTGTTTAAGAAAGTGATCAGGAAGGGATCGCTGGAGTCGAACTCAGAGTCGCTGGGTGTGGGTCCAGGATAGTAGGGAGGCGTGCTGTGGCTATCGTCAGAGTCACAGTCGCTGTCTCTGCTGCTGCAGTCTGTGGGCGTTCCGGGGCGGAGTGTAAATTTTGGGGGTGGAGTCGGGGGCGAGTCCGTGTCTGGGCTGGACGTGGTGGGGGTTGGTGTGGTCACGTTGGCTGTGGGCGGGGTTTGGTCTGCTGCGTCAAGCATGACGTGGTGGGCATGGTTTGACTGTGCTCCATAAGCCTTTAACTGATTTATGTGAAACCACGCAGTCTTACCATTTGGGTATTTGATTTTGTATACCGATGGGCTTACTTTATCCGTAATGGAGTACGGTCCCGAGTATTTTGGAGACAGAAATGTGCTGGGGTTGTACACAGACAACATCACTTGTTGTCCTATATCATACTCCGTTGCATGTACTGCCTTATCAAAACAGGCCTTGCTCTGTTTTCTTTTAGTGCCCAGTTTAACAGCGGCTGCTAACTGAGCCGTTTTTACATTTGCAAGTAATTGCTCAACGGCTTTCTCGTGGGTGAGGGCCGTAACTTCAGGGCTGGTCAGGTCCAAACCCAACAAGTACTCTGTCCCTTTCATGGGGCGTCCAGTCATGAGGGTGTGTGGGGTGTAACCTGTGGAGGTGGAAACAGTGTTACGCAAAAACATCAGCGCAAAGGGGAGGACAGAATCCCAAATGGTGTTGTTCTGCTGGACCATTTTTCGGAGGGTGGTTTTTAGGGTCCGATTCATGCGCTCCACTATACCACTCGACTGTGGGTGGTACGCAATGTGAAATTTTGGGGTTATGCCAAATATCGTGAGGACGTTCTGCATGACCCATCCCGTAAAGTGAGAACCTTGGTCCGATTCAATACTGCGGGGGAGTCCCCATCTTGTAAAGATGTGGTTGGTTAGGATTTTGGCTGTGGTTTTCGCGGTGTTGGTGCAGGCTGGAAATGCTTCCACCCACTTTGTAAAAGTGTCTATGACCACCAGAACATATTTATAGCCATTCCTGCAAGGGTGCAATGGACCTATAAAATCGATCTGGAGGTTAGTCCAGGGGCCGTTAACGGGTCGGGTGTGGCTGAGGTGTGCCTTTTTGGCATATCTATCTGGGTTGTTCTGTGCGCAGATGAGGCAATTCTCAATGTAATGGGATACATCCTCTTTGAGATTTGGCCACCAACAAAGCTGTTTGAGGTGGGCTGTGGTGGGATCGATTCCCTGGTGTCCATGACCATCATGGAATAAACAGATTAATTGGTTCCTATCCTGCTTCGGAACTACATAAAGGTTGCCTTTCAACACCACACCGTCATATGTGGTTATCGTATTTTTGAACCTCTCATATGGGGCTGGAAACTTCCCTTTCACGATCTCAGTGAGAGCACTATCCTGCTTCTGGGCCTCTACTAGATCTTCGATCCTAGTCTGCGTGACCTGAACTGCACTCACTGCCGCACTCACTGGGGCACTTTCGGGGGGCTTCCAAAAGTACCCATGCCTGGATCCTGCTTTAGCCAGTGCGTCGGCTTTTATATTTCCAGGGGGGGAGGAACGATGGTCGCTGCGGACTTTTATAATGCCAAAAGTCCTGTTCTTGGCCTTTTCCGGAATATGGCGGAGTAATGGGGCTGAGGGGAGGGGTTTCCCATCCGCGGAAACAAATCCTCTTGTTTCCCAGAGGGGCAGAAATTCGGTGAGGCTGTTGCAAACATATAGGCTGTCTGAATATATGTCTGCTGGGCTGGGGAAAGAATCGGGGTGCTCTATAATGTAAGCGATGGCCGCAAGCTCTGCTGCCTGCGCGCCTAAGTGTCCGGGTAATTTTAATGCGATTTCCTCGAGGGCGCGTCCCTGCGCGTCCTCCACATAAATCCCACAACCTCTTTTTTTTAAAATATATTTTATTGAAAATTTTTTCCAAACAACAATTTTTCCCTCTTACAAAGCAAACGAAACAATAACAAAATAGAAATTTTTAACAATACACAAGTAACAAAACCCCATTATCTATTGACCTGAACTAAACTAAAGCCCCCCCCCCCTTCCCCCTGGGCTGCTGCTGCTGGTCATCTATCTCCCCTCTAACGTTCCCCTAGGTAGTCGAGAAATGGCTGCCACCGCCTGGTGAACCCTTGAGCCAATCCTCTCAGGGCAAACTTTATCTGCTCCAGTTTAATGAACTCCACCATATCATTTACCCAGGCCTCCAGTCCGGGGGGTTTCGCCTCCTTCCACATGAGTAGGATCCTGCGCCGGGCTACTAGGGACGCAAAGGCCACGACATCAGCCTCTTTTGCCTCCTGCACTCCCGGCTCTTCCGCAACTCCAAATAGAGCTCACCCCCAGCCTGGTTTGACCCGGGCCTTCACCACCTGCGAAATCACTCCCGTCACTCCCTTCCAATACCCTTCCAGTGCCGGGCACGCCCAAAACATATGTGCGTGGTTTGCCGGGCTCCCGCTACACCTCCCACATTTGTCCTCCACTCCAAAGAACCTGCTCAATCTTGCCCCCGTTATGTGTGCTCTATGTAGCACCTTAAATTGAATCAGGCTCAGCCTGGCGCATGAGGAAGAGGAATTTACCCTGCTTAGGGCATCAGCCCACATACCCTCCTCTATCTCCTCCCCTAATTCTTCTTCCCACTTTCCTTTTAGTTCGCCCACCGACTCCTCCCCCTCTTCCCTCATCTCTCTGTAAATCTCTGACACCTTGCCCTCTCTGACCCACACCCCTGAAAGCACCCTGTCCTGTATCCCCTGTGTCGGGAGCAACGGAAATTCCCTCACCTGTTGTCTAGTAAACGCCCTCACCTGCATATATCTCAAGAAATTTCCCCGGGGCAACTTATACTTTTCCTCCAATGCTCCCAAGCTCGCAAAAGTCCCATCTATAAATAAATCTCCCACCTTCCTAATTCCCAACTGGTACCAGCTCTGAAATCCTCCATCCATTCTTCCTGGGGCGAACCTATGGTTGTTCCTGATAGGGGACCCCACCAGGGCTCCCCGCACCCCTCCATGTCGCCTCCACTGTCCCCAGATATTCAGTGTTGCCGCCACCACCGGGTTCGTGGTAAACGTTTTAGGTGAGAACGGTAGCGACGCCGTCACCAGCGCCTCTAAACTCGTCCCTTTACATGACTTTCTCTCCAGTCTTTTCCACGCCGCTCCCTCACCCTCCATCATCCATCTACGTATCATTGCCACATTGGCGGCCCAATAGTAATCACCCAAGTTCGGTAGTGCCAGTCCTCCTCTGTCCCTACTACGCTGAAGGAACCCCCTCCTTACTCTCGGAACTTTCCCTGCCCACACGAAGCTCGTGATGCTCCTATCTATTTTATTAAAAAAGGTCTTGGTGATTAGTATAGGGAGACATTGAAATACAAATAAGAACCTCGGGAGGACCATCATCTTAATTGCTTGCACCCTGCCCGCCAGCGATAGAGGCTGCATGTCACACCTCTTGAAGTCCTCCTCCATTTGTTCTACCAGCCGTGTCAGATTAAATCTGTGCAAGGTTCCCCAGCTCCTAGCGATCTGAATCCCCAGGTATCGGAAGTTTCTTTCCACTTTCCTTAGCGTAAGCCTTCTATCTCTCTACTCTGGTCCCCTGGATGTATCACAAATAATTCACTCTTCCCCATGTTTAGCCTATACCCCGAGAATTCCCCGAACCCCCGCAAAATTCGCATAACCTCTATCATCCCCCCCCCCCCCGCTGGGTCCGACACGTATAACAATAGGTCATCTGCATATAACGAGACTCGGTGTTCTTCTCCCCCTCTAATCACCCATCTCCATTTCCTGGAGTCTCTCAACGCCATGGCCAGAGGTTCAATTGCCAACGCGAACAACAATGGAGACAGCGGGCATCCCTGTCTTGTTCCCCTATATAATCGGAAATACTCCGATCTATGTCGACCTGTAACTACGCTTGCCGTTGGAGCCCCATAAAGAAGTCTAACCCAGCTAATAAACCCGTTCCCAAACCCAAACCTCCTTAACACTTCCCATAAATACTCCCACTCCACCCTATCAAATGCCTTCTCTGCGTCCATTGCCGCCACTATCTCTGCCTCCCCCTCCACTGGGGGCATCATTATCACCCCTAATAGTCGTCGCACGTTAACATTCAGTTGTCTCCCTTTTACGAACCCTGTCTGGTCTTCGTGCACCACCCCCGGGACACAGTCCTCTATCCTCGATGCCAGTACCTTTGCCAGCAATTTGGCGTCCACGTTCAATAGTGAAATAGGTCTATAGGACCCGCACTGCAACGGATCTTTGTCCCTCTTCAAAATTAGCGATATCGTCGCCTCCGACATCATCGGAGGTAGAGTCCCCCCTTCCCTGGCCTCATTGAACGTCCTCGCCATCAACGGGGCCAACAAGTCCACATATTTTCTGTAATATTCCACCGGGAACCCGTCTGGCCCCGGGGCCTTCCCTGCTTGCATGCTTCCCAGTCCCTTAATAACCTCGTCCACCTCAATCGGCGCCCCCAGGCCTGCCACCTCCTGCTCCTCCACTTTCGGGAACCTCAATTGGTCCAGGAACTGCCGCATCCCCTCCTCTCCCTCTGGGGGTTGAGACCTATACAGTCCCTCATAGAAGGTCTGGAACACCTCATTTATCTTTCCTGCCCTTCGCACCGTGTCTCCCCTTTCGTCTCTAATTCCTCCTATCTCCCTCGCTGCTGCCCTCTTTCGCAATTGATGCGTCATCAGGCGACTAGCCTTTTCCCCATATTCATACCTCCTCCCCTGTGCCTTCCTCCACAGTACCTCCGCCTTTCTGGTGGTCAGAAGGTCAAACTCCGTCTGGAGTCGTCTCCTCTCCCTGTACAATTCCTCCTCCGGGGTCTCTGCAAATTCCCTGTCCACCCTTAAAATCTCCCCCAGTAATCTTTCCCTTTCCTTGGCCTCTGTTTTCCTTTTGTGGGCCCCAATAGAGATCAGCTCTCTTCTGACCACCGCTTTTAATGCTTCCCAGACCACTCCCACAGGGACCTCGCCGTCATCATTGACCTCCAGGTATCTCTCAAAACACCCCCGCACTCTTGCACACACTTCCTCATCCGCCATCAGTCCCACATCTAATCACCAGAGTGTTCTCTGCTCCCTGTCCTCTCCTACTTCCAGGTCCACCCAATGTGGGGCATGATCCGAAACCGCTATGGCTGAGTACTCAGCTTCTTCCACCCTAGAGATCAACGACCTTCCCAAAACAAAAAAATCTATCCGGGAGTACACTTTATGGACATGGGAGAAGAAGGAAAACTCCCTAGCCCTAGGTCTAAGAAATCGCCATGGATCCACTCCCCCCATTTGGTCCATAAACCCCTTAAGTACCTTGGCCGCTGCCGGCCTTCTTCCGGTCCTTGAGCTGGATCTATCTAGCCCCGGGTCCAGCACCGTATTAAAGTCCCCTCCTAAAATCAAGTTTCCTGCCTCCAGGTCCGGTATACGCCCCAGCATCCGTCTCATGAATCCCGCATCGTCCCAATTTGGGGCATACACATTAACCAACACGCCCTCCATTCCCTCCAGCCTACCACTCACCATTACATATCTACCTCCGCTATCTGCTACGATGTTCTTTGCTTCAAATGCTACCCGTTTCCCCACCAAAATGGCCACCCCTCTGTTCTTTGCGTCCAGTCCTGAGTGGAACACCTGTCCCACCCATCCTTTCCTTAGCCTAACTTGCTCCGCCACCTTTAGGTGCGTCTCTTGGAGCATAACCACGTCTGCCCTTAGTCTTTTCAAATGCGCAAGCACTCGGGCCCTTTTTATCGGTCCGTTCAGGCCTCTCACGTTCCACGTGATCAGCCTCACTAGGGGGCTACCTGCCCCCCTCCCGTGTCGACTAGCCATTACCTTCTCTAGGCCAGTCCCATATCCCGCCTCCGCGCTCCCGCTCGCTCCCCCAGCGTCGCACACCATCCCCGCCCACCCACTCTTTAGCCATTTCCTTTTGGATTTCCGCAGCAGCAACCCAGTTGTCCCCCCCCCCCCGCTAGATCCCTATCTAGCATGATTGCTCCCCCCATATCACTTCCGTAAGTCAGCTGACTTCAACTGACCCCGGCTACTCCTGCTCAGTCCTCGACCCCCACCGTGTGGGGGAACTTCCATCTGCCTTGCGCCTGTCTTCCCGCCTTATTCTTTCTGGCACGGGAACATCCCTTTACCTGACCCGCCTCTTATGGCGCAGCTCCCTTTCCCCTCCCCCTCCCCTTCCCCATTCTCCGACTATGTCCCGTCTTTCCCCCCTCACCGGCGTCCACATTTCCCCAATGTCACCCCCCTTCCCTGTTTACTTCTCAATTAACTTCCACCATAACATTAACAAAAACAATAACAATAACATTTCCTGCAGCATCAGTCCCTCAGTTCCGGTCCAATTTCTCTTCTTTGATGAAGGACCATGCTTCCTCCGCCGTCTCGAAATAATAGTGTCTCTCCTGATACGTGACCCATAGCCTTGCCGGCTGCAGCATCCCAAACTTCACCTTCCTTTTATGCAACACCTCTTTGGCTCGGTTGAAGCTCGCCCTCCTTCTCGCCACCTCCGCACTCCAATCCTGGTATATCCGTACCACAGCATTCTCCCATCTGCTACTCCGCACCTTTTTAGCCCATCTCAGCACCTCTTCTCTGACCTTAAGGCGGTAAAATCGCACGATTATCGCCCTCGGTGGTTCTCCCGCTTTTGGTCTTCTCGCCGGAATCCGATTTGCCCACTCCACCTCCATGGGGTCCGCAGGGGCCTCAGCACCCATCAGTGAGCTCAGCATCTTACTTGCGTACTCTCCACAGTCCACTCCTTCCACACCCTCAGGGAGACCTAGTATCCGAAGGTTCTTCCTTCGCGCTCCGTTTTCTAGGGCCTCGATCCTTTCAGTACACTTTTTATGAAGTGCCTCGTGCGTCTGAGTCTTAACCGCCAGGCCCAGGATCTCGTCCTCAATATCTGTCACTTTCTGCTCCACCACGCGGAGCTCAGTCTCCTGGGTCTTTAATGTCTCCTTGAGCCCCACAATTGCCTGTAGCATCGGGGTCAGCACCTCTCTCTTCAGCAGCTCCACGCACCGTCTCACGATTTCATCCTGCTCAGGCCCCCATGTTGCCTGTGCTTTCTCCGCCGCCATCTTGTATTTCCCTCCCTCTGACCTTTTGGTCGATGATTCCTCGGGCTGCAGCCGCCGCCGCCGGTTTTTTCCTCCTTCGTTCTATGGGGGACTCCCTTCCCACACACCCCACACCGGGTCACGTCGTCGAAAAATTCCCTGTTGGGGCGCTTAAAAGAGCCCGAAGGTCCGTCGGAGCTGGAGCCGCCGAAACGTGCGGCTAGCTCGGCATCACCGCAACCGGATGTCATCCCACAACCTCTTATGCGTTGCCCATCCAGGACTGTGGACGATCCATCCACATAAATCCTAATGGGGTCACTCATGTCCGGGTGAGGGGGGGCTCTGAGGTGGAGTGGCTAGTTTTCTGGGGGGTGTTTTCGCGATAAAGGGGCCTGTATTATGGTGGGGCGAGATGATTTCACACTCATGGGCGGTTCCGGGGTACTGTAGATTGTCCGCTAAGTATGTGTGTGTCTTGGTCCATTTGACTGTGATGTCCCGTCCTTGTAAGAGAAGGGTCCACCTAGCAGCGCGGATTTGGCTGACGGTACCGTCTTTAAGTCGTCCGTCTAGTAAAAGTTGGGTGGGGGTGTGCTCGGTCAAAATGGTGATGGTTTTCAGTCCGGTAATGTATGAAAAGTACGAGACTGCCCAGAAAACTGCGAGCAGGTGCCTCTCACAGGCTGAGAATCCCTGCTCCACAGCATCTAAAATTTGGGAGGCATAAGCCACGGGTCTTAGCTGGTCATGCCGTTCCTGCAGGAGCACGGCTGAAAGGGTGCGGTCTGTGGTTGCTACCTCTATTGCGTAAGGGGAAAGCGGGTTGGGAACTTGTAGTGCGGGGGCGGCTATGAGCGCCTGTTTTAATGATTCCATAGCATCCGTATGCTGCGGAAGCCACTCCCAGGGGGCTCCTTTCTTTAGGAGGTCTGAGAGGGGCGCTGCCTTGCTGGCAAAACCGTCAATGTGGTTTCGGCAGTAGCCAACCAGTCCTAAAAATGACCGGAGGGCTGAAACATTTTGGGGAAGGGGCAATTTAGCGATCGAGTCAATCCTTTTGTGCTTGATCTCGCGTTTGCCGTGTGTGATGATAGTACCCAAATATACCACCTTTTCTTCCAATATCTGGGCCTTTTTGTGGTTGACTTTACAGCCAATGGAATGTAGTAATTCCAGGAGTTCAGACAGAAGCTCAATGTGCTCTTCCTTTGTGTCTGTCTGCAGTAGTAGATCGTCTACATTCTGTACCAGACATTCGGGGCGAGAAAATTTCGCTAGTCCATTTGCCAGCTGTCGGTGGAAAATGGAGGGGGAGTTGTGGAAGCCTTGTGGCAGGCATGTCCACGTGTATTGCTGCGCTCGGAAAGTGAAGGCAAATTTGTACTGGCACGCCTTTGCCAATGGAATGGACCAGAATCCATTTCTGACGTCCAGAACCGTGAAATATCAGGCATGGAGTCCCTGTGTGAGCATGGTCTCGGGACATGTTGCAACGGTGGGGGCTGCTACGGGGGTGACTTTATTGAGTTCCCGATAATCAATGGTCAGGCGCCATGATCCGTCGGGTTTCCTTACTGGCCAAATCGGGGCATTATTAGTTGAGGCTACCGATCTTAGGACGCCCTGCTCTAATAAACTTTCTATAACCTTTAAGATTTCTCCCTCTGCTTCTAGGGGGAATCCGTACTGCTTTTGGGGTCTAGGGTCCAGTCCTGTTATTTGTACGGAACCAGTCATCCGTCCACAGTCGTGTTTGTGGGTTGCGAATGCTGCCCTGCTTTTTTGCAGGACTGCCCTAACCTGTCGGTATGTGCTGAGTGTGGTGGGGTTGAACCAAAACTCGCCTACTGCGCTAATTTTGTTCATATAGTCCCCGATATTGAGCGTTGCGGGGGCTCTAGCGGATTTCGCCATCTTCCAGACACGCTGGTTGACTGGATCGAAAGAGAGGTGGTGAGAATTCATGAAGTCGATCCCCAAAATGTGCTCTGCTGTTGGGGGCAGGTCGACTAACACCGTTGTTTTGTGTTAATGGTTCCGATTTGGATGGGTACAGGGGTTGTGATGTGTCCCTGCTGTGAGTGGCCTGTGAAGCCGCTGAGGGTGATAGTGGCTGTAGTGGGCCACGTGTCCTTACCAAGGGTGGAGGAATTTAAGGTGGTGCGGGACTCTCCTGTGTCCCAGAGAAGCTCGATCGGCTGTCCCCTAACCTTTGCTGCGACTATGGGTCATCCTGACCTATCCCAAAGGGTATTGCAGACCCAACTGGGGGAGCCTGTACACCGTCAGTCCGTTCCGGTCAGGTCTGTCTGATCCGACTGGGCGCTAACGCTATGTATGTACTCTGCCTTTTTCTTATTGAGAGTGCCTGGCTGTTGGGCTCTCTGTGGCTTTTTAGGGGCATTGCATTCTTTGGCAAAATGTCCCAACTGTCCGCAATTGTAGCATTCTTGCGGTTTTGCTGGGGGGCTGCTCTTTCCCTCGTTTACCCAGGCGGGGTTGTGGAGAGTGGTTCTTACTGCCTGCACGTCTGCGGCGGCTTGTTTTTCCTCGGGGTTCTAGCAGCGGGTTTATTGTGAGCAGACTGTTCCCAAACGCGGGACAATCTTTTGACCACCCACTTCTCATTATGAGCCTCCTCCGTGGGGTCATAATTACTACAGGCATTCTGTCCTGCTTCCGTGGCATGGGAGGTAAGGGTGCGGGTCCATTTGGCCATATTGTCTGCGGACAAATGGGCACGGTCTACGTTGCCGAAAACGGCTTCAAAGTGAATCCACAAGCGTCCTGCAAACGCTGAGGGGTGTTCAGACTTTTTCTGTCTGCACTTATTTAGGCCATCTACGGGGTCGCCCCGGTTATACCCGATCGCATCCAGGATCGCGGTATGCATTTCTGCAAGGGTGCCTCCTACATTCTGTGGGTCGGGAAGGGCTGCTGCGACCGATGGGTCTAAGTTGAGGACCGTGAGCTTTACCTGCTCTTTCTCATCCAGGCCGTACAAGGTCGCCTGGTGTTTGACGGTGGCAAAGAAATGGTGTGGGTCTGAAGCGGGGAGGAACGGTGTGATTTTAGCACACGCGTCCCGTAATTGGGTCACAGTGAGGGGGGTGGAATATAAGACTTCCGCCTTGTCTGCTGTGGCTGTGCATTGGGTTGTTACAGGGTTCATGGGAGCCTGAATTACCTGTTGTGTGGGGTGTGGGGGTGCTTTCCTCCTTTGGGGCTTTCCCTGCGCACATGTTCCCTGAACATATCTCTGCGCTGTCTCCTGCAATTCTTCCCAATCAGGGCCGTCTTCCTGTTCTAAACTTTCCCCAAAGGTTTCTTGGAATCCCTTTTGGACAGAAAGCATTGATTACAGGTCTGCAATTTGCTTTGCGGCACTTCGCGTGGTCTAAGGTACTCTGCCTTTGTTCCGTGGTTGCAGCGTGGAGTGCTCTCAAGGCTGCCTTGAGATCACTACATTGCTTCTGTAGCGTCTCCACCTGCTTCTCTGTCTCTTTCTTAACCAGGACTGCACGCTGCATGTCCTGATTAGCCTGCTCATACTGGGATTGAAAACTGCTTAAATGTGCCAGACAAGACTGGTGAGCCTGTTTGGCGTCAGCCACCTCTTCGTCCTTGGCTTCTAACTGCCTTTTCAATTCCAGGTTCTCTTTTTCCACCTCGCATACATCGATTTTACTCATACGATGTATGCCTTCTATTTCTTTTCGGAGCGTCCTGACCACCTCCTCTGTGCCTCGCAATTGTGCCATTCAGGACACGATTGCCATTAGCTTGCGCGCTTTTGCTAAGCTCTTCTTATGAATTTCACTCATGTTCTCCCACCAAGTATGCCCTATACTCCTGGGACCTGAGTCGTCATTATTACAGAAACCGCTCCACACGGGCCATCCTTTGCCCTGTAGAAATTTCCGAATTTCCACTTCCCAAATGGGACACTGTCCCACTTTAATGCTGCTGATCGGTGCGACCGCAAATTCTTCGGGGTTCATGAGGTGTTGCATTGCCTGCATGGCCATCTGTCTTATCTGCTTGCTTAGTTCGAATTTGGAACAGGGGGCTAAGGTGGTGTCGTAGATGCGGGTACGGCTTGCGCTAATTTCCGAAAATACCGACTTCCGACAGTTTTGACGCAACAAAATCTATCAGCTTTACCTTATAACCCTGTTAGTTATGTATGCATACACACACTTCTGAATTGTGAATTATTAACCAGAACCGCTTGAACGCTTGTGTTTTTTTTTGTTTTTGTTCCCAATTGGATTCTATTCAAATTTCTGGGGTTCTCCCGGAGTGGTTTTCCACTTCTATATCGGGTCCCGGCAGAGTCGCCAATTATATTGCTCTTTTTAGCCTTAGTTTTATTAGCTCTGATAATGTCACCTTTGCTCACGAGTCGCCAGGTATCTTTCTGATACCGCCACGTGGTTCAAGCTCGAGTTATGATTAATAAGTCAGCATACCGCTTAGCAAGATTGAAATCAACGGTCATTTATTATGTACAGCAATAGATACTTACACAATAATCCTACTATCTATATCAAAACCTACCACCACTGGCCAATACTTAACTTTTGGGGATGGCCCACCAGGTCAGGGAAACGAGTGGTTTATCGAATTGGATCTGTCCTGCGGGATTCAAAAGGCTGATACGGGTCGATGGCTAGGAGTCTCTATCGGGTAGCGATCGCTGAAGTCAAACTTACAGTTTCTGGTCGATGTTCTTGCGAAGGTTGTGAGCAGGAGAAGAAGGGAGAGAGAGAGAGATCTGAACTTGGCCCCTCAATTTATAGGGCCCAGGGGCTTCCCGCCTCTCGGGGCGGCCCTTGACCCTGAGTCCCAAGTGATTGGACTTGTTCCCAATCACTGGGTTCGATGTGCTCCAATTATGGGGCGATTCCTCGATCGGGGGGGTGGTCGTTCACCTGTCTTTGTTTCGGCCACTGCGGGCGCTGAGAGGTCTGGCCCGGCATTCAATTGCAAATATGTTGCAATTGTTCCCGTGGATAGCCGATTAAACTGCAGATGCATGTGTTGATGTGCTGCTAATAGTCGTAGGTATTGATCTGGGCCGACTTCCCCTGAGCTGAATACGCTATTCTGTCTGCAGCTGTCCGTTTGTGTCCTGTTGGCTTCTTTCCCCATCAGCCTTTTCGGTTAGCCATTCTATATCGGGTTTTGGCCAAATTAATAGGGAATAAGCCATTTTAGGTGGCTACAGTGTAAGGCTGCCATTACAAAAGTAGGGGGGGGATTCTCTGGAGTGCAGCATGGTAGCACAAGTGATTAGCACTGTGGCTTCACAGCGCCAGGGTCCCATGTTCGATTCCCCGCTGGGTCACTGTCTGCGGAGTTTGCACGTTCTCCCCGTGTCTGCGTGGGTTTCCTCCGGGCGCTCCGGTTTCTTCCCACAGTCCAAAGACGTGCAGGTTAGGTGGATTGGACATGCTAAATTGCCTTTAGTGACCAAAAAACGTTAGGAGGGGTTATTGGGTTACGGGGATAGGGTGGAAGTGAGGGCTTAAATGGGTCGGTACAGACCAGATGGGCCGAATGGCCTCCTTCTGCACTGTATGTTCTATGGTCTATGTTCTATGTTAAAAGGAATCTTACAACACCAGGTTAAAGTCCAACAGTAGTTTCTGGACGACGTACTGGACGACGAAGCGGAGCGGAGAACTACGACATCTTCTTCGCAGCCTTCAACACGTCATCGATGAAGATGAACATCTTGCCAAGGTCATCCCCACACCCCCACTACTTGCCTTCAAACAACCGCGCAACCTCAAACAAACCATTGTTTGCAGCAAACTACCTAGCCTTCAGAACAGCGACCACGACACCACACAACCCTGTCATGGCAATCTCTGCAAGACATGCCAGATCATCGACATGGACACCACCATTACACGTGAGAACACCACCCACCAGGTACGCGGTACATACTCGTGCGACTCGGCCAACGTTGTCTACCTCATACGCTGCAGGAAAGGATGCCCCGAAGCTGGTACATTGGCGAGACCATGTAGACGCTGAGACAACGAATGAACGGACATCGTGCGACCATCACCAGGCAGGAATGTTTCCTTCCAGTCGGGGAACACTTCAGCAGTCAAGGGCATTCAGCATCCGATCTCCGGGTAAGCGTTCTCCAAGGCGGCCTTCAGGACACGCGACAACGCAGAATCGCCAAGCAGAAACTTATAGCCAAGTTCTGCACACAAGAGCGCTGCCTCAACCGGGACCTGGGATTCATGTCGCATTACATTCATCCCCCACCATCTGGCCTGGGCTTGCGAAATCCTACCAACTGTCCTGGCTTGAGACAATTCACACCTCTTTAACCTGGGGTTACCCCATCTCTGGATCTGTAAATAATTAATTAACTGCAAATCTCACATTCAAAGCATTGTCTTGCATCTTTGAATTTGTCTATATATATGTTTCTGGAACATACCTCTTCATTCACCTGGGGAAGGAGCAGTGCTCCGAAAGCTAGTGTTTGAAACAAACCTGTTGGACTTTAACCTGGTGTTGTAAGACTTCTTACTGTGCTCACCCCAGTCCAACGCCGGCATCTCCACATTATGTTGAAAGGTTAAGAGCCTTAATTGTGTACAGGCGTGCTTCCCATCTCCATCTTAAAATGTCATCTGGGTCAGGGTGGCAGGGTGGAAGGAATTCTGTCCATGCTATTTTATACTCCTCCCCCCCCACTCACCCCTCCCCCACCCCCGCCCCCAACCCCATCCCACCCCCACCCTCAATCCCACACCTCAGAGTCGCCGGGAGTTGAGCGTAAAATTCCAACCATAGTTTGGGGTGAATAAAATCGGACAGGGCACACATCCAAAATTACATGTAATCTCGTTAGTTTCCCCAAACAGTGAGTTCAACTAATATTTCCCCCTCTGGAAGGTGCTTTGTGGATAGATCAGTGTGTGATTTATGGTTGGTGCTCCCACCAGTTGCAGCTGATTCATTTTTACCGCTGATGTCTCTCAGGGTATATGCCCAGTGCTCATGAGTATCAAATACTACTCTTAAACCCCTGAGAAACATATATGATGTTTTATGTGTTGTTCTGAAGCATTTACTTGTAAAGTAGTACCAGATACAAAGGAGCTTCCTGGATCTCCTGGTGCCTAAAGACAGCATTGGTAAGACCTCCAGGTGTAAGAAATATACCTGTCCAAATGTGAAGATTAAAAAGCCTGGTCTCCAGTTGGTTACAAAGTGTGTCTTGTTGAGTGCTCGGGCACATTCAATTCAACCAAACCCATTGTCTCCACAGATCATGAACAATCTGCCTTACTGTGGACTGTAACCTACTCGAAGTGAAAGGCAAACAATCAGTAAGAAAGTAAAAAGTCAAACACTGTGATGTTTATTTGCTGGACAATGGCTGACTTAGCCTTTAGCTCCAGAGAGACCAGTCCTATTCAAAATCAAAAGAATCAAGTTTCTAGCAATTAGCTAGACTGGACATTAACTTACTGCAAATTAGTATTTTTTACTTGATTAATCCTTGTTATCAATTATCTCTTACTAAACTTTTGTTCAATCTGCCTTTGATTGCTTGTCGTCTAAACTAAACTTTGAAGCCCGGTATCAGACGTTGTCTCTTCCCAACCACTATGACATATGCCAAGAAGGTCTGGGTTAAATTTCTGACAATTCATAGAATCATAGAATCCCTACAGTGCAGAAGGAGGCCATTTGGCCCATCAATTCTGCACCGATCCTCTGAAAGAGCATCCTACCTCGGCCCAAAGAATCGTCCAGATTCGAAACTTGAGCTCCGTTCGCGCTCCACAGATGCTCTCAGACCCGCTGAGATTGTCCACCATTTTCTGTTTTTGTTTCAGATTCCAGCATCCGCAGTCATTTGCTTTTTTCTCCCAATGTTTTTGAATATAATAAGTTTGGAGTACCCAATTATCTTTTTCCAATTAAGGGGCAATTTAGCGTAACCAATCTACCTACCCGGCACACCTTTTTGGGTTGTGGGGGTGAGACCCACGCGGACATGAGGAGAATTTGCTTTTATTTCAATTTCTGACCTTGCTGAGTTAACCGATCTTAGCTGTGCCACTGTGATTGGTTGGTAGGCATCTTGTAGGTAGGTATCTTGTCCATCATACCATTTGAATCTGGGCTTCATACATCCAAGGCTCCTTTATTTTTCAAGTTGGGGATTTATCTGCCCTGTCTTCTCTCACCTCCTTTCCTCTGGAGTCTATTTCTGTTCCATCCATCTTCTTATCTTTCCTTTGCTGATAAGAGTTACTAGATTCAAATTTGCTTTGGTTTAGAGGTTTATGGGTTAAAGCATGGCCAGCAGCCATAATAGCCATGTCTCTGCCTTTGGAAACCCTTTGTTCCTCCATATGAGTTTTGAGGCTGTGTGGGAGACAGTTTTTAAACTCATCAAGCAACACTATTTCTCTTAACCTTCAAAGGTCCGGGCAGGTTTTCGGGCTTGGACCCAACAGCCAAATGATCGCTGTTTAATTCTCTCAAATTCCAGGAAGGTCTTATGGCAGTTGGAATTGTTGGCTGTAGGTTTCTGGTATGAGTTTAGGCACTGGGAATAGCAGCCCTTGCTTGATAAAAGCTGTTAGCAAGTAGAATGGAATAAATCTCATGGTTATTCCCTACCAGCTGACCTTGTAGTAGGAGTGTCCAAAATTGGCAGCACGGTGGCGCAGTGGTTAGCATTGCTGCCTCACGGTGCCAAGGTCCCAAGTTCGATCCTGGCCCTGGGTCACTGTCCGTGTGGAGTTTGCACATTCTCCCCCTGTTTGCGTGGGTGTCACCACCATAACCCAAAGATGTGCAGGGTAGGTGAATTGGCCACACTAAATTGCCCCTTAATTGGAAAAAATTAATTAATTTTTTTAAAAAGGAGTGTTCAAAATCATGCCATTGTAATTGAGCTGCCGGCTTTTCAAAAGCTATGAAGAAAGCTTCCATATCCTCTTCTTTGAACTTGGGAACAAATCAAGAATACTTTAGGAAATTAAAATTTGTCTCTGAGCTAAGAACATTTATATTGCCACTAAGTAAAATCAGGTTCACCCTTGGTGCTGCAATCTATCTTAGTTCTTGATCATTCTGTGCCTGTAGATCTCGAGTTGGAATGCATGCTCCTCCTGTCTATCTTCGAATCCCCTTGCCTTCCTTTCCTTTTGGGCCACTCTTTCACTTTTGTCTGAAACTCTAAACTCTAACCTCCGCGCTTCTAGGTGAATTTTAGCTCAGATAACCTGGTCTGTTTCTGGTTCTTCAACTTTTACCTGTTCTGAAACTTAAGTGAGGTCAAGTAGCTTGGACAACATCTTTAGTACTTCCAGTCTCCATATTTTATTCTGTATATTAAGTTATACTTGCTTAACCATGGTTTTTGGCTGTTCTGTGTTTAGGGACGTTAATATTGCCAAGTTAAAACCTCTTGCCAAAACACTTTTGCATTGAACGTAGCCATCTTATTTTCTGTATTCACAAAGCTTGCTCCTGTAACCCATTTTCTTTCTTGTTTCAACAATTTTGGCTTTACTTTGCTTTACCTCTTCACTTCCTATCCTTTTGCAGTTAGATTTCACTTGTTTGCGATACATTTGATCTTGGACTGCAGCACCCAATTCATCACAGACAGTATTCATGTGTTTCCTTATTGCAAATGATCGGAGTGTGATTTCTTACCCTCAATTTGATTGTCCCAACTTAAGTATTTCCAGCAACAAGCTGAAAAATAAGGAAGGTTATTTATAATCACATGCATCCTGGAGGTTTAAAATGTGATGTCTCACCCACAGTATAATTCACACAAAGATTAGATACAGATGAGGGGGAAAAAATGCAATTACAATGTATAATTGTCTCAGTCTCTCTTTCATGGCAGTCCTGCAGTTTCTTAGATGAATTGATGCTTTGAGTGAAGTAATGATCTTACAGAATAGAGGATTTTCAGTAATCTTATATAATCTTATAATCTTATATAATAATAATCTTTATTGTCACAAGTAGGCTTACATTAACACTGCAATGAAGTTACTGTGAAATGCCCCAAGTCGCCACATTCTGGCGCATGTTCGGGTAAACAGAGGGAGAATTCAGAAAGTCCAGATTACTGAACAGCACGTCTTTCGGGACTTGTGGGAGGAAACCAGAGCACCCATAGGAAACCCACGCAGACACAGGGAGAACATGCAGACTCCGCACAGACAGTGACCCAAGCCGGGAATCGAACCTGGGACCCTGGCGCTGTGAAGCAACAGTGCTAACCACTGTGCTATAATCTGCGAGGTTTCTGTGGTTGAAGCTGATTCTCAGGTGAGCTTGAAGTTGGAACAGGTTGGAGAAAGGCCTTCTCTTGCCTTAGGAATCTTCAACCTTCAAGATATTTCTGCTTATTATCTTGGATATCTGGAGGCTGTTGGATGGTTTTTGATCTGCAGGACAGCCCCTTGCTGTTTTAAAGGAGGCACAAAAACATAGTTGCCCACTATGTGACCTGTTACAAATCCAAAGGCCTTTCCTATAGAAGGTGAGTGGCCAGGTCGGTTATACATCCTGCATGATGATTTTCACTTTCTGCGACATCTAGGGCGGTGTTCTCTGATCCTG
Source organism: Scyliorhinus torazame (assembly GCF_047496885.1). Classification (NCBI taxonomy): domain Eukaryota; kingdom Metazoa; phylum Chordata; class Chondrichthyes; order Carcharhiniformes; family Scyliorhinidae; genus Scyliorhinus; species Scyliorhinus torazame. The sequence continues at coordinate 30,047,465 of NC_092709.1, forward strand.
AGACTAAGTGTTGCTACTGTCGTAAACGCCGTTGTGTTTCTCGACAGCGTCAAATACTCTCAGGTGCAGCAATTCTGCCCCCTACAGGGGCCAGCACGGCACTGGAGCGACCCACGCCGCTCTAGCTGCCAATGCCGGCGTCAGATGGGCGTCGTGGGTCTGACGCGGCCCCGACACAACATGGCGTAGGTCTACAGTGGCCCACGCGGAACAAAAGAGGCCCCCAGCCCGAGAGGCCGGCCCGCCAATTGGCAGGCCTCGATCGCTGGCAGGCGCCGATCGCGGGCCAGGCCACAGCGGAGGTCCTCCCCCCGTACTCTTGAGACGGGAGTATTTCAAATCACAAGGCAAGTCAAGTAATCCTTGGGCAACCATATTGTTTAGCCTTTTGATTTTTAAAAATATAACATATTGACTGACAGTCCATAATGTATGGAACGCGACAGTATTTTACAATGAATTATATACTTAATCACTGTTGCAATGTGGAAAACTCAGGAGTCGCATCATTCCCGAAGTAGCTGGGAAATAAATATCAGATAGTTTGTTTTTTATTGATGTTGGTTGAGCGCTAAATATTGGCCAGGAAACCAGGGAGAATGTTCCTTCTTCAATTAGTGCCATTTATTATGAATAAAGGAGGTCCTGTGACGAAGTGCGTAGCATCCGTGTCTCTGATCCAGGAACTCCGGGTTCGAGTCCCAAGACTTATAGAATCATAGAATTTACAGTGCAGAAGACCATAAGACCATAAGACAAAGGAGCAGAAGTAAGGCCATTCGGCCCATCGAGTCCACTCCACCACTCAATCATGGCTGATTTCAACTCCATTTACCCGCTCTCTCCATAGCCCTTAATTCCGCGAGAAATCAAGAATTTATCAACTTCTGTCTTAAAGACACTCAACGTCCTGGCCTCCACCGCTCTCTGTGGCAATGAATTCCACAGACCCACCACTCTCTGGCTGAAGAAATTTCTCTCATCTCTGTTCTAAAGTGACTCCCTTTTATTCTAAGGCTGTGCCCCCGGGTGCTAGTCTCCCCTGCTAATGGAAACAACTTCCCTACGTCCACCCTATCTAAGCCATTCATTATCTTGTAAGTTTCTATTAGATCTCCCCTCAGCCTCCTGAACTCCAATGAATATAATCCCAGGATCCTCAGACGTTCAGCATATGTTAGTTCCTGGGATCATCCGTGTGAATCTCCGCTGGACCCGCTCCAGTGCCAGTATGTCCTTCCTGAGGCGTGGGGCCCAAAATTGCTCACAGTATTCTAAATGGGGCCTAACTAATGCTTTATAAAGCTTCAGAAGTACATACCTGCTTTTATATTCCAAGCTCTTGAGATAAATGACAACATTGCATTTGCTTTCTTAATTCCGGACTCAACCTGCAAGTTTACCTTTAGAGAATCCTGGACTAGGACTCCAAGTCCCTTTGCACTTCAGCATTATGAATTTTGTCACCGTTTAGAAAATAGTCCATGCCTCTATTCTTTTTTCCAAAGTGCAAGACCTCGCACTTGCCCACGTTGAATTTCATCAGCCATTTCTTGGACCACTCTCCTAAACTGTCTAAATCTTTCTGCAGCCTCCCCACCTCCTCCAGACTACCTGCCCCTCCACCTATCTTTGTATCATCGGCAAACTTAGCCAGAATGCCCCCAGTCCCGTCATCTAGATCGTTAATATATAAAGAGAACAGCTGTGGTCCCAACACTGAACCCTGCGGGACATCACTCATCATCGGTTGCCATTCCGAAAAAGAACCTTTTATCCCAACTCTCTGCCTTCTGCCTGACAGTCAATCGTCAACCCATGTTAGTACCTTGCCTCGAATACCATGGGCCCTTATTTTACTCAGCAGTCTCCCGTGAGGCACCTTATCAAAGGCCTTTTGGAAGTCAAGATAGATAACATCCATTGGCTCTCCTTGGTCTAACCTATTTGTTATCTCTTCAAAGAACTCTAACAGGTTTGTCAGGCACGATCTCCCCTTACTAAATCCATGCTGACTTGTTCTAATCCGACCCTGCACCTCCAAGAATTTAGAAATCTCATCCTTAACAATGGATTCTAGATTCTTGCCAACAACCGAGGTTAGGCTAATTGGCCTATAATTTTCCATCTTTTTCCTTGTTCCTTTCTTGAACAGGGGGGTTACAACAGCGATTTTCCAATCCTCTGGGACTTTCCCTGACTCCAGTGACTTTTGAAAGATCATAGTTAACGCCTCCACTATTTCTTCAGCTATCTCCTTTAGAACTCTAGGATGTAGCCCATCTGGGCCCGGAGATTTATCAATTTTTAGACCTCTTAGTTTCTCTAGCACTTTCTCCTTTGTGATGGCTACCATATTCAACTCTGCCCCCTGACTCTCCTGAATTGTTGGGATATTACTCATGTCTTCTACTGTGAAGACTGACGCAAAGTACTTATTTAGTTCCTCAGCTATTTCCTTGTCTCCCATCACGAGATTACCAGCGTCATTTTGGAGCGGCCCAATGTCTACTTTTGCCTCCCGTTTGTTTTTAATGTATTTAAAGAAACCTTTACTATCATTCCTAATGTTACTGGCTAGCCTACCTTCATATTTGATCCTCTCTTTCCTTATTTCTCTCTTTGTTATCCTCTGTTTGTTTTTGTAGCCTTCCCAATCTTCTGACTTCCCACTACTCTTTGCCACATTATAGGCTTTCTCTTTTGCTTTGATGCATTCCCTAACTTCCTTTGTCAGCCATGGCTGCCTAATCCCCCCTCTGATAACCTTTCTTTTCTTTGGGATGAACCTCTGTACTGTGTCCTCAATTACTCCCAGAAACTCCTGCCATTGCTGTTCTACTGTCTTTCCCACTAGGCTCTGCTCCCAGTCGATTTTCATCAGTTCCTCCCTCATGCCCCTGTAGTTACCTTTATTTAACTGTAACACCTTTACATCTGATTCTACCTTCTTTTTTTCAAATTGCAGATTGAATTCTACCATATTATGATCACTGCCTCCTAAGTGTTCCCTTACTTTAAGATTTTTAATCAAGTCTGGCTCATTACATAACACTAAGTCCAGAATGGCCTGTCCCCTCGTGGGCTCCATCACAAGCTGTTCCAAAAAGCCCTCCTGTAAACAGTCAATGAATTCCCTTTCCTTGGGTCCACTGGCAGCATTATTTACCCAGTCCACCTGCATATTGAAGTCCCCCATGATCACTGCGACCTTGCCTTTCTGACATGCACTTTCTATTTTGTGGTGCATTTTGTGCCCCTGGTCCTGACCACTGTTAGGAGGCCTGTACGTAACTCCCATTATGGTTTTTTTGCCTTTGTGGTTCCTCAACTCTACCCACACAGACTCCACATCATCTGACCCTATGTCGTTTAGTGCTATTGATTTAATTTCATTCCTAATTAACAAGGCAACCCCGCCCCCTCGGCCCACCTCTCTGTCTTTTCGATAGGTTGTGAATCCCTGGATGTTTAAATGCCAGTCCTGAACCCCCTGCAACCACGTCTCTGTGATGCCTACCACATCATACCTGCCAGTCACAATCTGGGCCACAAGCTCATCTACCTTGTTCCGTACACTGCGCGCATTTAAATATAGCACCTTTAATTCTCTATTGACCGTCCCTTTTTATTTTCTTAGTGTGGTGGACCTTGGTTTACTGAGCCTTTCCATACACTGTGTCATATTTTGTGGGATGGGGACTATCGTAACCTCTCCTGAGTTCTGTCTTTTCGTGCTTTTTTGTATTCCTAAGCAGCTACACTTCCCATTGATTACTTCACCTCTTGGTTCCTTGACTTTCCCTTCCCCCCCCAATCTCTAGTTTAAAGTCCTATTGACCACCCTATTTACTCTTTTCGCCAGAACACTGGTCCCAGCTCGGTTCAGGTGGAGACCATCCCACCGGTATAGGTCCCCCCTGTCCCAAAACTGATGCCAGTGTCCCATGAAAAGGAACCCCTCTTTCCCACACCACTCTTTCAGCCACGTGTTAACTTCCCTTATTCTTGCCTCCCTATGCCAATTTGCACGTGGCTCGGGCAGTAATCTGGAGATTATGACCTTTGAGGACCTGTTTTTAAATTTGAATCCTAGCTCTTTATAATCTCTAAACAGGTCCTCTTTCCTAGACTTGTCTATGTTGTTGGTACCGACATGGACCACAACAACTGGATCCTCCCCCTCCCTCTCCAGTATCCTTTCAAGCCGGTCAGAGATGTCCCGCACCTTAGCACCGGGCAGGCAACATACCATGCGGGACACTTTATCCTGCTCACAAAGGATACTATCTATCCCCCTGATAATAGAATCCCCTACAACTACAACTTGCCTATTTACTCCCTTTGAGTCTGCACCGGCCCTTGGAAAGAGCACCCTACTTAAGCCCACACCTCCACCCCATCTCCATAACTCAGTAACCCCACTTAAATTTTTTGGACACTAGGGGCAATTTAGCATGGTCAATCCACCTAACCTGCACATCTTTGGACTGTGGGAAGAAACCGGAGCCCACGGAATATACCCACGCAGACACAGGGAGAACATGCAGACTCCACACAGACAGTGACCCAAGCCGCTAATCGAATCTGGGACCCTGGAGCTGTGAAGCAACAGTGCTAACCGCTTTGCTACCGTGCCGCCCCAAGGAATGGCCAAGGAAGCTGTGTTCATAATGCGGTCAAACAGGCTGAGTATGTAAACCTGTAAATGCTTCTGGATGACTAGGTTCGATTCCCGGTTCGGGTCACTGTCTGTGTGCACGTTTTCCCCGCATCTGCATGGGTTTCCTCCGGGTGCCCCAGTTTCCTCCCACAAGTCCTGAAAGACGTGCTGTTAGGTGAATTGAACATTCTGAATTCTCCCTCTGTGTACTCGAACAGGTGCCGGAATGTGGCGACTAGGGGCTTTTCATGGTAACTTCATTGCAGTGTTAATGTAAGCCTACTTGTAACCATAAAGATTATTAATTTTTTTAAAATCATTTTAATAAAAAATAAATAAATAAAATAATTTAAAGAACAAATCCAATCCAATCCCAACAGCACTAGCAAACCCACTAGCATGGATGTTAGTCCCACTCTGGTTCAGATGTAAACCGTACCGTTTGTACAGGTCCCACCTTCCCCAGAAACAGTCCCAGTGGTCCAGGAATCTGGCTCCGACTCTTAAGCCACGCAATCATCTTCGCTATTCTCCTATTTCTGTACTTGCTAGCGCGTGGCACTGGGAGTAATCCAGAGATTACAACCTGAGAGGTCCTGCTTTTTAGTCTGCAGCCTAGCTCCCTGAATTCCTGATGCAAGATCTCATCCCTCTTTCTACCTATGTCATTGGTACCAACATGTACCATGACCTCGGCCTTTTCACCCTCCCCCTTCAGGATGCCCTGCAGCCGTTCAGTGACATCCCGGACCCTGGCACCAGGGAGGCAACACCCCATATTGGAGTCTTTTTCACAACCACAGAAGCACCTATCTATGCCCCTGACTATGGAATCTTCGATGACTATTGCTCTTCTGCACTTTTATTAAACTTACACAGGACTTGTACTACATAAATAACCAGTTTCTGAAGGTCAGTAAGAACACAGTATGATATTTTTGAGCTATGACAAGAAAGGACTAAAGAGATGCAGAAAATAATCTCATGATTGCAGATATTTTATGGGTGCGATGACATCCGATCTTATTGGAAACTGCTGTAATTACACATGATTACATGCATTCAGCTTTTTGATGCTTAAATTCTTCAGTTTATTTCCTTTTCATTTATCTTTCCTTTTAAGCATGTTACTATTCTCATCTTGTTCAAAACCTCTTCAATGAGACCTTGTGGATTAGATTCATAACGTGCTCGTTTCCTCTGAATTAAAATTTCTTTTATTGCCTGTCTTATTTCCAGTTCGCTGTTCTTTGTTGTGCAGCCTCATGTTTTGTCCAAGGTTCAAAGAAATGAAACTCTATGAAGCTGTCAAGCTGCTTCTTATGCCCTAAGGGAAGATTGCATGACTCTTGACCATCAATGGACAAAGAACCAGATATTTAGTTACACAATTTGAAGAGTCAACAATGTTTGACATTCATTTGGCCCATTATTCACACTAAATTAATCCCTGGCAAAGCTTAAAAATGCGTTTGTTCTACAACACATTAGGTTTGCTTTGTGCTCTATGCTCCTTCATTGGGTGCTGAAATAGTTTCACGTATTTTCTTTCCCCATCTCAAATCGTCTCCTCGCCACTCCTGAAGGTACTGATTCATACACTTCCACAGTCAGCCACTGCCCTTTGGTTTATGCAAATGTACCCTTACCGTGTAAGTTCAGACAGTGAATATCAAATGGCTATTCCACTGTGGAAGCAAAGAGGGGATGACAGCCGACCCTGATTCTGCTGTCGTTCAGTGACCACACATATGTGTTTTCCAACTGGGTTTAGGCAATCTTCACTCATTTTCCACATCCCTTGTCCAAAAGAGCTGAGGAACCCTCAGGAACCCTCTGCTATCCTGGGCTGTAATCAGATTAGGGACCTTCTTACTCTGTTGGGCTCAGTTCCACACTATTAGCACATTACCAGCTAGTCATTTCAGACACACCAGAATGGCATATTATTAATACCATGTCCCTAGCTTTTTGGACATAATCTATTTTAAGCACTGCGCCGTCACTTGTCATTCAATGGTAGACTCCAGATGTTTGAGAGTTATATTTAGCATGGTAAGTCGAATTCCAAGAAGATTTTCAGAATTCATCTTTCTGGATATTATGGAGTGCGGTTTCTGCTTTGGGTGAAGTTGGGAAAATATCATGCAAAATGCGTTTCAAATTCCACCAGTTAAATTACTGTTCAAGTTTGCTTGATGTAGTTAAGAATGGTAACCTGATGCAGTTTTAATAATAAATCAGTAAAGGAGTTTACCACTGAAAATAGGCACTTTTAATTGGGATGTTCGTGCTCCAACTGTGAGTATGCTGATTTCAAACGACTTCAGTAAAAAAGTACTGTTTAATTTAATAGTTTCATTGGTGTACACTAATGAATTTCTTAATAAATGAAAAATACACAGGGGACTTCCGGTGACGGTGGGCGGGAGGCAGCCACACACTGGAGGGCTCCCGTTTGGGAATGGAATTTTCGGGGTTTTAACGCCTGGTCCCAGGGGCAGCGGAGGCTGCAAAAGAAGTAAGAAGGCACCTTGAGGAAAGATGTCCAAATTGGGGGAAAAAAAGGCCATGAAAAAAGTGGTTAATGGAAGTCCGCCGGGGAGTGGAAAGGTCAGCGCGGGGACCGCAAGGAAAGAGGAGGCTGGCGCACCAGGGGAGGCTGCATTGCTCACGGCAGAAGAAATTACCAAGGTGATGGCCGTGGAACTTGAAAAACAGTTCACAAAGCACATGGAAGCGATGAAGAAGGAGATGGGGGCGGTATTGAAAGTGCTGGTGGAGAAGGCGATTGCCCCAGTGAGGGCGGCGGTATCAAGCGCAGTGGCGGAGGTGCGTGAGCAAGGTGAGACACTGAAGGAAGTGGAAGAGGCATTATCACAGCATAGTGATCAACTCACCTCGATGCGGAAGGAGCTGCGGAGGGTGATAGAGACCAGCAAGGGTCTGCGAGCCAAAATTGAAGATCTGGAAAACAGATCTAGGCGGCAGAATCTGAGGATCGTGGGTTTGCCCAAAGGAGTGGAAGGCCCGAGGCCGACGGAGTATTTTGCCATGATGTTGGCAGTGCTATTGGAGGAGGGAGACGATCCCTCTCAATACGAACTGGATCGGGCTCATAGGTCGTGGAGGCCTGTACCAAAGGCAAATGAGCCGCCAAGAGTAGTAACTGTTTCTTTCCGTAGGTACAGTGTGAAGGAGAAGGTCCTGTGCTGGACAAAGCAGAAGCGGGAGTTGCAGTGGGCTGGAGCTGGTATACGTATATACTAGGACTTTATGGTGGAGCTGGCGAAGAGGCGGGCGGCCTTCAGCCGGGTGAAGAAGGCGCTGTAGATCATCAAGGTGCAGTACGGCATAGTATATCCAGCTAAGTTGAGGGTGACCTATAAATCCAAGGACTTTTATTTTGGGACAGCGGAAGCGGCGGAGGGGTTTGCGAAGGCAGAAGGACTGTGGCAGAATTGAAAATTGGGACTGAGAGCGGGTCGTGTACCGATGTAGCCTCATGTAACTTTATTTTCTCACTGCGTGGTGGTGTATGTACTAAATGAGTCGACGCTGTATATTTGGACAAGGGACGAATTGGGACTTTCATTTGCAATGATGGTTCTTTGGGGTGTGGTGAACCACTGTATTAGGGGATGTAAGGTAGGACCTGCACTACAGGTTCACCGGTAGCCCCTACCGGTTGGCTCCGCCCACTAAGAACTGTGTAAATATGCATGAGGTCACTAAGATGATTGATGCAGGTAGGGCAGTAGATGTTGTCTATATGGACTTCAGTCAGGCCTTTGACAAGGTCCCTCATGGTAGACTAGTACAAAAGGTGAAGTCACACGGGATCAGGGGTGAACTGGCAAGGTGGATACAGAACTGGCTAGGCCATAGAAGGCAGAGGGTAGCAATGGAGGGATGCTTTTCTAATTGGAGGGCTGTGACCAGTGGTGTTCCACAGGGATCAGTGCTGGGACCTTTGCTCTTTGTAGTATATATAAATGATTTGGAGGAAAATGTAACTGGTCTGATTAGTAAGTTTGCAGACGACACAAAGGTTGGTGGAATTGCGGATAGCGATGAGGACTGTCTGAGGATACAGCAGGATTTAGATTGTCTGGAGACTTGGGCGGAGAGATGGCAGATGGAGTTTAATCCGGACAAATGTGAGGTAATGCATTTTGGAAGGGCTAATGCAGGTAGGGAATATACAGTGAATGGTAGAACCCTCAAGAGTATTGAAAGTCAAAGAGGTCTAGGAGTACAGGTCCACAGGTCATTGAAAGGGGCAACACAGGTGGAGAAGGTAGTCAAGAAGGCATACGGCATGCTTGCCTTCATTGGCCGGGGCATTGAGTATAAGAATTGGCAAGTCATGTTGCAGCTGTATAGAACCTTAGTTAGGCCACACTTGGAGTATAGTGTTCAATTCTGGTCGCCACACTACCAGAAGGATGTGGAGGCTTTAGAGAGGGTGCAGAAGAGATTTACCAGAATATTGCCTGGTATGGAGGGCATAAGCTATGAGGAGCGATTGAATAAACTCGGTTTGTTCTCACTGGAACGAAGGAGGTTGAGGGGCGACCTGATAGAGGTATACAAAATTATGAGGGGCATAGACAGAGTGGATAGTCAGAGGCTTTTCCCCAGGGTAGAGGGGTCAATTACTAGGGGGCATAGGTTTAAGGTGAGAGGGGCAAGGTTTAGAGTAGATGTACGAGGCAAGTTTTTTACGCAGAGGGTAGTGGGTGCCTGGAACTCACTACCGGAGGAGGTAGTGGAAGCAGGGACGATAGGGACATTTAAGGGGCATCTTGACAAATATATGAATAGGATGGGAATAGAAGGATACGGACCCAGGAAGTGTAGAAGATTGTAGTTTAGTCGGGCAGTATGGTCGGCACGGGCTTGGAGGGCCGAAGGGCCTGTTCCTGTGCTGTACATTTCTTTGTTCTTTGTTCATGACCTCCAGTGCCCTGCCATTTCGCCAGCTGCAGCAGGAGGCCACGCATCTGACTGCAATAAAGCCACAGTTGTACCCAACTTTAGTCTTTGTGCAATTGATCGTGCATCAATTTATTACAGTCAGATTTTCCACAGAATGGATATCCGAATTAAGCCTGATCGCCTGCAGCTGGATCCACACTCGCCTGACGCCAGAAAAGACTTTACTCACTGGCTAGCATGTTTTGAGGCTTACATCAACACTGCGGACCCCGCGCCAACGGAGGCTCAGAAGATAAACGTCCTGTACTCCAGACTGAGCTCCAGCGTGTTCCCGTTGATCCAAGATGCCACGAAAGCAATGGAACTCCTTAAGGAACACTACGCGCAGAAGGCGAACACGCTCTTCGCCAGGCATGTACTCGCCACCCGCTCGCAACTACCTGGTGAGTCCATTGAAGACTTCTGGCGGGCCCTAATTCCACTCGTCCAAGACTGTGACTGTCAGGCCGTAACGGCCGCCGAACACACTAACCTCCTCATGCGCGATGCTTTCGTGATGGGGATTGTGTTGGACCGCATCCGAGAATGATTACTGGAAGCTCGAACTGGTGGAGACGAAAGCTTTGGCGCTCTCCATGATGGTCGCATCCAGTAACGTGCAATCGTACTCCTCCCGCCGCGCTGCCCACCCTTCTACCCCTTCCTACCCCTCCTGGATCCCGCCGATGACCTCCTCAGCTGGGGCCCTGCCTTCCCAATACGCCTGCGCCACACACCGATACGCACACCCCCGGGGTCCGCGCTGCTACTTCTGCGGTCAGCAGAAGCACCCCCGCCAAAACTGCACGGCCCGCACTGCCGTTTGTAAAGCCTGCAGTAAAAAGGGCCACTTCGCGGCTGTATGCCAGGCCCACGCAGCCGCTACGATCGCGGCCGCTATCGCCCCCTCCCCCACGCCAGATGCACAATGGGAGCCGCCATCTTCTCCTGGGGGCATGTGTGACCATTGGGCGCCGCCATTTGTCTCGACCCCGCAATGTGCGCATCATGGGCACCGCCATCTTGTCCCACACAAGGGGCGTCATTCTCCGACCCCCCAGCGGGTCGGAGAATGGCCGTTGGCCGTCGTGAATCCCGCCCCCGCCGGTTGCCGAAGTCTCCGGTACCGGAGATTGGGCGGGGGCGGGAATCGGGCCGCGCCGGTTGGCGGGCCCCCCCGCTCAATTCTCCGGTCCGGATGGGCCGAAGTCCCGCCGAGAAATTGCCTGTCCCGCCGGCGTAAATTAAAGTAGGTATTTACCGGCGGGACAAAGCGGCGTGGGCGGGCTCCGGGGTCCTGGGGGGGGGGGGGCGCGGGGCGATCTGACCCCGGGGGGTGCCCACACAGTGGCCTGGCCCGCGATCAGGGCCTACCGATCCGCGGGCGGGCTTGTGCCGTGGGGGCACTCTTTCCCTTCCGCCTCCGCAACGGCCTCCATCATGGCGGAGGCGGAGGAGAATCTCCCCACTGCGCATGCGCGGGAAACTGTCAGCGGCCACTGACACTCCCGCGCATGCGCCGCCCGGGGATGTCATTTCCGCGCCAGCTGGCGGGGCAACAAACGCCGTTTCCGCCAGCTGGCGGGGCGGAAATCCCTCCGACGTCGGCCTAGCCCCTCAATGTTGGGGCTCGGCCCCCAAAGATGCGGAGCATTCCGCACCTTTGGGGCGGCGCGATGCCCGTCTGCTTGGCGCCGTTTTGGGCGCCAGTCGGCGGACATCGCGCCGTTGGGGGAGAATTTCGCCCAGGGTCTCCGGACATCCCGAGATCGGAACCGCACACGCTCGCCACCCGAAGCATCCGACGGCTAGCTGCAGCTCGCCTCGATGATGGTGAACCAATCTCGCCCGCACAACCTGGCCACCGCGTCGACGTCGGTGAAAATGAACGGCCACACCACCTCGTGCCTGCTGGACTCCGGGAGCACCGAAAGCTTCATACACCCAGATACGGTAAGGCGCTGCTCCCTCACGGTCCACCCGGCCAATCAAAGGATCTCCCTAGCCTCCGGATCCCACTCCGTCCCGCTCCGAGGCTTCTGTACAGTCACCCTCACGGTCCAGCGCATAGAATTTAGTAACTTCCGCCTCTATGTCCTTCCTAACCTCTGCGCTACACTCCTGTTGGGCTTGGACTTCCAGTGCAACCTCCAGAGCCTCACCCTCAAATTTGGCGGGCCCTTACCCCCCCTTACCGTTTGCGGCCTCGCGACCCTCAAGGTCGATCCCCCCTCCCTTTTTGCCAATCTAACTGCAGATTGCAAGCCCGTTGCCACTAGGAGCAGACGGTACAGCACCCAGGACAAGACCTTCATCAGGTCCGAAGTCCAGCGGCTGCTTAAGGAGGGTATTATCGAGGCCAGCAACAGCCTCTGGAGAGCCCAAGTGGTAGTGGTTAAAACTGGGGAGAAACACAGGATGGTCGTGGACTACAGCCAGACCATCAATCGGTACACGCAGCTCGACACGTACCCCGTCCCATGCATATCTGATATGGTCAATCAGATTGCTCAGTACCGGGTCTTCTCAATAATTGACCTGAAATTCGCCTACCACCAGCTCCCCATACGGAAGTCGGACTAGCCATACACGGCTTTCGAGGCGGACGGTCGCCTCTACCACTTCCTTAGGGTCCCTTTCGGCGTCACAAATGGTGTCTCGGTCTTCCAAAGGGAGCTGGACCAAATGGTCGACCAGTACGGTTTGCGGGCCACCTTTCCGTACTTAGATAATGTCACCACCTGCGGCCACGACCAGCAGGACCACGATGCCAACCTCGATAAATTCCTCCGCACTGCCACTCTTCTCAACCTGACCTATAACAAAGAGAAGTGTGTGTTCAGCACGACCCGGTTAGCCATTCTCGGCTATGTAGTCCAAAACGGTCTTCTCGGGCCCGACCCCGACCGCATGCACCCCCTCATGGACCTCCCCCTCCCCCACTACCCCAAGGCCCTCAAACGCTGCCTGGGGTTCTTTTCCTATTACGCCCAGTGGGCCCCAAACTATGCGGACAAGGCCCGCCCACACATTCAGTCCACCCTATTCCGCCTCGCGGCCGAGGCACAACATGCTTTCGCCCGCATCAGAGCAGACATCGCCAAGGCCGGGATGCGCGCAGTGGACGAGTCACTGCCTTTCCAAGTAGAAAGCGACGTTTCTGACGTCGCCCTTGCCGCCACTCTAAGCCAGGCAGTCAGACCCGTCGCATTCTTTTCCCGCACCCTTCATGCCTCTGAAATTCGACACTCATCCGTCAAAAAGGAGGCCCAAGCTATCGTTGAAGCTGTGCGACATTGGAGGCATTACCTGGCCGGTAAAAGATTCACTCTCCTTACAGACCAACGGTCGGTAGCCTTCATGTTCAATAACACACAGCGGGGCAAGATCAAAAATGATAAAAACTTGCGGTGGAGTATCGAGCTCTCCACCTATAATTACGACCCACGGCGAAGAATCACTGAAACGACTACACGATGACATCAATAAGTTCCATCCAACCATCAGACTCACCATGGACTACTCTCCAAAATCAGTTCCATTCTTGGACACACTCGTCTCCATCAAGGACGGTCACCTCAGCACTTCGCTTTACCGCAAACCCACGGATAACCTCAAGATGCTCCACTTCTCTAGCTTCCACCCTGAACACATTAAAGAAGCCATCCCCTATGGACAAGCTCTCCGTATACACAGGATCTGGTCAGATGAGGAGGAGCGTAACAAACATCTACAGATGTTGAAAGATGCCCTTGTACGAACGGGATATGGCGCTCGACTCATCGATCGACAGTTCCAACCCGTCACAGCAAAAAGCCGCACCGACCTCCTCAGAAGACAAACATGGGACACAACCGACAGAATACCCTTCGTCGTCCAGTACTTTCCCGGAGCGGAGAAACTACGACATCTTCTTCACAGCCTTCAACACGTCATCGATGAAGATGAACATCTTGCTAAGGTCATCCCCACACCCCCACTACTTGCCTTCAAACAACCGTGCAACCTCAAACAAACCATTGTTTGCAGCAAACTACCCAGACTTCAGAACAGTGACCACGACACCACACAACCCTGCCATGGCAATCTCTGCAAGACGTGCCAGATCATCGACATGGATACCACCATTACACGTGAGAACTCCACCCACCAGGTACGCGGTACATACTCGTGCGACTCAGCCAACGCTGTCTACCTCATACGCTGCAGGAAAGGATGTCCCGAAGCGTGGTACATTGGCGAGACCATGCAGACGCTGCGACAACTAATTAACGGACATCGCGCGACAATCACCAGGCAGAAATGTTCCCTTCCAGTCGGGGAACACTTCAGCAGTCAAGGGCATTCAGCCTCTGATCTCCGGGTAAGCGTTCTCCAAGGCGGCCTTCAGGACGCGCGACAACGCAGAATCGCCGAGCACAAACTTATAGCCAAGTTCCACACACATGAGTGTGGCCTCAACCGGGACCTGGGATTCATGTCGCATTACATTCATCCCCCACCATCTGGCCTGCAAAATCCTATCAACTGTCCTGGCTTGACACAATTCACACCTCTTTAACCTGGGGTTACCCCATCTCCGGATCTGTAAAGATTTAATCACCTGCTAATGCACATATTCCAAGCATTGTCTGGCATCTTTGAATTTGTCTATATATGTGCTTCTGGAACATACCTCTTCATTCACCTGAGGAAGGAGCAGTGCTCCGAAAGCTAGTGACATCAAAACAAACCTGTTGGAGTTTAACCTGGTGTTGTAAGACTTCTTACTATAATTATGAGATTTTGTATCGCCCTCGTAAACTCAACGAGCCCCCAGACGCCCTCTCCCGAGGTACATGTGCCAGCGCACAAGTGGACCAACTCCGGACCCTACAAGACAGCCTTTGTCACCCAGGGGTCACCCGATTGTACCATCTGGTCAAAGCTCAAAATCTGCCCTACTCCGTCGAGGAAGTAAGGACAGTCACCAGGGACTCCCAGGTCTGTGCGGAGTGCAAGCCGCACTTCTACCGGCCAGACGGTGCGCGCATGGTGAAGGTTTCCCGCCCCTTTGAACGCCTCAGCGTGGATTTCAAAGGGCCCCTCCCCTCCACCGACCGTAACACGTACATTCTCAGTGTGGTCGATGAGTACTCCAGATTCCCCTTCGCCATCCTATGCTCCGATATGACATCTGCCACTATCATCAAGACCCTCAGCACCATCTTCGCTCTGTTCGGTTTCCCCGCCTACATCCACAGTGACAGGGGATCCTCATTCATGAGCGATGAGCTGCGTCAGTTCCTGCTCAGCAGGGGTATAGCCTCCAGCAGAACCCCCGGGGAAACGGGCAAGTAGAACGGGAGAATGGGACGGTTTGGAGGGCCGTCCAGCTGGCCCTACGGTCCAGGAATCTCCCAGCCTCTCACTGTTAGGAGGTCCTCCCTGACGCTCTACACTCCATCCGGTCACTATTGTGCACTGCCACTAATAACACACCCCATGAACGTGTTTTAACCTTCCCCAGGAAGTCCACATCCGGGGTGTCGCTCCCGACTTGGCTCGCAGCTCCAGGACCAGTCCTTCTCCAGAGGTACGTCCGACTCCACAAGGCGGACCCCTTGGTGGACAGGGTTCACCTGCTCCACGCCAACCCTCAATATGCCTACGTTGAGTTCCCCGACGGCCGCCAAGATACTGTCTCACTCAGGGACCTGGCACCGTCAGGTTCCACCCCATCACACACCCCCACCCATGCGCCCCCTCCCACCACGCCGCCAATATTGACCCCATCAGACCACCACCCCCACCCCCCCTTTTCCGCACAAGAGGACGAAGAGGACTTTGGCACGCTCCCGGAGTTCCCCGATGACTTGCCAGCATCAGCACCGCAACCACCGCCATCAGTGCCACCTCCACCACCGCCAGCACCGGCCTCGCCGCCACCGTTACTCCGCTCCCAATGGCGCACCAAAGCACCGGACCGGCTGAACCTTTGAAGGACTCCGGACTGTCAACATGGACCCTTTTTTTTTGGCCCCTACCACTGTACATAATTGCACTATTTGTATATAATTTCCCGTCACCCCCGCCGGACTCAACAAAGAACAAAGAACAAAGACTCATTTTTAACAGTGGGTGAATGTGGTGAACCACTGTATTAGGGGATGTAAGGTAGGACTTGCACGACAGGTTCTTCGGTAGCCCCTGCCAGCTGGCTCCACCCACTAAGAACTGTATAAATATGCATGACCTCCAGTGCCCTGCCATTTCGCCAGCTGCAGCAGGAGGCCACGCATCTGACTGCAATAAAGCCACAGTTGTACCCAACTTTAGTCTTTGTGCAATTGATCGTGCATCATGGGGCTTGGGTGGGTATGCTGGGGTTGTGTGCTAAAGGGGATTTCTTGTTTTTTCCTGGGACCGGGCAATGGGAAGGAGACCCGGGCGGGGGCCTCCACGCTGGCTGATTTAAGTCGGCCAGTGAACGGGAGTGAGGTGGGGGGAGGGGCTGCAGCCATCGGAACCTGGTAGAACAGGTTTTGGTGAGTCTAACCGGGGTGAAAAGTTGGGGGGAAGGAACCGAGGTTGGGGGGAGGAGTTTACAAGAGGAAGTGGGGGGGGGAGGAATTTGCGTGGGGCGGGGGAGGGGTCTACAATTCACAATTCATGGGTGTCATTCACGGTACTCTTTCGGGGATTGGATGGCGTTGAATATTAGGGGGGGGGGGGGAGAGCTATATATGTCAATGGTGACCATAGGCGATTCCTGATTCCTTTTTCTTTTTTTTTCTCCTTGGGAGGTTTCGTTTTATTCGAGGTTTATATTGTCTGGTGAGCTGTTGTTTGGTGGTTGGTGGGAGAATGGGATCGTTGTTGTTAATAAGGGGATTAACATTGTATTCGTTACCGTTTACTGTTTGTTGGTGGGGTGTAAATCTTGAAGAAAATGTGAAAATGGAGAATATAAATATTTTTAAAACAATAAAAAAATGAAAAATATACAATCAGGAACAATCTTTTAAAATGTCCCTGTGCACCTAAGAAAACAATAGCAATTTGAAGATCTTTTCCGAACCAACGCAATTAAGCAAATCCCACAGTATTAGAACAAAGGAAAGAGAACAAAGAAAAGTACAGCACAGGAACAGGCCCTTTGGCCCTTCAAGCCTGTGCTGATCATGATGCCCCCACTACAAAAAACCTTTCGCCCTTACTCGGCCCGCATCCCCCTATTTCCTCCCTATTCATGTATCCATCCAGATGACTCTTAAATGTTGCTAATGTGCCTGCTTCCACCACATCCTCTGGCAGCGCGTTCCAGGCACCCACCACTCTCTGCGTGAAAAACGTACCCCGCACATCTCCCTTAAACTTTCCCCCTCTCACCTTGAACCTGTGCCCCCCTTGTAACTGACACTTCCACTTGACACTTAGAAAAAGCCTCTGACTATTCACCCTGTCTATGCCTCTCATAATTTTGTAGACGCCTATCAGGTCTCCCCTCAGCCTGCGTCTTTGAGTGGAAATAATCCTAGTTTATTCAACCTCTCCACATAGCGAACACCCTCGAGACCAGGCAACATCCTGGTGACCCTTCTTTGCACTCTCGCCAAAGCTTCCATGTCCTTCTGCACGCAATACTCCAAATGCGGATTAACCAAGGTTTTATATAGCTGCAACATGATTTCCCAATTCCTGTATTCAATGCCCCGGCTGATGAAGGCAAGCATGCCATATGCCTTCTTCATCACCTTGGTCACCTGTGTTGCCACTTTTATGGAACTGTGGATCAGCATGCCCAGAACCCTCTGTATGTTAATGTTCCTAAGGGATCTGCCATTTACAGTATAATTCATACCTAGATTTTATCCTCCAAAGTGCATCACCTTTGGAGGAGGAGAGTGAGCTGCCCAGGGGGAATGGTTTCAGGTACTTGCAGGTCTGGGATTTCGTGAGGAGGGAGGTACCGTCCTTTCCCAGGTTGCCGCACTTCGGACTGCCGGCCAAGGTGTTGTTGAAGGAGGAGATGGGGGGGGGGGGGGGGGGGGGGGGCGAGGTGTCTAAGGTCTACAAGGCGCTCATGGATTGGCAGAAGGCCCTGGTGTGGGACATAAAGCAGAGGTGGGAGGAGGAGCTGGATGGGGAAGTGGAAGGTGGGATGTGGGAGGATGCCCTTGTCATGTGTGAGGCTAAGTCTTATTCAGTTTAAGGTAATTCCCAGGGCAGATATGACGGCTGAGCAGATGAGTAGGTTCTTTTTAAAATTAAATTTAGAGTACCCAATTATGTTTTTAACAATTAAGGGGCAATTTAGCGTGGCCTATTCACCTACACTGCACATATTTTTTGGGTTGTGGGGTGAGACCCACGCAGACACGGGGAGAATGTGCAAACTCCACACGGACAGTGACCCAGGGTCGGGATTGAACCCGGGTCCTCAGCGGTGTGAGGCCGCAGTGCTAACTACTGCACCACAGTGCCGCCTTGAATGAGTAGATTCTTTTTTTTAAATAGATTTAGAGTAGCCAATTATTTTATTTCCAATTAAGGGCCAATCCACCTACTCTGCACATCTTTGGGTTGTGGGGGTGAAACCCATGCAGACATGGGAGAATGTGCAAACTCCACACGGACAGTGAACCAGGGCCGTGATTCGAACCCGGGTCCTAAGTCCCAGTGCTAACCACTGCGCCACCGTGCCGCCCCATGAGTAGGTTCTTTGAGGGAGGAGAGGACAGATGTGGGCGGTGCTGGGAGACCTGCGAAATATGTCCACATTCCTGGGCATGTCTGAAGCTAAAGAGGTTCTGGCAGGGGTTTGTGGACGTAATGTCCGAGGTGTTGGGGGTAAAGGTGACCCCGAGTCCAGAGGAGCGATATTTGGGGTGTCAGAAGACCCGGGTGTCCAGGGGGCGAGAGAGGCCGTTGTCTTGGCCTTTGCCTCCCTGATAGCCCGGAGATGTATTTTGCCTGGTGGAGGGATTTGGAGCCGCCAAAAGCAGGTGTCTGGGTGAGCAAACTGGTGGAATTGCTGAGGCTGGAGAAGGTCCAGTTCGTCCTGAGGGGGTTGGTTGATGGGTTCATTACCTTCTTTGAGGAGAATTGACGTGTCAGCAGAATAGGAGGGTGGGTAGGGGGAGTAAGGGGGTTAGAACGGGGAAGGCAGAACGGGAGTAGGGGCATAGCATGGGGGGGGGGGGGTTAGTGGGTGTTGATTATTTATTACATTGTATAATTTTACTTCTGCTTTTGTTTGTTTTATTTATTGTTTGTTTATGCAAATTCCTGAATAATATATATTTTAAAATGTGTGTTTTTGGCCGTTCCGAGATATCCATTGAAATACACCAGTCAGTGCTTTAAGGTTGCCGCTGAGTTTGCCACGTGGGGGCTGAGTTGCAGACACTCCAGCTTGATTCGGAGCTCCATCCTTTTAAATCTAGCGTATTAAATTGATGCATGATCAATAACCTCAAAAACGAGATTGGAGACAATTGAAGGCTTTAATACGCTAGCTGTTTCCCCCAGCAGCGCAGGTACAGAAGAAAGCTGCTGGGGCGGCACGGGCTCTTATACCCCGCCTTGCAGGGCGGAGCTAATATACAAGCTTATCCAATGGGAACATGTACATTCTCCACCAATGGTATTCTGGCATTACTAGGTACTGTAATCCTCCTAACACAGACTACCGCACCTGGGATAGATCCCATCCGGCCCCGGGGACTTGTCTACCTTAATGCAATTTAGGATACTCAACACTTCTTCCTTTCATATATTGACGTTCTCAAGAGGGTTCACACACCTATTCCTGACCTCAACTTCCGTCATGTCCTTCTCCCTGGTGAATACCGATACAAAGTACTCATTAAGGATTTCACCCACTTTCTGTGGTTCCACCCAAAACTTCCCTCCATTGCCCTTGAGTGGGCTTACTCTTTCTCTTGCTACCCTCTTGCTCCTAATATATGCATAAAAAGCCTTGGGATTCTCCTTGACCATGCTTGTTAAAGACATTTCATGGCCATCCTAATTTCACGTTTAAGTTCCTTCCTACTTTTACTGTACTCCTCAAGCGATCGTCACTTTTTAGATGCCAAGACCTATCGTACGCTTCCTTTTTCCTTGTGACTAAGCTTACAATTTCCCTTGTCATCCATAGTTCCCGAATCCTGCCATTTCTATCCTTCATTTTTGTGGAGACCTGCCTGTCCTGCACTTTAATCAATTGGCCATTACAAGCCTCCCACATGAATTAGCCACGCAATCTGGACTAATGTGAAAAATTAGGAATTTTAAATGTAAGGAAGCTTGCCCAAAACCACAGGTTCATGTTTTCTGCTGTACCAAATTCAACTCATTGAGCACCCTCACCCATGGGCCACGCTTGTCCTTATCCATGACTACCCAAAATCTTGTGGAATTGTGGTCGCTAAGCCCCAAATGCTCTCCCACTGAAACATCAATCACCTGGCCTGGCCCATTCGCCAATACCAAGTGTAATTTGGCCCCCTCCCTGGTTGGATCATCAACATACTGTACCAAAAAGCCCTCCTGGACCCATCTAACAAATTGCCCTCCATTCGAGCCCCTGCTGTAAGGGATTCCCAGTCAATATGGGGGAAGTTCAAGTCACCCATCACAACTACCCTGCTTTTTTCACACCTGGGAATGCAGAAGATTTTGGATGTGGGACTTGATCTGGGTGAGTTGAGTTTGGTACAGCAGAAAAAAATGAATGTGTGGCTTGGGGCAAACTTGCTTACATTTAAAATTCCTAATTTTTCACGTTAGTCGAGATTGCGTGGCTAATTCTTGTGGAAAGAAGGGAAAACACTAGGCCAAAAGGCTTAGCAATGTCAGAAATCAGAAAGCTAAAGAGTACCAGTTAATCATACTAGTAGATTACATTAAATATTTATTGAATCATAGAATTCCTACAGTGCAGAAGGAGGCCATTCGGCCCATCGAATCTGAACGCCCCCTCCGAAAGAACAGCCTACTTTGGCCCACTGCCCCACCCTATCCCCATCACCCCGTAACCCTATCTAACCTGAACCTCTTTGGCCACTAGGGGGCAATTTAGCATGGCCAATCCACCTAACCTGCATATCTTTGGACTGTGGGAGAAAACCGGACGGAGCACCCGGAGGAAACCCACGCAGACACAAATATTGTTTAAAACTTGGCAGAGATCAGTTGTGACGGAAACAGCCGAATAAATAGGAAGAATTCGTAAATATTTAGGATATTAGACTTTAGATTTGAGAAAATGGATTTAGGTTAATAGTTATTTTCTTTTATTCAGAAGTCTTCATAGATATAATGGGCAGCATTAGGCTTAGAACCAGACATAACCCCATTTGGACCACCTACCAGGCATTACACTTTAAATGTTGATGGATGTCCATAACTAATTGTAGCATTGTGTTTTAAAGTCTTTTCCGCTGGATTCTCTATTAGAACTAAGACTTGGGGCGAGATTCTCCGACCCCCCGCCGGGTCGGAGAATCGCCGGGGGCTGGCGTGAATCCCGCCCCCGCCGGTTGCCGAAGTCTCCGCACCAGATATTCGGCGGGGGCGGGAATCGCGCCGCGCCGGTTGGCGGGCCCCCCCCCGCTCGATTCTCCGGCCCGTATGGGCCGAAGTCCCGCCGCTAAAATGCCTGTCCCACCGGCGTAAATTAAATCACTTACCTTACCGGCGGGACAAGGAGGCGCGGGCGGGCTCCGGGGTCCTGGGGGGGGCACGGGGCGATCTGGCCCCGGGGGGTGCCCCCACGATGCCCTGGCCCGTGATCGGGGCCCACCGATCCGCGGGCGGGCCTGTGCCGTGGGGGCACTCTTTCCCTTCCGCCTCCTCCACGGTCTCCACCATGGCGGAGGCGGAAGAGACTCCCTCCACTGCGCATGCGCGGGAATGCCGTCAGTGGCCGCTGACGCTCCCGCGCATGCGCCGCCCGGAGATGTCATTTCCGCGCCAGCTGGCGGGGCACCAAATGCCTTTACTGCCAGCTGGCGGGGCGGAAATTCATCCGGCGCCGACCTAGCCCCTCAAGGTTGGGGCTCGGCCCCCAAAGATGCGGAGCATTCCGCACCTTTGGGGCGGCGCAATGCCCGTCGGATTTGCGCCATTTTGGGCGCCAGTCGGTGGACATCGCGCCGTTTCCGGAGAATTTCGCCCTATGTTCGCAGACTCACTGGCAGGGGGCACCCTGCCCCCCCACTCTAGCGTAGGCCACAATCTCACTGATACCCAAAAGCGGAATGTGGATCATACAGACCCATTTCACTGCTGAACGCGGATGCGAAAATACTTGCAAAGTATTCCTGGCCAAAAGGCTGGAGGGCTGCGTACCAGAGGTGGTCGCAGAGGACCAAACGGGCTTGTCAAGGGTAGGCAGCTCACAGCGAATATCAGACGGCTGCTGAATATGGTAATGACCCCCCCCCCCCCAGAGGTGATCGCCTCCCTGGACGCAGAAAAGGCCTTTGACAGAGTCGAATCGAGCTACCCCCTCGAGGTACTGGAACGGTTTGGGCTAGGAGCGGGCTTCACCGCCTGGGGGAGGCTCCTGTACAACGGTCCCAAAGCGAGTGTCCGAACTAACACCACCAGCTCTAAATACTTCCAGCTACAGAGAGGAACAAGACAGGGCTGCACCCTGTCCTCACACTTGTTCGCGCTAGCGATCGAACCCCTGGCGATAGCCCTGCTGGACGCAAAAAGCTGGAAGGGAATCTGGAGAGGAGGCAGAGAGCACAGAGTCTCACTCTATGCAGATGACCTGCTCCTCTATGTCTCAAAGCCACAGGAGGGACTGAAGGCAATACTGAAAGAGTTTGGAACCTTCTCGGGCTACAAACTTAACCTGGGCAAAAGTGAAACATTCCCAGTGAACCCAAAAGTGGGAGGGACAGAGCTGAAGGGGCTCCTGTTCAAAATGACCCAGAACAGATTCCGTTGCCTGTGGATCCAAATAGCCAGAGACTGGACACAGATCCACAAGTGGAACCTGACCAGCCTGGTGGAGGAAGTAAGAAAAGACCTTCAATGGTGGGGCTCACTCCCACTCTCCCTGGCGGGGAGAGTGCAGATGATCAAGGTGAACCTACTGCCAAGGTTCCTCTTCCTGTTTAAATCCATCCCGATCTTCATCCCCAAGGCCTTTTTCCAAAACATAGGCAGTCTAATCATGGCGTTTGTGTGGGGCAGTAAGAACCTGAGAATTTCCAAACAGTCACTGCAAAGAGGGAAAGTCAGAGGGGACCTGGCTCTACCGAACCTACAATACTACCACTGGGCAGGAACGGCAGAAAAAGTGAGGGGATGGGTACAAAAACCCGACACAGATTGCGTACAAATGGAGGAGGCATCCTGTAAAGGAACAACCTTCCAGGCCCTGGCCACAGCAGCACTTCCATCCTCCACAACAAGGTACACAACGAGCCCAGTGGTAGCGGCCATGCTGAGAATGAAGACCCAGTTGAGACATCACTTTGGGATAACCAAAATGTCCCTTATGGCCCCCATCTGCGGCAATCACAGATTCCCCCCCGCCATGCTAGATACCACCTTCAAAAGATGGAGGCGGGACAGGGGCACACTGACAGTCGGGGACTTCTACATAGGGTGCAGACTGGTGACACTGGACGAACTGATGAGGAAGTGGAAACTAGCAAAAGGACAGGAATTGGGACACCTCCAAATAAAGCACTTCCTCCGCAAAGAGACAGTAGGGTACCCCGGGGCCCCAGAAAGCACACTACTAGAGGACCTGGTAGGCACAAGCAGCGAGAAGGGAGGGCTGTGTGGGAAAATATACGGACAGCTACTGGACAGAGCCCGAACACCACTGGACGGGACAAGACAAAAATGGAAGGATGTACTGGGGACAGGTGCACAGAGCGCACCTGACCAGAACCCGAATGAGCAGGTTCTTCCGGAGGTGGAGGACAAATGTGAGCAGTGCCAGAGGGGCCCGGCCAACCACACCCACATGTTTTGGGCTTGCCCCAAGCTTGCTGGGTTCTGGACAGTCTTCTCCGAGGCAATGTCCAAGGTTGTGGGGGTGAGGGTGAAGCCATGCCCAATAGTGGCAATCTTCGGGGTATCAGAGCAGCCAGAGTTACACATGGGGAAGGGGGCTAACGCCCTTGCTTTCGCTTCCCTAATCGCCCTCCGGAGAATCCTGCTCGGCTGGCGATCGGCAGCACCACCCACAGCTGCAGACTGGCTCGCTGACCTCTCGGAATTTCTCCACCTGGAGAAGATTAAGTACGCCACCCGAGGGTCAGAGGAAGGCTTCCTGGATACTTGGGGGCAGTTCGTCGGCCCGTTCCAAAACCTGTTCGAGGCCAGCAACGAGGAGAAAGCCAGGGAAAAGAAGATGAAGAACCAGAGGACTGTACAACCCGGCCGGGGGGGGGGGGGGGGGGGGGGGGAGGAAGGGGGGATATCATAGGCCGATCCCGAGGGCAGCAAAATGTACGTAGTTAGTCAAATGAAGGACAAAACAAACCTCTCTGTAAAATAAAGCAAATTAGCACGGGCAGGATAAATGATATGTCTATAAGAACAACTGTTTATAAATATGAAAAAAGCCAATAAAAAGATTTTCCAAAAAAAAGAACTAAGACTATGTTTTTTTATCTTTTATAGTCATTGACATTGCAATGTACATATCCACTTTAATGTGTATTACAAGTAAAACAGGTTTTGAATAAATTTGTGATTAAGTTAGAAAAGTATAATTTATCTTGTAGTTTTTCTGCAAACAGCTTTAACAATCCAGCTCTCTCGAATTTTCTTTTTTTTAATATAAATTTCATTTTTTCCAATTAAGGGGCAATTTAGCGTTGCCAATCCACCTCCCCTGCACATCTTTGGGTTGTGGGGATGAGACCCACGCAGACACGGGGAGAATGTGCAAACTCCACCCGGCCAGTGACCCGGGAGCGAACCTGGGACCTCGGCGCCGTGAGGCAGCAATGCTAACCACTGTGCCACCATGCTGCCCTACAAGTCGGATACTTATCAGAAATTGGAAGATTTTCCATTTGGTCTGACAACTACTTTGAAGATTGAGATTTCTTGCGGGTTCTGTTTACTTCCAGCAAGGTTGTCTCTTTAAATCTTCTCCAAATATCCATGGCTATAGACTCCCCATTCAACACAGGCATCGTTAACATCTTAAGCTTAGTCACCTCAGGTCAGAATTCTCTTGGTTCTAATATTCTTTAACATTGATGAATTGCACCTAAAACTATTTCTCTTTCTTTTCAGCTTGGCTATCTTGAGAAGTTCAACTTACTAGGTGTCCTTCAGTTAACAAGAGTTTAAAACTCTTTTGCTCAGCACACACAGGACCTCAATTGAATTCTGCAGGAAAGAGGTGTTCCTTGCTCTGTAGCCAGATCGTTCTAAACTCTAAACGGACCTGCTTGAAACAGAACCAACTTACTCACCTAAATAATTAACCTCTTGTTCACCTTTTTCTATCATTTATTCTTTATTGATTGCTTTATTCTATTTCCCAGGCAACTTGGTCACATCATCATTTACTGGAAGCAAGGTGGTTTACCAGAAGTCTGTCAGAGAAACCTAGTTCTCCCCCATTATGGGGGAACCACCGGTTCACCCCAGGAAGAACAGGTGGAGGGTTTTCGGGGTGGCACAGGCCAGGGATACGAAAACTGGGGGACCTGTTTGTGGACGGGAAGTTTGCGAGCTTGGGTGAGCTGGAGCACCTTCAGGTACTTACAGGTAAGGGCGTTTGTCAGACGGCAGGTGATGGAATTTCCGCGGCTACTGCCACACACAGTACAGGACAGGGTGCTCTCGAGGGGGGGGGGGGGAGTGGGGAAGATCCCGGAAACATACCAAGTGATGCAGGAGGAGGAGGAGGCCTCGGTGGTGGAGTTGAAAGGTAAGTGGGAGAAGGAGTTGGGAGAGGAGGTCGAAGAGGGGACGTGGGCAGATGCCCTAGGGAGGGTGAACTCTTCCTCTTCGTGCGCGAGGCTCAGCCTCATGCAGTTTAAGGTGCTGCACAGGGCACACATGACCGGGACAAGGATGAGCCGGTTCTTTGGGGGTGAGGACAGGTGTGTTAGGTGCTCAGGGAGCTCAGCAAATCACACCCATGTGTTCTGGGCATGCCCAGCGTTGGAGGAATTTTGGAAGGGCTTAGCGAGGCCTGTGTCGAGGGTGGTAGGATCCAGGGTCAGACCGGGCTGGGGGCTCGCAATATTTGGGGTGGCAGAGGAGCCGGGAGTACAGGAGGCGAAAGAGGCCGGAATTCTGGCCTTTGCGTCCCTGGTAGCCCGGCGAAGGATTCTCCTTCAGTGGAAAGATGCGAGGCCCCCAAGCGTGGAATCATGGATCAGCGATATGGCAGTGTTCATTAAATTGGAGAGGGTGGAATTCGCCTTGAGAGGGTCGGTACAAGGGTTCTTTAGGCAGTGGCAACCGTTCTTAGACTTTCTGGCAGAACGTTAGACATTGGTCAATGGCAGCAGCAGCTCGGGGGGGGGGGGGGGTTACTTTATTTTTGTTTATGTTATTTACACTGGAGGGTCTGAGGGGGTGTATATACCCGTTGTGTTAAGTCGGGGTGTTAATGTTAATTTATTATTTATGTACGGGGGGGAGGGGTTTGGGGGGTTGCTTTTTTAGATTGTGTTTTGTACTGTTGCTCGTTTTAGTCTTAGTTTAATTGCTCTTGTTCTATCACCTTTGCTCTTGAGTCGCCAGGTATCCTTCTGATACCGCCACGTGGTTCAAGTCCGAGTAATGATCAATAATCCAACACACCGCTTAGTAAGAGTTAAATCAACGCACATTTATTATATACAGCAGTCAATACTTACACATTAATTCTACTTCTAAGCTACTTCCGACAACTAACAGGCCAATACTTAACTTTGGAAATGACCCCCCAGGTCAGGGAAACGAATGGCCTTTCATATGGGTTCTGAGCCTGCGGGATTCAAAGCTGGTACAGGTCAATAGTCAGGAGTGCCTATCTCGTAGCGAGCGTTGGAGTAAGACTTACTCTTTCTTGCGGCTGTTGTAGAGGGTCAGCAGAAGGGTCTCGAAGGGTGCGGAGAGGAGAAGAAGGGTCGATTTGAACTTGGCCCCTATTCTTATAGTCCCCAGGGGCTTCCCGCCTCTCGGGGCGGACCTTGTACCTGGTTCCAAGTGATTGGACTTCATCCCAATCACTTGGTTCGATATTCTCCAATGCTGGAGCGATTCCTTGATCGATGGGCGGTTTCGAGGTGGTCATTCACCTCTCTTTGTGTAAGCTCCTGCTGGCGCCGAAAAGTCTGGATGGCTTTGTGTGTCTAATTTGTAGCATATTGTTTCCGGGATTGCTACTTACTATGCAGATGGCTGGTGTGTTGTTGTGTTGATGGCTGCAGGTATCGATTCTGTCTGGCCTCCCCAGAGGCGAATACACAGTTTTGCCTGCAGCTGCCTGTTTGAGTCCTGTTGGCTGATTTTCCCATCAGCCTCTTCCGTTCGCCATTTTAAATCGGGGTTTGGCCATTCTAATCGGGAGTTAGCCATTTTAACCGGCTCCATTCCCTCCTTGTGATCCTACGCGAAGCGTGAAGGATCACATCATTATTGTTACTTTCCATTCCCTGACCCGGGGGGTACACCTCCTGCATGTCCCTGTCTGACATAGCGCCTTAGGATTGTTAGTTAAAATTTTTGTGCATAGCTATGGTCAGTGCAGAGGTGTTGGGTTCTTTTTTCTTTCTCATTTTGTTATTGATATTTTATGAAAACCTTTAATAAAAATTATTTTTTAAAAAAAGAGAAACCTAGTTCTCAACGGGACCATTACCCCACATAAAATGTAGTTTTTTTCTTCAGAAGCACATCAAAATATACATTCTCAATGGTGGACCCTTAAATATGATAATTCATTTTGAAGTAAAGTAAATGGAGGATAAAATGTGCTGCTTTGCTTTTGGACCATTGAGTGAGTCAGCTTTGGAGAAATAGTCCTAGCCCGATAGACAAATTGCTATAAAATGAGAGATCTTTGAATGTTCTTGTTCTGTTCCGCCATGAATACCATAAAATCTTTTTTGTGCTTTGGCTAGCTTCTTTATTCAAAATTAAATCGCAATACAATAACTTGTTAAAATTGATATGCATTTTTAAAATATTTTTCCACAACTTTTTCATGCTCATTTGTATATATATTTGTATCTTTTGGTAACTATCCTTAAACTGGTTTCTATACTTGACCGAATGGGATTTCTTTTCACAGCTCAACCATTTTGCTTATCATCATTTTCTTTTATTACCTTATCAGAGTTACAAAGCCAGGGCTCAGAGTGTGGGTCAGGGGCAAACCCCTAATCCAGCTCCTTGCCTGCTCCAAAACCAATTCAAATTGAATCCAATTCATGGTCCCCACAAGAGAGACATACCAGACCCAGGCCTCACGCTCAAATTAGCCAAAAGGCCGAGAAGCGATTGTTTATCATCATTGACAACTGGTTTTTTACCCCATTCTTTTATTGGGGCCTTTCATATCTCAATGTCTTCCTCCCTTAATGAAACAGGCAGACTTTCCTTGTGGATGGATTAATCACAGAAGATGCATCTTGAATACATTTTGAAGGAAAGAGGGTTCACTCCACCTTTAGTCAGAAAGCTGGTAACACAATTGAAAGTGTCCTGGTACATACCTCACAGCTAATGTTAGCCTACGGCAGCCTGCATTTGGTTTGAGTCAAAAACACCCAAATCTGGGCAGCACGGTGGTTAGCGCTGCTGCCTCATGGCGCAAAGGACCCAGATTCGATCCCGGTCCTGGGTCACTGTCTGTGTGGAGTTTTCACATACTCCCCATGTCTGCGTGGGTCTCACCACCACAACCCAAAAAGATGTGCAGTGTAGGCGGATTGGCCACACTAAATTGCCCCTCAATTGCCCTCTAAATGTATTTTAAAAATACACACATCTGATCGCCTTGAGTTTCTAAACAGTTTGTAAAGTACAAGGAACTAAACTACCAGTCTGTTGTATGTCCAAATGTTTGATTGACAGCTGAAATCCACAGGACACCATAATAGTTTATTCAATAGCCTGATGCAGACCTATCACTTTATGGCAATATTTTGCTTTGGGCCAGTGTGTTAGCTGATTTTTTCTCACCCTTCTTTTTTCCAAGTCTTTATACTTATCTATTCTGAGCCAAAGAGCCTGAAAATGCTTTTTGTGGGAATTTTCAATCATAAACTGAGCTTGAATTTGTTCTGAGACTTAAGCCTGTTTGACCAAATTTTCATAGACTGTGCTTCTGTCTGCACATTTCTCAGCTCTATCCCAGATTTGATTTGTTAATTATAGACACGCACAACAAAGCACTATTGTTTTAAAAGCAGCAGGGACCCAGGATTAACTCTTGTGCCAAACCATGACATGTGAATGATTCACCCTCAGAAATGCAATTTATCTGCATGGAAAGACACACGTCGCATTGGTGCAGGCAATTGCCGAGTGATTGGCTGAGTTTTTTTTAACTTACTAATTGAGAATGAGAATAAAAGTCATCAGAGGGTGGAAATGAATCCTACAAGTTATTGCAAGAAGATTGCAGACTCGACCTCTGACAGGAAGGGTTGAAGGAGTGGTCTATTTAGAGCCTGAAGATGGCACTGATATCAGAGAGTGCCCTACCCTCAGATTTTAATTTGCCTCTTCATAGGGCCCTGGGGAGGTGGCGGCAAACTATCCTCAAGAGAATTGCAAAGGAGACGATGAGGCGCTCAGTAACAGTAAGACAATATCAGGAAGGAATTTGTTGGAAATATACCAATGGCCATTTGCCACATTATAAACAAAATTACTCACCCTGATCTGTAAACATATTTGTATTCTACTCTGGAAAGTTTGACAAAGATTTACTTCAAAGATTTTCAGATTTTTTTTGCATAAAATGACAAATTGCTGTTGTTCTTTTGACATGTTTGTCCACAACTGGAACTTTGCTTCTTTTCAGCCCTTTTGTTTAATCCATTGAATTTGTAAAAAAATTAATTTAGAGTACCCAATTCATTTTTTCCAATTAAGGGGCAATTTAGCGTGGCCAATCCACCTCGCCTGCACATCTTTGGGTTGTGGGGGCGAAACCCACGCAGACACGGGGAGAATGTGCAAACTCCACACGGACAGTGACCCTGAGCTGGGATTGAACCTGGGACCTCGGCGCCGTGAGGCAACAGGGCTAACCCACTGCGCTACCGTGCTGCCCTATCCATTGAATTTATTAAAGTGCATCATGAAAATGGCAGTGCATCAAATTTCTGTCAACACACTGAACACCAAATCTTTTTTTTTCTTTTTGGATATTTTCCACATTTTTCACTTCCCTGGGTCTTCTTATGGCATATGCTCTTTGTAATGGGTGGCTATTCTGTGATGTAGCCTTGTAGCCAATCCAGTCCTATTGAAGCAATTTGCAAGTTTACAAGCTTAGTAAACAAACAAATATGACCAGTGCCATGACAATGATTGTGCCTGCTTCTAATACCTT
Organism: Scyliorhinus torazame; assembly: GCF_047496885.1. Lineage (NCBI taxonomy): Eukaryota > Metazoa > Chordata > Chondrichthyes > Carcharhiniformes > Scyliorhinidae > Scyliorhinus > Scyliorhinus torazame. The sequence continues at coordinate 30,077,650 of NC_092709.1, forward strand.
CCAAGTTCAAATGTTTATTATAAAATCCAAGCACAAAAACTACAATACACAGCACAAGCATTGCCAGATGGCTAACGCATTCATGTTTATGCAAAGTGACCTGGCTGTCATCTATCTCCTCCTCATTGCCTCCTCAAATGAAAATGAAGATGTTTGGAATGGTGAATTGTTGCTCACGGTAATTTCTTTTAGTTTGCTATAATTGGGCAAATTGTTGGAATCACAAAGATTGTGCAGTAGGTTTTACAGGAGGGCGCCCTGGAGGTCAGAACAGGAAGGTGCTGAAATATTTTAGAGTCATCGAGGTTTAGAGCTCCTCCTTACAAAGATGACTCTATGATTGCCTGGCCTATGACTGTGAATTGCCTAACTTTGCACCTCAACTATATCATTAAGTTACTTGCCACTAAAGGTTAATCTTGGATCCCTACCTACAGGCAGCATGGTTTTACAGTTAGCACTGCTGCCTCACAGTGCCAGAGACCGAGGTTCAATTCCGGCCTTGGATGACTGTGCGTGGAGTAGCACTTTCTCCCCATGTCTGCGTGGGTTTTTTCAGGTGCTCCAGCTTCCTCCCACAGTCCAGGTTGGGTGGATTGGCCATGCTAAATTGCTCCTTAGGCCAAAGATGTGCAGGTTAGATGGGGTTATGGGGATAAGGCAGGGGAGTGGGCCTGGGTATGATGTTCTTTGAAAGGGTCGATGCAGACTCAGTGGGCTGAATGGCCTCTATCTGCACTGCAGGAATTCTATGTTTCTATGTTTTAAAGTTGAGAGTTTTTTTCCACGTGCGTGGAACTTTAGGCATTTACTTTAGTACCAAACAAGACAGAATGCAGTCACCTCCCTTTTGATGCACAATATATTTTTACAGATACCAGTGACATTAAACCAACATTTTCCAAAATGCTTAAGTATTTTGTCACCTTTGAAAAATTATTTTTTTGAAATAATTCTGGGGATATAGGCATCAGGCAAAAGCCAGCACTTATTGACCTATCCATAGTTGTCCTTGAGAACATGGTGGTTGTGGTATTATCAAACATGAAGGCAATGCAAGAGTTAATGAAATGTATACAGACAGCCGCTAGAGGGAGCTAGGGATGGTGCTAAGCCTTGTGGGACAGAAGGTCAGAAGATGATAGAGAAGGTGGTAGCAGAAGGAGGAGATTAGATTAGAGCTAAGGAGACAAGATTCAAAGTGTATTGCAGAGCTAATTAAGATATTATAGTTATAGTTAGTAGATAGGGATAGTGTTCGTGTGTAGTTTAATTCTTATATATATGTTTGCTATTTAGAATAAGTGTCAAACTCAAATTTAGTGGTGCTAATAAAATTAGTTTAGTTCTTTAAAAGAGCTTTGTGTGTCCTTGTGATCACTACGCCTTTGTAGCCATCTGGGATGGCCACTTACAACTAGGTACAGAGAAACTTGCAAAGCCTAGAGGGTAAAATGGACAAGGCAAGACTCAGGCAGGCTCAGAGCCTGAAATGCATATTTGTAAGCAAGAAGTCCAGACGGTATCGAAACTCCGACCAATAAGCATTTTAATGGGACCGATTTGCATTTGATGGCCCATCTTCACCAAAACAAAGGACTGGTACTCGAGTGACCGATACAGTCCCAGACATTTCGGCGCCACTCCCTGTTCAAGGGAAACGCAAACAACGGGGTCAGTGACCGCTTGGGACACGCCCAGCCATCCAGATCCCCTCCCACTTATTGGTTAGGAATCGAATAGAGTGATCAGGGATCACCCAATTACTGGGGCCCAAACTGAAGGACCGCCCAAAAGAGCGCGAAAACCCCCAAGTATAAGATGAAGAGTTCGCCATATGTTCGTCCTCTCTTGGACCTGGTGCCCTGGTCACGGCCATCGCCAATTGAGCAACACCTGAAGCAAGTCCAAATTCAACGCTCGCTACCAGACGGATGAGCCCAGCTGAGCAGCAGTTACTCCTTCGAACCCGAGAGATCCAGAATCGAACAGCGGCCACTGTTTCTCTGACCTAAGCCGGGTGCCCGAAGTTAAGTACAGGTGGTCTTAGTCGATAGGTGTAGTTAACTAGTAGTGTTTATGTTGCATGACTAATTGTGTGTAAATAAAGTACCCTTGACCTTGAACTAACTAACTGGTGTTGGGCTCTTTGATCGATAGCCGGTTGAACCTTGTGGTGGTATCATTTGATACCTGGCGACTCTAAGCATTAGAATATAGATAACATAGGAAGAAAGGCAAACTCACTGATTGCCATAATTGGAACAGAGCCACAGAAAGGACAGAGCAAAACCTTCCATCCTGGAAATCCCTCACAAAGATCACCACAGTGGTGAGCCATCTTCTTGAACCACCGTCGCCACAAGGTGAAGGTGCTCCCATAGTTCTGTTAGTTCCAGGGTTTTGACACATGACAACAAATAAGTGGCCACATATGTTCAAGCTGGGATGGTGTGTGACTCGAAAGAAAACTTGGCAGGAATGGATTACCCATGTACCTACTGGCCTTATTCTTGGAGGTACATAGTCAAGTGTTTGGGAGGTGCTGTTGAAGAAGCTTTGGCCAGTTTCTGCAGTACATCCTGTCGGTAGAGTGAGGCTGCATAACACAGTCACAGTGCGCTGGTGGTGGAGGGAGCGAATTGTTTCGATGGTAGATAAACTGCTGTTCAGGCAGACTGCTTTTTCTGGATGGCTTCAAGCTTCCAGGCTCAATTGGCTGCACACTCGCCCCTGACTCACAAGGTTCTGAGGTCAAGTCTAAGCTTGAGCTCAAAAGTCAATGTTGACCCTCTGGTGCAGTACAGGGGCAGCACTGTATTATCAAAGGTGCTATTAAACTGAGGCCCCAACTACCTGCTCAGTGGGGAGGTGGTGGTGTAGTGGTATTGTTATTGGACTAGTAATCCAGACACCCAGAGTAAACCTCTGGGGTCCAGGTTCAAACCCCACCATGGCAGATGGTGAAATTCGAATTCAATAAAAATCTGGAAGTACAAATTTAATGATGACCATGAAACTTATGGGCAGCATGGTAGGATAGTGGTTAGCACAGTTGCTTCACAGCTCCAGGGTCCCAGTTTCGATTCCCGGCTTGGGTCACTGTCTGTGCGGTGTCTCCATGTTCTCCCCGTGTCTGCGTGGGCTTCCTCCGGGTGCTCCGGTTTCCTCCCACAGTCCAAAGATGTGCTGGTTAGGTGGATTGGCCATGATAAATTGGCCTCAGTGTCCAAAAAATGTTAAATGGGGGTTACTGGGTTACGGGGACGGGGTAGATACATGGGCTTCTGTGGGGTGCTCTTTGTAAGGGCTGGTGCAGACTTGATGGCAAATGGCCTCCTTCTGCGCTGTAAATTCTATGAGTTGGATGTAAAAGATCCCATTGCACTATTTTGACAAGGAGCACAGTGTCCTGACCAATAGTTATAGAATCATAGAATTTACAGTGCAGAAGGAGGCCATTCGGCCCATCGTGTTTACACCGGCTCTTGGAAAGAGCACCCTACCCAAGCCCACACTTCCACCCTATCCCCATAACCCAGTAACCCCACCCAACACCAGGGGCCATTTTGAACACTAAGGGCAATTTATCATGGCCAATCCACATCTTTGGACTGTGGGAGGAAACCGGAGCACCCGGAGGAAACCCACGCACACACGGGGAGGATGTGCAGACTCCGCACAGACAGTGACCCAAGCCGGAATCGAACCTGGGACCCTGGAGCTGTGAAGCAATTGTGCTATCCACAATGCTACCGTGCTGCCCCGATCATGCAATCAACAACACAAAACAACCCAGAGCTGTTTATATGAGTACACTGTGTGCAAATTTGTTGCCACATTGGGGAGACAGTGGGCATGTTAGTAACTAGTAACCCAAATGCCCAGGTTAATATTCTGGGGACATGCGTTCAAATCCCACCATGGCAGCTGGTGGAATTTAAATTCAATAAATAAACCTGGAGTCTATAAAGCTAGACTTAGGAATGGTGACCATGAAACCTTTTTGTTGCAAAAAGGAAACCCATCAAGTCCCCTACCTTTAGGGAAGAAAATCTGCCGCCCTTACCCGGTCTGGCCTACATGTAATTCCAGACTCACAGCAATGCAGTTGCCTCTTAACTGCTGCTCTGAAATGGCCAATCAAACCAATGGGTTTGTGGGCAGTTAGGGATGGGCAATAAATGCTGGCCTTGTCATTGATGCCCACATCCCATAAAAGAGTTTAAAAAAATAAATGATGAGAGGGCACACCCCTTTAAAAAAAGATTAGTTGCTGCATTCCTTGCATTGCAACAGTGACTACACTTCAAAAATACTTAATCAGCTGTAAAGCCCTTTGAGACATTGTGGGATGAGGGGGATATCTTGGGATGAGAGACTGAGCGCATTGGGCCTATATTGTCGAGAGTTTTGACGAATGGTGGAAAAGCTTGGCAGAGTCAGACGCTGAGTCACTCACGGCAGAATTACCACTCTCTGATCTACTGTTGTAGCTGCAGTAAGTTATGCTCCTGGTCCGTGGGTTTCTGGTCAGTGACAATCGATAGGATGTTGATAGCAGATAAATTGGGGACATATCTTTTTTAAATATATTTATTCATGAGATATGGTCGTCACTGGCAACACCAGCGTTTATTGCCCACCCACAGTTGTCATCGAGAATGTGGAAGTGCACCAGCTGTGTTGTTCGGAAGGCAGTTCCAGGATTTTGACCCAATGACCATGAAGGAACAGCAATGTAGTTCAAAGTTGGATGGTTGGAAGGGAACCTGCAAGTGACACTGTTTCCATATATCTGCTACCCATATTCTTCTAGATCATGCTGCTCATGCCCATGGCCCGTGGGCAACTATCTGGCTTGCCATTCCTCTCAATCCAGCCTGTGGAATTAGTATTCAAAATACTGTGAGGTGTAGTGGAAGATTCTGCGAGGAGCTGTTCCTCCAATCACTGGCCATTTCTCTCCTGTTCTTGCTGCTGATAGACTCACTGTGAGAGAGTGAATACCTCGGTGACAGAAAGTGCATGCGCGCGAGAGAGAGCAGGCGTGAGAGAGACAGCGTACATGAGCATGAGAGAGTGTGTATGAGAAAGAGCATGTGTACATGAGAGAGAGTGTGTCCATGTGTGAGAGAAAACGTTTATGTGTGAGAGAGCGAGGGCATGTGCGAGAGAGTAAGAGCTTGCGTGAGAGAGTGAGAGCTTGTGTGAGAGAACGGCAGAAGGTGTGAGAGAATGGGAGCATGTGTGAGAGAGTGGGGGCGTGTGTGAGAGAGTGAGAGCTTGTGCGAGAAAGTGAGAGCGTGAGTGTCAGAATGAGAGCATATGTCACAGAGTGAGAGTGTGTGGGAGAGTGAGCGCATGTGTTGCAGAGTGAAAGTGTGTGGGAGAGTGAGAGCATGTGTGAGAGAGTGAGAGCATATGTGTCAGAGTGAGAGCACATGTGTGAGAGAGAGCATGTGTGTGAGAGTGAGAGCATGTGTGGCAAAGTGAGAGCATATGTGTGAGAGAGAGCACGTGTGAGAGAATGAGAGCATGTGTGAGAGAGTGAGAGCGTGTATGAGAGAGTGAGAGGATGTGTGAGAGATTGAGAGGGTGTGTGAGAGAGTGAGAGCATGTGTGAGTGAGTGAGAGCATGGGTGAGAGTGGGAGCACGTGTGAGTGAGTGAGAGCATGTGTGAGAGTGAAATGAAATGAAAATGAAATGAAATGAAATGAAAAATGAAATGAAATGAAAATCGCTTATTGCCACAATTAGGCTTCAATGAAGTTACTGTGAAAAGCCCCTAGTTGCCACATTCCGGCACCTGTTCAGGAAGGCTGGTACAGGAATTGAACCGTGCTGCTGGCCTGCCTTGGTCTGCTTTAAAAGCCAGCGATTTAGCCCAGTGTGCTAAACCAGCTCAGAGTGAGAGTGTGTGTGAGAATGAGAGCATGTGTGAGTGAGTGGGAGCATGTGTGTCAGAGTTAGAGCCTATGTGTGAGAGAGAGCATGTGTGTGAGAGTGAGAATATGTGTGAGAGAGTGAGAGCATGTGTTAGAGAGTGGCTAGCACTGCTGCCTCACAGCGTCTGGGACCTGGTTTCAATTACAGCCTTGGGTCACTATCTGTGCAGAGTCTGCACATTCTCCTGTGTCTGTGTGGGTTTCCTCTGGGTGCTCTAGTTTCCTCCCACAGTCCAAAAATGTGCAGGTTTGGCTATTCTAATTTGCCCCTTGGTGGGGTGATGGGGATAGGGTGGGGGAGTGGGCCTGGATAGGGTGCTCTTTCAGAGGATCAGTGCAGACCCAAAGGGCTGAATGGCCTCATTCTGTACTGTAGGGATTCTATGATTCTACGATTCATGAGAGTATGTGCCAGAGACTGAGTGCATGTGTGTGAGAGCGAGAGCATGTGTGTGAGAGTGTGTATGCCTCTACGTGAGAGAGATAGCGTGGGGGATACAGTATATGTGAGAGAGAGTGCGTGCATGAGAGAGGGAGAGCGTGTCCTAGAGACAGAGAGTGCGTGTGAGAGTGAGAGCATGTGTGTGAGAGTGAGAGCATGTCTGAGAGAATGAGAGCATGTGTGTGAGAGTGAGAGCGTGTATGTGAGAGTAAGAGCATGTGTGTCAGAGTGAGAGCATATGTGTGAGAGAGAGCATGTGTGTGAGAGTGGGAGCATGTGTGAGAGTGAGAGCATGTGTGTGATGCACGATCAATGACCTCTAAAGCGAGGTTGTATCCAACTGAAGGCTTTAATAAGCTGGATGTTTCCTCCAGCAGCTCAGGTGCAGAATGAAGGCTGCTGGGGTGGCACAGGTTCTTATACCTCGCCGATCAGGGCGGAGCTATCATACATTCTAACCAATAGAAAGCATACAGTTTCCGCCAATGGTGCTTTAGCCTATCAGGTACCGTATACCTATAATACCACATTCACCCCCTGTTAAAAAAGAGTCCGGCGTGGGGGGTGGCCTGGATCTACAAAACATGGCAACATGGTATAATTAGTTATGAAGGTACCATAATACCTCTGTACAGTGTTTAGTAACTATTTACAAGTCTGGTAGCTATGTACATTTGATGGTTTATATTTACAGATTACAGTTAAAATGAAGCAATCAGTCGATCGGGGGCCCTGGTCATCCTCTGTGATCGTCGGAGCCTCGGTGGTGACTCCGGTGGAGGCTCGGGCGTCTGTGACTCCGGGAGCGAGGCTTCGATCTCCATGGCAGTTTTGGCACCCCAAGACGGTGCTGGTGGGGAAAACGGCTGACCTGGGAAGGGAGCGCCTGCGGGGGGCGTTGGTGGGTGGGGGGGCCTAGACGGGGCCGGCGGAAGGGCCGACCCTCCTGTAAGGTGCTGCGGTGGAGGGAAGGGTGGGACTGGTGGGTGGAATGTGCGTGGGGTTCCGGCGGGCGCCAGGACCCGTAGGGAGAGACCGTATCTTGTCGGCTGTCGGGGTACGCCATGTAGGCGTACTGGGGGTTAGCATGGAGCAGATGGACCCTCTCGTCCAACGGATCTGACTTGTGCGCCCGCATGTGTTTTCAGAGCAGGATGGATCCGGGTGCTGCCAGCCAGGTCGGGAGCGAAGTCCCAGAGGAGGACTTCCTAGGGAAGACAAGTAGACGTCCGTGAGGTGTCTGATTGGTGGTCGTACAAAGCAGTGACCGGATGGAGTGGAGGACATCCGGGAGGACTTCTTGCCAGCAGGAGACTGGGAGGTTCCTGGACTGTAGGGCCGGTAGGACGGTCTTCCAGACCGTTCCGTTCTCCCTCTCTACCTTTCCGTTATCCCGGGGGCTGTAACTGGTCGTCCTGCTCGAGGCAATGCCCTTGCTGAGCAGGAATTGACGCAGTTCGTCGCTCATAAAGGAGGACCCCCTTATCACTGTGTATGCAAGCGGGGAACCCGAACAGTGGAAAGATGCGATGGAGGGCCTTGATGACAGTGGTTGCGGTCATGTCGGGGCAAGGGATGGCGAATGGGAGCCGGGAGTATTCGTCAATCACGTTCAGGAAATGCGTGTTGCGGTCGGTGGAGGGGAGGGGGCCTTTGAAGTCCATGCTGAGGCGTTCAAAGGGACGGGAAGCCTTTATCAGGTGCGCTTTCTCTGGTCGGTAGAAGTGCACTCAGCACAGATTTGGCAGTGCCTGGTGGCTGTCCTGACCTCCTCGATGGATTAGGGCAGGTTGCGGGTCTTGACAAAATGGAAAAAGCGAGTGACCCCCCTGGTGGCAGAGGTTCTCGTGGAGGACTCGGAGGCGGTCCACTTGTGCGGTGGCACATGTGCCGCGGGACAGGGCATCAGGAGGCTCGTTTAGCTTCCCGGGCCGATACAAAATCTCGTAGTTTTAGGTGGAGAGTTCGATCCTCCACCGAAAGATCTTATCGTTTTTTATCTTGCCCCGCTGTGCATTATCAAACATGAAAGCAACCGACCATTGGTCAGTGAGGAGAGTGAATCTCCTGCCGGCCAGGTAATGCCTCCAATGTCGCACTGTTTCTACTATGGCCTGGGGCCCCTTTTCGATTGAGGAGTGGCAGATTTCGGAAGCATGGAGGGTACGGGAGAAGAAGGCCACGGGTCTGCCCGCTTGGCTGAGGGTGGCAGACAGAGCTACGTCGGACACATCGCTCTCGGCCTGGAAGGGGAGGGACTCGTCGATGGCGTGCATCGTGGCCTTTGCAATGTCTGCTTTGATGCGGCTGAAGGTCTGGCGGGCCTCTATCGACAGGGGAAAAACTGTGGATTGGATCAGGGGACGGGCCTTGTCCGCGTAGTTGGGGACCCATTGAGCGTAGTAGCTAAAAAACCCTAGGCAACGTTTCTGGGCCTTGGAGCAGTGAGGGAGGGGGAACTCCATAAGGGGGCGCATGCTTTTAGGGTCGGAGCCTATAACTCCATTTCGCACTACGTAGCCGAGGATGGTTAGACGGTCGGTGCTGAACACGCATTTATCCTTGTATGTAAGGTTAAGGATTTTAGCGGTCTGGAGAAATTTTCGGAGGTTGGTGTCTTGGTCCAACTGGTCATGGCCGCAGATGGTGACATTATCGAGATACGGGAATGTTGCCTGTAAACCGTACCGGTCAACCATTCGGTCTATCTCACGCTGGAAGACCGAGACCTCATTGGTGACAACGAAGGGAACCCTTAAGAAGTGATAGAGCCACCCATCTGCCTCAAAGGCAGTGTATTTGCAGTCACTAGTACGGATGGGGAGCTTGTGGTAGACGGACTTGAGATCCACCGTGGAGAAGACCTTATAATGCGCGATCCTGTTGACCAGGTCGGATATGCGGGGGAGAGGGTACGTGTCCAGCTGCGTAAACCTGTTGATGGTCTGACTGTAGTCGATGACCATCCTATGCTTCTCCACGGTCTTTACCACCACTACTTGAGCTCTCCAGGGACTGTTACTGGCTTAAATGACCCCTTCCCTCAGTAGCCTTTGGACCTCTGACCTAATAAAGATCCGGTCCTGGGCACTGTAGCGTCTGCTCCTGGTGGCGACAGGTTTGCAATCCGTGGTGAGGTTCGCAAACAGGGAAGGCGGGTCAACCTTAAGGGTCTCGAGGCCGCAGACAGTAAGGGGGGGGTATAGGGCCACCGAATTGGAAGGTCAGACTTTGAAGGTTACACTGGAAGTCTAAACCCAGGAGTGTAGCCGCGCAGAGGTGGGGAAGGACGTAGAGACGGAAATTTCTGAACTCCCTTCCCTGGACTGTGAGGTTTGCTACACAAAACCCCTTTATCACCACTGAGTGGGAACCGGAAGCCAGGGAGATTTTTTGATTAATGGGGTGGATGAGGAGAGAGCAGCGCCTTACCGTGTCAGGGTGTATGAAGCTCTCCGTGCTCCCAGAGTCGATTAGGCAGGACGTCTCGTGCCCATTGATGAATACGGTCGTCGTAGCAGTTGAGAGTGTTCGAGGCCGAGACTGATCCAGAGTCACCGAGGCTAATCGCAGCAGTTGAGAGTTCTGTTCGGGCAGTGCATGGTCAGCCGACCTGGCGTTCTGGGGATTCATCCAAGATGGCGTCTCCCATTGGTCGCACATGGCTGGGGGTGCACAAAATGGCGGCGCACATCCCTCCAACGTGGCGTCCGCGGAACAAGATGGCGGCGCCCGGGGTCCGCACGTGGCCCTGAAATATGAAGATGGTGGCGACCGCTGGCCGCACGGGGCCCGTGGAGACGTTAGTGGTTGCGGTCCGCATTCGCCGCTGGAGACCGCGGCAACTGCCCGGGCCTGGCATACCCCCACAAAATGGCCCTTTTTGGGGCATCCCTTGCAGGTGGATGCGCGGGCCGGGCAGCGCTGGCGGGGGTGCTTGGCCTGCCCGCAAAAGTAGCAGTGGGGCCCCTCGGGGTTGCCAGGCCGCCTCGCGGCGCAGGCCTGTGGGGGAATGGGGGAAGTCTCGTGGTCGGCCGCGGAGGTGTTCCTCGCTGCCCAGGGGGCTGCCGCGCGGTCGGGAACATAAGCGCGGGCGTTTCTGGAGGCCAAGTCCAGGGAGCCTGCCAGGGTCCGTGCCTCCCTGAGACCCAGGGTGTCCTTTTCTAACAGGCGCTGGCTGATTTGTGACGATAGCATACCTGCCACGAAAGCGTCCCGGACTAAGAGTTCCGTGTGTTCGCTCGCCGAAACCTGCGGGCAGCCGCAGCTTCTGCCCAACACCAGGAGTGCGCGGTAGAATTCCTCCAGTGATTCCCCAGGGGTTTGTCGCCTTGTTGCAAGCAGGTGCCAGGCGTAGACCTGGTTTACCGGGTGAATATAGTGTCCTTTTAGCAGCTCTATTGCTGCATCAAAGTCTTCCGCTTCCTCGATGAGGGTGTAAATCTCCGGGCTCACCCTTGAGTGCAGGATGTGCAGTTTCTGCTCTCCCGTGGGTGCATTTTTGGCCATCTCGAGATACCTTTTAAAGCACGCCAGCCAATGCTTAAAGATTGCCGCTGAGTTCGCCACGTGGGGGCTAAGTTGCAGACACTCCGGCTTGATTCGGAGCTCCATCCTTTCTTCTTAAAAAAACTAGCTTATTAAATTGATGCACGATCAATGACCACTAAAGCGAGGTTGTAGTCCAACTGAAGGCTTTAATAAGCTAGATGTTTCCCCCAGCAGCTCAAGTACAGAATGAAGGCTGCTGGGGCAGCACGGGTTCTTATACCCTGCCTATCAGGGCGGAGCTATCATACATTCTAACCAATAGAAAGCATACAGTTTCCACCAATGGTGCTTTAGCCTATCAGATACCGTAATACCTATAATACCACAGTGTGTGAGAGTGCATGCGTGTGTGTGAGAGTGAGAGCATGTGTGTGAGAGAGTGTATGCATCTGCATGAGAGAGATAGCGTGGGAGAGAGAGTATACGTGAGAGAGAGTGCATGCGTGAGAGAGGGGAAGCAGGTGTTAGAGAGTGAGAGCATGTGTGAGAGGGTGCATACATCTGCACGACAGAGATAGCATGCAAGAGAGTGTGGCAGAGAGCATATAAATGAGAGAGAGAGTGTGCGTGTGAGGGAGAGTGAGGTCATGTGTGAGAGTGCATGCGTGCGATAGAGAGCATCCATGAGTGAGACAGTGTGCATGAGTGAGAGAGTGTTTGCATGAGAGAATGTGCGTGAGAGTGTGTGCATAAGAGAGTGTGTGTCTGAGAGAGTGACTGTGTGGGTGTGTGAGAGAGAGTGCCTGTGTACGTGAGAGTGTGTACGTGAGAGAATGTGCATGAGAGTGTGTGTGCGTGTGAGAGAGATTGTGTGTGTACATGAGAGTGTGTGTACATGAGAGAGTGTGTGTGCATGAGAGAGCGTGTGTACGAGACAGAGAGCATGCATCCGAGAGAGTGGGCATGCGTGAGAGTGAGAGCGAGTGCGAAAGGATGCATGCATCTGTAAGAGAGAGCGTGTGCGTGAAAGGGGCAACATACACGCGAGAGTGTGTGCGTGAGTGTGTGTGCATGAGAGGGTTGTGTGCGTGTGAGAGAGAGTGTGTGCATGAGAGAGAGTGTGTATGTGAGAGAGTGTGTCTGGGAGAGTGTGAGCATGTGCAAGAGAATGAGTGTGTGTGAGAGTGCATGTATCTTTTTAAAAATAAATTTAGAGTACCCAATTTATTTTTTCCAATTTAGGGATAATTTAGTGTGGCCAATCCACCTAACCTGCACATCTTTGGATTGTGGGGGCGAAACCCACGCAGACATGGGGAGAATGTGCAAACTCCACACAGACAGTGACCTGGGGTCGGGATCGAACCCGGGTCCTCAGCGCAATAGGTAGCAGTGCTGATCACTGCGCCAAATGCCACCCAACAGTGCATTTAGAGAATGCATGCATCTGCGTGAGAGAGTACGTGTGCACAAGGAAGCATGCATGAGAGAGACAGCGTACACGAGAAAGAGAGTGGGTGAGAGAGAGTGTGTGTGCGTGAGAGAGTGTGTGTGTATGAGAGAGTGTGTGTGCATGAGAGTGTGTGTGTGAGAGAGAGTGGATGTGTGCATGAGAGGGAGTGTGTGTGAGAGAATGTGTGCATGAGAGAGTGGGTGCGTGAGAGGGAGTGTGTGCATGAGAGAGAGATTGTATATGCGTCAGAGTGTGAGTGAGAGAAATTATGTGTGTGTGAGAGAGAGTGCATGTGTGTGTGAGAGGGAGTGTGTGTGAGAGAATGTGTGCATGAGAGAGTGTGTGCGTGAGAGTGTGTGTGCGTGAGAGAGTGTGTATGTATGAGAGTGTGTGCATGAGAGATTATGTGTGCGTGAGAGAGTGTGTGTGAGAGAGATTATGTGTGCGTGAGAGAGTGTGTGTGAGAGAGATTATGTGTGCGTGAGAGGGAGTGTGTGTGCGTGAGAGAGAGATTGTATGTGTGTCAGAGAGAGTGTGTGCATGAGAGGGAGTGTGTGCGTGAGAGAGAGATTGTATGTGCGTCAGAGTGTGAGTGAGAGAAATTATGTGTGTGTGAGAGAGAGTGCATGTGTGTGTGAGAGGGAGTGTGGGTGAGAGAATGTGTGCATGAGAGAGTGTGTGCGTGAGAGTGTGTGCGCGTGAGAGAGTGTGTATGTATGAGAGTGTGTGTGCATGAGAGATTATGTGTGCGTGAGAGAGTGTGTGTGAGAGAGATTATGTGTGCGTGAGAGAGTGTGTGAGAGAGATTATGTGTGCGTGAGAGAGTGTGTGTGAGAGAGATTATGTGTGCGTGAGAGGGAGTGTGTGTGCGTGAGAGAGAGATTGTATGTGTGTCAGAGAGAGTGTGTGCGTGAGAGGGAGTGTGTGCGTGAGAGAGAGATTGTATGTGCGTCAGAGTGTGAGTGAGAGAAATTATGTGTGTGTGAGAGAGAGTGCGTGTGTGCGTGAGAGGGAGTGTGTGTGAGAGAATGTGTGCATGAGAGAGTGTGTGCGTGAGAGTGTGTGTGCGTGAGAGAGTGTGTGTGTATGAGAGTGTGTGTGCATGAGAGATTATGTGTGCGTGAGAGAGTGTGTGTGAGAGAGATTATGTGTGTGTGAGGGAGTGTGTGTGCATGAGAGAGAGATTGTATCTGCGTCAGAGAGAGTGTGTGCGTGAGAGGGAGTGTGTGCGTGAGAGGGAGTGTGTGCGTGAGAGGGAGTGTGTGCGTGAGAGGTAGTATGTGCATGAGAGGTAGTGTGTACCTTCCGGTGAATGGCTCACCAAACGGCTTTCCACTGGTGCAGGTCCACTGTAGGGGTGGGGGGGTGGTCCTCGTTATATTCTTGCCTGTTTTGTGTTTTCTTGCGGTGCATGCTACTGAAGCTGGTGTTGGTGGGGTGGGGTGGGGTGGGGTGGGAGGGGTTCCCTCTCTTTCTTCCACTGTGCCCCATGTTGCCGTGACCTTCTCAGGTGGTCTGTACTCTAACAGGCATGCACGCGCAGTCATTCACGCATATACTCTTTATGCGTGCAAACTCTCACTGATATGCACACACTGATGCTCATACACGTACTTTCCCGGACACGCATTGGGCGCCTTTCCACCGACGTAGGTCCGCTGCGGGGGGGGGGGGGGGGGGGGGGGGCTGGGGCGGGGGGGTTGCGTTGCCTCGGGTGCTGGTGGCGTTGCTCCTTTTTTGTTTTGGTTTTTGCCCTTATGTGGCTGGTGACTGTCTTCCTGCCTGTTTTGTGTTCTCCTTCGGTGGTTGCCCTGCATTTGGTTTGGTTTATAATGTCTGTTATGGGCTGAACCATGTCCCTCTTGGGTGGCGTGGAATGTTTTTCTCTCTCTCCTCCACCGTGCTTCATGTACAAAAGGTTGGAGTGGCCTTTTCCACTGGGCTGGTCCGGTGTGCCTTTCCGCTGATGTAGGGCGGGGGTGGAGGGGGCAGTGGTGAGTGTGTTCTGGGTGCCAAGTGATTGGTGTCCTCATTGTGTTGTCTTCTGTATATTGATACTGTCAATATTTTAAAAAAATATTTTAAAAATAAATTTACAGTATCCAATTCTTTTTTTTCCAATTAAGGGCAATTTAGTGTGGCCAATCCACCTATCCTGCATGTCTTTGGGTTGTGGGGACATGGAGGGAATGCACAAACTCCACATGGACAGTGATCCCATTGCGCCACCATGCCGCCCCTTGATACTGTCAATAAATTAAAATATTTGCAGGTTGTGTTTGCTGCTTGCTCCTGCTGGTGGCTGCAAATGCCTGGAGGCTGCTGGCGCTGTTTCCTTCCTTTTCTGTGGCTGGAAAGAAGGACAATTTTTTCCAAGATGTCTGGGTCCTGAAACACCGGGCCCAGGGGGATGTATGAGTCGAGGAGGCAATCCAGCTAGAAGCAAGAAGATGCTGCGGGACCTGGTGCATGACATTGATCCAAATGGGCCACCTGATGATGGTGTTGAAGGAATGCTTTCGTAGATTACTGATGTTTTTGGTGCTGGTGTGGTGAGTGCTGCATGTAACTGGCACGTCACCACGGGTTAAAGATGCTGGAAGTCAAGGACGTTGAACTGCACCTTGAGTGCTGGTGGAATGTGTGGATGCCAGGATTTGGTTCCGGTGAGATTGGGCCGTGTGGGAGGGGCCTGCACAGTTGCGGCTCCTCAATGGAGAAACTGATACGTGGAACAAGTAACGCATCGATGGACAGCTCATTTCTACGTTAAAGTTCCGGCCATGATAACACATTCTCAGGCTTATCCTCCGTTTCTGTTGCGGAACCTGCGAAGGGTAATACTGCGTGTTTTTTGTGTGTGAAATGAGCTGAAACAGATTTGTATTGGTACCAGTATGAAACTGTGATGTTCCCTTGTTGTTTAATGGTTAGTGTGATATCTGGAATGTTACATAGTTTATTTTCAAATCCTTGTTACTGTTTTTTAAAAAAATTCCAATTAAAGGGCAATTTAGTGTGGTCAATCCACCTACCCTGCACACCTTTGGGTCGTGGGGGTCAGGCACACACAGACACGGGGAGAATGTGCAAACTCCACACAGACAGTGACACGGGGCCGGGATCGAACCCCAGCAAATCTTTGTTACTGTTGACCGTTTAATAAACAAAATATTCTCAAGTGGCGTCTCGGGGGTACACGCGCCATGTCTCAGATGATGATTATTGCAATGCATTTTAATCAAACTTTGAAGCCTGAACAGTTTGCCTGAACTCGAGGAGCATCAGCACCATAGAGGCAGCAGCCAACAATCAAACACTCGAGAGCTGAGCTTCAGCATTGGGGATACCCTCGTGGCCAAAGAGTGAGTGTGTGGATCAGGGGAGGGCACCTGAGCACGGTCTCCCTAATGTTCCTGGCAGGGGCCTGCGGTCTGGGGACTCCTGATGTGGCGAGGGGGTGAGTGTGCAGAGAGAGGTTCTCCAGCAGAACTGGCTCTCTGGATGGCACTTTGAGGGAAAGCGGAACATGTAAGGGTGGGGGTTTGGGTGATTTGAGGGTCCCGGGGTGGAAGCCCTAACTGATTGCCAGTCCCTCTCCTTCTTTAATTCCTTACAGGTATAACAATATGGCTGGTTGTGTCAGTCCCACAGAGGCGTCCCTCACGATATTGGTGGAAGCCCAAGCGGCCAGACCCTGGAGAAGGCAGCAGTGTTGTCGTAGGCTGGAGGTGGCACCCCCTGTGCAGGGGGCCGCCACACATCCTGAAGACCTGTCCGCCATCAGGTCGTGGAGGAACCCAGAGTGGGAGGCCAGCGATGGCCTAAGGTGCACAGGCGTCGTTCCTCTTTCGAGGAGATGGCAGACAGCACGTGCCGTAGGAGACTCCGTCTCAACAAAGAGACAATGCGGCATCTCTGCTACGTCCTTGTGCACTTGGCACCGGTGGAGGAGGAGGACACTTGCTCCCGGTGGCCGTAAAGGCCACTGCAGCCTGAACGTCTGTGCAACCGGCTCATTCCATTGAGCAGAGACTTGTGCGGCATTTCACAAGCTACAGCCCACAAATGTATCCGTGAGATCACGGATGCCCTGTGCGCCTGGGCATCAGGCTATATCAACTTTGAGCTCGACCAAGCCCACCTAGATGCCCGGACTGCAGGAGTCTCCACCATCACCGGGATGCCCCACGTCCAGGGGGTAATTGTTGGCACGTATGTTGCCTTGCGGGCACTGAGGCATCAGGGATTGCCCTGCATTAACGGGAAGGGGTTCTACTCCCTGAATGTTCAGCATGTATCTGACCACCACCTCCGGAGCGTGCATGATAGGTACATTCTGACACACGTGGAGATCCCCAACATCTTTGAGGACCACCCCAGGATGACAGGTTGGCTCTTGGGGGATAAGGGGTTCCTGCTGAGGTCCTGGCTGATGACGCCAGTGCGGAGGCCGGAGACCGAGGTGGAGACATGATATAACGAGGCCCATATTGCCACTCGTGCTGTCATTGAGCGGTGAACCTCAAAATGTGGTTCCGATGCCTGGACCACTCTGGTGGTGCACTGCAATACACCCGCCAGAGGGTCTCCCACTTAGTGGTGGTCTGCTGTGCCCTCGGGACGACATGCTGGAGAAGGAGGAGGGAAATGTAGCCTTGTCTGAGGAGGATGAGCAGCCAGACCAGGGGGGAATGGTGGACGAGCCCAGACAGGAGCCTCAAGAAGAGCTGGAGGATGGAGGTGAGGTGGCGGCAAGTGTCCAACATGCTGGGGGACCAGGGAGACCCTCATCCTCATCCGCTTTTCAGAGGATGAGGCTTTGTCTGTCAGCTCAGCCCCTCTCCCCTCGCCCCATTCCCCTCCTTATTCCTTTCCCTCCTTTCCCCCATTCAGTTTCCCCTCTGACCTCCCCAGTCCCTTCCTCCCCCTCATTGCCCTCCCCCCCATTCCCTTCTTCCCCATTCCCAACCCTCCCACCTCGTCCACCCCTCCCTGACTACCTTGTTCCACTCTCCCAGGGCCTGTGTAACATCATCCCAGGGTGATAGGCCTGTGTTGGCACTGTCAGTGGATCAATAGAAAGGGCAGGAGAGTGATGATCACTCGCCGTGAGGTTAGCTCTGGTGCTCCTCAGTTTACATCGAAGTCTGACTCCTGTCTTTGTGCCAACAGCGTGATCACACCCATCCTCTGAAAGGGATCTGCATCGGGGGCATTTGATCTAGAACCACTGTGCCTGGGGTGCGGAGGGTGGGGTAGTGGAGGGCAACAGAGGATGGGGGTGCAGGCAGGCCTGCTGTGAGGATTGATGTGATATATGGGTCCACAAGTATCAGGTGCAACATGTTCTACTGGTGTATATTGGACAGTTCCATTTCTCCTAGCTACGGATAGTTGATCCTCTCTCTTCATTTTTTAATTTAAAAAAATGAATTTAGAGTACCCAATTTTTTTATCCAATTAAGGGGCAATTTAGTGTGGCCAATCCACCTACACTCCACATCTTTTTGGGTTGTGGAGGTGAAACCCACGCAGACACGGGGAGAATGTGCAAACACCACACGGACAGTGACCCAGGACCGACATTCGAACCCAGGTCCTCAGCGCCGTAGTCCCAGTGCTAACCGCTGTGCCACATTATTTATTTTCTTCATACCTCAATGTTTTTATTGAAATTCATGTCTATTATTGCGCCAAACATTATGGGCGGGATTCTCCGATCCCCCACCGGGTCGGAGAATCGCCAGAGTGGGGGTGGCGTGAATCCCGCCCCTGCCGGCCGCCGAATTCTCTGGCACTGGAGATTCGGTGGGGGCGGGAATCGCGCCGCGCCGGTCAGCGCCCCCCCCCCCCCACCCCCACCCCCCCGGCGATTCTCCGGCCCGCGAAGGGCCGAAGTCCCGCTGCTTCAATGCCGGTCCCGCAGGCGTGAATTGAACCAGGTCCCTTACCGGCTGGACCTGGCGGTGCGGCGGGCTCCAGGGTCCTGGGGGGGGGGGGGTGGGTGCGGAGTGATCTAGCCCCGGGGGATGCCCCCACGGTGGCCTGTCCCGCGATTGGGGCCCACCGATCCGCAGGCGGGCCTGTGCCTTGGGGGCACTCTTTTACTATGCGCCGCCCATCAGCCTCTGCCATGGCCGACGCGTAGGTGAACCCTCCCCCTGCGCATGCGCGGGGATGACATCAGCAGCCGCTGATGCTCCCGCGCATGTGCGGACTCCCGCCAACCAGCGGAGTCCCTTCAGCCCCGGCTGGTGTGGTGCCAAAGGCCTTCCAAGCCAGCCGGCGGGGCACCAACCACTCCGGGGCGGGCTTAGCCCCTAAAGGTGCGGAGGAATCCGCACCTTTGAGGCGGCCCGACGCCGGAGTGGTTCACGCCACTCCGTCCCGCCGGGACCCTCCGCCCCGCCGGGTAGGGGAGAATCCCACCCCTAGATTTCCAAAATATGCTCATCGGCCTCTTGGGCAAGAAAAAAATTGAACTGTGGCCCCTCACGCACAATGGTTAGGCAAGCCTGTTCAAGGTGGTAGCCCACAGGTCATGAATTTGGAAGGTGCTATCAAAGGAGCTTTGGCAGTTGCTACAATGCAGCTTGTATATTGTACACACTGCAGTCAGTCACTTTCCGCCAATAATGGAGGGAATTAATGTTTAAGGTGGCGGATTGGGTGCCAGTCAAGCAGGCTGCTTTGTTCTGCATGTGTCAAACCTCTTGGACATTTCGCTCATCCAAGTAATTGGAGAATATTCAATCACACTCCTGACTTGTGCCTTGTAGATGGTGGAAAGACCTTTTGGGGAATCAGGAGGTGAATTATCCACTGCAGAATACCCAGTCCCTGTCTTCCTCTTGTAGCCACAATATTACGTTTCTGGTCGAGTTACCTTTCTGGACAATGCCGCAGGATGTTGATGGTGGGGATTCAGCTATGGTAATGTGGTTAGATTCTCTCAGTGGGCAGCATGGTAGCACAGTGGTTAGCATTGTTGCTTCACATAGCTGGGTCCCAGGTTCGATTCCCGGCTTAGGTCACTGACTGTGCGGAGTCTGCACGTTCTCCCTGTGTCTGCGTGGGCTTGCTCTGGGTGCTCCGGTGTTCTCCCACAAGTCCCGAAGGACGTGCTGTTAGGTGAATTGGACATCCTGAATTTTATCTCTGTATACCTGAACAGGCGCCGGAATGTGGCGACTAGGGGCTTTACACACTAACTTCATTGCAGTTAATGTAAGCCTACTTGTGAAAATAAAGATTATTATTGTTATTATTATTTTTGGAGTTGGTCTTTGGCCGTCATTTGTGTGGCATGAATGTTTATTGCCACTATTTAGCTCAAGGCTGGATGTTGTCCAGGTCTTGCTGTAAACTATCATAAACTGCTTCATTACCTGCGGAATTGTGAATTGAGCAGAATGTGGTGTACCTGTCAACAGACAATCATACTTCTGAACTTATGATCAATGGAAGCTCATTGATGAAGCAGCGATAGGTAATTAGAACTAAGGTGCCCTGAGGAACTCCTGCAATGAGGTCCTGGGCCTGAGGCAATTGACATCTAACAATCACAACCATCTTTCTTTGTGCTGCATATTGATCCACCCTATTGAAAGTTTTCCTTTTGACCTCCTTTGATTTCAGTTTTATTAGAGCTCCTTGATACCACACTAAATTGAATGTTGCCTTCACATCTAGAGCCTTCACTGCCACCTCATCGCTGGGATGCAACCTTTTGGAGTAGGGCTGTATTGAGGCCTAGAGCCAAACTGAGCAATGGTGGGCAAGTTATTAGTGTCACTTTTTGAGGTTGTTGACATAGTATGATACAGAATACACAGCATTGAAACAGGCCATTCGGTAAAACCAGTCCTTGCTGGCAATTATGCTCAACCTAAACCTTCTCCCATGCTGCCCATACTTAACTTTTATCAGCAAGATCTTCTCCCTCATATGCTTATTCAAACTCCCCTTAACTGCATCTATTCACTTTAACCAATCCCTGTGGTGACACTCACCACTCTCGAGGTCATCTTCTGAATTACCAATTTGGTTTCTTGTATTCATGGCATCCATTTTTACTCTTCCCCAGAAGTGTAATTTGTCCGTCCGTGTCTTCCCAAACTTCCCAAATTTTAAAAAGACCTCCATTAGGTCATCATTAACCCTCAAGGAAACAGAGGCTCTGCCTGATAGGTTTAACCTTGCATTTCAACAACTCCTTCCATTGAGAGTAGAACAATAATTGGCGTTGGTTGAATCTCTGCATCTTTTAGCGGATCGGATCTACCCGGGCGATTTTCCATATTGTTGGATGGGTGCCACTATTGTAGCTGGGCATGAGCGAAAGCGCCAGCGTGTTGTCAGAACCTAGAGCCTTTACTGTGTCCATCTATTTCTTCATATCAGGCTGAGTGTATTAAATTGACTGAAGAAGTTACTATCTTAAACCTGTGTTTCTGCCTGCACGCTTGCATCTCAAGGGCATTAGGCATTAAACCCTGAGTGGCAATTGTTAAAACCTGGCCGGCCAGTAAAGTAATGTAGCAAGATAAGAACTGTTTCCAGATGCAAGCTTTGTATCATATGAGCTGTAAACTAGTTAGACTGTAATTATTGCGGCTGAAAATTAGTGCAAACAAAAACAAATAACAAATCTGGCAGCAGCAAATGTAATGGTCATGGATGTAAAATATGAAGTGATTTGGATTTTTTGTTGTTGTTTATATTCATTTAATAGAAACGCCAGGCTTCAGTTAATTGAAATCAACTGCACTGTGTAGTTTGAAATTGTATACCCCACATTGCTTTCCCAGTTTAAGAAGTATTTTAGAGCTCCCTCTCCCCTCCCCCGACTGAACTTTGTTTTCCTCTTAAGTTGTTCCAAACTGGCCCGAATTGTTCTTGTGACCCTTGCGCTAAAGAATAGTTTCAAAATGCTGTTCAACTTTTCACTGATCCACAGAATTTCTCGGGAGAGGGATGGAGTCTGGGAAGTAAAGCCCACCGCGTGGTACGACTTTATTTGTTTTGCATCTATGAAGTATTGCAAAGGTTGGTGACAAGTTTACTACTAGGTTGGTCACTCTCTCTATCTCTCACTTTCCTTTTTTTTAAAATTCCAATTGGGTCATTTTTTTGAAAGTGAACTCAAACCATTTCTAAATTGGACCCAACTGCTAATGGGGGAAGAAAAAGCTGTGAAGTCTTATCAGATGTCTGATGCTTTCTATCCAACAGTGCCGAAAGTCTCTCATCGTTGCTGATTAAAGTTCAGTCACTGCTTTGTCTAGGAAGTATCTGCTGCTCCAGGACCATCATATTAATCTGTACTAGTGGAAATGATTAGAGTGCTTTGTACTGATGTCTTACTCAAACTGCAGTGGAGCATGGCTGGTGCCAGCTGTAAGGCTTCACCTAATTCAGACCAAATGTCTGTCCGCACAAAGAGCACTGCAAGTCTGGAAACTTGATAACAGCTGATTTGAAAACATTAGCATCAAACCTTCCAGACCGGGAGATGTTACAGTAAATCCATTTAAATTACTTACACAACCATGTTACCGATTAAGTTTGATATCCTTTACCTCAGAAGTCTGGTGTTCTTCACAGTTCTAAAAGCTATAGGGAAAGGGGAGCACTGGCTTTTAAACTGAAGCGTGCTTAATGGGTGATATTAAAGGTTACAGTAAGAAATGTAAGTCTTCAAAGCTGCCTTATGTTAAGATCCCATATGATTGCGATTTGAATTCTTTTTCACAATTAAATGCTGCATGAAGCGCAATTGTTTCTTTCCGTACAAAATGATTTATCTGATCTAAGTTGACAAACAAAGTAGAGACTATTGGCTCAGACTAATGCTGCCACTGCTTTGAGAATTAAACCTGAAACATTATTGGACTTTGACTCATGTTGCATTGCTCTCTGGTCTTAATTTTGGGTCTTAGCCAGTCCACAGCCTGCAGCATTCTTTTTTTTAAAGATAATTACAATTTTAATCTCCTGCCTTTTCAAGGACAGACAGAAAAGTCATTCCTATGAATTTAATGTTAACAAGAAGAAGTCCAGAGGGCTCCAGCTAGGCTGATTAAAGGCAGAGGAAGATGGATGGAGTCTCTCCTGATCAGCAGGCCACTGTCTCCTGCTGGGTGTCAGTCTGTGTCTTTGTATTGGTCGGTGGGTATGAGACTCTTGACAGTTGCCTTCTTTGTGTGTGAGTATTTGCAAACTGGTGTGACACATGATCTTCCCTCTCAGCAAGGCCACTCATTAGGCTGATTTTCACTTCAAAGTTAGTATTATCACCTATCTCTAAAGGCAATTAGGAATGGGCGGCTTTCAGTATCAGACACTTTGTGATACTATAGTGACTCATGTTTATTGATTCTCTTGTTAGCTTAGACAGTGATTGAGATGATATGACTGTTGCCTACCAACCCCTTTGACTGGTAAACACTAAAGCAAAACTGCGTAATTAACTTAAGAGTCGGCACAGGCTTTGTTAAGTTCCAACGTCTTATCCCTCGACTGAGCAAATTCAGCAAGTCACACAATCCAGTAGACAGCCAAAATTTTATGGAAGATCAAATGTTCAAGAAGAAATCTTTTCCACACACCCTTCACCCTCGGATTGCACAATACTGTCCTACAATATAATAAAGACCTATATTCCTCTGAAACTTTTGCCATAATTTAAAAAATGGTCTGTTGCCAGCTGTTAGTGAATTTGAATGTTTTTTTTCACAGTTTGGCATAAGTCTCTGCTATGATCAGATTGGAAGTCCAATAAATGATTCCTAATGTGGGCGGCACGGCACGGTAGCACAGTGGTTAGCACCGTTGCTTCACGGCGCCGGGGTCCCAGGTTCGATTCTGGTTTGGGTCACTGTCTGTGCGGTCTCTGCCTGTTCTCCCCGGGTCTGCGTGGGTTTCCTCCGGGTGCTCCGGTTTCCTCTCACAAGTCCCGAAAGACGTGCTTGTTCGGTGGATTGGACATTCTGAATTCTCCCTCTGTGTACCCAAACAGGCGCCGGGACTGTGGTGACTAGGGGATTTTCACAGTAACTTCATTGCAGTGTTAATGTAAGCCTACTTGTGACAATAATAAAGATTATTATTATTAATATCTATTACCAAGTATGAGGAAACCCCCAAATCTTGTCCACCAAGACTGTGTTATGCTACCATAATTTTATTGTATTTACAGTTTCATCCAGGGTATTCGTGGTGTCTTTAAACTACACAATGTAAGTTCAGTATCTCAGGGAAGTTCAATTGTTCATTCCATCCCCATTAATAAAACAAACTCCAGAAAACATGTTATTTACTGCCACGCCTAATGACAGTAGAAGCCTAGTGACCCAGTCTTCATTTCACTTCGGAAAAACTTTCTTTCTCAGCATGATACCTGTTTCTTCATCTATCTCTCCGTTTAAAAATTGCATTTTTGAAAATTCAGTTCTATCTCTCTGTTCAGTTCCTCTATTCTGTGGTAAAGAAGGCAACCTTCTCCTATGGCCCCTCATACTGCTTTGGTCACCGGGAAGGGTTTGAGTGTGCTGTGGGTGATAACATTTAAATTTTCTCTTTTATTTTGTTGTTGCCTTTTCACTCAGAATGGCTGAATTTGTTGCAACATGGGAAATCAGGAGTATGCACTCCTGTCGTTTTTGACACAGCACATTGTAGCACCAAGACATTGTGCCGCTGCATTATTGTATGTTTGGACACATTTGGTTTTGTGAAATCTTCAGGTAATCTAAGTGCCAAAGTCTCACTATTGGCTATATGAGCAGAAATTGTTTAACCTCTTCTCTACACTATAAATCATTAGTAATTGCTATAATTTAGTTCCTCTTGGGGCAGCACGGTGGCGCAGTGGGTTAGCCCTGCTGCCTCATGCCGCCGAGGTCCTAGGTTCGATCCTGGTTCTGGGTCACTGTCCGTGTGGAGTTTGCACATTCTCCCCGTGTTTGCGTGGGTTTCGCCCCCACAACCCAAAGATGTGCAGGCTAGGTGGATTGGCCACACTAACTTGCCCCTTAATTGGAAAGAAATGAATTGGGTACTCTAAATTTTAACAAAAATTTAGTTCCTCTTTGGGTGCCAATTTTGGCTATTTTCTTACCTACCCTCAGTTTCCGATGTTTTGATGCTACTGGGCTGTGGTTCCACAGTCAGCAGCTTTGCCATGTACCTCATTAAAGTGGCTAGATGGAAAGCTATTTGACTGCCTATGGCATCACAGTTAAGCTCAATCCCTTCCTACCCACTGTCTCCTGAAGTTTCCCAGCAGGCAACACTGCACTGCAATGATACCAATTAGTACTAATTATCAATCAGAAGCTCTGGGTTTGAGTCCCACTCTGGTACCTGATTGCAATGAAGGTGAATTTATGGTGTGGGCAAGCAGGTTGAGTGTGTCAAACTGTAAATCCTTCCAACACGCCAGTGGCTGGCGGTAAGAGTAGGCGAGACTCCTGGTCAGCCACGCTTGAGTGGAGTGGTGCCCCTCATGTTTTAAGCCCCTAGCGACAGACTAGCAACCTGTTTTGTCATAGAATTTACAGTGCAGAAGGTGGCCATTCGGCCCATCGAGTCAACAATTTTGGGAATTGTTAGCTATGGAAGCAGACCAAAGTCTGCCTTAGTGCACCGCTAAGTGCAGGAATGGAATAGAAGAAGAAGAAGAATACCAATAACTGGACAATTTACCTCTTCTTATTCCAAGACATCTACTGACAATCATAGTACCCTTCCACCACTTGAGGGGCCAAACCAGTGAGTTTATGATCCACATTGCTCAGTCATTCATTAGGATTACCAGCTGAACCATCAGAGGCCCTTACATCGTTACAATTCTGAAGAAGCCATACAGTCCTATGGATTACCATTACTCTCTGCCTTATTCTTCATACCAATTATTAATCCACATCCTTTCCTTACCTTCAAATCCACCAGCCTCAAGGATGTTTCTAATGATGTTTCTCAAGTTTCTAGATAGCCTGAACTTTCCTCACCAAGTCGGATAGCAAGAGTCTGGAAAATTCCTGGCTCGGCCCACTCGGCTCAGAGGAATATACCTGCAAAGATGGGATTTCATTGCTGGGGAGGGGGTGCAGGCTGGAGTCAATCCAGTCAACCAAAAAAGAGGTGAGAGGCAGCCTCACAGGGATTGCGGGTGTAGGTGTGGGCTGTTTAACAGACCCGCCTCGGTGCTGTGGGGCTTTGTCCCAGTTCAAATGAAAACAGAAAGGCCCTCTGGCCCTTACCCCTCACATCTTTTCATGCCCTCCTACCCATGCCTCATCCATTGCCATCTTCTGCCCCGCCTACCCACCACCTATGTCCTGTCATATCCCCAATGTCAAGCTATAGCTGGCCACACATAGTCCATGGCCTCCCATGCCCCCAACAACAGGAATGGATTTCTGGGCCCTCAGACAAGCCTCATTATGTATGCTTGGCTGAAAGCCCAAACAGCCCTTACTCTTGTTGAAATAGCTGCACATGAAACAAAACATTGCTCTGATCTCTTTGGTCAACTTCACAATGATTATCTACACAAGGTTACACAAGTTTCAAGGGCTTGTAGTTTTTCTTGCTGATATTTTAAAGGGTTTGGATGAGTGACACTTTTATTGCCTAGTAGTGAAATTGCTTTTTAGCTTGGAGGAAAGTTATGAATGAATTACTTTTTAATAATAAATTTAAAGTACCCAATTCTTTTTTTTCCAATTAAGGGGCAATTTAGCATGGCCAACCCACCTACTCTACACATCTTTGGGTTGTGGGGGGTGAGACCCATGCAGACAAGGGGAGAATGTGCAAACTCCACACGAACAGTGACCCGGGGCCGGGATCGAACCCTGGAATCATCGTCAGTTTTTGTTTTTTAAAAAATAAATTTAGAGAACCCAATTCATTTTTTCCAATTAAGGGGCAATTTAGCATGGCCAATCCACCTACCCTGCACGTCTTTGGGTTGTGGGAGTGAAACCCACGCAAACACGGGGAGAATGTGCAAACTTCACACGGACAGTGACCCAGAGCCAGGATCGAACCTGGGACCGCGGCGCCGTGAGGCAGCAGTGCTACTCACTGCTCCACCGTGCTGCCCTGAATCATCGTCAGTTTTGAGAGAGGGCCATCTGTGAACAGCTTTTTCATTTTTACATTTGGATGAAGGAGCTGGTCTGAGCCAGCATTTTGGACACCGCTTTGATATCAACACCGACAGAAAGCAAACACGTGCCACTGTCTTTGTGTTTCCATGACTATAATGGGCTCCCGTGTTCTGACTGTATGACTGTCGATGCATGTTCCAGTTGGCAAGTACTGAAAGTCAATGACGTTATTAACATTTGGAAGCTTGGATTGTTTACAGTACACAACGTAACCACACACTGATCCTCATATTTGAAATCGTCTATATCCCTTCAATTTAGAAATACTTTAAAAAAAAAAATTAGAGTACCCAACTCTTTTTTTCCAATTAATGGGCAATTTAGTGTGGCCAATCCACCTACCCTGCACATCTTTGGGTTTTGGGGGTGAAACCCACGCAAACACGGGGAGAATGTGCAAACTCCACACGGGCAGTGACCCAGAACCAGGATCGAACCTGGGACCTCGGCGCCGTGAGGCAGCAGGGCAAACCCCACTGCGCCACCGTGCTGCCCCAATTTAGAAAACTTAACGATTAAACTCGAAAAGGCATAGATTCACTGCATTTTCTATTTCTGTTTAGCACAGGGCTAAATCGCTGGCTTTGAAAGCAGACCAAGGCAGGCCAGCAGCACGGTTCAATTCCCGTAACAGCCTCCCCGAACAGGTGCTGGAATGTGGCGACTAGGGGCTTTTCACAGTAACTTCGTTTGAAGCCTACTTGTGACAATAAGCGATTTTCATTCTTAAAAAAACTAATGAATCAAACAATCATTTAATCACAATATTCTTTTCAGGCTGACCTTGCTGTAAGTGTGCCATCTAAATTTACATCAGCCACATTTTATTTTAACAGATGTTTGTAGGGCAGCACGGTGGCACAGTGGTTAGCACTGCTGCCTCACGGTGCCGAGGACCCGGTTCGATCCTTGCTCCGGGTCACTGTCCGTGTGGAGTTTGCACATTCTCCACGTGTTGGCGTCGGTCTCAACCCCACAACCCAAAGATGTGCAGGGGGTAGGTGGACTGACCATGCTAAATTGCACTTTAATTGGAAATAAACAAGAATTGGGTACTCTTGATGGATAAATGCCTCAAAAATATATTATTCTACAACAAGGTACCATAATTTCTACAACAGTTGAATTGATCTTATCTTATTTCATGGAAAATTGCGCAAAGACGTTCTGATCCCAGGAGTGTAACTGCATCTCTAATTTATCTGAAGCATATTTGTCAACTAACCGTACTCTGCCTATTGGAAAACAACAGATAAATGTGTTGGGTCAGCTCTAATTCCCTACTGTTTATGACTCTGGTTATTTCTGATGAAGGGACTGCTTATACTGAAGGTCACTTGCATTGGACACAGTTCCGTATTGTTTCCAGGTTGCTGATGGTTTGAAATTACCCCTTTTCCCTTCCCAAATTCATACTTGGAGGCAGATTCATACGCTCAGCAGCCTCACTGTCTGAACCAGGCATGATCATATAAAATAACACATCATCGGTTGTTCAAAACTCCAGCATGAGTTCATATAATATGATGGCCTTAATTAATCCATCAATTGTCAGAAAACCAGGGCAGTACGGTGGCCGAGTGGTTAGCACAGCTGCCTCACGGCGCTGAGGTCCCAGGTTCGATCCCGGCTCTGGGTCACTGTCCGTGTGGGGTTTGCACATTCTCCCCGTGTCTGCGTGGGTTTCGCCCCCACAACCCAAAAATGTGCAGAGTAGGTGGATTGGCCACACTAAATTGCCCCCTTAATTGGAAAAAATAATTGGGTAATCTAAATTTTAAAAACAAAATTGTCAGAAAACAGGTTTGTGGCACGGTAGCACCGTGGTTAACACTGCTGCCTCATAGCACCACTTGGTTGACTGTCTGTGTGGAGTTTGAACCTTCTCCCTGTGTGCGTGGGTTCTCTCTGGGTGCTCCCGTCGCCTCCCACAGTCCAAAGATGTGCAGGTTAGGTGGATTGGCCATGATAAATTGGCCCTGAGAGTCCGAAGGTGTGCAGGATAAGTGGGGTTATAGAACATAGAACATTACAGCGCAGTACAGGCCCTTCGGCCCTCGATGTTGCGCCGACTTGTGAAACCACTCTAAAGTCCATCTACACTATTCTCTTATCGTCCATATGTCTATCCAATGACCATTTGAATGCCCTTAGTGTTGGCGAGTCCACTACTGTTGCAGGCAGGGCAGTCCACGTCCTTACTACTCTCTGAGTAAAGAACCTACCTCTGACATCTGTCCTATATCTATCCCCCCTCAATTTAAAGCTATGTCCCCTCGTGCTAGACATCACCATCCGAGGAAAAAGGCTCTCACTGTCCACCCTATCTAAGCCTCTGATCATCTTGTATGCCTCAATTAAGTCACCTCTTAACCTTCTTCTCTCTAACGAAAACAGCCTCAAGTCCCTCAGTCTTCCCTCATAAGATATTCCCTCCATACCAGGCAATATTCTGGTAAATCTCCTCTGCACCCTTTCCAATGCTTCCACATCCTTCCTATAATGCGGCGACCAGAATTGCATGCAATACTCCAAATGCGGCCGCACCAGAGTTTTGTACAGCTGCAACATGACCTCATGGCTCCGAAACTCAATCCCTCTACCAATAAAAGCTAACACGCCTTCTTAACAACCCTCTCAACCTGGGTGGCAACTTTCAGGGATCTATGTACATGGACACCGAGATCTCTCTGCTCATCCACACTACCAAGAATCTTACCATTAGCCCAGTACTCTGTCTTCCTGTTATTCCTTCCAAAATGAATCACCTCACACTTTTCTGCATTAAACTCCATTTGCCACCTCTCAGCCCAGCGCTGCAGCTTATCCATGTCCCTCTGTAACTTATAACATCCTTCCGCACTGTCCACAACTCCACCGACTTTAGTGTCATCTGCAAATTTACTCACCCATCCTTCTACGCCCTCCTCCAGGTCATTTATAAAAAATGGCAAACAGCAGTGGCCCCAAAACAGATCCTTGTGGTACACCACTAGCAACTGGACTCCAGTCTGAACATTTCCCATCAACCACCACACTTTGTCTTCTTCCAGCTAGCCAATTTCTGATACACACTGCTAAATCACCCTGAATCCCATGCCTCCGTATTTTCTGCAGTAGCCTACCATGGGGAACCTTATCAAATGCTTTACTGAAATCCATATACACCACATCAACTGCTTTACCCTCATCCACCTGTTTGGTCACCTTCTCAAAGAACTCAATAAGGTTTGTGAGGCACGACCTACCCTTCACAAAACCGTGTTGACTATTTTTAATCAAATTATTCCTTTCCAGATGATCATACATCCTATCTCTTATAAACCTTTCCAAGACTTTGCCCACAACAGAAGTAAGGCTCACTGGTCTATAGTTACCGGGGTTGTCTCTACTCCCCTTCTTGAACAAGGGGACAACATTTGCTATCCTCCAGTCTTCTGGCACTATTCCTGTAGACAAAGATGACTTAAAGATCAAAGCCAAAGGCTCAGCAATCTCCTCCCTAGCTTCCCAGAGAATCCTCGGATAAATCCCATCCAGCCCAGGTGACTTACTATTTTCACACTTTCCAGAATTGCTAACGCCTCCTCCTTATGAGCCTCAAGCCCTTCTAGTCTAGTAGCCTGAATCTCAGTATTCTCCTCAACAACATTGTCTTTTTCCTGTGTGAATACTGACGAAAAATATTCATTTAGCACCTCTCCTATCTCCTCGGACTCCACACACAACTTCCCACTACTGCCCTTGACTGGCCCTACTCTTACCCGAGTCATTCTTTTATTCCTATGGGGTTACGGGGATAGGGCAGGGGAATGGACCTCGGGAGAATGTTCCTTCCGCGGGTCAGTGCAGACTTGATGGGCCAAATGGCCTCCCTCTGTACTGTAGGAATTCTTTGGTTCTATGATATCCAGGGCTCTGGCAGGAGGTCACTTGGAAACACACCTCAACCAGTGGGTCTTGGTGCTTCTGGAGCCAATTCTGTGAAATAAATGAGCTAAAAAGCTTTCCAACTGCTTTGAGGAATTGCCGGGATCTGAGATTTCATTGCTTTTTAAAAATAAATTTAGAGTGCCCAATTATTTTTTTCCAATTAAGGGGCAACCTAGCGTGGCCAATCCACTTACCCTGCACATCTTTGGGTTGTGGAGGTGAGGCCCACACAGACATGGGGGGGATTGTGCAAATTCCACTGGATAAAAGCAAATTACTGTGGATGCTGGATTCTGGGGCGAGATTCTCCGACCCCCCGCCGGATCGGAGAATCGCCGGGGGCTGGCACCGGATATTCGGCGGGGGCGGGAATCGCGCCGCGCCGGTTGGCGGGCCCCCCCCCCCCGCGATTCTCCGGCCCGGATGGGCCGAAGTCCCGCTGCTAGAATGCCTGTCCCGCCGGCGTAGATTAAACCACCTACCTTACTGGTGGGACAAGGCGGCGCGGGCGGGCTCCGGGGTCCTGGGGCGATCTGGCCCCGGGGGGTGCCCCCACGGTGGCCTGGCCCGCGATCGGGGCCCACCGATCCGCGGGCGGGCCTGTGCGTGGGGCACTTTTTTCCTTCCGCTTTCGCCACGGTCTCCACCATGGCGGAGGCGGAAGAGACTCCCTCCACAGCGCATGCGCGGGGATGCCGTGAGCGACCGCTAATGCTCCCGCGCATGCGCCGCCCGGAGATGTCATTTACGCGCCAGCTGGCGGGGCACCAAATGCCTTTTCCGCCAGCTGGCGGGGCGGAAATTAGTCCGGCACGGGCCTAGCCCCTTCAGGTTGGGGCTCGGCCCCCCAAGATGCGGAGGATTCCGCACCTTTGGGGCGGCGCGATGCCCGACTGATTTGCGCCGTTTTGGGCGCTGGTCGGCGGACATCGCGCCGATACCGGAGAATTTCGCCACTGAAACGAAAGAGAAAATGCTGGAAAATCTCAGCAGGTCTGGCAGCATCTGTAGGGATGCTGCATCTCCCTATAGATGCTGTTGATATTTTCCAGAATTTTCCCTTTGGTTGTGCAAATTCCACCTGGAGAGTGACCCGGGGTTGCTGAGATTTCATTGCTGACGGGCAATTAAATTGTCACCATAATTATCTGAACAGAAAGGCAAGTAGAATTAGATAAGCATGCATCATGGTATCACTCAGTGGCTAAAGAACCCATATACGTGCAGTGTTCAAAAGATCAGTCTTAGCTTTAGTTTTCCGCCCGTGAACCTTTTCTGATGTCAGGATAGGCCTCAGCAGGCGAGCAATCTAAATGCCACATTGCTGTCCTATCGGGTTGGCTTGAGAGCCTAGTTCTAATAAAAGGCAGTCAACAGCATCCCCCAAGACCACCAAGGATCAAGCTCATATCCACCCCACCCAATAGATTTCAGGATCTGATGCATATCAATCCTTAGATCACCAGAAATGAGGGAAATACTCCCTTCACACTTCATTGCCAGGATTCAGACACACATCTACTGAACTCAAGAGACAGCCAGTCCCTGGAAACACACCCACCACTAATCGCTCCTGGAGAATGGATGCAAAACAACCACAGATGTGACTGTAAACTTAATGCCTCTGAACCAGCATGGTTTGTGGTTTAGGGGGAAGCAGGGATTGAAGAGAAACGGGAAAAAATGTAAGTAGCAAAAATACACTTCGATTCAGTGGCTCTACCCTCTGACATTCCATTTTCCTGCAGCAAAACCTGAGAAATTCCACTGCCCACTTAACGCGTATGCGCAGAGACACACATTGAGAATTGGGAAGAATAATGCAATCCCTACAGTACAGAGGAGGCCATTTGGCCCATTGAGTCTGCACGGCCCTCCGAAAGAGCACTCTCCCCAGGTCCATTCCCCCGCCCACCCGATCCTATCCCCGTAACCTAACCTGCACATCTCCAGGCACTATGGGGCAATTTTAGCACAGCCAATCCACCTAACCTGCACATCTTTGGACTCTGGGAGGAAACCGGAGCAACCGGAGGGAACCCACGCACACACGGGGAGGCTGTGCAGACTCCGCACAGACAGTGACCCAAGCCGGTAATCGATCCTGGGACCCTGGAGCTGTGAAGCAACTGTGCTAATCACTGTGCTACCATGCTACCGTTTTGAGAGAGGGCCATCTGTGCATAGCTTTTTCATTTTTACATTTAGATGAAGGAGCTAGTCTGAGCTAACATTCTGGACACCGCTTTGATATAATCATGGACAGAAAGCAAACACATGTCAGTGACTTTGTGTTTCCATGGCTAAAATGAGCTCCCGTGTTCTGACTGTATGACTGTCGATGCATGTCCCTGTTGACAGTTACTGACAGTCAATGACGCCATTAACATTTGGAAGCTTGGATTGTTTACAGTACACAACGTAACCACACACTGATCCTCATATTTGAAATTGTCTACATTCCTTCAAGTTCGAACTACTTAACAATTAAACTAGAAAAGGCATAGATTCACTCTGGGTCTGGAAGGTGCTGCCTAGGGAGCCTTGATAAATTCCTGCAGTGCATCTTGTAGATAGTACACACTGTTGCTACTATTCTTTGTAATGGAGGGAGTGAATGTTTAGAGCATTTTCACCCCTCTTTTTTACAGTTACGAGTAAAACCAACTGGTATTAAAAACACAGCTCATGTGTGACAAGTGGACCCTGATGGAAAATAGTTCACTCTTGTGCAAATAATTGAAAGAACTTCCTCTCTTTAGCACAGCCCCAATGGGAGAGAAGACAATTTGAACAGAGTGTGCGAAAGGCTGGGAGTTGAAAACTGGGATGACTGCCATTCCTGTGTTAATTCGGAAATGTATCTGGCTTTTTTTCCCCTCACTGTTGCTACCGAAAATTATTAGAGTGGCTGGATAGTCTCACAGCACTGGTATAAAGTCAATGTAGTTTCCAATAACAAGAAAGTGGTTAAGGCATGCAGCTAATTGGTGAGTTTTTTTCACATAAATAATATACATTAATGGCACACCACAACCATAAATCCGCTCTTTTTCTCATCATTAAAGCTGTGCTCATTCTAGTTGTTACTAATGCTATAAATATTTATGCACAAATAAAATACGACAATAATTGATTCATGGAACATTTTAACCATAACTTATTGTAAACAGATTCTTTGAAGTTTGGCAGTTCAGTGACAAAGAGTTGATTATTGCTTTTTTGATAACCACTATTTATATATTATCCCAGGAATGATCAGACAAAGCTCTCCTTCAATGGCTTACAGTAGCATATTAACTGTATTTCACTCAAGGCCATCACTTTTTTTTTTATTAAATATTTTATTGAAAATTTTTGGTCAACCAACACAGTACATTGTGCATCCTTTACACAATATTATAACAACACAAATAACAATGACCTACTTTATAAACAAAAAATGAATAAATAATAAATAACAAAAATGAAAACTAGCCCTGATTGGCAACTGCCTTGTCACAAGTAACACTCTCCAAAAATATAATTTAACAGTCCAATATATAATTATCTGTAGCAACGACCTATACATACTATACAGTATATATTAACAACCCTGAGAGTCCTTCTGGTTCTTCCCCCCCCCCTCCCCCCCCCTCCCCCCCCCCCCCCCCAACCCCCCACCCCCGATCCTGGGCTGCTGCTGCTGCCTTCTTTTTTCCATTCCGTCTATCTTTCTGCGAGGTATTCGACGAACGGTTGCCACCGCCTGGTGAACCCTTGAGCCGACCCCCTTAGGACGAACTTAATCCGCTCTAGCTTTATAAACCCCGCCATGTCATTTATCCAGGTCTCCACCCCCGGGGGCTTGGCTTCTTTCCACATTAGCAATATCCTGCGCCGGGCTACTAGGGACGCAAAGGCCAAAACATCGGCCTCTCTCGCCTCCTGCACTCCCGGCTCTTGTGCAACCCCAAATATAGCCAACCCCCAGCTTGGTTCGACCCGGACTCCTACTACTTTTGAAAGCACCTTTGTCACCCCCATCCAAAACCCCTGTAGTGCCGGGCATGACCAAAACATATGGGTATGATTCGCTGGGCTTCTCGAGCACCTCGCACACCTATCCTCCACCCCAAAAAATTTACTGAGCCGTGCTCCAGTCATATGCGCCCTGTGTAATACCTTAAACTGAATCAGGCTTAGCCTGGCACACGAGGACAACGAGTTTACCCTGCTTAGGGCATCTGCCCACAGCCCCTCCTCGATCTCCTCCTCCAGCTCTTCTTCCCATTTCCCTTTTAGTTCATCTACCATAGTCTCCCCTTCGTCCCTCATTTCCCTATATATATCTGACACCTTACCATCCCCCACCCATGTCTTTGAGATCACTCTGTCCTGCACCTCTTGTGTCGGGAGCTGCGGGAATTCCCTCACCTGTTGCCTCGCAAAAGCCCTCAGTTGCATATACCTGAATGCATTCCCTTGGGGCAACCCATATTTCTCGGTCAGCGCTCCCAGACTCGCGAACTTCCCATCCACAAACAGATCTTTCAGTTGCGTTATTCCTGCTCTTTGCCACATTCCATATCCCCCATCCATTCCTCCCGGGGCAAACCTATGATTGTTTCTTATCGGGGACCCCCCCCAAGGCTCCAGTCTTTCCCCTATGCCGTCTCCACTGTCCCCAAATCTTCAGTGTAGCCACCACCACCGGGCTTGTGGTGTAGTTCCTCGGTGAGAACGGCAATGGGGCTGTCACCATAGCCTGTAGGCTAGTCCCCCTACAGGACGCCCTCTCTAATCTCTTCCACGCCGCTCCCTCCTCCTCTCCCATCCACTTACTCACCATTGAAATATTAGCGGCCCAATAATACTCACTTAGGCTCGGTAGTGCCAGCCCCCCTCTATCCCTGCTACGCTGTAAGAATCCCTTCCTCACTCTCGGGGTCTTCCCGGCCCACACAAAACCCATGATGCTCTTTTCAATCCTTTTAAAAAAAGCCTTCGTGATCACCACCGGGAGGCACTGAAACACAAAGAGGAATCTCGGGAGGACCACCATCTTAACCGCCTGCACCCTCCCTGCCAGTGACAGGGATACCATATCCCATCTCTTGAAATCCTCCTCCATCTGTTCCACCAACCGCGTTAAATTTAACCTATGCAATGTGCCCCAATTCTTAGCTATCTGGATCCCCAGGTAACGAAAGTCCCTTGTTACCTTCCTCAACGGTAGGTCCTCTATTTCTCTACTCTGCTCCCCTGGATGCACCACAAACAACTCACTTTTCCCCATGTTCAATTTATACCCTGAAAAATCCCCAAACTCCCCAAGTATCCGCATTATTTCTGGCATCCCCTCCGCCGGGTCTGCCACGTATAGTAGCAAATCGTCCGCATACAAAGATACCCGGTGTTCTTCTCCTCCTCTAAGTACTCCCCTCCACTTCTTGGAACCCCTCAACGCTATCGCCAGGGGCTCAATCGCCAGTGCAAACAATAATGGGGACAGAGGGCATCCCTGCCTTGTCCCTCTATGGAGCCGAAAATATGCAGATCCCCGTCCATTCGTGACCACGCTCGCCACTGGGGCCCTATACAACAGCTGCACCCATCTAACATACCCCTCTCCAAAACCAAATCTCCTCAACACCTCCCACAAATAATCCCACTCCACTCTATCAAATGCTTTCTCGGCATCCATCGCCACTACTATCTCCGTTTCTCCCTCTGGTGGGGCCATCATCATTAACCCTAACAACCTCCGTATATTCGTGTTCAGCTGTCTCCCCTTCACAAACCCAGTTTGGTCCTCGTGGACCACCCCCGGGACACATTCCTCTATTCTCATTGCCATTACCTTGGCCAGGATCTTGGCATCTACATTTAGGAGGGAAATAGGTCTATAGGACCCGCATTGTAGCGGGTCCTTTTCCTTCTTTAAGAGAAGCGATATCGTTGCTTCAGACATAGTCGGGGGCAGTTGTCCAATTTCCTTTGCCTCAATAAAGGTCCTCGTCAGTACCGGGGCGAGCAAGTCCACATATTTTCTATAGAATTCGACTGGGAATCCATCCGGTCCTGGGGCCTTTCCCGCCTGCATGCTCCTAATTCCTTTCACCACTTCTTCTACCTCGATCTGTGCTCCCAGTCCCACCCTTTCCTGCTCTTCCACCTTGGGAAATTCCAGCCGATCCAAAAAGCCCATCATTCTCTCCCTCCCATCCGGGGGTTGAGCTTCATATAATTTTTTATAAAATGTCTTGAACACTCCATTCACTCTCTCCGCTCCCCGCTCCATCTCTCCTTCCTCATCCCTCACTCCCCCTATTTCCCTCGCTGCTCCCCTTTTCCTCAATTGGTGTGCCAGCAACCTGCTCGCCTTCTCCCCATATTCGTACTGTACACCCTGTGCCTTCCTCCATTGTGCCTCTGCAGTGCCCGTAGTCAGCAAGTCAAATTCTACATGTAGCCTTTGCCTTTCCCTGTACAGTCCCTCCTCCGGTGCTTCCGCATATTGTCTGTCCACCCTCAAAAGTTCTTGCAGCAACCGCTCCCGTTCCTTACTCTCCTGCTTCCCTTTATGTGCCCTTATTGATATCAGCTCCCCTCTAACCACCGCCTTCAACGCCTCCCAGACCACTCCCACCTGGACCTCCCCATTATCATTGAGTTCCACGTACTTTTCAATGCACCCCCTCACCCTTAGACACACCCCCTCATCTGCCATTAGTCCCATGTCCATTCTCCAGGGTGGGCGCCCTCCTGTTTCCTCCCCTATCTCCAAGTCCACCCAGTGTGGAGCGTGATCCTAAATGGCTATAGCCGTATACTCCGTTCCCCTCACCTTCGGGATCAATGCCCTACCCAGCACAAAAAAGTCTGTTCGCGAGTCGACTTTATGGACATAGGAGAAAAACGAGAACTCCTTACTCCTAGGTCTGCTAAATCTCCACGGGTCTACACCTCCCATCTGCTCCATAAAATCTTTAAGTACCTTGGCCTCCTTCCAGTCCTGGACTTCGACCTATCCAGCCCTGGTTCCAACACCGTATTAAAATCTCCCCCCATTATCAGCTTTCCCATCTCTAGGTCCGGAATGCGTCCTAAAATTGGCATCATCCCAGTTCGGGGCATATCCGTTTACCAAAACCACCGTCTCCCCCTGTAGTTTGCCACTCACCATCACGTATCTGCCCCCGTTATCCGCCACTATAGTCTTTGCCTCGAACATTACCCGCTTCCCCACTAATATAGCCACCCCCCTGTTTTTCGCATCTAGCCCCGAATGGAACACCTGGCCCACCCATCCTTTGCGTAGCCTAACCTGGTCTATCAGTTTCAGGTGCGTTTCCTGTAACATAACCACATCTGCCTTAAGTTTCTTAAGGTGTGCGAGTACCCGTGCCCTCTTTATCGGCCCGTTCAGCCCTCTCACGTTCCACGTGATCAGCCGAGTTGGGGGGCTTCCTACCCCCCGCCCCCCCCTTGTCGATTAGCCATCACCTTTTTCCAGCTCCTCACCCGGTTCCCACGCAGCTGTATCTCCCCCAGGCGGTGCCCCCCCGCCCATCCTCCCCCATACCAGCTCCCCCCTCTCCCCAGCAGCAGCAACCCAGTAATTCCCCCCTCCCACCCCACCCGCTATATCCCCCGCTAGCGTAATTACTCCCCCCATGTTGCTCCCAGAAGTCAGCAAACTCTGGCCGACCTCGGCTTCCCCCAGTGACCTCGGCTCGCACCGTGCGACGCCCCCTCCTTCCTGCTTCTCTATTCCCGCCATGATTATCATAGCGCGGGAACCAAGCCCGCGCTTCTCCCTTGGCCCCGCCCCCAATGGCCAACGCCCCATCTCCTCCACCTCCCCTCCTCCCCCCATCACCACCTGTGGGAGAGAGAAAAGTTACCACATCGCAGGATTAGTACATAAAACTCCTCTTTCCCCCCTTTTTAACCCCCCTCTTTGCCCCCCACATTCGCCCCACCACTTTGTTCAAACGTTCTTTTTAATTCCAGTTTTTCTTCCACAATAAAAGTCCACGCTTCATCCGCTGTCTCAAAGTAGTGGTGCCTCCCTTGATATGTGACCCACAGTCTTGCCGGTTGCAGCATTCCAAATTTTATCTTCTTTTTATGAAGCACCGCCTTGGCCCGATTAAAGCTCGCCCTCCTTCTCGCCACCTCCGCACTCCAGTCTTGATAAACGCGGATCACCGCGTTCTCCCATTTACTGCTCCGAGTTTTCTTCGCCCATTAAAGGACCATTTCTCTATCCTTAAAACGGAGGAATCTCACCACTATGGCTCTGGGAATTTCTCCTGCTCTCGGTCCTCGCGCCATCACTCGGTATGCTCCCTCCACCTCCAACAGACCCGCCGGGGCCTCCGCTCCCATTAACGAGTGCAGCATCGTGCTCACATATGCCCCGACGTCCGCTCCCTCCACACCTTCAGGAAGACCAAGAATCCTCAGGTTGTTCCTCCTTGCGTTGTTTTCCAGTGCCTCCAACCTTTCCACACATCGTTTCTGATGTGCCTCCTGCGTCTCCGTCTTCACCACCAGGCCCTGTATGTCGTCCTCATTCTCGGCTGCCTTTGCCTTCACGACCCGAAGCTCCCGCTCCTGGGTCTTTTGTTCCTCCTTTAGCCCTTCGATCGACTGTAGTATCGGGGCCAACAGCTTTCTTCATTTCCTTGTTGATCTCTTCCACACAGCATTTCAAGAACTCTTGTTGTTCAGGGCCCCATGTTAAACTGCCACCTTCCGACGCCATCTTGGTTTTTGCTTGCCTTCCTTGCTGCTGTTCTAAAGGATCCACTGCAATCCGGCCACTTTCTCCTCCTTTTTCCATCCGTATCCAGGGGGGATTCCCTTCTGGTTTACCACACAGTGTTTTTAGCCGTCAAAATTGCCGTTGGGGCTCCTATCAAGAGCCCAAAAGTCTGTTTCACCGGGGGCTGCCGAAACGTGCGACTCAGCTGGTCATTGCCGCACCCGGAAGTCCCCTCAAGGCCATCACTTAATATCAGCAATATTCTGGCAAAAAAAACCTAAGCTGGCACTATTGCCTCTGAGGATCATGTGTGCTACTAAACACAGTGCAAACCGAGAGGCAGGATTCTCCCAACGGGAGTCTAAGTGCCGACGCCGGAGTAAAAACTGGAGTGTTTTACTCCGGCGTCGGCGCCTGTTCCCAGACCCCTATTCTCCCCCCTCCGTGGGGCTAGCAGGGGCGTCGTGCGATTTATGGGGGCGGGGCCTCGGCGTGGCATCAGAGACCCAGCACCGCATAAAAGCGCCGCCTTGGGTCCCGCGCATGCGCAGTTGGGCCGTTTACGCGCGGCCCCTCGGCCCATCCGGGCCGGAGCTCGGCGTTTGCAGCGATTCTCTGAGCGGGCCGGCGCGATTTGCGCGCTGCTGGTTTCGGGGGGGTGGGAGAATCGTGTGCGGGGGTCGGGGCGGCGTGGCACGATTCCAGCGGTGCCTCGGCGATTCTCCCACCCGGCGGGGGTGGGGGGTTGGGGGGGGAGTACTGCCCAGGATGTTTGTGACTTGTATGGCTCAATTGATCAGCATATTTACCCATTGAATCATAGGGACAACATAGCACTGAGGAAAACTTCTCACACTTGTCCACCATAGCTTTGTCAGATATAGGGCGTGATGTACGGCGACGTGACACTGCCGATAGATGCCAGGATCTACCTGGCTTGCCATGCCTCACGAGATCTAACAGGATCGAGTGAGATGTTGTGATCTGAATCCAGCCCATTGTGGGCGGGATCAGTATTTGGCAAATCTGCCTATTAGAACGAGTGGCTAGTCTCACCCTAATATTCAATTCGCCTAATCTACCTGGGGCATTGGGATCTAACCCTTTTGCCTCGGAGACCTTAGGCACGCGCCGTTCAGTATTGTTTCCCACAAGCAGGAACCAGACGGAATGACACTTGGGAGGATCTCGCAGGTGATTAGAGGCCCCGGGTGGTAGCTCTCTGCGCAGGGTGGCACCCTGGTACTGCTGGTGCTATCTGGCACCCTGGCACTGCCAACTGGGTGTCAGCCAGGCACTGCCAAGGTGCCCAGATGGTACTGCCAAGGGCACTGCCAGGCTGACATTTGCCCAGGCCCAGGGCGCCCTGCTCGTGTGAGATCGGGTGAGGAGTGGTCGGAGGATCCCCTTATCGGTGGGTTGCCGCTTTGTGGGGTATGGGGGCTGCATCGGGGAGGGGGATTCTGGCAAGTGGAGCTCCTCAGTGTCTGAAACGGGACTAAGTGCGGCCTCAGTGAGACCTTCCCCGCTGAGGCCCCAGATTGCAACAAAGTCCCGTTCGATAGACTGATCTTTCTTGGCGCTGGAAACACCTGGCTAAACGCGCTCGACAAGGGACTCTTGCAATTCGGTTAGATCAGGCCCACAAACTACGGAGAGAGAACCCTTCCAGGAAAATAGGAAAATTCACGTTCCTTTCTTACCGGCATCAATGTAAATGCACCAAAACACTAGTGATCATTATCCGTCGATGGAGGGAAGCAGAGTTAAGGTGATTTCAAGGTGACCCACCTCATTGATGCAAGATTGGAATTAAGTCAGCTCTCTGTTGCATACGTTAAAATCCAATAAACTGAGCTAGATCTGTCGAATTTTACAACACTGTTGTGTGTTGGCTCTTGGGATGTGGAGGAATAAACCTGTCATTGATGTCGGTGATAGTTAGCTCCAGGTAACCTTGCAAAACAATGTTCTAACAGGTAACGTGTTCCCAGCTGGACAAACAATGGGAAAATTACTGACATCTGGTAATCTACACTGTTTTAGTTGACAAAACTACCGCTGCATCCTAAGGGAATATTAGAGCTGTCAAGATTTTGGCATTTGCCAAACTGCAAAAACTGTTATTATATTCATAACTCTGTAACTTGGGGTTTGGAGACTCTTAAACATGTTGATGGATATTGTGTACACCAGAAACCAAACTAACCATAAAAACTGCTGTAACTATCAAAACTGAAAAATACAAACAAGGGAAAAAATTACATTCCGTTTTTCTTTCATTTTGTCAAATTTTCTTGTCAACATTTATCTCGCGACCTACATCATTAAAATTATTTGTTCGTTATCACACGGCTGATTCTGGGGCCGAAATTCTCTGGCCCTTCCCACCGTCGGGTTCGTCCGATTCCGTCAATGGTGATCCCCCCTCGACACTTTCCCTGGCAGTGGAGTGTGCGGGGTTTGCGAAGCGCCCTAGACTTTGGCAGGACCAGGTAATCCTGCCACCCACCGAAGGCGGGTCACCTTCGCTGCCAGGAAATATGCCGTGGAGCTCTCTTGCCGACCATTTTGAAATTGTGACCCCCCTAGTCACTGACAAACTAACTAGTGGAAACAGATCTTTCTTTACCCTGTCAAAATTGTTCAGAATTTTGAACACCTCAATAAGGTCACCTCTTAATCCTCTCTGTTTCAAGGAGAACAAGCCCAATTTCTCTAATCTTTCCTTGTATCTAAAATTCCTTATTCCTGGTATCATTCTAGTAAATCTCCTCTGCACTCTCTCCAGGCCTTCAACATCCTTCCTTAAATAAGGTGCCCAGAACTGAACACAATACTCCAAATGTGGTCTGACCAATGATATGTAGAGGTGCAGCATAGTTTCCTTGCTTTTATACTCTATGCCTCTATTTATAAACCCAAGGATGCTATGAGCCTTCTTAACAACTGTTTCAACTTGCCTGGCCACGTTCAGAGAAGTATACACTTGAACCCCGAGCTCCCTCTGCTCCTGTACTCCCCTCAAGGTTGAACCATTGAGCCTATATAGTCTCCCCATGTTCCTTCTACTAACATGCATTACCTCACATTTCACTGCAGTGAAGTTCATCTGCCAGATGTCCGCAAATTGGCCAACTTGTCAATGTCCCTCTGAAGCCACTTCTAAATCATTTATATAAATCAGAAAAAGCAAGGGTTTAACACTGAGCCCTGGGGCAGACTACTTTCAACTCGTCTCTTTCTGAGAAATGCCCATCTATACCTACTCACTGTTTCCTGTCTCTTAGCCAACTTCAAATCCATGCTGCCAAGGACCCATCAATCCCAAACAGTTTTAATTTGCTAGACAACCTGCCATGTGGCACTGTATCAAATAACTTCTGAAAGTCCAAATATACAACATCCAAGGCACTACCTTCATCCACTGTCTGTGTCACCTCGTCAAAGAACTCAATGAAATTTGTCAGACATGATATGCCCTTGACAAAGCCATGTCAACTGTATAGTATGAACTTATTTTTCTCTAAGTGTATATTTATCTCATCCCGTACTATGGCCTCCATCAGTTTTCCCACCATTGATGTCATGCTGATAGGTCTGTAGTTTCCTGGGTTATCCTTTGCCCGTTTCTTAAACAACGGCATCACATTTGCAGTACTCCAGTCCCCCAGGACTGATACTGTGTTCAGAGCGGCCTGTAAAATTTATGTCAATGGCTCAGCAATATTCTCCCTTACCTCTCTCAGCAATTTAGGATGCATTCCATCTGGACCAGGTGACTTCTGTACCTGCAGTGCTGCCACCCTTTCAGGCACCTTTTCTTTATCTATCACTATACTGCTCAGTTGCTCAACACCCACATTTTCAACTGGGCCATTGTCACCACCTTCTAATTTGGTAAAGCCAGAAGCAAAGTACTCATTTAGTACCACTGCCATACCCTCTGCTTCGGTGAGCAGTTTACCTTACTTGTTCCTTATGGGTCCCACTCTATCCTTAACTAATCTTTTACCATTAATATGTTTGAAGAACATTTGGCTATTTGTTTTAGCCTGCCATCCTTTCCTCATGCTTCCCCTTAGCTTACCTTATTCACACCACCAAATTCAGAATTGCTCTGTCACAAGCTGCACCAAATAAAATCTCTTAGACACTCCACAAACCAAGCCTGTAGAGCAGGATTTTCCTGCAGGCTTCTGAACCCTGCCATCAAGCTGAAGTGCGAGTCAGCAGCCCGCACTGTGAATGGAATCTTGCCTCCTCCCCGTGGCGAGATTGGTGGTAGAGGGGGCACTTAATAAAGTGGGGGGGTTGTTTGTTGTGGTTCCAGCCTCCTTTCTGCCCCCGCCCTGATTAAGTTGGAGGACCTC
Organism: Scyliorhinus torazame; assembly: GCF_047496885.1. NCBI lineage: Eukaryota > Metazoa > Chordata > Chondrichthyes > Carcharhiniformes > Scyliorhinidae > Scyliorhinus > Scyliorhinus torazame. The sequence continues at coordinate 30,121,229 of NC_092709.1, forward strand.
CCGTTCCACTGCCAATTGAGGCCCTTAAGTGGGAAATCGTATTAACCCAACACTGGGTGGGGTTGATCTGGGGAACATGATAAGCCAATACATGCAGGGTTGCTTGCGCAATCACTTGTCAAAGGCACTCAGTGCCTGATCGAGGGAACCGGCAAAGGGAAAGGGGGGGGGGGGTGGGTAGCGGAGGAGGAGGTGGCGGGGAGCAGGCTGCTGAGAGCCAACCACTGCCCTTGCTCTGATCCACACATCACTTCCTCTCACGGCGTCCATCCAGTGACCCCCCCCCCCCCCCCCTCCTCCTGCCATCACTCAACTCTGGCCTAGGATCCATCAACAATCCAGGCCCTTGGGTGGGTGCCATATTGGCAGCAGGCATCTCCTCCCCAGAGGTGCAGCTGGTAAGTTGAGCTGCTGGCATCTGATTGACTGGCAGCTTTCGACAGGTGGGAATTCCACTCCCAGGGCTCTTGATCACATGGAAAGGACCACTGCTGGCTTGTGAAGTACCTGAGCAGAACAAGGTATATTCGGCCTTCCCAAAAAGGCCTTCACAGCTGATGATGAGCCCCGTCGTCTCTACAAGATTCTGCCCGGTGTGGGAAACTATTACCCTCTGCGGTTTTCCCTGGGGCAATCAATTAATGTCCAGACGACGGCTCACTGTCAAGTTTGGACCAGTCAGAGGTTTTCCACCTTTAAATGAACAGCAGGCTGAAATTTGGAAGGTAAATGAGAGAGAGGGGGTGTTTCAAAATGGAGGAATCCTCTGTCCAACTTTTTAATTTTTAAATTAAAAAAAAACGTTTCTATCCTGGCCGGCACTGTGGCCTGCAGCTGCTCCTAGGTCAGGTCAGCATTCAGGGCTTCTAGAGTCCTGTCTGGAGAGCTGGGTCCCCAGTTTGCCTATGGGAAACCGTCTCCAGCTAGATAACCCCCCCCCCCCCCCCCCAATCCTCCCCCCGGAACAGACTTCTGGGGATCTGGACAATCCCAGCCAGCCTTCTTTAATTTGTGAAATAAGTGTGCTTTAACAAACCTGGTCAGCTATCAGTTCCATCCCACCCCCTGCATAAAAAGTCTGGAGTCGAGATGAAACTGTGGGGAACTGGCACGTCAGCCCTTGGTGCAATTTGTCGTCTCCAATCCTGGTCTTGTGGCAGGGTCGAAAATAAATTTCAACAGGAGCGCTGGATAAAGATCGGCGTGCGATTTTCTGGCTGCTTTCCATCTCCCTAACCAGGACGTACTAAAAGCCAATTGTGCTTGCATGCTTTGACTGTAATTGCCTAATTCAGCATAGGCCAATGAACGCTGTGAATGGTTTAGTGATCAGCAGTCTTAACCTGCTGTTGCCATCAGGGAACTGCACATGCACTTTTTCTTTGTGGAGACCTGGAGACGTGAAGATGGAGTACAGGAGTTTGTGCATGACAATAAACTTAAAAAAAGGACAGGTCAACAGCTTCTCTAATAACAACAGATGCAGTTACAAGATCTGAGAGACCTGCGGGGCTTTTCACAGAAGCTGAATACGTACTTGTCCTAAGTGACCATTCAGTGTGTTACATTGTGTAAAGTACACTTCAACTTTAGCTTAAATGTGGGCGAAGATGTTAAACAGTAACTGAAATAGAAAGGGAAAACATCTCAAATTAAGTGAGCCCTTTCATCAGTCTGGAACTTTCTAAACTAAGCAAGTTTCGACATTCTTCTTGACTACAGCCCGTCGGCATTTATTCCAAATGAACTTTCCTCATACAATTTGGCAATTTTTAAGTTCCTTTATTTAGAAGCTACTACATAAGCAAAACATAGGCACAATAATACGGCAACTAATGCAACAACTTGCATTTATATAGCACCTTTAATGCAGTAAAGCATCCCAAGTCTGGAATATAATCAGTCAAAATTGGACACCAAGTCATGTACGGTTTTGTCAGGCAGTTGACCAAAAATCTTTAGTCAAAGTTTCAAGGAATTTTTAAAAGAGAGTGGAGCACTATCGATAAGTCGATAGTGTTGGTGGAGGGAATTCCAGAACTTTGAGTCGATACAGCTGAAGCAGCCAATGCCACTGGTGAGACTATTACTTATTTAGAGTTACAATATATTGGGAAGCCTAAAAATGCAATACACCAGAACAGAGTAAACTATTTAGCTACTTTCGCCTGTTTTGTCCTCTGATTAGATTGTGGCTGACCTGCGACTGAGCTCCATATTACCCCACATGATACTTAATTTGTTAAGCTCAATGGCATTTCCACTTGGAAATAAGTAAATTAAAAAAAACTTTTTCCACTTGAAGGGCCAATCCACCTATACCTGCACATCTTTGGGTTGTGGGGGTGAGAACCAATATGCAAACTCCACACGGACAGCGACCCGGGGCCGGGATCGTACCCGGGTCCTCGCGCCGTGATGCAGCAGTGCTAACCATTGCGCCACCGTGCCGCCCTGGAAATAAGTAATTGAGAGGAAGTCATATTGTATTCAAAACGTGAACTTTGTGGGTTCGATCCCAGCCCCAGGTCACTATCTGTGCGGAGTTTGCACGTTCTCTCTGTGTCTGCGGGGGTCTCACCCCTGTCATAATATCCACTCATGTATATAATGAGATGCAGACAGGCAGTGAGTGACACACAGGATGACCAGTAAGCACACAACACAGTGCAGCCAATCACCAGACAGGACACTACCACTATAAAGCCAGAGGGCACTAGGTTTCCCGCTCTCTCGGGACCCTGCCACTGAGACAGTCAGAGTCCACGAGCTGGCAAGTGCAAACACCATGCGGTAGCTAGTAAGTCTGGTCAGGCTACTACAAGGTCTCCAGTCAGTTCAGTATAGTGTCAACCCACAGCTGAATATGTGTATCAGTTCTATCGTTGAATAAACAGTGTTGGACCTTCTCCAGTGTTAGACGTCTGCTTCTCGCTTCCCTGCATTGAGTGCAGTCCACATCGAACCAACCTGCCTAACACATCATGGTATCAGAGTGATACTGATCTTGACGGACCTACCTCGAGTGAATCAGCATTGACCAGCAAGCAGCCATCCAGCGAAATGGAAAACATCCAGCATCCTCCGCAACTCCGGCAACCTCGGCACCAACTGGAAAATCTTCAAGCAAAAGTTCCTCTTGTACATCGATGCCTCCGACCTCGAAGCAGCATCGGATGCCAGGAAGATCGCGCTATTTCTCTCCACCGCGGGGGACCACGCCATCCACACCCACAACTCCCTTATGTTCGCTGACGGCGGAGACAAAACAAAATTCAAAACAGCCCTGCTGACGTTTGACAGCCTCTGCGACATTGAGGTGAATGAAAGCTTTGAACGGTACGTTTTCCAGCAGAGGCTTCAGGGTAAGGATCAACCTTTTCAGTCCTTCGTGACTCATCTCCGCATCCTCGCGCAGTCATGTAACTATGACTCGACGGCTGATTCCATGGATCCGGGATCAGATCATTTTCAGGGTCCACTCCGACTTCCTTTGGCAGCAGCTCCTGAAAGTCAATCAGTTGAGCCTCTCTGTCGCTTTCGAGACGTGCGTTGTCCATGAGCATGCTAAGAATCGTTACTCCCACATCAGGGCGGCAGAAACTGCGAAGCTGGCCTAACATGAGGCGGAACGGGTGCAGGCCATTGCACAAATGCAGGGCCTGAGCATCGAGGAGAGTGGCCGTTTTGCGCACGTTTCCCGGGTCCCTGCGCATGCGCGCCACGACTGAGTGGACGTCGACCAATCGCACTGCGCATGCGCGATGGCGCACTGAACGCGCTGACGTCGGCGTCATGACGTGTCCAAATTGTGGCTCCACCCATTTAAAGCGGCAATGTCCAGCAAAAGGACGCCGGTGTCTACAGTGTGGCAAGCTTGGCCACTACGCAGCCCTTTGCAGATCTGCTCCACCGCTCAGCAGCCAGCGATCCCAGCTGCGGCGCAGGAGTGTCCGCTCAATACAACAAGGCATGCCAGATTCCGATCCCGACAGCCCAACAGACTCTGATGCTGAGTGCCTCAACTCCCCATACCAGGTGGGCATCATAACTACACATGCGCTGCCTTCCACCACAACGGCGAAACGCCTCTCGATCCTCAGTGTGGATCTCGACTATGAGTGGTGTGCTGTCCTCACAGTTAATAAGGCTCGCATCCGATTTAAACTGGACACTGGCGCATCAGCGAACCTCATCTCAAAATCCGACCTCGACACCATCCGCGCCAGACCAAGCATTCTTCCACCGGCCTGCCAGCTCCTTGACTACAATGGCAATGCCATAGCTGCCAGTGGCTCCTGTCAACTAGGGGTATCCAACAAGGCGATCAAGGCAACACTGCGGTTTTAAATCGTCGGGCCTGACAGAGCATCCCTGCTCGGTGCTCGAGCCTGCAAGCTCCTGAACCTGGTTCAGCGAGTCCACACCATGTCATCATCGGCGATGGCCTCTCCTGATGTAAACTTGCAAGCCGACATAGATGACATTATCACGCAGTACCACAGCGTATTCGATGGAATGGGCACGCTCCCATACCGATATAAAATCCTGCTCAAGCTGAACGCCACCCCTGTAATCCATGCACCATGCCGGGTGCCGGCGCCCCTCAAGGATCGTCTGAAGAAGCAATTACAGGACCTCCAAGACCAGGGCATCATATCGAAGGTCACAGAGCCAACAGACTGGGTCAGCTCCATGGTCTGCGTTAAGAAGCCGTCAGGGGAGCTTCGCATTTGCATTGACCCTAAGGATCTAAACCGCAACATCACCCGATACCAAAACGTGAAGAGTTGACCAGTGAGACGGCTCATGCCAGATTCTTTACTAAGCTGGACGCCTCCAAGGGTTTTTGGCAAATACAGCTGGACGCGTCCAGTCGCAACCTGTACATGTTCAACACCCCGTTCGGTCGTTACTGCTACAACCGGATGCCTTTTGGGATCATATCTGCCTCCAAAGTATTTCACCGCATCATGGAGCAGATGATGGAGGGCATCAAGGGGGTGCGAGTATACGTCGACGACGTAATTATCTGGTCCACAACGCCCCAGGAACACATCGCTCACCTCAAGAAGGTATTCCAGAGAATTCATGAACATGATCTCCAGCTCAGCAGGGCCAAGTGCTCATTTGGTCAATTGGATAGTAAGTTCTTGGGTGACCACATCTTGCAGCGGGGCGTGCGGTTAGATGCCGACAAGGTCTCGGCGATCAACGCCATGAAGACCCCGGAGGACAAGAAGGCGGTCCTCCGCTTCCTCGGGATGGTCAACTTCCTCGGGAAATTCATTCCCAATATGGCATCCCACACCACGGCCCTCCGCTATCTCGTCAAGAAGTCGACGGAATTCCAGTGGTTGTCCACGCATGAAGAGGAGTGGCGTGAGCTGAAAGCAAAGCTCACCACAGCCCCGGTTCTAGTGTTCTTCGACCCAACCAAGGAAACCAAGATATCGACTGATGCAAGCCAGGACGGCATTGGGGTGGTGCTCCTTCAGCGAGATGACTCCTCGTCCTGGGCTCTAGTGGCGTATGTCTCCAGGGCCATAATGCCCACTGAGCAACAGTACACTCAGATTGAGAAGGAGTGTCTGGGCCTCCTGACAGGGATAGTCAAGTTTCGCGACTATGTTTACGTCCTGCCAAAATTCACGGTAGAAACGGACCACAGGATTCTAGTCCACATAATCCAGAAGGATTTAAATGACATGACACCTCGGTTACAGCGAATTCTTCTGCAGCTATGCTGCTACGACTTTGAACTTGTCTACACGCCAGGCAAAGAGCTGATCGTTGCAGATGCCCTATCCAGGTCCATTACCACACCCTGTGAACAAAGTGACTTCATCTGCCACATAGAAGTGCAAGTGCAGCTGTGTGCCACCAACCTTCCAGCCTCTGACGAATGGGTGGTCCAAATTCGTGAGGAGATGGCCAAGGATCCTCTGCTGCAGAGTGTGATGCAGCACCTTACCAATGGCTGGCAGAAGGGACAATGTCCCCAGTTCTATAACGTAAAAGACGACCTGACGATGGTGGAGGGAATCCTTCTGAAACTCGACAGGGTCGTAATTCCTTAGAGCATGCGGGCTATGGTGCTGGGCCAACTCCATGAGGGTCACCTTGGGGTCGAGAAATGCCGACGCAGAGCTCGGGAGGCGGTCTATTGGCCGGGCATCAGCCAGGACTTTGTCGACACAGTCCTCAACTGCCCTACCTGTCAGAAGTTTCACCCGGCTGTTGACTGCTATGTATATGGATTATGGTAGGAATCAGCTCTGACACGACCAAGAGGAAATCTAAGACAATTTGCAAATTTATAATGTCCTCAGTGTGTTTTGTGATTTGTAATCCTCTGCTAGATTTAACCATGTCCTCCCCTCCACCCCACCCTCACTGAGGTTCATATCTGATCCTGGAATTTCTGCTCAATTACACTGTTTTTATTTGTCAGCACAATTAGTCCAAAATTGTCCGTGGGGAGCAGGATGTAGGCTTGCAAAATTGGACAGTTTGTCCCACCTCCTCCCATTCTCATCCAGGGAGTGGTTATAAAGCTGACCAAATTTGACCCAGTTTAATTGGTTTAAAGTCAACCATCTTTTCGAACATTAAAGATTACAACAGGGAAGCTGCCACTTTTAACTTGTTAAGTCATTTAGGGTAGAAATTTGTCTACTGTTTTTAATTCAAGATTCAATGCTACAGACCTAGGGTGAGCTGGCAGCACTGGGCTCACCTCCACATGCCAATCGCCCAACCCGTTTTGTCTCTCCTCTTTCACTCACAGAGGCCAACAGGTGTATACTGGGTGAGGAGCAGGTGAGTGGGGAGTGGTGGGTAATGATAGAGTGGGGCTGTAGGGGTTGGTTGGATTGGGGTATGGAGGGTATGAAAGCTCAGGAGGCCCGAGAAGGTAAGTTAAATAACATTTATTTCGTTAACATAAAGTATACATTTGCCCACGTATTCTGTGAATCCCACAAGGAGCTTGATCAGCGTATTCCCATGGGTCTCATGAGGGTTATTATGGAGAGGTAGAGCAGTAGTTAGCGATCATACCTTCTACACAATACAGGATAAGATATCCTGCTTTTCCTGATTGGTGGGAAGGTTTTTTTATGGAGGAAGACCAGACTAAAGCTAACCTTAGGTTTGCGATCATCAAGGATGCTGGAGAACCCTGATTCTGCCTTGCTTAAGGGAGAAATTTATGAAAGGGTTAATATTTCAGCTACTTGATCCTGAATTTGAGGCATTGCTAAAAGGTGACCTCCACAGTTTTGGCTTTGGGACCAATGGTTGCATAGATTAGGTACAGGACATGCCATTGATAAATTGGCACACATGACCCCCGATTTACACCCGTAAAATAGACAGGACACACACTAATTTCTACTCCATTATTTTCCAGATTTTGCAGCATATACGATTGCTTTTGAATGTTGCCTTTCTAATTTAACAGTAGCATGTGGTATAATAGCACGTCAGAATATTCTGTAGTGCTGTAGCACAATCAAAGGGTTCCAAAGTGACTTAAGTGGTTTCTGCAGTGGTTAAAGCTCTCAGCTTACATGCCAGCCTCTAACTTGCTCCAACCCAATTGTTGTGTTTGTATATCAGCATATGTCACCTTGCAACCTCTAAGGAGCTTTTCAAGAGCTGTGGTTTTCTCTATTGTCTGTGTAGCCCTGGAGTCACAGCAGTGAATTGACTACATTAGTGTATCACGTTACTAAGCATGGTGTACAATGAGGTTACAGTGTTCATTATCAAGACCAGAACATTTATTCAATGGTAGCCTTTTTAAACAAAACTTTGGAATGTTTCTTCTCTTTGATGGATAGAATTTTACCGTATTTTCCAAAGTGTTGGTCCTGGTTTGAAAAACAGGGAGAATCCAATTAGCGCTGGTGGGAAAATGTACCGTATATTGAGCCTCTTTAACAATTTTTTTTCCCCATGTGATTCACGCTGCGCTTGTGATGGCCTGTCTCTGATTCGCTTGCTCCGGGAAAACTTCACCTCTGTAATCAGTCGGGCGCTCCTTTTAAACTCCTTCCCAGCACTTGCTCCAAGTCCAGTTGAGGGGATGGCTGACCGGAAGACAGCACCACGTTTCATGGGAGGAGCCCTCACCAAACATTTGGATGGTGTCGAGGAGAGATGTGATAATCTGTACCCGTGACCAGCCAGATGTCCAGGGAGGCTGTGGCCACAATAGTGTGTGTCAGCTCGCTCCATAAGAGGGCAGGGCTACAGTGCCGGAAGAAGATGAATGTCCTTCTTGTGCAGGCAGGGTAAGTCTGCCGCCTCATGTCTCCTGTTGCACCCCTTCACCCACTTCCCTCACTCCCTGTGGTCCTCCCAGGAGATAATCTGCTCCTCACATTCCCGCTCCCACTCTCCTCCCACGCATGCCAGACTTCATCACGATCTGCCTTGGAAGAATTCCCGCCTACACTCTCCCCATCTATCTCATTGCAGGACAAGCACAAGCACAACTGGCGTGAGTGGGCACAGCCTGCCAGAGTTATGCCCGAGCTGAGAACCCGAATGCTCTTTGCGGGGGGAACCCATGAGCTGGCCGGGCGAGGTGCAGGACCGCACTGAGCAGAGAGTGAGGTGGGAGCACCAGACAAAATTGAGAATCCTCAGCACATGCAGCTATGGCGCAAGCTCACATGAGTTAACTTTTCCCCATCAGACTGCCCTGTGGTGCACTAATGGCATCTCGCTTCCCTTGAAGATCAATCAGTCGACCAGCTCGGACCATCTTGATGTTCCCTGGAGACCACAGATCGAAGCAGCTCCGAGGGCTGACTCATATGGGAGACATCCATAGAATAGAATCCTGCGGCCACACTGCACTGGAAAAACATCTCGCCGCAGTGCAGCTTGGCTGTTGAAAGCCGAGAGACCCCCGCATCCCTGGATCCGCCCGGCTCGCAACGCCTTGCGAGATTCAACGCAATCTCGTGAGACAACTCTCCGACCCGGCCAGAACCGCGCGAACGCTGAGTGCGCCGCACACGTCAACCAGTCGTGACGAGTGTCGGGGGGGGAGGGGGGGTAGAGTGTCGGGGGGGATCGGGGCCGGGGTGGGGGGGGGAGAGTGTCGGGGGGGGGGGGGTGGTCGGGGCCGGGGCGGGGGGCTTTTGTGTGACAGTGGTGACCATGTAGCCCATGGAACCTGGTTGTGGAGGGGGGTATGTGCAATGATGAAATCTCGTCTACCCCCACCCCCTGCAAACCGTAATGTTTGGCCATCATCCAGCGATGTTGGTTCCCGTGGCGGGGGCTGCTGCCCTGCATGAAGCCCTATGGGAGCTGGAGCAGGGGCATGACAGGGAGGCGGCGGAGGCTGCTGCAGAGGAGCGTGCCGCAGAGGGGCAGGTGGCAACTGCCCAGGACGAGGAGGAGGAGGCGCCATGGCGACGGAGGTGCCCAATGAGGCCTCATGTGTGCCGGCGCCGCATGTCCTTCCAGGACCTCCCGGACAGGGCATGCAGGAGGAGACTCCAGATAAGACGGGAAACTGTCGCCCATATCTACCACCTGATGGCACACCTGGCACCGTGTGGAACTGGGCGTGGACATCCTCTCCCCGTGGTTGTCAAGATGACGGTCGCCCTGAACCTCTATGCCACGGGGTTGTACCAGTCACCGAGTGGGGACCTGTCCGGCATCTCCCAGGCATTGGTGCACAGGTACGTCCGTGCAGTGACCGACGCCATGCACGACATCGCGGACCAGTACATTCAGTTCCTTGTGGACTGCGCCCACCAGGATACCCGGGCAGCAGGCTTTGTCGCGGTTGCCAGGATTCTCATGGTCCAGGGGCCATTGATGGGGTACAAGTTGCCGTGCGGCCAACTGCAGATAACAGGGCCGTCTTCGTGAATAGGAAGGGGTCCTACTCCATGAACGTGCAGGTGGTCTGTGACCACCAGATGAGGATCCTGCACGTCTGCGCCTGGTACCCGGGCAGTGTACATGACTCATTCATATTGGCACAATCGGTCATCCTCGCCATTTTCGAGGGACCCCCCCCCCCCCCCCCCCCTGCAAACCCACGGCTGGGGTTACCCGGAAGCCACAGACTGACGCGGAGACCCGCTACAACGATGCCCATTGTGCGACCGGGGGTGTGGTTGAGAGGGGCTTCGGGCTGATGAAGATGCGCTTCAGGTGCCTTGACCGCTCTGGTGGGGCCCTCCAGTACCTGTCGGAGTGGGTCGGCCACATCATTGTGGTCTGCTGCGTCCTGCACAATATAGCCCAGCAGGGGGGAGGAGGAGGGGGAGGATGACGACGAAGGGCATGCCTCTCCAGATGAGGAGACTGTGGAGGGGGGGGGGCAATGTACGGGACAGGGGCTGAACAGGGACCGGAGGCTGCCCAATGATACCGGCTGGGCCAGCGGGCACGGGAGGAGTTGGTAGTCGCACGGTTTACAGACTAGGGGGAGGGGATTCGCTGAGCATGGGCACAGACGGCACAGTACGGCACCATCCCACCACCCTCACCTTGCCCACCACAGAGCACCCTCACCCCGCCCACCACCAACCACCCGCATGCACACCACCCCTCTATTGCACATCCAACTGTGGCACAAAGCGCTGGGCTCACACGGTCGCCAGTGGAAGAGGGTCTATTGCATGCCATGGAGGATGATGACAACCCACTCTGTGATGAGCTCCGGGTCTCTACGTCATTAGACAATGTCTGACTCATGGCTGTCATGATATTCAGATAAACAACATGGTGCAAACACACATACACTCTGATGGACAGATCAACGGACCAATCAATACACACGCAACATCACAGCCAATCACAAGCAAGAGCAGACACACTATAAAAGGGGGAACATGACACTTCCGATTCATTACAGCAGGAGACAGCTCAGGGCACAGAGCTCACAGCAAGCCACTCAGACATTCACCATGTGCTGAGTGCCTCTCCAAGTTTGTGTTAGGGCTGGGTCCACAGGTTAGAGGGTAATGAACGAACCGCAGTACCCAGGACCACTGATCTTCCTGCCTTGGCGCCTGGAGACAACGTCCGCATCCACCTACCGGAGGGTGGCTGGTCGGCAACTACCGAAGTTCTCCGACGCGTGGCTCCCCGCTCGTTCCTGGTTCGCATGCCTGATGGCTCCATTCGCCGGCGCAATCGCCGGGCTCTTCGCCTGCTTCCGCGCTCGCTACGTGATCATACGCCGGTGCCACACCCTCCTGTTGTTCCTGATGTCGAACTCGTGGAGCTTCCTGCCACCATGCCCATTCCTCTGCTGCCTGTGGCCAGGCCCATTCCTCAGCCGGTGGATCCTGATCCACCCTTGAGGCGGTCAACCCGAATTCGTTGCCCACCTACTAGGCTGGACTTATGAGCCTGTTTGAACATTGGACTCACTAAAGGTTTTATGCCACTATGTTAATAAGTTTCTCTTTTGTCGTTACAGGGGTTCATTTTGATGTTTGATGTTTACACTTGTTTTGTTGATGGTACAACCTCGTTGCTATGTTGCACCTGGCACCTTCCTATGTATATTATTTGGTCTCATGTACATGTTGTAAATATTGCACGCACACACATTCAGCTGCACTCGGTACACATCTATATTTATTACCACAAAGGCACATATTCTTGTAAAAAGGGGGGGATGTCATGATATTCAGAAACATCATGGTGCAAACACACATACACACTGATGGACAGATCAACGGACCAATCAATACACACACAACATCACAGCCAATCACAAGCAAGAGCAGACACACTATAAAAGGTGGAACACAACACTTCCGATTGATTCCAGCAGGAGACAGCTCAGGGCACAGAGCTCACAGCAAGCCACTCAGACATTCACCATGTGCTGAGTGCCTCTCCAAGATACTGTTAGGGCTAGGTCCACAGGTTAGAGGGTAATGAACGAACCGCAGTAACCAGTTTATAAATGTTAATATTGATAGTAATAAAACTGAGTTGTGCCTTCCGCAACCGTGTTGGTTCGACTGTGTAGCAGAGCACCCAACACGACAATGGTCACAGTAACACCCTCCACCTGGCTGGTCCCTGCATGCGGCCTGGACACTGCATCGCATGGACCAGTCTTCTGGCCGGTGATGTGGGGTGGGCATGCCACACTCACCGGAGCACAATATCTCATCACCCCTCACCCACACTGGCGTTCACTTCCCACACCACCCCCACACACATCGGACAGACCACAGAGGCAGCTTCCGTAGGTGTAAAAGTGAGTTTAATTACGAACATTACATACATGTGCCCTAGCCCCTATAACTAAACTGTGCCTGCACCCGTATCAACTTACTCAGTGTCTACTTTTCTGGCCTTACGGACACTCTGAGTATGTGTAGGTGGTTCCCCAGACGGTACAGCAGACTAGGGCCCCCTTTGGCGGTCGTTTCCTGGGAGGCCCGGACTGGATGGGCCAGGCCACGGCTCAGGCGACTGGGATGGCATGCTGTCTCACTGTTCTGCCCGTTGCCCACCAGATGCACCGGGACGGAAGGGGGGGGAGTCCGAGGTGTCGCGGTGTTCCAGGACCTCGCCTACAGGGGGAGCCGGAATGGGCCCCTGCACCTGCTCCTCCCTTGGGGTGCCTGATGGCCCCGGGATTCTCCATGGGACAGGGGTGCGAACGGACCAAGTACCCGACGCCCCCCCCCCCCCGACACCTGGCGCCGCCAGTCCTGGAGGCCCGCCCTGGTATCGACCAGGGTCTGCAAGTTTGCAGCCATGGCGCTCAGGGAGTTGGCCATCCCTGTCTGTGGCTGGGCGATGCCGGCCAGCACCTTGGCAATGGCGCTGATGCTGTCAGCGATGGCCTGCTGAGACTGGGCCACGGCGTTGAGCACCTCTGCGATCTGTAGCTGGCTCTGGCTCATGGCTGCCTGTGAGAGGGCAGCCATGTCCTGGGCCACGGCCCCCACCTGCACAGAAAGCCCCAGGCCTTGCTTACTGCGATCCATGTCCAACACCGTCGCCCCCATCGCCTCCACCGCGGACACCACCCGTGCGGTTTCGGCCTGGATGGCAAGCATGACCGGCACTATTCCCTGCTCCTGCACACAGATGCACTCCTCCACCTGCGGCTGCAGGTGCTGGAAGACGGCCGTCATCCCCTTCACTTGTCCCTGGGTCCCTGACTGCATCGGGTCTATGGGTGGGTGTGGGAACTCCAAGAACCCGGGACTCATCTGGGCGGCAGCTGGTTGCAGAGGTCGGTGTGCCCTCCGACCGTCTGGCCCCTCGGCTGCTCCTACCTCCACCTGCTATATCAGGACGGCTATGTGGTGCTCACCAGTGAGTGTCCCAGAAGCCTCATCGGTAAAGTGGCCAACTGAGGTGATAGTCTCTGCGATGATGGAGGGTGTAGGAGATAGCAATGGCGTTATGTCGAGGTCCTCATCGGACCTGAAGTCCGGGGTCCCCTGGGGTGGTGTGTCCTGTCCGTCCGTGTGTGGGTGTCATGACTGTCCATCCCCTGTGTGTGGGTATCCTGGGCTGGTGTGTCCTGTCTGTCCGTGTCCTCGCTGTATGTCCCCTGTGTCATGGTGTCCCCTCCGCCTGTCCCCTGTGGCTGTGGCGTCGTGACTTGACTGGGCCGGAGGGGTGTGGCTGCCCTCCCCGTCGCTGGATGAGTCCCTGGGGCATTGCCGCCCTGGCACTGGATGAGGGCGGGCTGCGCCTGCTGAGGCGGGTCGATCCATGGGGCATTGCCGCCCTGGCACTGGCTGGGGGCAGGCAGGGTGGGGGTCTCACTTGGTGGCGCACCCCCCGATCTCGGCATCGGCAACCTCCCGGTCCTCGGTTTCGCCTGTGATGTCCAGTGCCCTCTGTTCATGGACGGTGAGGGGGCGCAAGTCAGGTGAAGCCCCTCCGGTCCTGGCATGCTCCCGGTTGTTATGGGCACGCTTCTCTGGGGGGGGGGGGGGGGGGGCACAAAAAGATCAGCAGTGTTAGGCGGACAGATACATGCAGCCCAGCGGTTCGGTCTATGTTGGCATAGGTTCACAGGCAATCCTATGCAGCTGGCATGGGTGGGTGCAGCCATGTGGGTCACAGCTGGGGTTGTACCGCCCCCCCATACGGAGTGGGGGCCGTGCCACATGTGTGGAGGGTAGGTGCCATGGGTACAGTGTTGGGTACTCACCCTGGCTGCCCTGACTAGGTCGTTGATCTTTTTGTGGCACTGGCTGCCTGTCCTGGATGTAATCCCCACGGCGCTGACTGCTTCGCCCACCTCCCTCCACAGACGCCGGACGGTGTTGGCTGCGACAGAGCGGCCGTGTCCGGGGTACAGGGCCTCCACCCTCTGCTCCACGGCGTCCAGGAGCGTCTCCATAACCCGATCTTGGAACCTCGGCACTGCGTGGTGGGCAGCCATCTTCCAGCGTCGGCCTGTGTGTGTGCGGATGGCATCTATTTGACCACAACGCAGCGCAGCCTCGATTACACCGTGCGCGTCTGTGACGCCGTTCTGGGCCGTGCCGTCGCGCTTCCCGTGATGCCCATGCTGGCCCTTTCCGTTGCGCAGAATAGGCGCACTTTTGGATGACGTGTCGACGCCGGCGTGGGCCACTCCGGTTTTTATGCCAGCGTCAACACTTGCCTGCGTTATCGGAGAATCCTGGCCAATATCTTAGTAGGTTCCTCAAATTAAGCCATGTGGGTAGAACTTAATAACAAAAAGGGGGCGATCACGTTGCTGGGAGTGTATTACAGGCCCCCAAACATCCAGGGAGAGATAGAAGAGCAGATATGTAGGCAAATCTCTGAGAATTGTGAGGAAAATTGGGTAATAATAGTAGGGGATTTCAACTTCGCCAATATTAACTGGGATAGTCTAAGTGTGAAAGGCTAAGAGGGGCTGGAATTGTTAAAACGCATCCAGGAGAGCATTTTATGCCAATATGTAGAAAGTCCTACAAGGATGGGGGTGGTGCTGGGTCTAGTTTTTGGGAATGAAGCCGGGCAAGTGGATAAAGTTTCAGTGGGGGAGTATTTTGGAAAGAATGACCATATGGTTAAATGTTGCTATTGTGACTTGAAGCCTGTGACCAGTGGTGTTCCACAGGGATCAATGCTGAGTCCCTTGTTGTTTGTGGTGTACATTAATGATCTGGATGTGAATGTAGGCGGTATGATAAATAAGATTGCAGATGACACAAAAATCGATGGTGTGGTAAATAGGGGGGAGCAAGGCCTTAGATTATAGGATGATAAAGCTGGCTAGTTAGATGGGCAGAATGGACAACATTTAACTACCACCCTCTGCTTCCTACCACTAAGCCAGTTTTTGATCCAGTGTGTCAAATTGCCCTCGATCCCATGGAGTCTTACCGCCTTCATCAGCTTCCCATGTGGGATCTTGTCAAAAGCCTTACTAAAGTCCACATAGACTACATCAACCACACTACCCTCACCTACACACCTAGTGTGGTGACCTGAACTGTACAGAGTACTCCAGCTGGGGCCTAAGCAGCATTTTATACAGCTCCAGTATCTGTGAACCAAGGTTCCTTTGATCCTCTGTACTTCCTGGGGTCCGACCATGCATTGTATATTCCCTTGTCTTGTTAGTCCTCCCAAAATGCATTACCTCACACTTTTCACGTTAAATTCCATTTGCCTTTCTCCTGCCCATCTAACCAGCCCGTCTATATCGTCCTGTAATCTAAGGCCTTGTTCCTCACTATTTACCACATCACCAATTTTTGTGTCATCTACATACTTATTGATCATATGTCCTCCATTCACGTCCAGATCATTAATGTAAACCACGAACAACAAGGGATCCACCACACCAGAGAAAGGAAGTGATTGCACTGGAGAGGGTGTAGAGGAGATTCACCAGGATGTTGTCTGGGCTGGAGCCAGTCAGCTGTCAAGAGAGACTGGATAGACTGGGGTTGTTTTTCTGGAGCAGAGAAGGCTGAGGGGGGACCTGATTGAAGTGTATAACATTATGAGGGACATAGATAGGGTGGATAGGAAGGTACCTTTCCCCTTTGAGGAGGGGTGAATAACCAGGGGGCATAGGTTTAAGGTAATGGATAGAGGTTTAGAGGAGATCATAGAATTTACAGTGCAGAAGGAGGCCATTCAGCCCATCGAGTCTGCACCGGCTCTTGGAAAGAGCACCCTACCCAAGGTCCACACCTCCACCCTATCCCCATAACCCAATAACCCCACCCAACACTAAGGGCAATTTTGGACACTAAGGGCAATTTATCATGGCCAATCCACCTAACCTGCACATCTTTGGACTGTGGGAGGAAACCGGAGCACCCGGAGGAAACCCACGCACACACAGGGAGAATGTGCAGACACCGCACAGACAGTGACCCAAGCCGGGAATCGAACCTGGGACCCTGGAGCTGTGAAGCAATTGTGCTATCCACAATGCTACCGTGCTGCCCATATGTGAGAAAAAGCTTTATCACCCAGAGGGTGGTGGGAATCTGGAACTCGCTGCCTGAAAGGGCGGTACAGGTGGGAACCCTCACAACCTTTGAGACGTATTTAGATGAGCGATTGAAGCATACAAGGCTGCGGGACCAAGTGCTGGAAAATGGGTTTAGAATAGTTAGGTGCTTGATGGTCAACTTGGATGTAATGGGCCAAAGGACCTCTTTCTGTGCTGTAAAACTCTATGACTCCATGAGCGCAAGACAAAAAGCTTTGCTAACACATTTCAGCAATATTCAGGGTCTGTACTACCAAGTTACTAAAATAACATGAGTGATATGTATAATGGGAGGCTAATGCAATACCTCCTGTTTCGTGTCTCCGCTCATGTCCAACTTCAGCCTTTTGGTGTTCAACTCATGAAAAGGATAAAAAATGGTAAAGTGCAATAGAAAAATGGCGAGCCTAGCTACTTATGTGTCTTACAGCGCAGGGACATCGGAATAGCATAGGAAGCTAAGAACAGGATTGGCTATTGAGCCCCTAGAGCCCATTCGGAAATCATCGCTGGCCTGTCATCGATTACACAGCAGTTGTACAGATTTGCATCTTTTGTGGTTATGTGTAATAGCAGTTGAACAGATTTATTTTTTATTTATCGTCTTGCTTTTTGAGATTCTGAAGAAGTGTTCCTTTAGGAGGTTTTGATGTATCAATCTTTACGTGCAAATTTGCTTTGATTGATGTAGTTCGTTGCCAGGTTTTTGCTGATAATAGAACGCAATCTGAGGTCCCCATTGAAAACTGTGACCCACTCAAAATGTGATGCAACCTCGCAGTTCCCGAGGTTGCAGTTGCCCCCAATGTACAGAATGACTTTAAGGTTATGCAGTACTGACATTTTTATCCAATTTTTACCGTAATGCATTCTAATCCTTGAGTGACACTCGCTCCCCGAACTGAAAACCCAAATAATGATGTTCTGCAACATATTTCTGAAATGCTACAACAAGAAAATATAATAACATCCTGCACAACATTCTTGACGCTAATAACACAGTGTGAACATTTGCAGGAATGTGTCCTAATTAATTAACCTCCTTTTCCAACTTCCTTTTGTCTGGTGCCAGTAGCCATATGGAACCTCTAAAGCATTAATTTGTTAATAGTTCAGATTTAGGCAGGTTGAGGCAGGTCTATATATATATATATATATATATATGTGGACTCATTTTTCTTTAAATGATCTCTTTAAAAGACAAGTGGTTGGTGTTTCAACTTTAGAGCTATTAACTTGAAGCCTTAATGGGTTTGTGACCTAAAGGCCTGCAAGGCTGGACAGACCGACAATCAGCAGACGCCACAAGTCCCCAGGCTCTGCCATTGCACCTTCAAAGCATCTGCGGGTGCCCATGGAGCAATTTCCTCTGACATAATCTCGCAATTATAATGCAGTCATGGGGGCTTTCTTTTGTGCCCCTTCTCCTTTACGGTTGCTGCCTGGGCCGTTGTCAGGAGTCTGGTTGGGCTTATCTAAAGGGATGCAGAAACTGATAAAAATTTTCCTTTGATCTCTACGCTGGGAAACTGGATTTTGTTACGAAATAGCCCGCCAGCGTGTGGAGGGGACATGATTACTGTGAAGTTTGAGTCACGCCCTCGAGTAATAGGGTAGAAAATATATACATGACTCTTGCGAAGGCCACCCTGTGCCAATGGATGTTTGACCTGCATTAGATTAACTTCAAATGTGTGAAACTAAGGCACATGAAAGTTGCATGAAATGGCTATGGCCTTAGAATTTTCAGAAACTGATTATGAAAGAAGGAAATATGCTTCAAGAACTTGAAACATGGAAAAAAATGAAAAATGAAAATCGCTTATTGTCACAAGTAGGCTTCAAATGAAGTTACTGTGAAAAGCCCCGAGTCGCCTAGTTCGGGAGGCTGGTACGGGAATTGAACCATGCTGCTGGCCTGCCTTGGTTTGCTTTAAAAGCCAGCTCTTTAGCCCTGTGCTAAACCACCTCACCCCCACCCCGAACCAGCCCTTTCCAGTTCCTAGAGGCTCTTAACGCCATGGCCAATGGCTCTATGGCCAGAGAAAACAGTAACGGGGAGAGGGGGCACCCTTGCCTTGTCCCTCGGTATAGTTCAAAATACCCCGACCACAGCCGGTTCGCACACACATTCGCTACTGGTGCCTGATAGAGCAACCGCACCCTGTCAATAAAGCCCTCACCAAACCCAAACCTTCCCAGCGCCTCCCGTAGGTAATTCCACTCCACTCGTTCAAAAGCCTTCTCCGTATCCATTGCTACCACCACCTCTGCCTCCTCTCCTTCTGAGGGCATCATAATAGCATTTAGAAGCCTTCGAACATTGGCCTTGAGTTGCCTGCCCTTTACAAATCCCGTCTGGTCTTCCCCTATGACCCCCTGGACACAATCCTCTATCCTTGTGGCCAGTATCTTAGCCAGCAGTTTGGCATCCACATTCAGTAGGGAAATCGGCCTATATGACCCGCATTGCTCCGGATCCTTCTCCCATTTCAAGATCAATGAAATCGAGGCCTGTGACATTGTTGGGGGGAGGACTCCCTTCTCTCTTGCTTCGTTAAATGTCCTCACCAGCAGTGGGCTCAATATGAAAAGAAATGAAAATCGCTTATTGTCACAAGTAGGCTTCAAATGAAGTTACTGTGAAAAGCCCCTAGTCACCACATTCCGGCTCCTGTTCGGGGAGGCTATTACGGGAATTGAACCGTGCTGCTGGCCTGCCTTGGTCTGCTTTCAAAGCCAGCGATTTAGCCCTGTGCTAAACAGCCCCTGAAATATCTCTGGAAGCTTCTTATAAAATTCCACCGGATAGCCGTCAGGCCCCGGGCCTTGCCCGACTGCATGCCATCCAGCCCCTTGATTATTTCCTCAATCACAATTGGGGCTCCCAGCCCCTCCTCCACCCTCGGGAACCTCATCTGATCCAGAAATTGCCTCATCCCCTCTATCCCAGTGGGTGACTCATATAATTTACTATAAAAGTCTTTAAACACCTCGTTCACTTCCGCTGGGTCCAGGACAGTATTACCATCTCTACCCTTTACTTTACCTATCTCCCAGGCCGCCTCTCTTTTCCTGAGCTGGTGCTCCAACATTCTGCTTGCCTTTTCCCTGTACTCATAGATCACCCCCCTTGCCTTCCACCACTGTGCCACTGCTTTCCCTGTGGTCAACAGCCCAAACTCCACCTGTAACCTCTGCCGCTCCCTCAGTAGCCCCGCGTCCGGGGCCTCCGAGTATCTCCTGTCCACCTGGAGCATCTCCTCCACTAATCTATCCCTCTCAGCCCGTTCCACCTTTTCCCTGTTGGCCCGTATCGAGATTAATTCCCCTCTGACGACTGCCATCAAAGTTTCCCAGACCGTCACTGCAGAGACCTCCCCCGTATCATTTGTTTCCAGGTAGTTCTGGATGGACTTTAAAAAAAATATATGTTTATTCAAATTTTCCAACAGGATTTTTAACAAACCCCCCCCCACCAATAACAAAAAGAAAGAAACACAAACACAACAGTCAAAAATTATACATTGGGTTTCCCCCATATACAGTAACCCCCCCCATATGACATTCAAAGGTACCCATAGGGAAGCACCCCCCACCCACCCGAATCCCCCCCCCCGAAAGAGACCCCCCCTTCCCCCCACCCTTGGGTTGCTGCTGCTGCTGACCTCCTCCTAACGCTCCGCGAGATAGTCTAGGAACGGTTGCCACCGCCTGAAGAACCCCTGCACAGACCCTCGTAAGGCAAACTTTATCCTCGCCAGCTTAATGAACCCTGCCATGTCATTTATCCAGGCTTCCACACTGGGGGGCTTCGCGTCCTTCCATAATAACAAGATCCTCCGCCGGGCTACCAGGGACGCAAAGGCCAGGATACCGGCCTCTTTCGCCTCCTGCACTCCCGGCTCGCCTGTTCCCCCAAATAGTGCCAACCCGCACCTCGGCTTGACCTGGACTTTCACCACCTTGGACATAGTCCTCGCGAAACCCCTCCAGAACCCATCCAGTGCCGGGCACGACCAGAACAAGTGGACGTGATTCACCGGGCTTCCCGAGCACCTCCCACATCTGTCCTCCACCCCAAAGAACCTACTCAACCTCGCCCCTGTCATATGCGCTCTGTGAGTAACCTTGAATTGTATTAGGCTGAGCCTGGCGCAAGAGGAGGAAGAATTAACCCTACTCAGGGCATCAGCCCACAGACCCTCATCTATCTCCTCCCCCAGCTCCTCCTCCCACTTGCCCTTTAACTCCTCTACCGAGGCCTCCTCCTCTTCTTTCAGCTCCTGGTAGATCACCGAAACCTTGCCTTCTCCAACCCATACACCCGAATCACCCTGTCCTGAATCCCCTGTGCCGGGAGCAGCGGGAATTCCCTCACCTGCCGCCTCACAAATGCCTTCACTTGCATATACCTGAAAGCATTTCCCGGGGGTAACCCAAACTTCTCCTCCAGCGCCCCTAGGATCACAAATGTCCCATCTATAAACAGGTCCCCCATTCTTCTAATCCCTGCCCGATGCCAGCTCCGAAACCCCCATCCATCCTTCCCGGGACGAACCGATGGTTCTCCCGAATCGGGGACCAAACCGAGGCTCCCACCTCGCCCCTGTGTCGTCTCCACTGCCCCCAGATCTTCAACGTCGCCGCCACCACCGGACTCGTGGTGTACCTTGTCGGCGAGAGCGGCAGCGGTGCCGTTGCCAGCGCCCTCAGGCTAGTGCCCACACAGGACGCCATCTCCAACCTCTTCCACGCCGCCCCCTCTCCCTCCATTACCCACTTACGGATCATCGCCACATTGGCAGCCCAATAATAGCCGCACAAATTCGGCAGCTCCAGCCCTCCCTGTCCCTACTTCGCTCCAGAAACACCCTCTTTACCCTCGGGGTCTTACTTGCCCACACGAAACCCATGATGCTCCTACCTACCCGTTTGAAAAAGGCCTTGGGAATCATAATGGGAAGGCACTGGAACACAAAGAGAAACCTCGGGAGGACCATCATTTTAACCGACTGCACCCTGCCCGCCAGCGAGAGTGGCAGCAAATCCCATCTTTTGAAATCCTCCTCCATCTGCTCCACCAACCGCATCAAATTGAGCTTGTGCAGGGCCCCCCAACTCCCAGCCACTTGGATCCCTAAGTACCGAAAGCTCCTTTCCGCCCTCTTCAACGGGAGGTTGTCTATCTCCTTTCCCTGGCCCCCTGGATGCACCACAAAGAGCTCACTTTTCCCTACGTTGAGCTTATACCCCGAGAACTCCCCAAACTCCCTTAGGATCCGCATGACCTCCACCATCCCCTCCACTGGACGTGCCACATACAGCAACAGGTCGTCCGCATACAGCGACACCCGATGTTCCTCTCCCCCTCGGACCAGTCCCCTCCATTTCCTGGACTCCCTTAATGCCATGGCCAGAGGCTCAATTGCCAATGCAAACAACAAGGGGGACAGGGGGCACCCCTGCCTCGTCCCTCGGTACAGCCGAAAGTACTCCCACCTCCGCCGATTCGTAGCCACACTCGCCACCGGGGCTCTATATAGCAAACTGACCCAGCTGATGAACCCCTCCCCGAACCCAAACCTCCGCAGCACTTCCCAAAGATACTCCCACTCCACCCGGTCGAAGGCCTTCTCCGCGTCCATAGCTGCCACTACCTCCGCTTCGCCCTCCACCGAGGGCATCATGATCACATTGAGGAGCCTCCGCACATTAGTGTTTAGCTGCCTGCCCTTTACAAATCCCGTTTGGTCCTCATGAATCACCCCCGGGACACAGTCCTCAATTCTCGTAGCCAGCACTTTTGCCAGCAACTTAGCATCCACATTGAGGAGCGAGATCGGTCTATACGACCCACATTGCAGTGGGTCCTTGTCCCGATTCAGGATCAGAGAGATCAGCGCGCCGGACATTGTCGGGACAAGATCCCCCCCTCCCTTGCCTTATTGAAAGTCCTCACTAACAACGGGCCTAGCAGGTCCACGTATTTCCTGTGAAACCCGCCGGGAACCCATCTGGCCCCGGGGCCTTCCCCGCCTGCATGCTCCCCAATCCTTTAACCAGCTCCTCCAGCCCAATTGGTGCCCCTAAACCAGCCACCTCCTGCTCCTCCACCCTCGGGAACCTCAGCTGATCTAGGAATCGTCGCATCCCCTCCTCCCCCGCTGGGGGCTCAGATCTGTACAGATCCCCATAGAAGTCCCTAAATACCTTGTTTATTCTCACCGCACTCCGCACATTATTCCCCCCGCTACCCTTAACTCCAGCTATCTCCCTCGCTGCCTCCCTCTTACGAAGCGGGTGTGCCAGCATCCGACTCGCCTTCTCCCCATACTCACGTGTCACCCCCTGCTCTTTCCTCCACTGTGTCTCTGCTTTCCCCGTGGTCAACAGGTCGAATTCCGTCTGGAGGTTCCGCCGCTCCCTGAGTAGTCCCTCCTCGGGGGCCTCTGCATTTCTCCTGTCCACCCTTAAGATCTCCCCCATCAACCTCTCCCTCTCCCTGCCCTCTCTCTTCTCCCTGTGGGCCGTGATGGAGATTAGCTCTCCCCTGATCACCGCCTTCAGCGCCTCCCAGACTACCCCCACCTGCACCTCCCTGTTGTCGTTGGCCTCCAAATATCTTTCAATGCACCCCTGCACCCACCCGCACACCTCCTCATCCGCCAATAATCCCACATCAAGACGCCACAAAGGGTGCTGGTCCCTCTCCTCTCCTAACTCCAGCTCCACCCAGTGCAGGGCGTGGTCTGAGATGGCTATGGCCGAATACTCCGTTCCCTCCACTTTCGGGATTAGCGCCCTACTCAAAATAAAGAAATCTATCCAGGAGTAGGCTCTATGGACGTGGGAAAAGAATGAAAATTCCCTGGCCAGGTGCCTGACAAACCTCCATCGATCCACTCCTCCCATCTGGTCCATAAACCCCCTAAGCACCTTGGCCGCAGCCTGCCTCTTACCCGTCTTGGACCTAGAGCGATCCAGTGCTGGGTCCAGCACCGTGTTGAAGTCCCCCCCCATTATCAAGCTTCCTACCTCCATATCCGGAATCAGACCCGGCATGCGTTTCATAAATCCAGCATCAGTCCAATTCGGGGCGTATACGTTCACCAGTACCACCCGCACCCCCTGCAACCTACCACTCACCATCACATATCGACCTCCATTATCCACTACAATATTCATTGCCTCAAACGACACCCGCTTCCCCACCAGTATTGCAACCCCTCTGTTCTTCGCATCCAGCCCTGAATGGAACACCTGTCCTACCCATCCCTTTCTCAGCCTAACCTGATCTGCCACCTTCAAATGTGTCTCCTGGAGCATAACCACGTCTGCCTTCAGTCCCTTTAAGTGCCCGAACACCCGGGCTCTCTTGACCGGTCCGTTCCAAGTTATCAGCCGGATTGGGGGTCTATTCACTCCACCCCCCTGCCGACTAGCCATCTCCTTTTCTAGGCCAGCCACGTGCCCGCGCCTCCCGCATCCTCCAGTCCCCCAGACGGCGGACCCCCGCCCCGACCACCTCTCCTACTTCCAGCTCCCCTTCGGCCAATGCAGCAGCAACCCTATACCCCCCTCTCCCCCCCCTCCCCCCGCTAGATCCACATCTAGCCATTTTGCTCCCCCCCATAACACTCCCGTAAGTCAGCTGACTCCTGCTGACCCCGGCCTCTCCCTCCATTCCATCGACCCCCGCCCCCCCAGTGTGAGAATCCCCCTCCCCCTCCCTGGCAGTAAGTATGCGCTCCTCTCCAGCCCCGCCCATCCCCCCCCCCCCCCGGCCCCCGGCCCCCACCCCCGTCCTTCCCTAACGCGGGAAAAAGCCCGCGCTTTCCAGAGCCGGCCCCGCCCCCTCTGGCGCAGCTCCTTTTGCGGCCTTACCCCAATTTCCCAACCCCGGGCCTCCACTCCCCCTCTTCTTTCGTGGGGGTCTGCCCCTCCAACACCGACGCCCACACTCTCCCACAGTCTCCCCATCAAATCCCTTCACCCATCCCCGTCCAACACCCAAACCAAATGAACATTCCTTAAACGTAATAAACACCGTATACACAGTAAACATCCCCCCACAACAAACCCTCAATTTGAGTCCAACTTTTCAGTCCGTCTAAAGCTCCATGCCTCATCAGGCGTTTCGAAATAGTGGTGCCGATCCTGGAACATGACCCACAATCGCGCTGGCTGCAGCATACCGAACATCACCCCCTTCCGATGGAGCACCGCCTTAGCCCGATTGAAACCAGCCCTCTTCTTAGCCACCTCCGTACTCCAGTCCTGGTAGATTCGGATCTCCGTGCTCTCCCACCTGCTGCTCCGCTCTTTCTTGGCCCATCTCAGGACACACTCTCTGTCCATAAAGCGGTGAAACCTTACCACTACAGCCCTTGGCGGCTTGTTGGTCTTTGGTCTCCTTGCTAGGACCCGGTGAGCCCCACCTAGCTCCAGGGGCCTCGGGAAGGTTCCCGCGCCCATCAGCGAATTGAGCATCGTGCTCACATATGCCCCAGCATTGGGCCCCTCCACTCCTTCGGGGAGACCCAGAATCCGAAGATTCTTCGTCCTCGACCTATTCTCCAGGTCTTCAAATCTTTCCGCCCACCTCTTGTGCAGCGCCTTGTGCGCCTCCACCTTCACCGCCAGGCCCAAGATCTCGTCCTCGTTCTCCGAGGCTTTTTGCCGCACCTCCCGGATCGCCGCCCCTTGGGCCTTCTGGGTCTCCACAAGCTTCTCAATCGTCGCCTTCATTGGCGCCAGCATTTCTGTTTTCAGCTCCTCAAAGCAGCGTTTAAGAAACCCCTGCTGCTCCTGCGACCACTGCGCCCATGCTGCTTGGTCTCCACCCACCGCCATCTTGTTTTTCCATCCTCTCACTTTTCACTGCTCCAAGATCACTTTTTTCACCGCTCCACTCCTGGTTCAATCCATATAATGTCGGGGGGACCTTGCTGTCACCTTCCCACACTGGAAGCCGTCGAACAATTGCCTTTGGGCCCCTCTCGAGAG
Organism: Scyliorhinus torazame; assembly: GCF_047496885.1. Taxonomy (NCBI): domain Eukaryota; kingdom Metazoa; phylum Chordata; class Chondrichthyes; order Carcharhiniformes; family Scyliorhinidae; genus Scyliorhinus; species Scyliorhinus torazame. The sequence continues at coordinate 30,146,739 of NC_092709.1, forward strand.
CCCAAAAATCCGTTCCTGGCAGGAGCTGCCGAACGTGCGACCTACCTAGGCATAGCCGCAACTGGAAGTCGTCCTGGATGGACTTGTTAACCCGCCCACAGACCGCCTCGTCCATTAGCAACCTCACATCCAGTCTCCACAGCAGCCATTGCCCTCTCTCCACACTAACCCGTAGATCCACTCAGTGCGGGGCATGAACCGACACTGCAATTGCTGAGTACTCAGTATCCACCACCTTCGGTATTAGCGCCCTGCTCAGAACAAAAAAGTCGATGCGAGAGTATACCTTGTGGACATGTGAAAAAAAGGAAACCTCCTTCATCCTCGGCCGTGCAAACCTCGATGGGTCTACTCCCCCCATCTGTTCCATAAAACCCTTTGATTTCTTTGCCGCAGCCGGCCTCCTCCCTGTCCTGGATTTTGACCGGTCCAATTCTGGATCAATGACTGTGTTGAAGTCCCCTCCCATGATCAGGTTATGTGACTCTGTGTCTGGGATCTTACCCAATCCCTGCCTCATAAATTGCACGTTGTCCCAATTCGGATCATACATGTTCACGCGTACCACTCGCACCCCCTCCAGCTTCCCACTCACTATTATGTATCTACCCCCCGTGTCTGACGCGATTCTCCCTGCCTCGAATGCCACTCGTTTGTTGATCAAGATCGCTACCCCCCTGGCCTTTGAGTCCAGGCCTGAGTGGAACACTTGGCTAACCCACCCCTTCCTCAATCTCGTCTGGTCTGTAACCTTTAGGTCCCCCCCCCCCCCCCCCCCCCGCCCCTGCTGCCTAGTCATCACCCTTTTTAGGCCAGCCTTGAGCCCGCACCCTCCGCTTCCTTGAGTCCCCACTCAGGCTGTCGCCGTTCCCGACCTCCCATTTGTTCCCCAGTAACAGTTCCTCCCCTGTCAGCAAAGCAGCTTCCCCCCCCCTTCCCCCCCCTCCCTAGCAACAACACTAAAAACCCAATCCCCTAAGTCAAGCTCCAGCTTAACACCTGTCTACCCCCCACTGCGCTTCTGAGAGTCAGCTGACCCATGCTGACTCGATAGCTCCCGCCCCTGGCACCAAGCAGTCTATCTCCCTATTGTACTCTCCTCTCTCCCCACCACATGAATAAACATTTTAAAAGCATGACATTCCCCAGTAAACAAACAACAGGGGGGAAAAAATGAAGAAACAATCACTTTAGAAAAGTAGTCACCCAAAAAACAGAACTAAATTCAAAGCTCATCCCGCCCCGCCCCCCACTCTAACAAGGTCCCTGCAAGACAGATCAACCTTTAATCATCCACACAGCCCATTATTTCACATAGAGCTACTTAAATTTTTACAATCCAGCACCACAAATCGCTGCCACAGTACTTCTCCAAGGCTTAAGTGTCTTTTAATTCGCCTACAACTTCATTTCTTTAATAAAGGTCCATACTTCGTCTGGCGTTTCAAAGTAGAAGTCCCGTTCCTCATTTGTGACCCACAGGCAGGCTGGATACAGCATCCTGAACTTCACCCCCTTCTTAAAGAGGGTCGTTTTTGCCCAATTGAACCCAGCTCGCCTCCTCGCCAAATCCGCTCCCAGGTCCTGATAAATGCGCAACTTACAGTTCTCCCACTTGCTGCTCCGTTCTTTCTTGGCCCACCGCAAAACGTGTTCCTTGCCATGTAATGGTGAAAACATACCACCATGGTCCTCGGCGGTTCGTTCACTCTGGGCTTCCTCGCGAGGGCTCTGTGCGCTCTGTCCAATTCCAGGGGCTGAGGGAACGCCCCAGCCCCCATCAACTTCTCCAACATGTCCATCACATAGGCACTTGCATCCAAAACCTCACTGCCTTCAGGGAGTCCACAATTCTCAGATTCTGCCTCCTGGACCTATTCTCCAGGTCCTCCAGCTTCTCCTGCATTCTTTTCTTGCGGTCGTTCATCATCCCCACCTTGCTTTTCAGCACGGTTATATACTCCTCGTGCTCGGACTACTTTTGTTCAACCTCCTGGATCGCTCTCCCGTGGGTTTCCTGATTCTGAACCACTTCATCAATCGAAGCCTTAACCGGGTCCAGAGTGTCGTTCTTCAGCTTGACGAAGCAATCCTCGAAAAACTTCACCAGCTGCTCCGTCGACCACAGTGCCATCTCCCCGCGGCCCTTGCCTTCCGTCATGCTGTCCCATGTTACCAGCTCTGCTTGCGTCTCCCTTATAGGACTTTGTCACCTCACACGGCCACTTCTGGTCCAATTCTCCATACACCGGAGGGGGATTTCTCCTTACTGTCAAACTCTTCACTGCTTTATCCCATAAAATCCAGGAAAAAAACAGGGGAAAAAGGTCCAAAAGTCCGTTACAGGTGGAAGCTATCAAATGTGCGACCTACCCCTCCATGGCCACCACCGGAAGTCTACCTTCAGAAGTTGATTTGAGCTCTTTTCCAGGCAGTCCTGATGAATGCAGACCAGACTATGGGACTGATGTTTGATCTGGCGTTGGGGAAACAGGAGTCAGGAATGGATCTGGGCCCCTGTTAGGAAAATAAAGGCAGTTTTCAAGGATTGATAAACATTAGAAATAAGATATAGTTTTAAGTGGGTTTGATTTAATGTTGCTGTGCCTGGAAGGGTTAAACCTATAGTTAAATTCAAGCTGGATAAAGGGGTTTGCATGTGTGGGGATTGCTTTCAATTCCAACTGTGATTATTTTGTGCTTAGAGAGGGTTTCGGCATGAAGAATAAATGGAATTAAAAGGGTTTCCTTAGCAACAGAAGGCCCTTATAAGGATTTTGAAAAAGCTTTTAGGTTTTAGTTTTAGCTGCATTTGTTGGCATTTGGAGACAGGACCTCAGGTAGTGAACATCTCTCAACTCTGCCAGAAGAAATCTGGACAGGACAGGAGCTACAAAGAGGCCGGCTTCCTAAAGTACAAGTTACAGTCCTGATAATCAGGGAATTGGGACAAAAAGAATGTTTAAGACGACTGAAGGTAAGCGAACAGAGACCATGGTATTGTTCAGAAGAATTCAAGGAAGCGTAATCTAAGTGTTCTTAGTTAAAGAGACAATTGCAGTAACCAGATTTAAAGTGGTTCAGATGCCTTCAAATATATTTCAAATGTCTGATGCCATTTTAATACAGTATGAGAGTTAAAGCAATTGTGAGCTGTTTGCACAGCAGTCAAGACAAAGAGATCCTCAAGGGGCTGGTGCAAAATCCTGAATGGGATTTGCTGTGAAAAGTGGAGCTGAGTTGTGTTTAAAAGTGTCATGTATTTCGGAATGTGAAGCACTCAGGGAAAGCATAAATTTCAGAGAAGTTTTTAAAGCGTATCTTTGGGAGTGGAGTTTGGAAACTCTCACTTGACAATCACCTGGGGGCATTCTGCTGAGGAGACATCCACAAACATTCACTTGGAGTTCAGAGTGGCGAGTGTATTTGCCCACAGTCATCTTGTGTGCTTAAAAGGGATTTTTTTCTCATGTTTAATAAATGTTTTTTCCTTGTTGTTAAAGTTAATTAGCGGTCCTGTGACTCTGTTCCTCCACGTTTTATAAAATAAACAAAAGTTATGGCCTGAGCAGCACTTTGGCACAGTGGTTAGCAGTACTGCCTCATGACACTGAGGACCCTGGTTCGACCACAGTCCTGGGTCACTATCTGAGTGGAGTTTGCACATTCTCCCCGTGTCTGCGTGGGTCTCACCCCTGATGTGTTGGGTGTTCTGGATCACATACAGGTCACCAACACTTGAAGTAGTGCAACATTATTTTATTAAAAGGTAACTATTTAAACATACTTGAACTGTGGGTAAATACAATACTAGCTTTAACTGAAGACCTTTGCCTTGTCCTAACCAGTTGATGCACTCAGCACATGGTGAATGTCTGTGTTGCAGGCTGTGAGCTCTGTGCTACTAGCTAGCTGCTACTCGAATGAGCGGGAACTCTGATGCCCCCTGTCTTTATAGTGAGTGTGCTCTCACTGGTGATTGGCTGCGGTGTTGTGTATATTGATTGGTCCCACTGTGTGTCCATCAGTGTGTGTCTGCACCATGATATACTGGTGTATATTATGACATCCCCTCTTTTATATAAAAAAATGTGCCTGCGTGACAATAAATAGTGTGTGGTGAATGTTCCTGACTACGTGTGTGCGAAATATTTACAGGACAATGTACATAAAACTAAGCTATTTACATGGGAAGGTGCCTGGTGCAGAAAAAACAGTGTGTCACACAAATAACGAGATGAACACTATATACAAACCACTTGAATGATTAAATGGAAGAACAGAACAGACCAGAGAGTCCATTAGTGCACAAAGTTCACAAATTAAGTCTCTGAGGTGGGCGACGAATTCTGGTTGACCGCCTCAAGGGTGGGTCGGGAGCCTTCGGCTGAGGAGCGGGCTGGACTGCGTCAGAGTGAGGAGGATGCAGAGTAACCGGAATCTCTGCATTGTCCAGGTCAGGGACAACAGGAGGGCGTGGCACTGGCAGAGGATCACGTAGCAAGCGTGGAACGAGACGAAGGGCACGTCGATTACGGCGCAGAATGGAACCATCCGGTATATGAACCAGGAACGAGCGGGGAGCCACCTGCCGAAGAACCACAGCGGTTGCAGACCAGCCACCATCCGGAAGATGGATGCGGACGTTGTCATCTGGAGCCAGAGCAGGGAGACCAGTTGCACGGGAGTCATGAGCCGCCTTGTGCTGTGCACGAGACAGTTGCATTCGTTGAAGGACCGGAACGTAGTCAAGGTCTGGGACGTGAATAGACGGCACCGTCGTCCTCAGGGTGCGACCCATGAGCAGCTGGGCTGGCGACAGGCCAGCGGACAGTGGGGCGGAGCGATAGGCCAGCAAGGTGAGGTAGAAATCGGACCCAGCATCGGCAGCCTTGCAGAGGAGCCGTTTGACGATGTGGACGCCCTTCTCCGCTTTGCCATTGGATTGGGGGTACAGGGGACTGGATGTCACATGCACAAAGTTGTACCTCCTGGCAAAGTTGGACCATTCCTGGCTTGCGAAGCAGGGGCCATTGTCCGACATCACAGTGAGTGGGATGCCATGACGAGCAAAGGTGTCCTTACAGGCACGGATGACTGCAGACGATGTGATGTCATGCAAACGTACCACCTCCAGGTTGTTTGAAAAATAGTCTACAATCAGAACATAGTCCCTGCCCAGCGCGTGGAACAGGTCGATGCCGACCTTGGACCAAGGGGACGTGACCAACTCATGGGACTGTAGGGTCTCACGTGGTTGGGCCGGCTGGAAGCGCTGACAAGTGGGGCAGTTGAGCACTGTGTTGACGATGTCGTCATTGATGCCGGGCCAGTACACTACCTCTCGGGCCCGTCGGCGGCACTTCTCCACACCAAGATGGCCCTCGTGTAGCTGTTCCAAGACAAGCTGGCGCATGCTGTGCTGAATAACAATGCGGTCCGGTTTCAGGAGGACACCATCGACTACCACCAGATCGCCTCTGATGTTGTAGAACTGCGGGCATTGGCCCTTGAGCCACCGGTCTGTTAGATGGCGCATGACACGCTGTAATGGGATCAGCCGCAGTCTCGCGGCGAATTTGGACGAGGCGTTCATCTGTAGCCGGTAGATTGGAGGCCACGAAGGCCTCATGGGCGTCAACCTGGCAGACGAATCCCGCTGGGTCACACGGGGTGTTGACTGCCCTGGATAGAGCGTCAGCTATGATCAGGTCTTTGCCCAGAGTGTATACGAGCTGGAAATCGTATCGCCGGAGTTTGAGAAGAATGCGCTGGAGGCCAAGTCTTTTTGTATTATATTGACCAGCGGATGATGGTCGGTCTCGACGGTGAATTGGGGAAGGCCGTACACATAATCGTGAAACTTGACGACACCGGTCAAAAGGCCCAGGCACTTCTTTTCTATCTGCACGTAGTGCTGTTCTGTGGGGGTCATGGCACGTGACGCATATGCAACGGGGGCCCATGATGAGGCCTCATCGCGTTGCAGGAGCACTGCCCCAATGCCAGATTGGATGGCATCGGTCGAAATTTTTGTCTCTTTCGCTGGATCAAAAAAGGCCAATACCGGGGCCGTGGTAAGTTTGGTTTTAAGTTCTGTCCATTTGCGCTCGTGGGCAGGAAGCCATTGGAAGTCTATCGTCTTCCTGACCAGGTTCCTGAGAGCTGTGGTATGAGAGGCGAGGTTAGGGATGAACTTCCCTAGGAAGTTGACCATGCCCAGAAATCGGAGGACCGCCTTCTTGTCCTCTGGCTTTTCCATGGCTGTGATGGCAGCCACCTTGTCTGCATCCGGCCGCACACCCAACTGGGAGATGTGGTCCCCTAGGAACTTGAGTTCCGTCTGGCCGAAGGAGCATTTGGCTCTGTTGAGGCGTGTGCCCTGCTCCCGTATGCGTTTCAACACGCGCTGGAGGCGGCTGATATGCTCCTGCAGGGTGGTGGACCAAATGATTATGTCGTCGACATAGACGCGAACACCTTCAATGCCCTCCATCATTTGTTCCATGATCCTGTGGAACACTTTTGACGCCGATATGATCCCAAACGGCATCCTGTTGTAACAATATCCACCAAAAGGAGTGTTAAAGGTACACAGTTTTCTGCTGGATCTGTCGAGTTGAATTTGCCAGAATCCTTTCGAGGCGTCAAGTTTGGTGAAGAGCTTGGCGCCAGCCATCTCGCATGTGATCTCTTCGCGCTTGGGGATTGGGTAATGCTCCCTCATTAGGTTGCGATTCAGATCCTTTGGATCAATGCAGATTCTGAGCTCGCCGGAAGGCTTCTTTACGCACACCATGGAACTGACCCAGTCGGTTAGTTCCGTATCTCTGGAGATCAGTCCTTCGTCTTGGAGGTCCTGCGGCTTGAGGCGGTCCTTGAGGGGTGCTGGGACTCTGCGAGGTGCATGCACCACAGACGTGGCGTTCTGTTTGAGTAGGATCTTGTAAGTATACTGCCCATGCCTTGGAAGACGTTGCGGTGCTGGTCGATGATGGCGTTGAGTTGCGCCCTGAAGTCAGCATCCTGGAAGGCAGACGCGTCATCAGGAGAGAGAGAGTGAACTCTTTGAATGAGGTTTAGCAGCTTGCACGCCTGTGCGCCAAGCAGAGCGTCCTTCGAGGAGCCCACGATCTCGAAAGGAAGGATGGCTTTTCGTGACATGTGCTTCACTTCGAGTTGGCATGAGCCGGTAGCAGGATTGATGCTGCCATTGTAGTCCAATAGCTGGCAGGCCGATGGAAGAATGGTTGGTTTGACACGAAGGCTTTGGAAAGCAGACCACGCCATGAGATTGGCGGAGGCACCAGTGTCCAGGCGGAATTGTATTTGGGACCGGTTGAGCGTCAGGGTGGCACACCACTCATCGTCTGGATCGATGCTGTATACCGACAGCGGCTGGTGTCTTTGCTTCGGAGACAGCCTGTTTATCGTTACGACACCGAATTGAAAAGGCGCCTTCGGGTCCTCGGTGTCACTGCTTTGCGGGAGGTCGGAATCGGACTCGGTGACAGTGGGTTGAATTTCCCGAACATTCCTGCGAGGCTGGCTGAAGCGATATGAATTGGAAGGCTGAGCTGCTCGACAGCAGGCAGCATAGTGGCCAAGTCTTCCACATCGTAGGCATTGTCGAGATTTTGCGGGGCATTGCCGCTTTAAATGGGCGGAGCCACAGTTGCCACACGTCGTGACATCAGCACGTTCGCTGCGCCACCGCGCATGTGCAGTGCGGTCATGCGTGGTGCGCGCCTGCGCATTACGTTCCTCCACATCACCGTCCCCTCGTTTGGTGCGTACCAGCGTGGGAGTCCGTGAAAAGGGCGCGAAATGGCCGCCCTCATCCAGGCTGAGGTCCTGGAGGTGCTCAATCACTTGGACCCGTTCTGCCTCGTGGGGACCTTGCCACGCCGTTTCAGCCGCTTGTATATGGGAGTACCGACTGGTGGCATTTTCATGTAGGACACAGGTCTCGATGGCGGTCGCTAGGGTGAGTTGCTTTACTTTGAGGAGCTGCTGACGTAGGGGGTCCGACTGAACACTGAAAACGATCTGGTCGCGTATCATGGAGTCGGAGGTGGGCCCGTAGCTGCAAGATTGCGTAAGGATGCGGAGGTGCGTTAGAAAGGATTGGAAAGGTTCGTCCTTACCCTGCAAACGCTGCTGGAACACGTAGCGCTCAAAACTTTCATTCACCTCTACGCTCCAGTGAGTGTCAGATTTGAGGAGAACCATCTTGAACTTCGTCTTGTCTTCGGCATCTGCAAAGGTGAGAGAGTTGAAAATGTGGATGGCATGGTCCCCGGCCGTGGAGAGGAGAAGAGCAATCTTTCTGGTGTCAGAGGCGCCCTCCCTGTCCGTGGCTTCAAGGAAGAGCTGGAAGCGCTGTTTGAAAATCTTCCAGTTGGCCCCGAGGATGCCAGTGATGCGGAGCGGCGGCGGCGGGCTGATATCCATGTTGCAGGATGACGGAATGCTGGCGGAAGAGGCAAATCACTTGCAGGTAGGTCTAAGAAGTGCTAGTATGCAACCACTCCTGGTATCATGATGTGTTGGGTGTTCTGGATCACATACAGGTCACCAACACTTGAAGTAGTGCAACACTATTTTATTAAAAGGTTAACTATTTAAACATACTTGAACTGTGGGTAAATACGATACTAGCTTTAACTAAAGACCTTTGCCTTGTCCTAACCAGTTGATGCACTCAGCACATGGTGAATGTCTGTGTTGCAGGCTGTGAGCTCTGTGCTCCTAGCTAGCTGCTACTCGAATGAGCGGGAACTCTGATGCCCCCTGTCTTTATAGTGAGTGTGCTCTCACTGGTGATTAGCTGCGGTGTTGTGTATGTTGATTGGTCCCCCTGTGTGTCCATCAGTGTGTGTCTGCACCATGATATACTGGTGTATATTATGACAACCCCCACAACCCAAAGATGTGCAGGGTATGTGAATTGGCCACGCTAAATTGTCCCTTAATTAGAAAAAAATAATCCGGAGCCAGGATTGAACCCGGGTCCTCAGTGCCGTGAGGCAGCAGTGCTAACCACTGTACCACCGTGACACCCGCCACTTTAATTGGCATTAGAGATTCCGTGTCCGATTAAGTGCGGAGGCTGGGCTCTTGATTTGGGGGACAAGTCAGAGTCTCCCAGCTTTAGAGAAGTAGCTGACTGCAATGAATGAGAAATGGGGCCGGGGTGATCCCTCTAATGGGCCATGTTTGGCTGCACACCTACCAAGCAGTCATTCCAGATTCTATGAATAAATTAAATTCAAATTTTCCCCAGCTGCTGTGGTGGGATTTGTGCATTAGCGTAAGGCTTACTGGTTAAAAACATTACCGGTACACTACCCCCGGAACATAACCAGTTTTATTCCATAGCAAATGACTGAAAAATGCAACATTTGACTGATAATGCTTTACCTATTCAATGTTTAATTTTAAAAAAAGAATAATCATCCTCTATTTGTACCCACATCGTTTCTTAAAGATGAAACATCAATTGAATACATATGAATGGGTGGTGACCTCCTCCCAATACTTTGCTAAAGCTAAGATTCTACTGCCTGTGCCTTAACTCGGAACAAGTTTTGTTCCCCTATCACCCCTGTGCTCGTAAGCCTACATTGGCTCCTGGTCAAGCAATGTCATTCTTGTTTTCAAATCCCTCCATGGTCTCATTCCCCTTCCTATCACTTCAAACATTCCAGCCCCCCACAACCCTTGAGCTATCTGCATTGCTCTAATTCTGGTTCTTTGTACATCCCTAATTCTAATTGCTTCACCGCTTGTGTCCGTGTCTTCAGTTGACTCGCCCCAAGCTCTGGAATTCCCTCTCTACATCTCCCTGCCTCTCTACCTCACTTTCCTCCCTGAGGACAATCCTTAAAACCTACCTTTTTGACCTCCCTCTTTTAATCCGACCTAATTTCTCCTTAAGTGACTCGGTGTCATACTTTGTTTTACAATGCTCCCAGGAAGGCCTTGGGCATTTCATTCTGAGAAAAGTGCTATATGAGTTGTTGTTGTAAGACAACCACACGGAGGTGCTCGACAACAGCCTGGGGACAAACTCCCTCTGGCCTCAACTTGTTGTCTTCCCCCAAATGATGAACCTCAGCTCAAGAACTCACTGCGACAATGAGTTGAACCCGAATCAGATTGTGTCTCGCCACCGTACAATGGCATCACTGAGGATGGTATTTAGTTAAAGTGGTATTCTCCAGACTTAATTATGTTCCATGCCCGTTAGAGTATGGGATGATGCATTAGAGTACGATAAAGCACATGCCACCAAAATCAAAGGGGAGTAAACACGTTTGGATTCAAATTTGAATATATAAATCTCATTAATAATGATCGTGCAACTGTTGTATTGTTGTAAAAAGCCACCCAGTTCACTAATGCTCTTCAGAGGAAGAAATCTGCCATCCTTACCTGGACCTGGCCTACATGTGACTCCAGATCCACAGCAATGTGGTTGAGTTTTGACTGCCCTGAGAAATGGTTTGGCTAGCCCCTGAATTGATTCCAACTACCACAGTAACATAGCACTGTGGGTGTACCCACATGACATGGTCCGCAGCGGCTAGGTAGGCATCTCACCACCACCTTCTCCATGGCTGGCTTTGCCAGTGACTCCCACATCCCAGAAACAAAAAAAGCACGCTGAGGGTGGGTTCACTGGTGCCTGGATTCTCCGTTGCGCCGGCAGCGCACCCACTGGGGCGGCGGGACGGAGAATCCCGCCCGCTATTTTAATTTTAAAGAGTTTGATGTATATAATAAACAAAAATTAACAGCCTCTGAAGACTACAAAACTGGACGATGCTGTTTCCTTAGCTTTAATGCCAATAAGTCACACAAGTATGCAATTAATATACCAGAGAGGCAATCACTGCTTTCATACTAACACAGCAGAACACTTCAGCAACCCCTTTTGATCTCCTGTGCTGTGGGCGTACAGGAGAGGTGGAGAGAAAGGAGATGTATAGGTGCTTATTAGACTTAAATTCCAGTGCAGCAGAAATAATTTCAGCTGTCAACTGTCCCAGCAGGCGCCACACTGTCGAGCTGCTTGACCTGACAGTCTCAACTTAGCTTAGGCAGCATGCAGGGTCCACTGATATGAAAACAAAATGACTTCAGATGAGTTTGGAATTAGGAGGGAGGTGGTAAATGCTCAGGGGGCTTTGACAGTTAATGGCAACACATGTTTTACATTTGTGTTTCGGGGACATTTACGGAAAAAAAACACAGTTTAAAAAAAATGAATTATTGCACGCAAAGTTTTACTTCTGATAGATAACTAAATAAGTCTTTTAATTTTACCCAACCGGGGCGGCAAGTGGTTAGCACTGCTGCCTCACTGCGGCAGCGACCCGGGTTCAATTCCGGCCTTGGGTGACTGTCTATGTGGAGTTTGCACTTTCTCCCCGTGTCTGCGGTGGGTTTCCTCCAGGTTTTCTGGTCCCTCCCACAGTCCAAAGATGTGCAGGTTAGGTGGATTGGCCACGCTTAGAAATTGCCCCTGAGTGTCCAAAGATGTATAGGTTAGGTGGGGTTATGGGGTTACGGGGCAAGGGCGGGGGAATGGGCCTAGGTAGTGTGCTCTTTCGGAGGGCTGGTGCAGGCGCAATGGGCAGAATGGCCTCCATCTGTGCTGTAGGGATTCTATAGGGCAGCACGGTAGCATAGTGGTTAGCACTGTTGCATCACAGCGCCAGGGACCCGTTTTCGATTCCCGCTGGGTCGCTGAATGTGCAGAGTCTACAAGTCCTCCCCGTGTGTGCGTGGGTTTCCTCCGGCTGCTCTGGTTTCCTCCCACAGTCCAAAGATGTGCAGATTTGGTGGATTGGCCATGATAAATTGCCCTGAGTGTCCAAAAAGGTTAAGAGGGTTTATTGGGGTTACGGGGATAGGGTGGAAGTGAAGGCTTAAGTGGGTCAGTGCAGACTCGATGGGCCGAATGGCTTCCTTCTGCAGTGTATGTTCTATGTTCTATGAAAGATGTACTGTTAGGCAATTTGGACATTCTGAATTCTCCCTCCGTGTACCCGAACAGGCGCCGGAATGTGGCGACTAGGGACTTTTCACAGTAACTTCATTAATGTTAATGTCAGCCTACTTGTGACAATGAAGGTTATTATTATTAATAGATTCACTTGCGGGAGTTCCACAATGTTCTGGGACTCCTCTTGCTCAGGGTTCTGCACAGTTCACACTGCTGGGCGTGTTTCCATGCACTAACAACAACAGGCAAACAAGTACACATGTGAATCTATTTTAAAATGGCAATTACAGCCTTTTCTCTTAGTATTAGGGCAGTTTCTCTTTCCTTATGCCAGTGAATGCCAACACAGAAAGAAAATCAAAGAGCAATAAGTTTAGCAGTGTCCCAGTCTGGTGACTCTTTTTATGTTTGCCTCAACTAATGACTGTTGGACTCCAGGAGACTACCTGCCAAGCCAGGTGGCAACAGTCCAATATTCAGGGGCATTGGATAAACTTGCCAACCACTCCCTCATTTTTTGATGGTGTTTCACAATAAAAAGGAATGCAGGGGAAAACAGACACTAATTAATGTGTAATTATGTGCTTTAGTAGCTGTCTGGGTCCCAAAAGGAGTGTTTTGTATCCATTACATGTGATTGTATTTTCATTCTTTTGATATTATCACTGAGGAGGCGCAAAGTGAAACTTGTTGCACAGTGTTTCTTTCCTGAACATTTTCTCAATTCATTGTGGAGCAACATAAATTGCAGGCCTTAGGTAAAAGCAAATTACTGCGGACGCTGGAATTGGAAACAAATTCGGAAAATACTGGGCACACTTCGCAGGTCTGACAGCATCTGTGGAGGGGAAAGGGAGCTAACGTTTCGAGTCTGGATGACTCTGTCAAAGCTAGAGAGAACTGGGGGTCAGAATTGCAGGCCTACTTGACTGCACTCTGGACGGAGAAACCTAGAGCTTATATCACAGGTGGTAGTTGGAAATAAACTGATGCCGTGGCACTCTCCAGCACCCGTAACTTTATTCAGCTCTTGCTTTTTCTCTGCACCCTTCAGTTCTCATTAACTGAAGCTCTGGAAAGCCTTGTACTATATTGACCTAATTTACACTCAGCTCAGGCTGACGCTTTTTAAGAGCCTCACGTCCAATGGGGTTGACCAGCTCCACTCACTTCCTGCTAGTCATCAGTCCACAGCACAGAATTAAGAACATCAGAAATGGGAGCAGGAGTAGACTATAGAGCTCTTCGATCCTGTTCCTCCATTCAATATGATCAGGGCTGATCTTGAGCTTCAACTCCACGTTCTCACATGCTCCCCATAACCTCTTGATTCCCTGACAGCCTTAAATATATTCAATGATGGAGCATGTTGCAATGAGATCACCTCTCATTCTTCTAAACTTCAGAGAATGTAGACCCAATTTACTCAGCTACTCATCCCAGCACTTTCCCCTCATCCCAACCGAATTACCCTCCTCTGGACTAGCTCCAGGGCAAGTACGGCTCCAGTGCCTCAAAACCATCAAGGGATGAGGGAGTGGAATGAGGGCGTGTTTAGCGTGGTTATCCTACACCCCTGAATATTCGCTGCGGCCGCATAGCTCGGCCTGTAGTCTTCTGCCTTCCAACGCCCATTAGATGTGCCAAATATAAAAACAGCCACCAGCCTGGGACATTGCTAAGCTATCGCTATCGTGTTGACTTTCTGTGTGGGTGTTGCCTCACATTAGCAAAGGCAAACAAAAACCAAACTGGCCTAGTTGCCATTTTAAATTAGATTCACATGTGTACTTGTTTGCCATTGACGTTGTTTCAGGGAGGGGGTTCCGACACTGGACACAGGGTAGTTGTGGAGGATCCCTCCTGGACCGACATCAGCCCATGCACCTCAAGCTGCCAGGCTACCCATTTGTTGTTGGTCTCTACCTGCCACGAATAAATTAGCTGCAGGGCAGGATGAGATCCTTAAGTGGCCAATAATTTGCCATTTAACAGCTTCAATGGGCCAATGGGCAGGCGGGATGCTTGGTGCCTCCATTGTTCCCTGTAACATTTGAGACAGAATAGGGGCAGGTGGGAAGGCAGCGGGCAAACCATGCATGGCATTTTACAAGCCTCCCCACTTTCAAATGGAGGACAGTCAAAGGCCCTGGGGGCTGACGTCCCTGCCAATGAGAGCTGCCAATCAATCAGAGGGTGGCAGTTCTACTGAAGGCAGCGCCACTGGGGAGATGGTGGCTGCTGCCAGTAAGACATCCATTCAAAGCCTAGAAGCGTCGCTGGATCCCAGTCCAGATGTGCATGACCGTGGGAGGGGGTTTGGGGTGGCAAGAAGGGGACAGGGACGGCTGTCGGCAGCAAGGCCTGGGAGCATGGCTCTCAGTGGATACCGTCCTTCTTGATGCAAATTCCCTTGATAAGGCCATCTTGGAACCCTGGAAACCTGTAAATAACTCCACCCAGGTTTGTTTATCATGCTCCCTGAATGCTGAGACCCATGCCCGCTGCGGGGTAGTGCTAGCGGCAGTGGGATGAGGTCTTTATGTGGGCATTAAAAGGAAGGCCATCCATAGACATTCCCACCATGGATTTAATTGGATACAAGAAGTCAGCAGAGCCTCCTTCCATCATCCCGATACCAAACTTGACACTGCGGAGGGCATAAGATTCCATCCTATAATACAACTGATTTCTACATTAAGCTTGAAAATGACATACCCCAGTCACAAACATGGATCTTAAACTTAAACATAACCAATTAGATAGGTATTAGTGGAGAACTGGCCAAGGTTAATTGAGTAAATAGACTATAAAATATGGCAGTAAATAAACAGTGGGAATCATTTAAAGAAACAATTTGAAATACTCAACAAAAATACAGTCTGTTGGAAATCAAAACCTCAGGCTGAAAGACCAATCTGTGGCTTACTATGGAGATTAAAAATAGTATTAGAGCCAATGAGCCTTTTATTTTATTTTGTTTTTTTTAAACTTAGAGTACCCAATTTATTTTTCCAATTAAGGGCAATTTAGCATGGCCAATCCACCTAGCCTGCACATCTTTGGGTTGTGGGGGCGAAACCCACGTAAACACGGGGAGAATGTGCAAACTCCACACGGACAGTGACCCAGAGCCGGGATCGAACCTGGGACCGCAGCGCCGTGAGGCAGCAGGGCTAACCCACTGCGCCACCGTGCTGCCCGAAAAGCCTTTTAATTTTGCAAAGAATAATCATAAATCTGAGGATTCAGTGTTTCAGAATCCAGAAAACCAACGAATGGCATGCAACATGTTGATAAAGGAAAAATAATAAAATATACGAGAGGACTAGCCTGAAATATAAAAACTGTAATATTTGATTGTGAGACTTTTTACAAGTGTATAAACAGGGAGTAGCTAGAGGGCGCTATTCTCAGGCCACGTTGCACTCTCGCTTGAGCGTAACGAGGCCGGTGAATAGCGGGAGATGCGCAAAACGAGAACCGCGCCAGGCGTCAGAGGTTTGTGATGCAACCGGCCTGCTCCCGTAGGTGAAATCGGCAGCTCACCATAGCGTGGTGAGAAATCAATTATCACCACTTAAGCTTTAATTCCATACAATTAACGGGAGCGACCCCATATCTAACGGCCTCCCGTCATTCATCGGCCTCCCCAGCAAGTGGTCACGCTGGCGTCGAATAGAACTCTTTTTTTTAAAACTGGCAGAAGGGCTTCTGCAGGGAGCCGATGAGGTGAGCAGCCATCATTGCTCACAGGCAAAGAGTCCGGGAGCACCGGGTTTGCAGTCTTCAGCAGGGGATGGGTAACCCTCAGCAGGGTGGGCTGCCATGTGAAGGGGGAGGGGGCCTGGGAGGGGGGCAACAAGTGCGAGCAGCACCAGCATGCCAACCACTGGATCTTGTATACCCATTCCGGGGGCAGCACGATAATTATAATATTAATAATCTTTATTAGACCATAAGACCATAAGACATAGGAGCGGAAGTAAGGCCATTCGGCCCATCGAGTCCACTCCACCATTCAATCATGGCTGATTTCAACTCCATTTACCCGCTCTCTCTCCATAGCCCTTAATTCCTCGAGAAATCAAGAATTTATCAACTTCTGTCTTAAAGACACTCAACGTCCCGGCCTCCACCGCCCTCTGTGGCAATGAATTCCACAGACCCACCACTCTCTGGCTGAAGAAATTTCTCCTCATCTCTGTTCTAAAGTGACTCCCTTTTATTCTAAGGCTGTGCCCCCGGGTGCTAGTCTCCCCTGCTAATGGAAACAACTTCCCTACGTCCACCCTATCTAAGCCATTCATTATCTTGTAAGTTTCTATTAGATCTCCCCTCAACCTCCTAAACTCCAATGAATATAATCCCAGGATCCTCAGACGTTCATCGTATGTTAGGCCTACCATTCCTGGGATCATCCGTGTGAATCTCCGCTGGACCCGCTCCAGTGCCAGTATGTCCTTCCTGAGGTGTGGGGCCCAAAATTGCTCACAGTATTCTAAATGGGGCCTAACCAATGCTTTATAAAGCTTCAGAAGTACATCTCTGCTTTTATATTCCAAGCCTCTTGAGATAAATGACAACATTGCATTTGCTTTTTTAATTACGGACTCAACCTGCAAGTTTACCTTTAGAGAATCCTGGACAAAGACTCCCAAGTCCCTTTGCACTTCAGCATTATGAATTTTGTCACCGTTTAGAAAATAGTCCATGCCTCTATTCTTTTTTCCAAAGTGCAAGACCTCGCACTTGCCCACGTTGAATTTCATCAGCCATTTCTTGGACCACTCTCCTAAACTGTCTAAATCTTTCTGCAGCCTCCCCACCTCCTCCATACTACCTGCCCCTCCACCTATCTTTGTATCATCGGCAAACTTAGCCAGAATGCCCCCAGTCCCGTCATCTAGATCGTTAATATATAAAGAGAACAGCTGTGGCCCCAACACTGAACCCTGCGGGACACCACTCGTCACCGGTTTATTAGTGTCACAAGTAGGCTTACATTAACACTGCAATGAAGTTGTTGTGAAAATCCCTAGTCGCCATACTATGATGCCTGTTCAGGTATACTGAAGGAGAATTCAGAGTGTCCAATTCACCTCACAAGCCGTCTTTCGAGACTTGTGGCAGGAAACCAGAACGTGCAGGCTCCGCACAGACAGTGACCCAAGCTGGGAATCGAACCTGGGTCCCTGGTGCTGTGAAGCAACAGTGCCAAGCACTGTGCTACCGTGCTGCCCTAGCCCCTGCATGCATACCCCACCGACCAGTCATAACCCCCGCCGACTGCTGAGACCTCTGGCCATGCGGCTGAAGGTTATTTCCAATAAGGAATTAGCAATTATAGCTAAGTGAGCACTTCACACATTCCAAGTGGATCCCCGCAGGGTGGGTGGGCCATGTAGCATGTGAGAGTCATTGCCGAGCATCCCAATTACACCTTGATGTATAGACACTGTGCTTGAATGCTGCGGAAGGCAACACCACTCTCGCAGCAGCCAACAGGGGCTGTTTAGCACAGGGCTAAATCGCTGGCTTTGAAAGCAGACCAAGGAAGGCCAGCAGCACGGTTCAATTCCCGTAACAGCCTCCCCGAACAGGCGCCGGAATGTGGCGACTAGGGGCTTTTCACAGTAACTTCATTTGATGCCTACTTGTGACAATAAGCGATTTTCATTTCATTTCATTTCACATCCGATCAGCCAGGGGATGGAACACAGCTCCGGGGACATAGCCCTACAGATGTGACATAGAGAGCATCCTATCTGGCTGCATCACAGCCTGGTATGGCAACTGCTCGGCCCAAGATCGCAAGAAACTGCAGCGTGTGGTGAACTCAGCTCAACGCATCACACAAGCTTGCCACCCTCACATTGATTCTGTATACACCTCACGCTGCCTCAGAAAGGTAGACATCATTATCAGAGACCCCTCCCACCCAGGCATTGCCTTCTTCCAAACCCTTCATTCAGGCAGAAGGTACAGAAGTCTGAAGACCCGCACATCCAGACATAGGAATAGCTTCTTCTCCACAGCTACAAGACTCCTCAACGACTCCCCCTCAGACTGATCTGTTACCTGTAAGAACACTATTCATGACGACCTTTTCTGCTGTTGCTCATGTATTGCTTGTTTGGCCCTTGTTCTGCACTGTAATCAATCACTGTTTGTCGATGTACCATTTGTCAATGTTCTCTGTTGATTATTCTTTTTGTCTACTATGTACGTACTGTGTACGTTCCCTCGGCCACAGAAAAGTATTTTTCACTGTACTCCGGTACATGTGACAATAAATCAAATCAAATCAAATATCCATGGCCGGAGGGTGGGTGAGTGCTACAGGGATGGGGGGGGGGGGGGGGGGGGTGGGGGGGGGGGTGCCTGGAGAGATGGGCCAAGGGTTCAGAGGTCAGTCTGCATTGTGGAAGAAGGTGACAGAGGCATCATAGATTATCATAGAATTTACAGTGCAGAAGGAGGCCATTCAGCCCATCAAATCTGCACCGGCTCTTCGAAAGAGCACCCTACCCAAGGTCAACACCGACACCCTATCCCCATAACCCAGTAACCCCACCCAACACTAAGGGCAATTTATCATGGCCAATCCACCTAACCCGCACATCTTTGGACTGTGGGAGGAAACCGGAGCACCCGGAGGAAACCCACGCACACACGTGGAGGATGTGCAGACTCCGCACAGACAGTGACCCAAGCCAGAATCGAACCTGGGACCCTGGAGCTGTGAAGCAATTGTGCTATCCACAAGGCTACCGTGCTGCCCAAGCATCATACTGGTTGTTGTCAAGGGTTTTTAATGTGTCACAGGTGTCCAACAATTCCCCACTCTCCGCACCATCCCTTCCCCCCCCCACCATTCCCTCCCCTCCACCCCCTACCTACACCCTCCTCCACCCTCTCCCCCTGGTGTCCTCAGTGATGCTTAATGTGCTAACCTTCCTAGCTCTACCGCTACGTCTAGTTGTGTCCCCAGGGTGCACATCTGAGGTGGAGGCAGCTGCTTACCACATACCGTGACCTTCGATGCCCTTGGCGGGTGTCCTCTGGAAGTTCTGAGGTAGGAGGGCCCCAACGCACTTGTCGACGGCAAATGCACAGCCTTGCTGCCCTGTCCCATGTGCTGACCTCGGGACATGGCCTCTTCAGAGAGGTGGAACTCGAGGGAGCTGGTGACCACAATCCCCACTCCATTGGAATGGTCCGGGTTGGCACCTGGTGTCCCCTCCGCCCGCTCAGTGCCCCTCGGGTCCTGGGGTTCACCTCGGGGTGGCGGGGCAGCTGGTTCGAACCCCGGCTGCCTCCACGTCATCTGACTCTGCCAGCCCTGGCGGTTTCCCAATGTCAGCACCAAGGTGTCGACGTCCTCGGCGATGCTCCTCAGTGATTGGACTATGCTCTCCAGTGCCTTGGCAATGACCACCTGCGACTAGGACAAGCTCGCCTCGGCCATTCCCATCTGAGAGCGGGACATGTCCTGCAGAACTTCATCAAGCTAAGTCTGTTACTGCGTGACATCCCCCAGCGAGTCAGACATTCTGCCGAGGCCCTCAGCCATGGCCGTCACTGACTGCGCGATGCCTTGGACACCTTCACTTATGCTGCCGACGTCGTACATTAGGCTCTTCACTGCGATCGCCACCCTCGCAATGTTGGCCTCAGGGCAACACATTGCCGGCGCCATTGTGGGAGGGATGGGTCAGTCTGTATGGCAATAACAACTCACCTGTGACAGGTCCCCTGGGTGGGGCCCGGTGGATCTAACCTCTGCATGGTTGACCACTCTGCCCTTGGCCACCCCATCACCTCCAGGGCCCGTTTCGCGAAGGTGGTGAGGATTCTTAAGCCTCCACTGATCTGGGCCCTCTCCCACCGATTCATAGAATCATAAAATTTACAGTGCAGAAGGTGACCATTCGGTCCATCGAGTCTGCACCAGCCCTTGAAAAGAGCGCCCTACCCAAGCCCACACCTCCATCCCATCCCCACAACCCAGTAACCCCACCCAACCCTTTTGGACCTGAGGGCAATTTAGCATGGTCAATCCACCTAACCTGCACATCTTTGGACTGTGGGAGGAAACCAGAGCACCCAGAGGAAACCCACGCACACACGGGGAGAACGTGCAGACTCCGCACAGACAGTGACCCAAGCCGGGAATTGAACCTGGGACCCTGGAGCTGTGAAGCAACTCTGGTAACCACTGTGCTACCGTGCTTTCCCACCACTGTACTACCATGCTTGTGGGAGAGCTTCTCCTGCAGAGACACAGAGAGGGTATCATCAGCCCTACGCATGGTTCACAGTGGTGGGAGGAGGGGTGTGAAGGAAGGGTTCGGAGTGTTGAAGGGAGAGGGAGGTGAAGGGAGAGTTGGGGCAGCATGGAGGCTTGAGGGGGTGGATGATCGGGTGGGGGCTGAAAGGTCTCGGGAGTGGGTGGGTGGTGGGGGGGCATTGGTGTCAACTCATCTGTGCTGCCTGGTGTAGGCCGTTGATCTTCTTATGACACCGAAGGTCAGTCCTCCTGGTCACACTCCTCGAACTCACAGCAGCCACCACCTCGTCCCAGACGGCACTTGCTGCCCTGTGGCTTAACCCCCAGGACTCTCGGGGGAACAGGGCTGCACTCCTGGCTTCCACCACATGGAGGCAACTCCTCAGGTCTGCATACCCAAATCCTGGGGCTGGTCTCCTGGGTGACAGTATTGCGAACTGTGTGGGGTTGGCTGTGCAAGTTCTGTTTCAGTACTGCTCGACTTTGTTAGCGGGGTGGGGGGCTGGCAAGCACGGTCCCGGTGAATCAGCTGGCGAGCCTTCATTTGCGGCGAGAGGCCCGTGGGGCCTCGTTAGGTGGACCAATTAACATTGAATAGCCGGTCTTGCTGGGCCGAGAACCGGGAAGCTCGCGGCAGTTCGCACTCGCTGCCACACTTAGAAATCTTTCCGGAGAATCGCGCCCTAAGTAAACCTTCGTTCCTTAGAAGTTTGTCTGAGCTTTCGCATTTCCATTTCTTTCCATCTTTCTATCTCCTCTTTTTTCCAATTCAAGTTTTTTCATCCCTTTTTCCTTCTCAATTGTTAACTTCTCTCTCTGGAGTCCAAGTTCAAAATTCTTCTTCTCTCTAATTCTTTCTATCTCAAACTGCTTCATTTGCATCTGAATTTTAGCTAGCTCTAGCTCTGATCCAACAGTTTCAGGTTTCTCTTCTTCTATTTCTAAATGCTGGGTAATTTCATATTATCCTTGTGAAATCCTGTTTTTATTGCTGCATTCAATTAATCTACTAATTCTCTTCGCGTAGTTTTAGTCAAGGATTTTAAATAATCCACTGTTACATTTTCTACTCTAGCAAAGTCTTAACAACAGTCAAAGTCATTCTCCTTTCCGATCAGTCTGGTAAATTTCATCTTGGAAATCGGATAATCCCTAACCTCAGAAAGTTCCAGTACTCGTATTTGTCTGCGGATTCGAGATCCCGGAAGAGCCTCCAATTTATGTTCTGATCCTTGCCCAGACTCCAGGCCATGGCGGGAGATCCGGTATGGGACCAGTCACACTTTTTTTGAAGTGGATAAAGTTTAAGAGTCAAGATGCTTCCTAAATTAATAAAGTCACAAGATTTCACAGGTTTAGAAGAAACTTAACTAAGCATTCCTATAAAATTTCAGAACAATATCTGATACAATATCAATCTTAGAGTCCAATATTCAGGATAAGTTTGAGATACATGTGAATTAACAGATGAACTTTGGGCAGCACGGTAGCATAGTGGTTAGCACTATGCCTTCACAGCGTCAGGGTCCCAGGTTCGATTCCTGGCTTGGGTCACTGTCTGTGCGGAGTCTGCACGTTCTTCCAGTGTCTGCGTGGGTTTCCTGCGGGTGCTCCCGTTTCCTCCCACAAGTCCCGAAAGACATGCTATTAGGTAATTTGGACATTCTGAATTCTCTATCCGTGTACCCGAACATGCACCAGAATTTGGCGACTAGGGGCTTTTCACAGTAACTTCATTGCAGTGTTAATGTAAGCCTACTTGTGACAATAAAGATTATTATTATTGAACTGTTGGTAGACACACCACACAATACATGACAGATGCGGTCAAACCTAATTCCATGGATTTCGCAACAGCCCAACCAGCCAATTGTCACAATGTGAGTCAGCCATCTCACTGAACTCTGTCTTTCTCAGGAGGGTTTCCAATCACCACATCTGAAGCTGTCACCTTGGAAGTGTCTCCAAAAGTTAAGTTGTTCCTACTTGGTATAGTCTTCATCAACAACCCAGACTGCAGAATTTCAATCTCAGCTTCCAAGATTCTTTCCCCCTGGATGTTGGAGTCACTCAAGCTTCACTTTTCATGCAGAATCTCAGCTCTTTGGCCAGGCTGAGCATAACCCCACTGCTCCAAAGGGCTACCTTTGCCCCAATGGCCCGCAGCACATGATCATCAACCTTTGGTTGCCTTCGGGATCTTCAGGGATTTTCTCGAGACCACTTTGCTTAAACTCTTCTCCCTGGGATTGTGTGTGTGCAGCATGGGGGCTGGTGCCTGTTGGTTCAGTTGGCTGGACAGCTCGTGTGGATCAGATTTGCGCATGGGGCCCAATCTCCAATTTGGCTGGACTGGATTTCGAATATGCCTCCTCGTCCCACCTACCTGTGGTACAGTAAGTTAGACCTTTGTTTTTTTAATATAAATTTTGAGTGCCCAATTCTTTTTTTCCCCCAATGAAGGGGCAATTTAGCATGGTCAATCCATCTACCCTGCACATCTTTTGGGTTGTGGGGGTTGTGGGGGTGAGACCCACACAGACACGGGGAGATTGTGCAAACTCCACTTGGACAGTGGCGCGGGACCGGGATCAAACCCGGGTCCGAGGCGCAGTGCTTGTTGTTGCATTGTCTCCGCCTCAAATACCTTTGCTGGGAATCCATTCCGTGTACCCATTCTTCTGTGAGGGGTCTTTTTCAGGATGGCAGCCGGTGACTAGTGGTGTGCCTCGGGTCTGTGTTGGGACCACAACTTTTCGCAATATATATTAATCATCTGGGAGAAGGAACTGAAGGCACTGTTCCTAGGTTTGCAGATGATACAAAGGTCTGTAGAGGGACAGGCAGTATTGAGGAAGCAAGGGGGCTGCAGAAGGTTTTGGACAAGCTAGGAGAGTGGGCAATGAAGTCACAAATGAAATACAATGTGGAAAAGTGTGAGGTTATGCACTTTGGAAGGAGGAATTTAGGCATAGACAATTTTCTAAATGGGGAAATGCTGAGGAAATCAGAAGCACAAAGAGACTTGGGAGTCCTTGTTCACGATTCTCTTAAGGTTAACGTACAGGTTCAGTCGGCAGTTAAGAAGGCAAATGCAATGTTAGCATTCATGTCAAGAGATGCTAGAATACAAGACTAGGGATATACTTCTGAGGCTGTATAAGGCTCTGGTCAGACCCCATTTGGAGTATTGAGGGCAGTTTTGGGCCCGTATCTAAGGAAGGATGTGCTGGCCTTGGAAAGGGTCCAGAGGAGGTTCACAAGAATGATCCCTGGAATGAAGAACTTGTCATGTGAGGACCGGTTGAGGACACTGTGTCTGTACTCGGAGTTTAGAAGGATGAGGAGGGATCTTATTGAAACTTACAGGATACTGCGAGGCCTGGATAGAGTGGACGTGGAGAGGATGATTCCACTTGTCGTAAAAACTAGAACCAGAGGACACAATCTCAGACTAAAGGGACGATCCTTTAAAACAGAGATGAGGAGGAATTTCTTCAGCCAGAGGGTGGTGAGTCTGTAGAACTCTTTTCCGCAGAAGGCTGTGGAGGCCAAATCACTGAGTGTCTTTAAGACAGAGATAGATAAGTACTTGATTAATAAGGGGATCAGGGGTTATGGGGAGAAGGCAGGAGAATGGGGATGAGAAAATATCAGCCATGATTGAATGGCGGAGCAGGCTCGATGGGCCGAGTGGCCTAATTCTGCTCCTATGTCTTATGGTGTTATGGTATTATGGTGAGTCTAAAAACATTTCTTCAAAGGCAGAGTCGGAAAATACACCCTTTAAACAATGCTGATTACATGCACTGCACTCTAAAGCAGTCTGGAATGCTGTTTGTCTTGGCAAACCAGATATGAGACAGTAAAAGACTGAGGAACTAGGCATATGGTCCAATTGCTTATTTCATGGAAGTGTTTAATCACTTGGTGACCTGTTCAGAACACATAAGAATAACATCAAAAACGAGTTTACCTTGGTTCCTTGACCTTGGTTTGCAAGAAACACCAATGTTGACAGTGTAATTTGTCACAGTGCACATGGTAACAATAAATAATACTTGTCACAAGAGTAGTTTACATACTTGCAAATGTCCAAAGCATTACTATCTATAGGTGTGAAAGCTGCCCAGTTGTAGCAGTTTTATTGGTGTGGGTGTTAAAATATTTGGGTGTTAATCACATTGCAGCATATCACAGTATTCTTTATTTGCTAGCACACTGCCCCTGAGGGAGTGCTTATACTTCTGCGTTTCCTGTTGAGATCAGCAAGTTTCGAGGTGTCGTAGTTATTGGGCTGAGTATGACTCGACGGGCTGAATGACCTTTTTCTGTGACTCGATGCCAAGCGTGAGGACAAGATTGTCATGAGGTGATAAGTGAGGCTGTTGGGGCCTTGAAGGAAGGGGCAATTATAGGAGTGCTTGAGCACCTTGGAGTTGACAGGTTGAGTTAAACAGAATTCAAGGGCTTGTCAGGCAGGAGAACAGCACAACTTGAACAAACTGAACAAGCATTCTAACCACGGAAAGGAATGAATTCTCTTTTGATACACTGAGTGTAGAGAAGTGTGATTATAAACGCTTGATTTGTTTGCATTGTAACGTTAGTAGGTACTGTGCATTTACCCATGGTGAGTGTATCTTTGTTAGACAGCAGCAATTTATCTTTTCTTACCAGAAAGTGAGGAGAGGGCTATTTTATCCACTAGGCCGGCTGCGGAGCTTGAAATGCAATGGTCCCAGCTTGAAATGGGACGGTCCCAGCTTGAAATGGTACGGGCCCGAAGTAAGTGACTATTTTGAAATAGGTTGTGGCCTTTCTTGTATCAAAATATTCCTGAAAAATATCGGATGTGTTTATTGTTTTTAAATTTAGCGTACCCAATTCATTTTTCCAATTAAGGGCAATTTAGCGTGGCCAATCCACCTACCCTACACATCTTTGGGTTGTGGTTGCGAAACCCACGCAGACACGGGGAGAATGTGAAAACTCCACACGGACAGTGACCCAGAGCCGGGATCGAACCTGGGACCTCAGTGTCGTGAGGCTGCAGTGCTATCACTGCACCACCGTGCTGCCCTCTGTAGCCACCTGAGTTGGCCAAGTCCTGATTTAAAATGGCGAACGGCAAAGGCTGAAGGGAAATTCAGCCAACACAGGCAGAAACCAGCAGGTGCAGGTTTGCTGTGTATTTAACTCTGCAAAAGCCCAGGCAGCATCGATACCAGCGACCATCAGCATAATAATGTAGCAGTCATCTACATACTAATGATCAATCCCCGGGAACAATAGCAACATTTGGGACACACAAAACTAATCCAGACTCCCCGGCGCCAGCAGGAGCCAACACAAAAGAGGTCAACGAACACCTCAAGACAGCCCATCGATTAGGGAACCGCTCCAGTATTGGAGAAATCGAACAAGCGATTGGAACAAAGTCCAATCACCTAGAACCAGGTATAGGGTCCGCCCCGAAAGGCGGGAAGCCCCTGGGGACTATAAAGGTTAAGCCCCAAGTTTAAATCGTTCTCCTTGACCAGGTCACTCAGCAACGCGAAGCAACTCCTGAGAGTGAACGGTCCAAGCTGCCACATCCCTGAAGTAAGTCTCAAGTTCGCTACGAGATAGGCGCTCCTAGCTACCAGTCCATACCGGCTTTGAATCCCGCAGTTTCAGATTCCGAACAAAAGGCCATTTGGTCCCCTGACCTGGTGGGCCAGTCCGAAGTTAAGTATAGGCCTGTTAGTTGTAGAAGTAGCTTAGACGTAGAATTTGTGCATGAGTAGCGATTACTGTGTATAATAAATGTGCTTTGATTTGAATCTTCCTAATCGGTGTGTTGAGTTATTGATCATTACTTGGACTTGAACCTCGTGGCGGTATCATAAAGATACCTGGCGACTCGAGAGCAAAGGTTATAAAACAGAGCCAATTGAACCAACCAAAAGTTAGCAACACCTCGGATGTATATTTTTGACGCTACAGAATTTCTGCCAAAATAGGCATGGCTATCAAATTGGAGAAGATAAAGAACAAGGACAGGCTAGAGGCAAGGTGATGTGCCATCAATGAACACAAGACGAGTAGTGAACGTAACTGAGGCTTTAATAAACTAAACAGAAAGCCTCCTGTCCTCTGATCCCGAACTGGGTCAGAGGCGGAGACCAGCCACCTTTATACCGAGCCCGAGGAGAGGCGGAGCCATCGGGCAGTGGTTTACCACATTACATGTAATACAGTAGCAGTTTATCACAATACACATATTATATACCACAGTGGTTTACCACACAAGGTAAAAGACAAGAACAAGATAATGACAATTCATTGCCATTATGATAATCATCTGCCTTCCTGTTTTTGCCAGCAAAGTGGATAACCTCGCATTTATCAACATTATACTGTATTTGCCATGCATTTGCCCACTCGCTCAGCTTGTCCAAATCACGTTGAAGCACCTTTGCATCCTTCTCACAGCTCATTCTCCCAAACAGTGTTGTGTTATCTGCAAATTTGGAGTTATTAAATTTAGTTCCCTCATCTAAATGATTAATATATATTGTGAATAGCTGGGGTCCTAGCACCGATCCCTGCGGTATCCCATTAGTCACTGCCTGGCATTCGGAAAAAGACCTGTTTATTCCTACCTTTGTTTCCTGTCTTCCAATCAGTTTCTATCCATCTTAATACACTGCCTCCAATCCCATACGCTTGAATTTTACACACTAACATCTTATGTGGGACTTTGTCGAACGCTTTCTGAACATCCAAATGAATCACATCCACTGGCTGCCCCTCATTAACTGTACTAGTTACAACCTTGAAGAATTCCAGTGGATTTGTTAAGCATGATTTCCCCTTCATAAATGTTGACTGTCCAATTCTACCATTGGTAGAATCTTTGAGAATGGATTCTCAAATTTTCTCCCCCACTGATGTCAGGCTGACTGGTTTGTAATTCCCTGTTTTCTCTTTACCTCCCTTTTTAAATAGTGGAGTTACATTAGCTACCCTCCAATCTGCAGGAACTGTTCCAAAGTCTATAGAATCCTGGAAGATGACCACCAAAGCATCCACTATTTCTCAGGCCTCTTCCTTAAGTACTCTGGGATGTGGATTTATTGGCCTTCGATCCCATCAATTACCCCAACACCGATTTCCTTCCTTTCCACCCTCTCACTAAACCCTGCGTTCCCCAACATTCTTTTTTTTTCCAAGTAAGGGCAATTTAGTGTAGCCAATCCACCTACCCTGCACATCTTTTGGGTTGTGGGATGAGACCCATGCAGACACGGGAGAATGTGCAAACTCCACATGGACAGTGACCCGGTGTTGACTTCTTTATTTCTATGTGAACCACAAGCTGTTTCTTATATTGACCGAATGACCACACAACCAGCATATTAGTCCAAAAGACAGTTTATTAACACTTGTTCTATATGCAATGATTCACGCGGCTTTGCACTAAACTAGACCTAATAAATAAGATGACCTTTACTTAACTTCCGGGTGACCAGCTCTGTGTGGGAGATAAGGCCTTTATCTGTGTCCACGTATGTCAGTTGGAAATCTTCAGGTTCGTCTCGTCTGGGCTCGTCCTTCAGGTAGCGGTCGCGGGTCCTTGAACTTAGCTGGTTAATATGCTGCAATTGGTCGCACATAGGCCGGTCCAAAAGAGACCGATCCCTATTGCGTAGGGCATCTTATCCTTCTTCTCTTTCACGCCCTTTTGGGTGGTCCTATCTCCAGCTCCAATGGATTGATAGGGTTTCAATCACCCTCATTGATCCTGGCCAATTAGGGGGCAGATACCTCGGTGGCTGGGCAGGTCCCAGCTATCATTGTCCTAGGCACATAGGCCTTTCCAAATAAGGTGAAGTAACGCCAGTTAGTCTGCTACTGCTGTAGCTCCTTGATTCAAACTCTATTGTCCTGGGGGAAATGATGATTGACTTTTAATAGTTACAAGTTTTGGTCAGGTCTGGCTTCTTTGCACAATACACAGAGGCTGTGTACTTGTCTGAGTCCAAGTTGACCACAATTCCCATGGTTCTTTGCAGGTGGCCATTTTAGATGGCTACACCGGGGTCGGGATCGAACCCGGGTCCTCGACACTGTGAAGCATCAGTGTTACCCACTGTGCCATCCTGTTGCCCAACACGCCTAGAATATTATTTGCATTCTTTTTGTGAAGACAGAAGGAAAGAATGTATTTAGTTGGTCAGCCATTTCTTTGTCCCCCATTATAAATTCCCTGGTTTCTGACTGTACTACATTTGTCTTCAGCAATATTTTTCTCTTCACATACCTATAGAAACTTTTACAGTCATTTTTTATGTTCCCTGAAAGCTTATTCTCATACTCTATTTCCCCCTTCTTAATCAATCCCTTGGTCCTCTTTGCTAAATTCTAAACTGCTCCCAGTCCTCAGTCTGCTGTTTTTCCTGACCAATGTGAATGCCCCATCATTGGATCTAATACTGCTTCTAATTTCCCTTGTAAGCCATGGTTTGGCCACCTTACACGTTTTACTTTTGAGCCAGAAAGAAATAAACAATTGTTGCAGTTCACCCATGTGCTCTTTGGATATTTGCCATTGCCTATCCACTATTGTCCCTTGAAGTAACGTTTCTCAATCCACCATAGCTGACTTGCGCCTCATACATCATAGTTTCCTTTATTAAATCCGGGCTACTAGTCTTAGAATCAACTACTTCACTCTCCATTTTGATGACAAATTCTATTATATTATGATCGCTCATCCCCAAGGGGTATCGCACAGCCAGATTGCCAATTACTTCTTTCTCATTTCACAATACCCTGTCTAGAATGGCCTGTTTGCTAGTTGGTTCCTGTAATAACCCCCTCTAAATCCACAGGAAAACCTGCTTGATCTCCCCATGGGGCTCATGGAGGACAAGCTGCCCTGCTGCGAGGTGGAGGCCCAACAGGGGGCTCATTAATTCCCCAAGGTAAAAACTGGCCCAGGAAGGAGCCGGCATCTCAGCTGGCAGGGACTTAGACTTTTGCTTAGTTGCTACATTTCCTATCTGTGGTAGGAAATAAACTTCTTTTGAGTGACCTTTTCGGGACTCCTCATTGACTATAACACTGGTGACGAAGATAAAATGGAATTACAGATAGCGCTGCTGGCCACTCAGGCTACGGCTGCTTCTCAACGCAAAGGAGCAAGGTTGTTGTGAGTAGCAAATAAATTTATTTTGACTTTTTCAGGATTCCTCATTGACTGCAATAGTTCCTCAACGTTTTTGGTCCAGAAAACCATCCCACATAGACTCCAGGAATTCCTCCTCTACGGTATTGTGACTAATGTGATTTGTCCAATCTATATGCAAATTTAAGTCATTCATAATTACAAATGTTTCTTTACCGCATGCATCTCTAATTTTCTGGTTAATGCCATTCCTAACATCAACGCTACATTTGGGGGTCTATATACAACTCCTACTAATGTGGCCTGCCTCTTAGTCTTTCCCAGCTTTACCCATACCGATTTCACATCGGAGCTAATATCGTTCCTCACGATTGCATTACTTTCTTCTTTAACCAACACTGCAACTCCACCGCCTTTTCCTTTTTTTCTGTCCTTCCTAAATACCTCTGGATGTTCAGTTCCTATCCCTGGTCACCCTGCAGCCATGTCTCCATAATCCCGACCATATCATACCCGTTTACATCTATTTGCGTGATCAATTCATTCACTTTATTGCGAATGCTCTGCGCATTAAAACTGTCTTTTTACCATTAATTGTCCCGTTCCCACTATTCTGGTGTTTGATTTCTCTGCCTGTCACTTTTCTTGTTTCCCTTATTGTCTTTTGTTCTTGTTCTTGATTCCCGCTCCTCTGAGTCCTTACATAGGTTCCCATTCCCATGCTATGTTAGTTTAAACACTCCCCAACCACTCTCGCAAATACTCCCCCTAGGGCATCAGTCGTGGTCGTTCCCAGGTGTAACCTGTCCAGTTTTTACTGGTCCCACCTCCCCCATAACTGGCTCCAATGATGCAGGAATAACCCTCACACCATCTCTTCAGCCATATATTCATCCGTTATGTCCTACCATTTCTATTCTGACTAGCAAGTGGCACTGGGAAATCCTGAGATCACCACCAATTGGCAGAAATGAAACAGGGCAGTCTACAGGAAAGCGAGTCTAACCGGTGCGAGAAGGAATATCTCCACTGCCAGATAGTGAAGGGTAAGACAAAGGAATGGAGGCTCCAGGAACTCTATGCTCGGAGTACAGAGCAGTGTAGGAAGCTGGAGGGGAAGTTCCGGGACATCCAGGCAGCGTACCGAGTGGCTCGCGAGGAAGTAGGGGACTGTGCTCACGGGCCGTGCCAGGCACGGATAACAGAGTTATCCTTACTTTAAAAAGTAAGGTCTTACTTTTCAACTTACGTCTGAGCAGCACGATAGCATAGTGGTTAGCACTATGGCTTCACAGCGGCAGGGTCCCAGGTTCGATTCCCAGCTTGGGTCACTGTCTGTGCGGAGTCTGCATGTTCTCACCGTGTCTGCGTGGGTTTCCTCCGGGTGCTCCGGTTTCCTCCCACAAGCCCCGAAAGACGTGCTATTAGGTAATTTGAACATTCTGAATTCTCCCTCAGTATACCCGAACAGGTGCCGGAATGTGGAGATTGGGGGATTTTCACAGTAACTTCATTGCAGTATTAATGTATGCCTACTTGTGACAATAAAGATTATCATTATAGCTCCCTATATTCTGTCTTTAGGACCTCAATCCTTCTTTTACCTATGTTGTTTATATCAATATGTGCTATGACCACTGGCTGTTCACACTCCCCCTCTAGAATATTCTGTGCCCGCTCCGAGACGTTTGTTTTTTTGGATAAATTTAGAGTACCCAATTATTTTTTTTCCAATTAAGGGGCAATTTAGCATGACCAATCCACCTAACCTGCAGATCTTTGGGTTGTGGGGGTGAAACCCACGCAGACACGGGGAGAATGTGCAAACTCCACATAGACAGTGACCCGGGGCCGGGATCGAATCAGGTCCTCAGCGCCTTAGGCAGCAGTGCTAACCACTGCGCCACCGGCCGCCGGCTCCAAAACATTCTTGACCCTAACACTAGAGAGGCAGCATACCATCCTGGAGTCTTGTTTGCGACAACAGAAATGCCTATCCATTGCGCCGACAGTAGAATCCCCTAAAGCTATTGCATTCCCACACTTTTTACTCCCCTGTGTAACAGAACTAACCGTGATGCAATGAGTTTGTTCCTTCTGTTTTCTCTGAGAGGTCACTCCCCTCAACAGTATCCAAAGTGGTATATCTGTTTTTCAGGGAAATGTTCATGGGAGATTCCTACACTGCCTGCCCAGCCCTTTTGCTATGCCTGGTGTTCACCCATTCCCTTCTTGCCTAAGGACTTGAGAGCATATGACCACCTCTCTATTCGTGCTATCCAAGGTACTCTCTGCCTTGTGCATGTCCCACAGTGTCCCCAGCTGCCCCACCAGCTCTGAAACTCGGGCTTCCAGTAGCTGCAGCTGGAGACAATTCCTGCATCAGACTGGCCCTGGGCACTGGAAAGGTGTTTGGCCTCCTACATGGAGCAGGAGGAGCACACCATGCCTTTGAGCTCTCCTGCCATGACTTACCCCTTTAAATTAAATCTTTGGAGGATGCTCAATATCAGGTAATATCAATTACTCTAGGGTCCTTGTTACTATACATAATAGCCCTTACAACCTATAAACCACAAATAGACTTTATAAACTATAAGCAATAAAAGTAGTAAATACTTTCCCCACCTATCCACTACTTACCAATCAGCTCTCTCCTTCGTAGCCTCTACTGCTACAGTTGGGTAAGCCATTCTCTGAAGATTTAAGAAGTTGGAAAGCAAAGAAAAAAGCAAAAAGCACCATGTTCTCCATTGCACCAAATTCCCACTGTGCTCCAAATTCCCGATACCCACCCTCACTTTGGCTGTGTCTCACCCCTCTGGCTGTGTGCTCTTTCCCATTGCTCGTGCACAAAGCTCACTGTTGGCAAATCCCAATTTTAAGAAGGCACCAATTGAAAAAGGGGCAACGGATCAAAACACAGCACTTCAGGTGCTGCTAAAATCTGTTAAAGTGCTGCCAAGGGTCTAAGCTGGAATTGAAGTAACTCATTGGCTCCAGGACACTCCCTAGTCAGCAACAGGAAGATGACCTTTGAAGATTAATGCTCAGTCATGTCTCTGTCCAATGTTCCTGCAGAGACGTTTATGAGGGAAAAATGAGTGATGCTGCTAAAGTGGTGATTATCCTGGCGTACGGGCAACAGCAACGCCGGAGAAGGAGGACACATCGGTTCCAGGCTGGGCAAAGGGAAGAGGCTCACCCTGATGAGCAAAGGCCAGTGGGGCCCCATCAGATGCCAGAAGCTGAGGCTCACAGAGCCTCAGAGAATCTGGCCAGACCAAGGGTGTACAGAAAAAACATGTCATACCTCCAGGTGAGACAGAGACAGTGCTTTTGATGCTAGTGATCTAGTGACTCATCTGTTACATTCTCATGGGTGCGTTGAAGCCACAGGAACTGGGGAATATCTATTGCCAATGGTTCTCTTAGTCACTACTGTTCTGAACATCTTCGGGAGTTTCTCCTTCCAGGGCTCCACTGGGGACTTTAGAAGGATCTCTCAAGCTTCTAGGCACAAGTGCGTGCAGGAGGTGTCGGATGCCTATTTACCAAGGCACACATTTACCTAACGTTCTCTTGAGATGAAGGCAGCCAACCAGGCAGCCAACCTGCCAGACCACTGAGCTTTGCTGCTATTTCCAGAATCCCGTAGGTGAGGGTGCCATTGGCGGCACTCCATGTGCTTTAAGAGTTCCCTAGCAGCAGTCACTCCAATTCAGCAACAGGAAAGGTTCCACTCTTTCAATGTGCAACTCACCTACAACACATAATGCAGGTATGCCAGATACACAAGACGTTGTTGTGACCCATGCATCTTGACACATTCACAGCTCCCACAGATCTTTGAGGGACCTTAACATATCCATGGTTGGCTCCTTAGGGACAAAGGTTATTCTCCAAAGATGTGGCTGATGACGCCCATCCAATAGCCTGACACTGCCTCTGAGGAAAGGTATAACACTTCTCAAGCCTCAATACATTCATTGAAGAGACCATTGACATCCTGAAAATGCAATTCCGATGTCTGGATAGGTCAGGTGGCAATCTCCAGTACAGCACCCTGAGGGTCTCAAGCACCTTTGTGGCTTACACAGCCGAGCACTGCAAAGTGATGCTGTCTGGCCAGATGCTGAGATGAAGGAGTTGCACATGTCCTCTGATGATGAGGACATCAAGAGGGATGAGGACAATAAGGGTGAGGAAGTTGGGGGAGCAGGGGGAAGAGACCGTTGTACTGGCCAGACGAAGTAGGCACGTACGTGCAATGCTAATAGCCACCAGGTTCAAGGAGGATGATGACAATTAGCTATGATGATCCTCTTTGACTTATGTCCAACATGCTGGGTCTGTCTTATCACCTTAATTGCACTATTCCTCACCTCAGCAATCCACTTCAATCACTGAATGAGTCCTTCCACTTTTGTGCCACTATGTCCTCATCCGAGGGAGGTTGGGCAGCCTCGGGAGCGGCTGGTCTTTCTGTTATGTGATCGTATCTACAACAGGGTGCTTTGTGAGCACACCTCAGGAGGTGCAGCCTCTTCTAGCATTTTGCCAATATTCTACTGGCTATGGCAGCCGACAAGAGGCAGGAGCAGCATTGCTATCCTCAGAGCACTCGTGGCAGTATGCCAGCATTATGACAAGGTGCCTCACGAGGTCTCCCTCCACTTAGTGCACATTTGATTGTGTGAGTTTGATTGTGATAATGCAATGCGCTTTTTGGCTCAGTCCAGCTGATCAGGCAAGACAAGTGTGGATGCCTCCTCATCATACTCAGTCGTCATGGTGACTTACATCCTCAGTTACAATCATCTGACACTCTCAATGAAGGGTACAGGGCTGATGTTCACCTGACCTTTCCATTGACCTCAAACACTTCATGCGCACCAGATTCTGGTACCTGTGCATCAGTCTGGAACATGTCTCTGTCTCCACTCTCCAATTTTCCCCATTGCCCAGCCCTGACTTTCTGATCCCAAAAAGGCAGACTCACCATTTATCCTCCAATCTCCCATAGCGTGCATAATAAAGAGCACACATCAGCTGCTGTCCATCCTCACTCTTAGCCCATTTCACAGCCTGACATAAGCACATGGATGCCATTGTTAGTTCCATCTAACTATTCAGTCGGAGTATCTGGGAACTTGCAGACGGTGGCACGGTAGCACAGTGGTTAGCACAGTTGCTTCACAGATCCAGGGTCCCAGGTTCGATTCCGACTTGGGTGACTGTATGTGCGGGGTCTGCACGTTCTCCCCGTGTCTGCGTGGGTTTCCTCCGGGTGCTCCAGTTTCCTCCCACAGTCCAAAGATGTGCAGGTTAGGTGGATTGGCAGATTGGCCATGCTAAATTGCCCTTAGTGTCCAAAAAAGGTTGGGTGGGGTTACTGGGTTACGGGGATAGGGCAAGAGGGCTTAGGTAGTGTACGCTTTCCTAGGACTGGTGCAGACTCGATGGGCCGAATGGCCTCCTTCAGCATTGTTGATTCTATGATTCTCTGATTCTATGTCATTGTCAATAGCCATGTGGGAAAATGCACAAATCTCCTAGCTTGCAAACTTATAAACAGCTAGTAGGAGACGTCAGAACATAAACTTGCTGTTGACGTTCTCAACTCAGAAACATGGAGGTGGGAAGGTGGGCACTAATATAGGGTGCTGTCGACATTTGCACATAGACATTAAAGAATGCGGCAGGCAGACATGAGCGCAAACAAGCGCAGAGTTTGGGCTCATAGATAGATCACACAAGGCTAATGGGTGTCTTGCCTCTCCATTTCATCATCAATCAAACACACCGACCATTCTACAACGTGGAAGCATTAGGGAACTACATGAGCCTCCATCTTACACCATCATGACGGAGCATCACATTCAGATCTAAAGCAGGTCTCAGAGATGGATTGGGCCAGCACACTTTTCTTTGAGGCTTAGGCTTCATTGATGTTGGCACTGCTCAGACAGACACTCTTAGGAGATGGTTCTGCACAATAAAATAATAATCTTTAATAGTGTCACAAGTAGGTTTACATTGCAATGAAGTTACTGTGATAAGCCCCTAGTCGCCACGTCCCGGCACCTGTTCGGGTACACTGAGGGAGAATTCAGAATGTCCAATTGAACTAACAGCACGTCTTTCGGGACTTGTGGGAGGAAACCGGAGCGCCTGGAGGAAACCCACACAGACATGGGGAGAACGTGCAGAATCCACACAGACAGTGATCAAGCAGGAATTGAACCAAGGTCACTGGCGCTGTGAGGCAACAGTGCTAACCACTGTGCTACGGTGCCACCCTCATAAAAAGTGAAGCAAATATGTTTCAGTTATAACCGAAAGATGTGTTGTTAGGTGAATTGGACATTTTGAATTCTCCCTCTGTGTACCCGAACAGGTGCCGGAATGTGGCGACGAGGGGCTTTTCACAGTAACTTCATTGCAGTGTTAATGTAAGCCTACTTGTGACAATAAAGATTATTATTATTACATAGATACATATAGAACATACAGTGCTGAAAGAGGCCATTCGGCCCATCGAGTCTGCACTGACCCACTGAAGCCCTCACTTCCACCCTATCCCCATAACCCAATAACCCCTCCTAACCTTTTTGGACACTAAGGGCAATTTACCATGGCCAATCCACCTAACCTGCACGTCTTTGGACTGTGGGAGGAAACGGGAGCACCCGGAGGAAAATAGGGGACTAAAGGAAGTCTGGTTTGGTAGAACAGGGGACTAAAGGAAGACTTCAGTCTGAAGCACAATTTAGTTTGGTTGATGAGAAGCTGCCGTATGTGGGTCCTAGTGCCTTCGGTTAACAGTTTAAGGAAGTTGTACCCTTTCCGGAACCCACGCAGACATGTGGAGAACATGCAAACTCCGCACAGACAGTGACTTAGCAGGGAATCGAACCTGGGACCCTGGCGCTGTGAAGCCACAGCGCTAGCCACGTGTGCTACCGTGCTGCCCAATAAGATTAAATGTGTGCGCATGTTTACAAAAACTGATTACCTGGAATAAACTAGCAAACAACTGCAAAATGCATTGCAGTTGGTCAAATGTTCTGTCAGTCATTATCTTAATATCTACACAATAACACAGTGACTTGATTTCAGGAAGGGTATAACTTCCTTAAACTGTTAACCGAAGGCACTAGGACCCACATATGGCAGCTTCTCGTCAACCAAACTAAATTGTGCTTCAGACTGAAGTCTTCCTTTAGTCCCCTGTTCTACCAAACAAACAATGGAGAGCTGTAACGATCAAATGTGAAATCCTCAGTAAGATTAAGTTTTCCCCCCTCCCCCCCAAAAAAAATTGATCTTGATAATGCTGCACAGCATTTAAGGTGTTCAATGCGTCTTTGCAATAGGATTATTGTGGAGCCAGAGGCTCGGGCTCGAAGTACAATTAAATGTCTGAGGTTTAAAACCTAACAGGTGGGAAAACCTTTGATATCTGTGAGAACGACTGCGTGTGACCTGATCTGGGAGCAAGCCGCGAGATTGGAGAAGATAGAAGTGACAAACAGATGTAAGAATTGAGAAATGAAAAGTTAGAGAGTTTGGAAAGTGGAAGATCCGTACCAGCCTCCCCGAACAGGCACCGGAATGTGGCGACTAGGGGCTTTTCACAGTAACTTCATTTGAAGCCTACTTGTGACAATAAGCGATTTTCATTTCATTCATTTTTCATATGTTTACAGAGCCATAGGATAGTTCACCTTGAAACTTGGGAACCAGAGAAAATGATCACCACCCGGTGGTGACCCGGAAACCAATCATCACTATAGTTAGCTAATTAGTTCCTGCAAGGTTGCAGTCAGAATCAAATTAAATTAATTGTATGAAATTATCAATTTTAATACTGGAACACCATCAAATGATGGCTCTGACTGGGTGTTGGGAGATGGCAGGAATAAACAAGTGCCATAGGAATGACATGAAACAACTAGTCAGAGAGGCATAAACCATCCAGGGTTAAGTGAAGGAAAAGGGCGAGGCTGCGTCAATCCTTGTGACACACAAAACCATTTCCGCTGCTTCAACCAAACCTCAAGGCTGGTGGAGGTGTTTATTCATGGCGTGGTTTATTCATCCTGTGGTTCAGACTCTGCCAGCGCCGAGGTTTATGGTTATCTTTGTAATTGGACCATAGTTCTTGAAAAACAATTTTCAGTTCAACGCACTTTTCAAGTTGTTCCCACGGGAGTTGATCCTGACCATCAGCCTACAGTTTGGAAAGTGAAGCACTAATTTTTCCCAAAGCAATGCCGACTGAAAATGTATCGCCTTAATGGGCTTTGCTTTCTTGCTCCTTAATATTGCTGTAGATTTTACTGCAAACTGTACAGTCAATAAATAGGACAGAGGTGTAAAATGCCATTGTTACATGGCAAGTAAGCAAAGAGAAACTGCAAACTTCAAAGTAGAATAAAAGAATGAAAATATAGTGCAAGCTGTAAAAGCCCTGAGCCTACAGGTACTTGTACAATACCAAGAGATTCCATTTGTGCGTGATGTGAAATCGCATTATTTTGGGATGCTTGAAATTCAGGAAGGATCAAGGGCAATCAGGTTTCTGTAAAAGCATGAATTTCAATCAATGAAATCTCAGTCTGTAAGAGTTTTTTAAAAAAATGAAGCCCCCCACTTTGCGTGTCCTTTCGGTTCTATATTTGGACCATTATTTGCCTTTGGGAAAGTATCTTGTCCGACCTGCATGTCTTGAGATTGTGAGCTTGCTGCTTTTACCACCTGCACAGGAAACCTTAAGAATATGAGGATTTAACCATATCTATAGAATGCTTAAAGTGCAGAAGGAGGCCATTCGATCCATCGAGTCTGTGCCGCCCCCTCCGAAAGGGCACTCTACCGAGGCCCACTCCCCTGCCCTTTCCCCGTAACCTACCCTACACAACTTTGGACACTAAAGTGCAACTTAGCATGGCCAATCCACCTAACTGCACATTTTTGGACTGTGGGAGGAAACCGGAGCACCCGTAGGAAACCCACGCAGGCATGGGGAGAAAGTGCAAACTCCACACAGAT
This sequence comes from Scyliorhinus torazame, assembly GCF_047496885.1. Classification (NCBI taxonomy): domain Eukaryota; kingdom Metazoa; phylum Chordata; class Chondrichthyes; order Carcharhiniformes; family Scyliorhinidae; genus Scyliorhinus; species Scyliorhinus torazame. The sequence goes on from NC_092709.1 coordinate 30,185,277, forward strand.
AGTCACCCAAGGTTGGAATTGAACCCGAGTATTTGGTGCTGTGAGACAACAGTGCTAACTACCATGCTACCTTGCTGCCCTATCACATGATTGTAAATTAATTTTAATTATATATGATTTTACTGCTTGAAGTAGATTTTACAGTTCAATTTTTATTAAAAATGTCTCTAATCTTCTCTCCTTATCACTTGCTGATGTTAATTCCCCATAGATATAACTGTCCACCATTATCACATCCAAATGCTTGCAATCCATGTGTACACATTGACAGTGCTGGTGGACTATTTGACTGCAAAAGACATTTCCAGCTGAACCTGATCTTGCCCTCATCTTACATCTGCGCATCTACAGTTCCAGCAGAGGCTGTTGGATACCAACCTGGAGAGGGGGACCCTGGCTAATTCTCTCCATTATTCATGAGCCGTCATTTCACGCATGGTAGCACAGTAGTTAGCACTGTTGCTTCACAGCGCCAGGGTCCCAGGTACGATTCCCACGTGGGTCACTGCCTTGCGAAGTCTGCACGCTCTCCCTTGTGTCTGCGTAGATTTCCTCCGGATGCTCCAATTTCCTCCCAAAAGTCCCGAAAGACATGCTGTTAGGTGAATAGGACATTCTGGATTCTCCCTCAGTGTACCCGAACAGGCGCTGGAATGTGGCGACTAGGGGATTTTCACAGTAGCTTCATTGCAGTGTTAATGTAAGCCTACTTCTGACAATAAAGATTATTATTATTATGGCTAGGATCAGCTAATTCAACACAAACTGTGCATTGGGTCTGGTGCCTTCCTGATGAGTACGGTTCAACCGTTTTTAAAAAACCAATACTAACAGATCTCACTCAACTAAGTGGACGAGTAGTTTCGCTGTTCATCAAGCCCACCCCTTCAAGGAACTGCTCAAGGGTCCCAAATGAGGAAGTGGTTTAAACAGGCAAATTCAGGGAAGGATAGATGCTTGAAAACATTGCTATCAATCACAATAAGCATTCAGAAGAGCCAATCATTCAATGACTGGCATTATTTCACTACTTTAAAAAAAAAACTTCTTTGCCTCTCGAAGAATGTGTGGCAGTTTAAAATGTGACACCCGGACCTGCAGAACAAATGTGGAAGTTGAAACTTCGAATTGCAGACAGCCCATTCTTCACTTGCAAAATGGGTGGTTGTTTAAATGGGAAATGGAGTCCTACACTTGTTGTAAGACATTGACTGCAGCACTCATTGGTCTCTGCTGTGGCTTAGTTGGCAGCACTCTTACCCCTGAGACAGATGGTTGTGAGTCCCACTCCAGATACTTGAGTACAAAATCTCAGCTCTTATTCATCTGCAGCACTGTAGGAGGTGTTATCGTTGGATGAGACGTTAAACTAAAGCCTTATCTGCTTTCGAAAGTGGGTGCAAAAGATTCCATTGTGCTATTTCAAAGAGTGGGGGAATTACGCCTGGTGACATGGCCACATTCTTGGGCAATCCCTCAGGATCAAGGATGATTTGCTCCCACTCTGATTCAATGGGATCTGAAATGGCTGATATGTGCAAATCTGCAGACACTGCCGCATATGGTGCAGGTGGTATTGACGAGTTGGGGGGTGGGCTGTTCGGAGGTTTGTGCCCTCCATCTGATGCCTCAACTTCACCTCGACAAGTTCCTGACAAAGTCTCCCGATGTGTTCAGTGCCTTCTCAAATAAACCTTCTCCATTTCGGTTGGTCACAAGCCAGAGACTCCCATCATTCAGCGGGTGTGTTTGACCTAATCAGAGATGCTTTGAGGACATTCCTTAAGTGTTTCCTCTCTCTCTGGTCCCAGGAGCCTCCTGTAATGGCTGATTCTGAGTCGAGACGTTGCCTACAACATCCTGGCCAATGTTTATTTATCCCTCAATCAACATGAGAACAACAAATTTATCTTGTCATCATATTGTTGTGTGCAAATTGGCTGCTGTGTTTCCAACATTGCAACAGTGATGACATTTCAAAGAGTATTTAATTGGTTGTAAAGTGCTTTGGGACTTTTTTCCTTAAATGGATGGAGCATGCAACCACTTTCCCCAGGCATTAAGAAGCCTAGTTGGTGGGGCAGTACAACGGCGCAGTGGTTAGCACTGTTGCCTCACAGCACCGAGGTCCCGGGTTCGATCCCGGGTCGCTGTCCGTGTGGATTATGCACATTCTCCCGTGTCTGCGTGGGTCTCACCCTCACAAACCCAAATTTGTGCAGGGTAGATAAATTGGCTACGCTAAATTGCCCCTTAATTGGAAAAAAAAAGAATTGGGCACTTTAAGTTGAAAAAGAAAAAGCTTGGTTGGTGGTTTAAAGGCCTCACCCAAGAGATGATCTTATGTCTTTCTGATATTCATTCAACTCAACCCTATTTGATCCTTTCCAATTATCGCAACTAATGCTGACATGATAAAATCAAATATGATCAAATAAAACTTCAGCAACAGGTTAGACTACAACCTGAGTAACAATGCTGTTCAGTAATAAATATTTTTAACCATGTACAATCTTTTAACCTTGTTGTCATTATTCCACCTGAATAAACATTGGGTGTGGTAATGACTAGCTGCTTCTGTTGCCAGACTCTCTAGAACATTCCTACGCAAAATAACAAAAGCAACACAATAATAATTATTACCACATGCTTACTCCCATGAGAGGACCATCTAAAATCCAGTGATCAACATACAACAACCATCTTAAATAAAAATAAGAATTTTGTTTCCATCACTGTGCATGAAAAACTATTCCAAATATTGGTCATCAATAGTCATTTGTTAGTGCAGAACTTGAGTATTGCTGAAAAATTAGTCATGTCAAATCTTTTTATCTTACACACATCAGGACACTTTGCTGATTCATTCCCTACGGCAATGCCTTGACCAACCAAGATCAAGCTGCCTTGTTTAAATTCCAGCAATACTTGGCAGTTAACTGTCAATCACCATCACCTGGTGCATTATCTATGGCAACCCCTCTACCAATCATAATCCATTTGCCAACCAATCAGCACTCTCTTCTACCGTATAAATTGTTGTTTCCCGCGTATATTGGTATTCTTGAGAAGTGGCCTGATGGGTGCAAGACAAAAAACTTTGGCATTTCTCTTTTTTCAGCAACATTGGTCCCTACTTGTAAAAGTATTCTTCCTGACACCTGCCCTAAATTCTGCTTATACTGATGTTAACTTGCACAATTTGCAAGGTATATGCTGAATTAGCACTCCAAATTTACCTTATGTATCTTGTTTAATGTCTTCTATACTTCTATAAGTCCCCTTTCAGCCTTATCCGATCAGGGCCCTAATTTCTCATGTCTCCTTGCAACTCTATGTGAAGAACTGGCTTCTTTGTTCTTTTCTGTACCACCTCGAATTCACTTTCCTTGCGTCTTGGTGACCAAAACTCACCACAATGCTCAAGATATAGCCCAACCAGGACCAATATATTTTGCATTGACGTCTTCTGAATTATATTTAATCGATCTAGCCACATCAATTAAAAAGCTATTCATTTTATTTAGTGCTGCTCCACAGTGAATTGACACATTAAATGTTTTAATCTACTGTCACTCACAGGCCCCTTTGCATTACATCATTAGTCATCCATTATATACTTAGTGATATATTTCCCCTTCAAATGTATAGAATCATAGAATTTACAGTGCTGAAGGAGGCCATTCGGCCCATCGAGTCGGCACCAGCCCTTGGAAAGAGCACCCCACTTAAGCCCCACACCTCCACCCAAACCCCTTTATCCCCTTAACCCAGTAACCCCACCTAGCCTTTTTGAACACTTAGGGCAATTTAGAATGGCCAATTCACCAAACCTGCACATCTTTGGACTGTGGGAGGAAACCGGAGCATCTGGAGGAAACCCACGCACACACAGGGAGAACGTGCAGACTCCGCACAGACAGTGGCCCAAGCCGGGAACTGAACCTGGGATCCATGAGCTGTGAAGCAACTGTGCTAACCACTGTGCTACCGTGCAGCCCTCATCTTTGTCTTGGTCAAGTGCATCCTCTGTAGCACCTTGAAGTTGTCTGCATTGAATTTGATCTGCTTTTTCCAGATTATCTCCAGCTCCTTTTGTAGATCATTGCCTGTTTCCTCTGTTTGTCTCAAGTTTAGCATTATCTCTGACTGAAAACAAATTCCACTGCAGATCATCTAAAGACCATTCTTCTTGCCTATCTTACCGTACTTACTGACATCAGAAGCTTCGATTTTGGTGGTTGTAGAGGGTCGACTCTGGAATTCTAAGACCCACTTGTGATGAACTGTTACTGCCTTATCATCATGTAAGGTGATGTCCCCTTTAAGACCAGGCTTGGAACCCTGGGGACTCTGCCTCTGGCTCCGCCCATCTGGGAGCCATACATAAAGGCCTGCCTCATGGTCTGTATAGCAGTCAGCTCTCGTCCAAATCTGTAGCATAGTTATTAGCCTAATAAAGCCTTCTTTACAGTTTAACCTCTAAGCATCATTATTGAGGGTACCTCAATTTATTAGGCTAAACTAGATTCAGGATGGACGCAGGCCTAAAACCAGAGAAGCTCAATCTGGAAGCACGAACGCCGGAGGCAAAGGAAATTTTTAAATACTGGCTGCGGTGCTTCGAGGCCGACCTGGACTCCGCAGAGACTCCCATCCTGGGGCCACGCAAGCTGCGTCTACTCCACGCCCGGGTGAGTCACAGAATCTCTGCCACGCTCGAAAAGGCGACGATTTATGAGGAAGCGATTGAGTTGCTCCGCAAGCGGTTTGTCAAACCCGTCAACGAGGTGCACGCCCGGCATCTGCTCTCTACCTGCCGGCAGCGCTCGGGGTAATCGCTCGACGAGTTTGTTGAGAAACTCACCGCGCTGGCCAGGGACTGTGACCATCAGGATGTGACAGGGGAAGTCCATATGAACCTGCACATCAGAGATGCTTTCGTGTCCGGCATCCGCTCGACCTACATCCGGCAGCGACTGCTCGAAAACGGGGCAAAGACCTCCAGGAGACGCTAACGCTCGCCTCCTCGCTGGAGGTGGCCCGACATAACTTGGGTACGTACCCCGCGGACTCTGCCAGCCCCCCCCGGACTTCCTCAGACTCGCCCGTAGTACAGGCCTGCGCCACGCGGCGACCCGCTCACCATGGGGGCACACCTTGCTACTTCTGCGGGCAGGGCCAGCACCCACGCCCACGCTGCCCAGCCCGCTCCGCAATCTGCAGCGACTGCGGGAAGAAAGGGCACTTTGCGAGGGTCTGCCTGGCCAGACCCAGGGGCCAGAAAAACAAAGAACTGTCGGCCCGAAAATCAGACTCTCAGGCCCGCAGGCCTCGCAATGCTGCTGCGCACCGACCCGACACGTCCTCTTCTGACGCGTCATCAGCCTCGTGCGAATCATGGGAGCGGCCATCTGGTTGGCGGCCATCTTCTCGACCCGACACGTGCGACCAACGGCAGCGGCCATTTTACGACTCCGACTACCCGCGACTGGGTGCGATCACCCTCGATCAAACTCGGCCAAAACACCTGCAGAACTCCATGATGCAGGTCCAGGTCAACGGGCACGACACTGCATGCCTCTTCGACTCCGGGAGCACGGAGAGCTTTATCCACCCTGAAACGGTAAGGCGCTGCTCCCTACGCACCCATCCCACATCCCAAACCATAGCCCTCGCATCTGGGTCCCACTCGGTACAAATCACGGGGTACTGTATTGCGGATCTCTCGATCCAGGGTGCCAAATACACCCGTTTCAAATTTTATATCCTCCCTAACCTCTGTGCCCCCCTGCTGCTCGGACTGGATTTCCAGTGCAGCCACCGAAGCCTGACACTGAAGTTCGGCGGACCCTTGCCCCCCCTCACGGTGTGCTGCCTTGCGACACTGAAAGTCGCACCCCCCTCGCTATTCGCTAACCTCACTCCCGACTGTAAGCCCGTCGCCACCAGGAGCCGGCGCTACAGTGCCCAAGATATGGCTTTTATCAAGTCAGAGGTCCAGCGTTTACTGGGAGAGGGGGTCATCGAGGCTAGCAACAGCCCTTGGAGAGCGCAAGTTGTGGTAGTCCGGTCCGGGGAGAAGAAACGGATGGTCGTGGATTATAGCCAGACCATAAACCGATTCCAGCAGCTTGATGCGTACCCCCTTCCTCGCATCGCGGAAATGGTAAATCGGATCGCCCAATACCGAGTCTTTTCCACGGTTGACCTCAAATCTGCCTACCACAAGCTCCCCATCCGACCAAAAGACTGCCCCTATACTGCCTTCGAAGCAGCCGGCCGGCTCTTCCACTTCCTCAGGGTCCCCTTTGGTGTCACAAATGGGGTCTCCGTCTTTCAAAGGGCGATGGACCAAATGGTGGACCAGTACGGTTTGCGGGCTACATACCCGTACTTGGACAATGTCACCATCTGCGGCCATGATCAGCAGGACCATGACGCTAACCTCAAAAAGTTCCTCCAGACCGCCCGAGCCCTTAACCTGACCTATAACGAGGGCAAATGCGTTTTCCACACCACCCGGCTGGCCATCCTCGGCTATGTCGTGGAAGACGGGGTCCTAGGTCCCGACCCCGACCGCATGCGCCCCCTTAAGGAACTCCCTCTCCCCCGCAGCCTCAAACAGTGCTTGGGGCTTTTCTCCTATTACGCCCAGTGGGTCCCCAAATATGCGGACAAAGCCCGCCCACTCCTAAAGACCACCATTTTTCCCCTCTCGGCTGAGGCTCAATTGGCCTTCAACCGCATCAAGGCCGACATCATCAAGGCCGCCATGCACGCGGTGGACGAAACCATCCCTTTCCAGGTAGAGAGCGATGCATCAGACATCGCCCTGGCTGCTACCCTCAATCAAGGAGGCAGACCAGTAGCGTTCTTCTCCCAAACCCTCACCGCCTCCGAGATTCGACACTCTGCAGTCGAAAAGGAGGCACAAGCCATTGTGGAGGCTGTGCGGTGCTGGAGACACTACCTCGCCGGTAGGAGGTTTACCCTCGTCACGGACCAACGGTCGGTCGCCTATATGTTCGATAACACGCAACGGGGCAAAATAAAAAACGATAAAATTTTGGGGTGGAGGATCGAACTCTCCACCTACTCGTACGATATCAAGTATCGTCCAGGGGAGCTCAACGAGCCCCCAGATGCCCTGTCCCGCGGCACATGCGCCAACGCGCAGGAGGACCGCCTGCAAGCCATCCACAATGACGTCTGCCACCCGGGGGTTACCCGGCTCGTCCATTTCATCAAGTCCCGCAACCTACCTTACTCAACCAAGGAGGTCAAGGCCATGGTCAGGGCCTGCCAGGTCTGTGCGGAGTGCAAACCGCACTTCTATCGGCCAGACAAGGTTCGGCTCGTGAAGGCCTCGGGCCCCTTTGAGCGACTGAGCGTGGACTTCAAGGGGCCCCTCCCGTCCACCAACCGTTATGCCTATTTCCTCACCGTGATCGATGAGTTCTCCCGTTTCCCATTCGCCATTCCCTGCACCGACATGACCTCAGCCACGGTGATTAAGGCACTGCACAGCATCTCCACCCTGTTCGGTTTCCCTGCTTATATCCACAGCGACCGGGGTACATCGTTCATGAGCGATGAACTGCGTCAGTATCTGCTCAGCAAAGGCATCGCCTCGAGCAGAACGACCAGCTATAACCCACGGGGAAACGGGCAGGTGGAGAGGGAGAACGCGACCGTGTGGAAGGCTGTCCTTCTGGCCCTGCGGTCGAGAAATCTCCCAACCACCCGCTGGCAGGAGGTCCTACCCGATGCCCTACACTCCATTAGGTCACTCCTCTGCACGGCCACAAATGAGACCCCTCATGAGCGATTGTTTCTCTTCCCCAGGAAGTCTACCTCCGGGGTCTCGCTTCCACCTTGGCTGACGGCTCCGGGACCTGTTCTTCTCCGGAGGCACGCGAGGAGCCATAAAACGGACCCCCTAGTTGAAAAGGTCCGACTGCTCCACGCCAACCCCAGTTACGCCTACGTGGAGTACTCCGACGGCAGGCAAGATATGGTTTCCCTCCGGGATCTGGCGCCCGCTGGATCCTCCACCACAGACGCCCCTTCCCGCGCCGCTCCCCTGCAGGACCCGTCGCCCCCTACAACACATCCCCTTCCGGCCCTACCACCCGTTGGTGAGCTCCTACCGTGCGCCCTCCCTTGCACCCCCCCTTTACACACCCCGCCGGCGCCTGCTCCGCTACCCCCGGCCCTGCCTAGTTCCTCTGCCCCGACCCGGACCGAAGCTCCGACCGCTGTGCTCCCGGATGTGCCCTCAACCGGGACGTCCGTGCCCGCCGCACCACCGCCCGAACTGCGGAGATCGAGGAGGACGATCCGGCCGCCGAGACGGATGGACCTATGATAGCACTTCACCCCCGCCGGACTCCTTTTTAAACAGGGGGTGAATGTGATGAACGGTTACTGCCTTATCATCATGTAAGGTGATGTCCCCTTTAAGACCAGGCTTGGAACCCTGGGGACTCCGCCTCTGGCTCCGCCCATCTGGGAGCCATACATAAAGGCCTGCCTCATGGTCTGTATAGCAGTCAGCTCTCGTCCAAATCTGTAGCATAGTTATTAGCCTAATAAAGCCTTCTTTACAGTTTAATCTCTAAGCATCATTATTGAGGGTACCTCACCACTTAAACTACTGAACTTGCTTCATGCCTCATGGGACAACACAACCGGCAGTGCCTTCATCTGTGCCAGATGTCACTTCCATGGATCAGTACCTAGGGCCTGCCACGGCGGCTGAGCAATATGCTATTCTCATTACCAGCCTCTACCAATAGTCCCTGGTGATACTGAAAACTGTGGACCACAACTTTCAAACATTTGTCTTTGTGCTTGCTTGCACATACACGGTTCCTTTTGTGTTTCCAAGGCTTTGGAAACCACCTTATTGTACAAAAGTGGAAGAAATTCCGTCTGACTGGGAGCCCAGACTAATGCAGAATCACTTTGCCTTGAGTGGATCTTAAATGTCTCAGAAAGTGTTCTCCATTATTTTTTGTGAATTTCATGAAGTAAAGTAGAGACCAATACAGATGATGAAGTGTATTTTAGTGTTTTGAAAGTGAATTTTCAAAGCCTATAATCTTGCTCTGTTTATTGTTTGAGTACTTGTCATTCTTTAGTAATTAGAGGGTTAAATAAACATTGCCAACCATGCTGCTTGTACCTTGTATTTAATTGGTTGTGAGTCACAGACTAAAAGCATCTCCAGATTGCCAAATAGGGGATGGCGTGCACTCTTTTAAAAAACATTTAAAGTTCCCAATTCTTTCTTTTCCAATGAAGGGGCAATTTAGCGTGGCCAATCCATCTACCCTGCACATCTTTGGGTTGTGGGGGCGAGACTCATGCAAACACGGGGAGAATGTGCAAACTCCACACAGACAGTGATCCTGGTGTGCTCTCTTAACTTGCTTTGCGAATAGACACTCCACTCTCTGCCCTCCTCTGCACAATGCAGTAGGAAGCAGAATTCCTATTGATTGAGTTGGGATTCGGTAAATAGGATTCTGCCAGTAACTGAATTAAACATGAGATTCGGATCTTACTTGCTTGTTAGTTTCATCAATGCTCCTATGACTTGCCAACTCATTTTGAGGGATATTAGGTGCGCATTATATAATAGTTGTTGAAGCGGGAGATCCGGCAGGACCATTGTCAAGCACAGAAGGAGGCCATTCGACCCATCATCCCTGTTCTGGTTCCTTGAAAGAGCCATCCAATTAGTTCCATTGTTCTGCCCTTTCCTGATAGTCCTACATTTCCCCTTCCTGTTCAAGTGTATATCCAATTCCCTTTCAGAAGTTATTGAATCGGCATCAACTACTCTTTCAGTCACTGTATTTCAGATCATAACAATTCAGGGCAGCACGGTGGCGCAGTGGTCAGCACTGCAGTCTCACGGTGCCGAGGTCCCAAGTTCGATCCCGGCTCTGGGTCACTGTCCGTGTGGAGTTTGCACATTCTCCCCGTGTTTGCGTGGGTTTCGCCCCCACAACCCAAAGATGTGCAGGGTAGGTGGATTGGCCATGCTAAATTGCCCCTTAATTGGAAAAATGAATTGGGTACTCTAAATTTAAAAAAAAAAGATCATAACAATTCACCACATTAGATAAAAGTCTCATCTTGACTTCTTGGTAATTACGTTAAATCCTTTGGTCACTGACACTTTTGTCAGTCAACCAGTTTCTACTCATTCTACTCTCTCAGAATCCGATGTCATTTTGAACAATTACCTTTATCCTCCCTGTTCTAAGGGAAACGATCCAAGCTTCTGTACTATGCCCTCGAACCTCAAGTTCTATCAAAAAAATTAACAGATTAAAATGTTAATTTTGTTTCTGTTTATTTCTTGGATGGAACATCAACATACATGGTCCTGAACGTGAGCGTTGGAAACTCTGCACATGTCTCCCTGATCATTGCAATCGTTGTCCTCACTATCTGACTTGGACCCCAATTTGCATGGGTAAGAGCGTTTCCAATTTTTTTCAGGCAGGTACTTGGGACTGCCCAGCAGTTGGTCTCTATGAAGGCCACAAGAAGACAGTCGGGGTTAATGGGCAATAATCCTGCCAACTCCACTTCAGATCCTTGCCACCTCGTTGATGGTAATTTTCCCAAATGCAACTCATCTCCACTGAGTTCAAAGCTGGAACAAATGACAGCAACTAGATCGTATGATGATACGTATAGTCTTCACAAGTCACAAGATTCATTCTGCTGGATTACCACTGAGGCAGTGGAAACAATGTCTTACCACATGATATCGAAACATCTGATTTAACTCAACAGGCTGCTCAAGACGTGGGTGGATTATGTATCTTTCACCAGCTCAGCCAGACATTTTGGCAAGGTTGGAGACCTTCTTGAAACTGGTTCCATGCCGATGTGTGTGCCAAACCTGAGCTCCACCACCAATATAAAATGGAAACAAAACACAGGGCTGATGTCTCTTCATTGGAAACACAGGAGTGTACTTCACTAAGGTGTGGTTGCTGAAATATCGGGTGCAATCTGACAGCCTAGTTCACCCCGACTCGGGCTGCGATGGGGCTCGTAAATCTCGCGAGAGGCTTCTCGTGAGATATACGATGCTTGTTATACCTTGCGAGATCTAACTAGATCTGGGCTGGAGTTACCCAAAGCGCGCGATCAAAAGCCTTCGCCTTAGACTCCTCAGCCAGGCACCATTTACCACTGGTCTCCACAAATGTGAACCAGGCATAATGGCATTTGGGGGGGTTCTCCCAGGCGATGGGGAGCCCCCGGGTGGTTGAGCTCTGGATAGGGTGGTATCCTGGCAGTGCCAACTGGCCACCCTGGCAGTGCCACCTAGATGCCACCCTGGCAATGTCAGAGTGTCCACATGGCACAGGCAGGGGCACTGCCAGGTAGCAGTGCCAAGGTGCCCAGCTGGCATCATGCCCATGTTCTTTATTCCACTAATGGTGGCCATGTCTTCAGCTACCAAAGCTTTGAACTCCTGAATTACGTTACTAAACCTCTTTAGTACAGTGGTTATCACTGTTGCTTCACAGCGCCAGTGTCCCAGGTTCGATTCCCAGCTTGGGTCACTGTCTGTGTGGAGTCTGTACGTTCTTCCTGTGTCTGTGTGGGTTTCCCCCGGGTGCTCCGGTTTCCTCCCACAATTCCCGAAAGACGTGCTGTAAGGTGAATTGGACATTCTGAATTCTCCGTCTGGGTACCCGAACAGGCGCCGGAGTGTGGCGACTAGGGGATTTTCACAGTAACATCGTTGCAGTGTTAATATAAGCCTACTTGTAACACTAAAAAAAGATTATTATTATTACCTCACTCCTCCCCTTAAAAGTTAAGTCTTTGACCATAATATTTCCTATGTGCCACATTTTGTCTTGATTATGCTCTTACAAAACATCTTGGCATGGTTTATTATGCAAAGTGCTATATAAATGCATGTTGTTGATAACAATTCATAATATAAAGGAACTAACATTCTCTAAAATAGCATCACTTAAAATGGACTTAATGAATCCTCCAAAGTGTGCCAACTTTTAAGTGCACCTTTATTGTTCCTTGAACTCGCTGCTGCGGAGGTGGTGGAAGGAGGTACGATAGGGATGTTTTTAAAAAAAAAAAAAATTTTATTAAAGGTTTTCATAAAATATCAATAACAAAATGAGAAAGAAAAAAGAACCCAACAGGGTTAAGTACAAAACACAATCTAAAAAAGCAACCCCCCAAACCCATCCCCCCCTGTACCTAAATAATAAATTAACATTAACACCCCGACTTAAGACAACAGGTGTATACACCCCCTCAGACCCTTCCAGTGTAAATAACATAAACAAAAATAAAGTAAACCCCCACCCCCCCCCCACCCCACCCCCCGAGCTGCTGCTGCCATTGACCAATGTCTAGCGTTCTGCCAGAAAGTCTAAGAACGGTTGCCACCGCCTAAAGAACCCTTGTACCGACCCTCTCAAGGCAAATTTCACCCTCTCCAATTTAATGAACCCTACCATATCGCTGATCCAGGATTCCACGCTTGGGGGCCTCGTATCTTTCCACTGAAGGAGAATCCTTCGCAAGGCTACCAGGGACGCAAAGGCCAGAATTCCGGCCTCTTTCGCCTCCTGCACTCCCGGCTCCTCTGCCACCCCAAATATTGCGAGCCCCCAGCCCGGTTTGACCCTGGATCCTACCACCCTCGACACCGTCCTCGCTACGCCCTTCCAAAATTCCTCCAGCGCTGGGCATGCCCAGAACATATGGGTGTGATTTGCTGGGCTCCCTGAGCACCTAACACACCTGTCCTCACCCCCAAAGAATCTGCTCATCCTTGTCCCGGTCATGTGTGCCCTGTGCAGCACCTTAAACTGTATGAGGCTGAGCCTCGTGCATGAAGAGGAAGAGTTCACCCTCCCGAGGGCATCTGCCCACGTCCCCTCTTTGATCTCCTCTCCCAACTCCTCCTCCCACTTACCTTTCAACTCCACCACCGAGGCCTGCTCCTCCTCCTGCATCACCTGGTAAGTTTCCCAGATCTTCCCCACTCCCACCCACCCCCCCGAGAGCACCCTGTCCTGTACTGTGTGTGGCAGTAGCCGTGGGAATTCCACCACCTGCCGTCTGGCAAACGCCCTTACCTGTAAGTACCTGAAGGTGTTCTCCGGGGGGAGCCTCCAGCTCACCCAAGCTCGCGGACCTCCCTTCCACAAACAGGTCCCCCAATTTTTGTATGCCTGCCCTGTGCCACCCCGAGAACCCTCCACCTGTTCTTCCTGGGGCGAACCGGTGGTTCCCCCGTAATGAGGGCCACGCCGAGGCCCTAACTTCCCCCCTATGCCGCCTCCACTGCCCCCAAATTTGAGGGCCGCCACCACCACTGGGCTCGTGGTATACCTCCTTGGAGGGAGCGGCAGCGGCGCCGTTGCCAGCGCCCCCAGACACGTACCCACACAGGACGCCGTCTCCAGCCTCTTCCATGCAGCCCCCTCCCCCTCCATCACCCACTTGCGCACCATTGTCGCATTGGCGGCCCAGTAGTACCCACAGAGGTTGGGCAACGCCAGCCCCCCCAATCTCTACTCCGCTCCAGGAACACCCTTCTCACCCTCGGAGTCCCTCGCGCCCACACAAACCCCATTATACTCCTGTTAACCCGCCTGAAAAAAGCCTTCGGGATAAACACGGGGAGGCACTGGAACAGGCACAAAAACCTTGGGAGCACCGTCATTTTGATTGACTGCACCCTACCCGCCAGGGACAGCGGCAACGCGTCCCACCTCTTGAACTCCTCCTCCATTTGCTCCACCAGCCTTGTAAAGTTAAGCCTATGCAGGGCCCCCCAGCTCCTGGCCACCTGGAGCCCAAATATCTGAAACTCCTCTCCGCCCTTTTTAGTGGGAGCTCGCCAATCCCCCTCTCCTGGCCCCCTAGCTGAACTACGAACAGCTCGCTCTTCCCCATAAGTCCCCGAATTCCCTAAGCATCCTCATTACCTCTGGCATTCCTCCCACCGGGTCCGGCACATACAGCAGCAGGTCGTCCGCATAAAGCGACACCCTATGCTCCTCCCCACCCCGCACCAACCCCCTCCAGTTCCTCGACTCTCTCAGTGCCATAGCCAGGGGTTCAATCGCTAGTGCGAAGAGCAGTGGGGACAAGGGACACCCCTGTCTCGTCCCTCGGTGCAAACAAAAGTACTCGGACCTCCTCCTATTTGTGGCCACACTCGCCATCGGGACCTCATACAACAGCCTAACCCACCCCAAACCCCTGACAAACCCCTCCCCAAACCCGAACCTCTTCAGCACCTCCCACAGGTACCTCCACTCTACCCTATCGAAGGCTTTCTCAGCGTCCATCGCCACCACTACCTCCGCCTCCCCCTCCCTCGCCGGCATCATGATAACGTTCAAAAGCCTCCGCACATTCGCGTTCAACTGTCTCCCCTTCACAAACCCCGTCTGATCTTCATGGATGATCTGCGGCACACAATCCTCAATCCTCGTGGCTAAGACCTTCGCCAGCACCTTGGCATCTACATTTAGCAAGGAAATCGGTCTGTAAGACCCACATTGCAGGGGATCCTTGTCCCGCTTCAGGATCAAGGAAATCAGTGCCCAGGACATCGTCGGGGGTAAAGCCCCCCCCTCCCTTGCCTCATTGAAGGTCCTAACTAACAGCAGGCCCAACAGGTCCATATATTTTTTATAGAACTCGACCGGGAAACCGTCCGGCCCCGGTGCCTTCCCCGCCTGCATGCTTCCTATCCCTTTGATCAGCTCCTCCAGCCCAATCGGGGCCCCCAGTCCCGCCACCCGTCCCTCTTCCACCTTTGGAAACCTCAATTGGTCCAGGAAACGGCCCATCCCTCCCTCCTCCCGTGGGGGCTCGGATCGGTACAATTCCTCGTAGAAGTCCCTGCATACCCCATTGATGCCAACCCCACTCCGCACCACGCACCCTCCCCTGTCCTTAACTCCCCCGATCTCCCTAGCTGCGTCCCGCTTCCGAAGCTGATGCGCCAGCATCCGGCATGCCTTTTCCCCATACTTGTAGACCGCCCCCTGGGCCTTCCTCCACTGCACCTCCGCCTTCCTAGTGGTCACCAGGTTGAATTCGGCCTGGAGGCTGCGCCTCTTCCTCAACAATCCTTCCTCAGGTTCTTCTGCATACCTCCTGTCTACCCTCACCATCTCCCCCACCAGCCTCTCCCTCTCCCCTCGCTCCCTCCTCTCCTTGTGGGCCCTGATGGAGATCAGCTCTCCCCTCACCACCGCCTTCAGTGCCTCCCATACCATCCCCACTCGGACCTCCCCGTTGTCGTTGGTCTCCAAGTACCTCTCTATACGTCCTTGGACCCGTTCGCTCTCCTCCTCGTCCGCCAACAGCCCCACCTCCAAGCGCCATAGCGGGCGCTGGTCCCTCTCCTCCCCATCTCCAAGTCCACCCAATGTGGGGCGTGGTCCGAAATGGCTATTGCCGAATACTTGGTATCCTCTACTCTCGCTATCAGCGCCCTACTCAAAATGAAAAAGTCGATTCGAGAATAAGCCTTATGGACATGTGAGAAGAATGAAAATTCCCTAGCCCCCATCCTTCCAAATCTCCAAGGGTCCACCCCTACCATTTGGTCTATAAATCCCCTCAACACTCTAGCCGCCGCAGGCTTCCTACCCGTCCTAGACCTGGAGCGATCCAGTGCAGGATCCAACACCGTGTTAAAGTCTCCCCCCATTATCAGGCCCCCCACTTCCAAGTCTGGGATCCGACCCAACATACGCCGCATAAAACCCGCATCGTCCCAGTTCGGAGCATACACATTGACCAGTACCACCCTCTCTCCCTGCAACTTACCACTTACCATTATGTACCTACCGCCATTATCTGCCACAATGCTCGACGCCTCGAATAACACCTTCTATCCCACCAAGATCGCCAACCCTCGATTTTTGGCATCTAGCCCCGAGTGAAACACCTGACCTACCCACCCTTTCCTCAGTCTTACCTGGTCTGCCACCTTCAGGTGTGTCTCCTGGAGCATAACCACATCCGCCTTGAGCCCCTTCAGGTGCGCGAACACGCGGGCCCGCTTAACCGGCCCATTCAGTCCCCTTACATTCCATGTTATCAGCCGGATCAGGGGGCTACCCGCCCCCCTCTCCCACCGACTAGCCATGACCCCTCCTCAGCCAGCCACGTGCCCACACCCCACACCCGGCCCGTTCCCCACAGCGGCATACCCCCGTCTCGACCCACCCCACTCGCTCCAGCTCCTCCTTGATCTTAGCAGCAGCAACTTGATCCCCGCCCCCCTGCGCCCCCGGCTAGGACCCATCCTAGCTGATTTACTCCCCCTATTGCACTTCCGCAAGTCAGCTGACTCCTGCTGACCCCGGCCACTCCCGCCTCCCCTTCAACTCCTCCCATTGTGTGACACACCCTCCTCTCCCGCTCCCCATTCACAGGCTCTCCCCCTCCGTTCTAAGCGCGGGAAACAATCCTCGCTTCCCCGCCCCGGTCCCGCCCCCCCCCCCCCCAGTCTTCGGCGCGGGAAAAAAATCCCGTGCTCTCCACCTACCAGGCCCCGCCACCAACCAAAACAGTGCCCAACCCGCCCCATCCACCCTCCCCAACCCGAAAGAGAAAAACACAGAGAAAAAGAAACCCAAAACAATGCAAAGGCCCCCCCCCCCCGAACCAAAAATAGGCATAACATATCCACCGCAGTCCCCAATCGCCCATCCCGACCCTCAGTCACGATAGTCATGTTTAAAAGGCATCTTGACAAATATATGAACAGGATAGGGATAGAGGTATACGGACCCCGGGAGTGCAGAAGGTTTTGATTTAGACAGGCATCATGATCGGTACAGGCTTAGAGGGTCGAAGGGCCTGGTCCTGTGCTGTACACTGTGCTGTACACTCACCTGGGTGGAGCCAGAGGGAACGGCTGAATCCCGCTAAAGCCCCAAATTGGGCTCTGTGCCAGGAGCCGGGTCGATCGCGAGTCAACCAACTCGCTACACCCGGAGCGATCTGGGGCACGCCCAGATAATGATAATGATATTTAAATGAGCCATTAGGCTCATTTGTATAATTAAATGCCGGATGCACCCGCCACCCGGGGGTCAACGGCCGCACCTGAGAGATATCAAACAGGCACGGTTTAGCACTGGTTTCCACAAATGTGGACCAGACATGATGGCACCTCAGGGGGTCTCACAGTTCATTAGAGACCCCAAGTGGTTGGGGACAGGGTAGAGTAGTACCTTGACACTTCCCTGGCACCCGGGCACCTTGGCATTTCCAGAACTGCCAGGGTGCCAGTGGAAATGCCAGGGTGCCAGGCTGGCAGTGCCAATGTGCCTGGGTGCCAGGTTGGCACGGCCAGGGGTTGGAGCCTTGAAGCCTTATGAAAGGGAGGGATATGAGGGGACATGAAAAGGTTGGGAGGCCTGAAAGCGGTGGGGGAGGGTCTCTGAAAGTGGGGGTGGGGGGGTGGAGGAAGTGTAGAAATCGGGACGGCCATTCAAAATGGTGCCCCGACCTGTGAAGAGCCAGTCCTGTTCACCAGTGTAGGAAATCTCTCTGAGTGTGGCCTCGACGGGAAGAAACTCCCCAAGCGCAAAAAAACGGCAAAGTGGCGGTGACTAACAGGATCAATCTTGGCGCTGCGGTAGCTGAGAAACATCATGCCAAACGTGTCCAAAACTGGACATTGATTTTGTTTTCCACTGAATTGCGTCCAGCATGATGGAACTGCTCTGTGACGGACATTTGGTACATTTACTGATATTATTTCATAATAAAAATGTTAATTTCCAAAGCAATCCTGGAGTCACAGTTGCCAGTTAGCTATTTTAGGAGGTAGAATAGCTGTGAAATTTGCCAGTGGAAGCAGATGGTTTCTTTTCTAATGTAGTTCATTTATTAATATGCAGGTGGATGGCCAACAGAAACACACATCAAACTCTTACAACTTTATCTGACCTGACAACCCTGCTAACCAACATTCCTAGAGTGTTAGCTCAAACTGCTTTGCTGACATATACATAAAAATCTAATATCCATACAGAATTCACATAATTTGCAATATTCTGCTCGACAGGCATTTCTCAACAGCGAACAATTTCTAATGATAGTCTCATATGTGGATACTGGAAGCAATAAAACACTAACTTGTGGTTTAAATGGAGCCAAACTGTATCAATTTTGCATTGACTGTTGAGAAAGGACTCTTTGTGGCTATGGATTTCATAGGCAGCTATCAGCGATGAGGACCACATTTCCTGTCTCACAAACGCCGTGCTCCACAATCACAATTCAGCAATTCTCGTAGAGAATGTATTTTTCCTGCTGAAGGGTAGCTCAATTACGGCACTTTTAGTAAACAATGTATTTTATTTCTGCGGTCTTCATTACTGAATAAATCGTGGAAATTCTGAATGAAAAGCAGTGCAGTTTGTAGACCGCAACCTAATAGCATTGACGGAAACCACATTTCTTTTTCACATGAGGATTGGCAATTATAATTTCCAAACGGGCGAAATGAAAAATTTGGAAAATATCCCGTCTGTAACTCTTATGTATGCCTCTCACTCCTGTTTGCTATACTCTTTCTGACTATTTTAATTCATCATCTTAAGATTTGCATGTTGTAATAGGAGAAAGCATAGCAATTCTATCTGTCCTCAGCATCATGTGTAACTCGATGCTGCATTCAACTCTCTCTCCCTTTCTGCCCCAGGCCTATGTGCCAATTTATAAAATGTGTAATTTTTTATTTTGTCGGTGCATTAGCTTCTTTAATTGCATCTGTTTTGAGTATGTGGTGTGTAACTGACACATGAAAACATTTTGGCAGGTGAGTGTAAGAATAAATAATCCTCTTTATTTAAACCCACAAAAGCTTGCTACTGTTGTTTCAAATTAACTACACACTCATAACGGGGTAGGGTGGAGCTGAGAAACACATGCCTTTCCAAAACCACACTGATTATGGACAATAAGGGAAGGGAATTGGGGGTTTCAGTTTATTACCCCTCCCCTGTCCATAACAGAGGATGTCAAGTGAAGCAGAGAGGGAAACTATCAGCTTATTTATTTTTATTTTTAAATTTTTTTCCAATTAAGGGACAATTTAGCGTGGCTAATCCACCTACCTTGCACATCTTGGGGTTGTGAGGGTGACACTCAAGCTGACAGGGGGAGAATGTGCAAACTCCACACGGCCAGTGACCCGGGGCTGGGATGGAACCCGGGTCCTCGACGCCGTGCGGCAACAGTGCTAACCACTGCACCACCGTGCCTTCCCATACTATAGGCTTACTTAAGATGGAATTAAGCCTGGAATGGTTGCAAGAGAGCAGGAAGTTTGAGGAGTACTGAAAGGTTTGGGTAGGGAATTGGGAGGGAAGAGCACCTGGGAGGGAAGAAGTGAAAGACGGGTGTCATGACAATAGAAGAGAAATGTCTCATAGAGACTAAGAGAAAATAAGAAAAATAAGAGGAAAAAGTGGAAATAGAAGTGATGGGCAAGGTACGGTGTGGAATCCAAAATGTGCACACGGATGGACACATGCAAGGAAGTGAACAGAAAATAACTTCACAAGATAATAATGGCAGCACATGATCAGAGAAATGTTCTGTCAAATCTGCCTATCCACCTAAATTCAGCAAAAGTAGTACAATTCTTGTTAACTGTTTTGCCTCTGTAAGTCTCATGAAAGAATGAGGCAATTATTATACTCTTGAGTTTGCCACATAGATAAAAGGTATGGGGGTGCCCACATTCCGGATTCTTTCAAACACGATCAGAGGTTTATTAAGGGATGTTGCCCCTACAATCTAAGATGGAGAACTGAAGCTTGCGAAAATACTCACTGCTGACGTCACTACAAATCACCTGCCACTTCACTAGCTGGGATGCATTCACTGATAAATAACACTGTTATGTATCTGGGAATACGTTCTTGCTGGTTCTGGGTCACATGATGTGTGGTGACGTCAGCAGAGTGTTTGGCGCAGCCTTTGAACAGATCACCATCTTGATTGTATGAGCAACGCCCTTAATACTTTTTAAACATGTTTTCCCGGGACCCACTTTTGCCAACTGGCCGATCTTCGTGACCCACGCTGGCCAACCTCTGCAACATACGCCACTTACCTTTAATGCGAGACGGGAGCCTGCTCGGTCCTCATGATCTCACTCCAATCAGGTTTACAGGAACAAAGAACAAAGAAATGTACAGCACAGGAACAGGCCCTTCGGCCCTCCAAGCCCGTGCCGACCATGCTGCCCGACTAAACTACAATCTTCTACACTTCCTGGGTCCGTTTCCCTCTATTCCCATCCTATTCATGTATTTGTCAAGATGCCCCTCAAATGTCACTATCGTCCCTGCTTCCACCACCTCCTCCGGCAGCGAGTTCCAGGCACCCACTACCCTCTGTGTAAAAAACTTGCCTCGTACATCTACTCTAAACCTTGCCCCTCTCACCTTAAACCTATGCCCCCTAGTAATTGACCCCTCTACCCTGGGGAAAAGCCTCTGACTATCCACTCTGTCTATGCCCCTCATAATTTTGTAGACCTCTATCAGGTCTCCTCTCAACCTCCTTCGTTCCAGTGAGAACAAACTGAGTTTATTCAACCGCTCCTCATAGCTAATGCCCTCCATACCAGGCAACATTCTGGTAAATCTCTTCTGCACCCTCTCTAAAGCCTTCACATCCTTCTGGTAGTGTGGCGACCAGAATTGAACACTATACTCCAAGTGTGGCCTAACTAAGGTTCTATACAGCTGCAACATGACTTGCCAATTCTTATACTCAATGCCCCGGCCAATGAAGGCAAGCATGCCGTATGCCTTCTTGACTACCTTCTCCACCTGTGTTGCCCCTTTCAATGACCTGTGGACCTGTACTCCTAGATCTCTTTGACTTTCAATACACTTGAGGGTTCTACCATTCACTGTATATTCCCTACCTGCATTAGACCTTCCAAAATGCATTACCTCACATTTGTCCGGATTAAACTCCATCTGCCATCTCTCCGCCCAAGTCTCCAAACAATCTAAATCCTGCTGTATCCTCTGACAGTCCTCATCGCTATCCGCAATTCCACCAACCTTTGTGTCGTCTGCAAACTTACTAATCAGGCCAGTTACATTTTCCTCCAAATCATTTATATATACTACAAAGAGCAAAGGTCCCAGCACTGATCCCTGTGGAACACCACTGGTCACAGCCCTCCAATTAGAAAAGCATCCTTCCATTGCTACTCTCTGCCTTCTATGACCTAGCCAGTTCTGTATCCACCTTGCCAGCTCACCCCTGATCCCGTGTGACTTCACCTTTTGTAATAGTCTACCATGAGGGACCTTGTCAAAGGCCTTACTGAAGTCCATATAGACAACATCCACTGCCCTACCTGCATCAATCATCTTTGTGACCTCCTCGAAAAACTCTATCAAGTTAGTGAGACACGACCTCCCCTTCACAAAACCATGCTGCCTCTCACTAATACCTCTCACTAATAAATAGGAAGAGGGCAGCACGGTGGCGCAGTGGTAGCACTGCAGTCTCATGGCGGCGAGGTCCCAGTTTCGATCCCGGCTCTGGGTCACTGTCAGTGTGGAGTTTGCACATTCTCCCCGTGTTTGAGTGGGTTTCGCCCCCACAACCCAAAGATGTGCAAGGTAGGTGGATTGAACAGGTTAAATTGCCCCTTTTTTAGAAAAAATGAATTGGGTACTCTAAATTAAAAAAAAAGATTTACGGAGGAGAGGGAAATGCGCATGCCACGTGCAGACTTCAACTAGTTACTTTGTGCCGTTTTCATCTTTGTGAGAAGGAAAAATCCATTTGTGTAGGTTGTCATGAAGGGCAATAGCAACAAAATGCTTGTTTTAATCAGCACTGGATACTCCTAGGCCATACTGCTCCAGAATGCTTATAGCCTCATGGGCTTTTGGGTGTGTTTAATGTGCTATCACAGGTCAGGTGAGGCAAAGGGCTGGTTTAGCTCAGTGGGCTGGACAGCTGCCTTTTGATGCAGAACAAGGCCAGCAGCGCAGGTTCAATTCCCGTACTGGCTGAGAATTCTGAATTCTCCCTCTGTGTACCTGAACAGGTGCCGGAATGTGGCTTTTCACAGTAACTTCATTGCAGTGTTAATGTAAGCCTACTTGTGACAATAAAGATTATTTATTTATTTATGTAGTTCTTTCATTTGGAGTCAGCTGTAAGTTAATAACTGACTCTGGGTTCACACCCTCAAAAGGAATTTTCGTCCCACTTCTTCCCTTTCAAAATCTGAAACTTCCCCTCTCATTTGCCAGCATTGCCCTGCCTATAACACACATGGGCTTTGCATCCTTATTTGTATTGGCACAATTGACAACACCATACCTTAAGAAATCATCTTTATACTGCTTTGTTTCCAAGTTATGTTTCTTCTTTGTAGTCTGTTAACCAGAGGCCATGGAGCTCTGTAAGGAACTAACACTAGCTGTGCTTTGTCCTGCCTTGGATAATCTACATTCCAGAGTACGTAAGGAAGTGACTCTAGACCTAATGGATGTATTGGTGGTCATCTTCCAAGATTCTATAGACTCTGGAACAATTCCTACAGATATAAGGGTAGCTATTGAAAAAGGCAGGTAGAGAGAAAGCAATGAATTATAGACCAATAAGCCTGGTGTCGGTAGTGAGGAAAATTCTTGAATACATTATCAAAGATTTGATAGCAGAGCACATAGAAAACAATGGCAAGATCAGACAGAGTCAACATGGTTTTTATTTTTAATTTTGAGTACTCGATTCTTTTTTTCCCAATTAAGGGGCAATTTAGCGTGGCCCAATCACTTAACCTGCACATCTTTGGGTTGTAGGGGCGAGACCCATGCAGACACGGGGAGAATGTGCAAACTCCACACGGAGAGTGACCCGGGGCTGGGATCAAACCCAGATCCTCGGCGCCATGCGGCAGCAGTGCTAACCACTACACCACCATGCCACCGGTCAGCATGGATTTATGAAGAGGAAATCATGCTTGACAAATCTACTGGAATTCTGGTACTCCAGTGTTTTTTAAAAATAAATTTAGAGTACCCAATTCATTTTTTCCAATTAAGGGGCAATTTAGCATGGCCAATCCACCTACCCTGCACGTCTTTGGGTTGTGGAGGCGAAACCCACGCACACATGGGGAGAATGTGCAAACTGCACACGGACAGTGACCCAGAGTCAGGATTGAACCTGGGACCTTGGCGCCATGAGGCAGCAGGGCTAACCACTGCACCACCGTGCTGCCCTTGGTACTCTAGTGTTGATAAAACTATAAAGAAGCTAACAGACTTCAATAAACTACTACAAATCATTCACTCTACAACAAAATCCAAACACAGTGGTCAAATTGATGGTATGGAAATGTTTTTACCAATGAACTGTCAGGCATTTCCCTCGAACGTTTTAGCCTCTTACGCCGAGGACCTCTCTGCACCAGCCCATGTCTTCTCTAACCTACTTATTTTTTTCATATAAATTTAGAGTACCCAATTATTTTTTTCCAATTAAGGGGCAATTTAGCATGGCCAATTCACCTACCCTGCACATCTTTGGGTTGTGGGGGTGAGACCCACGCAGACATGGGGCGAATGTGCAAACTCCACACGGACAGTGACTTGGGGCTGGGATCATTCTCTAACCCTGTGTTCTTCAAAGTTGGGGGCGCAACTCGCAGGTGGGTCGCGGGCGGGTGCCGGGAGGATCGCGGAGCCGTTTTCCGCAGCGCTCCCGATCGCGCAAATCCCCGCGCAGCAGCCGACTTTTCATAACGCCAGCTGCAAGCGGCCGCGAACATGTTAAAAAAAAAATTTGGCCGCATTGCGCATGTGTGCACAATGATTGGCGTGCATGCGCAAATGTGCATGAGCGCCGAAAATCGGGCATGCATGCGCAGTGCGGCCGCTATTTTTTTAACCGGTTGCCGCTTTTTGTTTTACAAGTTCTGTAGTGGTTTTATTCATTTATTTTATTCATTTAATTTTTATTTTTTTCATTTATTTTATTCATTTTATTTTTTTGACAAGTTTGAGGGGGTTTTAGTCATTTTTTTCTTTTTTTTTGCAAGTTCGGGGGGGGTTTTATTCATTTTTTTCATTTATTTTACTCATTTTATTTATTTATTTTTTTTACAAGTTCGGGAGGGGTTTTATTTGATAAAATTTTACAGGTAAAAATTCAGAACTTTGGACAGATGGAGACACCAGAAGGCTTCACCTTCGTCCAACAGGTTCCATTGGAGGAGCGTGTACGAGGGCTAAAGGGACCCAAAACCATTTCCTCCATTTTTGTCAGCAGCAAACAAGGTAAGAGAAAATGGTGGGTCGCGCAGGTCGGCCGGCGTGGGTCGCGAAGGTCGGCCGGCGTGGGTCGCGAAGGTCGGCCGGGTTGGGTCCCGAAGGTTGGCCGGTTGGTAAAAATGGGTCCCCGGAAAAAAAGTTTGAAGAGCACTGCTCTAACCTTCCAGATGAAGCACCTAAGTGATTTATTTTGGTGAGATTTCCCATGCTAATTGTCATTCCCACTAGTTCATGGCTATTCTAATTTTCACATACCATACAGCTTGAAGGATGGGTTATTAATTGCGTGACAGTTGATGCCAAGTGATATGAGTGAAAGGTACATTTAGGGCGCGATTTAAACACCACGCCGGTCAAATAGCGGGAAAGGCCATAATAGAGATTCACGCTGGGCGCACGTCAGTTTGGTATCTAACCAGCTCCCTTCATTTGGTGAGTTCCAGATCACGTCTAAATATGCCGAACATATCATTAACCTTCATTTCCATCTCAATAGCGAGATTGAAGTCGAATGTAACGGCCTCCCAGGAATTACCCAACTCCCCAGTGAGAAATCACATGGGCGTCGTTTAGTGCTCCTATTTAAAAATATGAAGCTATGCAATGGCTGCTGAGGGGATCTGAGGAGGTGAGTAACCCTTGAGATGTCCTGGTGTCAGGAGGGGGGATTCGTAAGAACTGGATATTGCCATTCTCTCCTTGGTGGAGGCCACTGTTTGGCCTCCAGTGCTTCCTCCTCCCTGACCACGCCAGTAGGGCCTTGGGGCTCTCCATGGGATGAGGGGGCAGCTAGAGTGAGCTCCAGAGGTCTCTGAATCATTTGGTTTTGCCAGCCATGGCGGCTCCCCATTGTCTGCACCATGGTGCCATCGCCCTCAACAGTGGACCTCAGTGACTGGGACATGCTCTGCAATGCCTCGGCAATGTCCACCTGCGCTGGAATATGATGTCAAGGCCCTCAGTCATGTTTGTCACAGACTAAGCCATGCCTTGGGCACCGCCACTGCTCCAGGCTTTCCACCGTTGTCGCCACCATTGCAGTGCTGGTTCTGTGCCATGCATTGTTGGCATCACCATCTGTGCCAGTAGCCTTTGGGACTCATCCAATCAGCTATTCACTGACTGGAATGTCGCTCACCCTCCTGAATCTCACGGCTGTGCCCCATCATCTGCACCAGCTCTGGAATAACCTTGTCCCGAGGCTCAGCATCTGACTGAGATTCAGTAGAGTCCTGGGATCCAGCAGACATTCGACTGCTGACTGCCTTGGATATTCCTGCCTCCAGCTGATGTGCATCAGCAACTGTGTGGCGCTCACCAGATTGAGCCCCAGAAACCTGTCCACTAATGTGGCCCACCGAGGTGTGTAATTCTGAGCTGGCGGAAGGTGTGGGTGATTGCAGTGATGCGTTGATGGCCGTCTACTCCGAGCTGGTCTCTTGGGTGGCGGGGGGGCGGGGGGGGGAATCGACTCCAGATGGTCCGGCCTCATCAGATGGAGATCCTGCGAGACAATAGACATGTGATCAGTGGGAGGGATGGATCAATTTGTCTGACATGAACAACTCACTTGAGACAAGTCATCTGGGTGAAGGGGCAGTGGGTCCTCACCCCTGTGGCGCGGGTCAACCTTGCTGTCGGTGACTGCTCCCTCCTCGGGCAACCCCCGGGGGAACAAGATGTCCCGTCCCGCATCGACATCATCCAGAAGCCTGGTCAGGTCGGCATCCCCAAATTGAGGCGCAGGTCTGTGCGCTGCCATGCTTGTATGTTGATTGGGAGTGAGAAATGTTGGATTCCATTTTCTTGGAAAGAATAACCCGCAGTTCAGCCTAATAGCAGTTTGTTAACTAGTATCTCACCACTTGCACTGCTTGAAGACTATTATCTAGCAGTCCTTTTGAAAGACAAAACAAAAAATTGAATTAATTTTTATTCACCGTGAACAAAAGGATTACTGTATAATGTCTGAACTGTTATCAAGAACTTCCTGTGAAACAGAGCACTTAGTAAAACTGTCTTGAAAGTTAAAAGCATGTGTCATTTTATATAAATGCTTGGGGAATACAACTGTACAAATATGCTTCCACAATGAAGGAACAATCTATAGTCAAATATTTAATTACCCTGATGGCAAGAATTTGGCCACTAGTTAATTATATAATAAGCCACATGTTAGAAATTAAAACTGAATTTGTTCAGTAAAAAATGGAATTGAATGGTGACTTAATGGTAGAGAGTAGGAATGGAAGCAATTAAGTCATAAAGGGCTAATTTGTAAATAATGCATAGTCTAACTGTCATAACTGTTCAATAAAATCTTACATCATTAAAGAGCCTGAATGAATTATGTAACGAAGGATTGTTTCCACTGAGTTCGGAAAGGAAATCTGCTGATATAGTAAAAATCCAGCTCAGACATTTTCAGAATATAATTGGCAAAGGGATAGTATAGCCTGTGCCTGAGGTATGTACGTATTGGATATTGTGCAATAATTGCAGCTACTTACCCAAAGCGTCTCCTCATGGTGCTTGCTGACTGCGACATTGGCTCATCAATTCCTACTTCAATGAGGGGGAAAATTTGACTGCTTCCTTGTGTGCCTGAGAAACAGGAGACGAGCAGCTGAAAATTGGAAGGGAGGGTGTCTTTGACACCCAAACTCCACTTAATTTGATTATTCAGACTGGGCCTGGAAATGGGCAAGCAGCCTAGCAGGACTGAAAAACAGGTTGGCTATAGGATTCCGATTGAAATTTAAACACAAATGGACTCAATTGTACAGGGCACATTAGTGAAAAGTAGGGCTGACACTCCATCTATTTACCATTAAGATTTAAAGTTTTGAAAAAGAAATAGAGCAAGTACAGAGTAGGGAGAGGGTGAATTCAAGTCAAATCAGTTACAGAAGGAGAAATAACTGGATTGGATCACGAGAGAGGAGAGGCAGAAAAATTAAAAATGTAAAGTTAGACATTGTTAAAATCTCCAACAATTGATTGCGGCCAGAATAAGATTGAACATTTGAAATTATTTCCATTCCGGGCCAAGGTCAACAATGGCTACAAGTTATTTAAGCTGTTAGTTACTCGAGTTAACTTTGTGTAGCAATTTTAATGGACGCTTGATGAGAAAACACAACAATTTCTTGCGGTAATGGGGAGGCTGCTTGTGCACAATTCACTTTGTGTCTCTTAATCCCCTGAATTAGCTGGCCGATTTGCACATGAGTCGGCCATTTACTCCCTCAAGCCTAAGAGGCAAGGGGGAGTAATTTAGCAACTGTGGAGGAGGCCAAAGAGGTGCTGCTGAGGTAGAGTTGGGTGTTGTCAGCGTAGATGTAAATATTACCACAATGGGCCCAATTATATCCTGCCAATTCAAGTATCTGCCCATCTCCCTTCATTCTGTCTCCTGACACAACCAAATTCCTCACTGGATGAATAGTTTGCCTTCAATCTCTTGAGCTTCAACTTCAGCGAACTGTTTTATGAGGGGTTTTAAAACTTTCTGCGATTCTGTATCATTAACATGAATAGATATTTCCCTATTCACTGCTTTCGTCACCTCTTCAGAAAATTCAATCAGGTTTGACAAGCAATATGCTTTGATCAGTTGAAAATCTTCAAGGTGTTTTGTCGCCTATCCTTAATTTTAATCTCCAGAACAAAGAAAGAACAAAGAAAAATTACAGCACAGGAACAGGCCCTTCGGCCCTCCAAGCCTGCGCCGATCCAGATCCTCTATCTAAAACTGTCACCTATTTTCTAAGGATCTGTATCCCTCTGCTCCCTGCCCATTCATGTATCTGTCTAGATACATCTTAAGTGACGCTATCGTGCCCGCCTCTACCACCTCCGCCGGCAATGCGTTCCAGGCACCCACCACCCTCTGCATAAAGAACTTTCCCCGCATATCTCCCTTAAAATTTCCCAGCAGGAGATATTAAGCAAACTGCTCTACAATTCCCTGGTTTCTCTCTCTCTGCTTTCTTAAATAGCAGATGAGACTCAGTTTCCCAATTCGACAATAGGATGGAATCTAAAAATACTCAGAATGTTGATTCAGGCAAGTAAACTAGTGCAAAGCTGCCAGGGTTCACAGCTGGATTTTCTGGGCATATCGAAAAACACTGTGTGCATTTTAAAAGGGGAAGTGTCATTCACGCCAGAAGATGGAGGGGCAAAGCCTAAAGATGCCAGCAATGCAAAGATGAGATAACAGGCGCCCTGGTCTCTGATTTAAATAAAATCAGGGCCCTCCCAAGCTTCAGGACAGCCGCCCACCATGACGTCCATACCCCCCGCCCCCCACACACACAAAAGGGGAACCCCACCCCTGGCACTGCCAGGCTGTGTTTCTCACCACCTGGAAGTTATACTTACCTCCGAGCCCCTGGCTTGGTCATCATGACTGGCTTTATTTTTGGAAACCAGAGTGTTTTGCGCCAGTGTGGCATCATGCTACCTGAGTAGGAGGCTAAAGCATGGAAGGATGTTACAGCATCAAGGCTGGTAAGTACATGCCGGTGGGAGGCATCTCAAACCGAGATCTCGCCAGTGCAACTATTGGCCCTCTGACTAGATTCAGCAGCCGTTATGTCTAGCGCAGCCACTAGATTGTGGCCATGGTTTCAAATTGAGATTACCTTGAAAAATTCAAGTTAGGGCAATTGCAATGTTGCCCTACTTTTACTTACACACTGGGACAGAATCCATCTGGTCCTGAGGGTTTGCCACTCTTTTCTTAATATAAATTGGGAGTACCCAATTCTTTTTTTTCCAGGGCAATTTAATAATAATCTTTATTAGTGTCACAAGTAGGCTTACATTAACACTGCAATGAAGTTACTGTGAAAATATCCTAGTCACCGCACTCCAGCATCTGTTTGGGTACACTGAGGGAGAATTCAGAATGTCCAATTCACGTAACAAGCACATCTTTTGGGACTTGTGGGAGGAAACCGGAGCACCCGGAGGAAACCTACGCAGAAACGGGGAGAATGTACAAACTCTACACGGACATCGACCCGGGGCCGGGATCAAACACATGTCCTTGGCACTGTGAGGCAGCAGTGCTAACCACTGCACCACTGTGCCTCCCCAGGGGATTTGTCACTCTTTAACACCATTATTTTCTTCATTATTGTTATTTTGCTTATGTTAATTTGGGTACGTTCCCAGATTCTGGTTTCCTTGAATGTGCAGCACACCAACCTCTTCCTCTATTGTAAATAGGGGCTGCTTTAGCACAGTGGGCTAAACAGCTGGCTTGTAATGCAGAAGAAGACCAGCTGCGCGGGTTCAATTCCCACACCGGCCTCCCCGAACAGGCGCCGGAATGTGGCAACATTCTGGCTTTTCACAGTAACATCATCGAAGCCTACTTGTGACAATAAGCTATTATTATTAAATACTGATACAAAGTGATTATTCAACATGTCTGTAATCTTTTTGTTTCATGGAAATTAATTATTAGTTTTTCCATCTGTTTCTCCAGTGCTTCCAAATCATATTTACAATATAGAGACCAGAGCTATTCACAAAATGGGAATTTTCCCATTGGAGACGGGAATTGCGGGTTGGGGATAATCCTAATGCCGTGATGCCGCCTTGATCCTGGCTGTGCTGGTGGACAGGACCTTCATGTCTTGCAGGGCAGAAAGGCCTTGAGATGGAGCTGAAACCAGAGGCTGAAGTGACGGCAGGCTAACTGAGGTGGCCAGGGTAAAAGGCCTGCCTCCGTTCCCAGGAAAACTTCGGCCTGGTTCTTCAATGGCATCAGTGGCTCATCCACAAAAGGTTAGACCTACAAATCTGTGCGATGCCCCTCATTTACTCTTGACTCCATCACCCCCCTCACCATTTTTAAGATCTTGTTGACTTGCAACGCTACTTTTAGTGGTTTGTCTATCTGTACCCACAGATCCCTCTGCTCCTAACCCACATTTCGGCATTTCTTTTCCAAGCCATGTGTAGCCTTCTTATTCTTCCTTCCAAACATACCACCTGACAGTAATCTAAATTGAAGATCATTTACTTTTATTTTCAAACTTTCTCCAATTAAGGGGCAATTTAGCGTGGCCAATCCACCTACCCTCCACATCTTTGGGTTGTGGGGGTGAGACCCACACAGTCACGGGGAGAATGTGCAAACTCCACACAGACAGTGGCCGGGGGCCCGGGATCGTTCCCAGGACCCCGGCGCCGTGAGGCAGCAGTGCTAACCACTGCGCCCCAAAGTTCATTGACAATTGTAGGCCCATTCTTCAAGTTTACCAATGTCTTGCTGTGCACATGTACTTGTATGTATGCATATGCAGACACAAAAACTTGAATATTGAACATTCAGATCCCAAAGGAACTGTGAATGAATGAAGTGTCCGGGGCTGGATTCTTCGCCCCGCCGAGCCAGATTTCTGCCCCGACTGGCCGGCGGCATTCTCCGTTGCGCCGGCCGATCCTTGGGGTTTCCCATTGTGGGGCAGCCCCATGCCGCCGGGAAACCCCCGGGTGCCGGCAAAACGGAGAATCCCCCCCCCGTTCTTTTCTACTGAGGAATACAGATCCGGAAGATCCCTGGTATAATTCCAGGTCTGTGCATCCCAGCTGGGATTGGGATAGAGTGGCACAACGATTGGACTCACGCAGCCCCTCTACAAAGTAGTAGAATGTCATGCACGATGAATAGTGACTGAGCTGAGGAACTGGATAGCATCTTGCTCCTTCAAAACATACCTCACAAATAGTTATTAACCGCAGCAGAGGAAAGAGCATAATGGAGGGAAAAGTATATAGTCACGCAAGGCAGTAAAGCAGTACATCTATTTTTAATGTGTTTAACAGTAGATTGCAATATTGTGCCTGACGATAGTATGCATTAAAGTGGATTGGTGATGCCATGCAGTGCGTTGGATTAGCCTTAGATCTGGATATTACAATTTCTGTTCATTAACTTAGCTCCAGTGTTCTTTGTTCCTGCCATTTCTTTCCAATAATCACATTCTTTCATTTGAAATCCATCAGGGATTAGAACAGAGAGGTGCTTAATGGCTGGCACCGACATGATGGGCCATGGGGCCTCTTTTTGTGCTGTAAAACTCTGTGGTCGAATTCTCTGGCCATTGGGAGTCACTATTCCTGCCGGCTGTGCACCACGCCCATGGATTTCCCGACAGTGTGGGGTAGTATCAGTGGTAAATCCCATTGACAAGCAGCGGGAGTAGAAAATCCCAACGCTGGCGAATGGCGCGCTGCCAAGGAACACGTGGCTGGGGCACTGGAGAACCCGCCCTCGGACTGTATGGCTCTCTGAGGCGAAGGTGCCATCAGAATCTATCAGGTTTGCTTTCTGAATCTGTGCTACAGCTAGTCCCTTACCTTCTGGCTGTACATAATAAGAAAACATGATTTTCATCCATTAAAGTTCATTTAGCGCTTCCGGTTGCGGCTATGCGGAGCTAAGCCGCACGATTCGGCAGCTCCCGCGAGCACGGACTTTCGGGCTCGATAGAACAGCCCCAACGGAACTTTTTTTACAGCCAACCCGTCGGGAAGAGAGGAGAGAGGTCCCCTACTAACTTGTATGGACCGGACCCGCAGCGAAACTGCCAAAAAAGTGGCATTGGAGCAGCGGGAGAAGAGAGGGAAAACAAGCAAAATGGCGGCGGCCGGGGACAAAGAGGAGATGCAGGAATTCATCAAGCGCCGCTTCGAGGAGCTGCGGAAGGAGATGGTGGTGCCTATGTTGGCAATAATTGAAGGACTTGGGACAACCCAGAAAGCCCATGAGGTGAAGATCCAGGAGATCCAGGAAAAAGTGAGTGAGAATGAGGACGAGCTCTTGGGCCTGGCGGTGAGAGTGGAGCGGCACGAGGCGCTACACAAGATGTGGGCGGGAAGACTCGAAGACCTGGAGAACAGGTCGAGGAGAAATAATCTGAGGATCCTGGGTCTCCCAGAAGGAGTGGAGGGGGGCGATGCCACGGCATATGCGGGCACAATGATCGGGGCTCTTTTGGGCGCGGAGGCCTCCCCGAGGTTGCTGGAGCTGGAAGGGGCGCACCGGGTGCTGGCGAGGAAGCCCAAGGCAAATGATCCGCCAAGGGCGATGGTGGTGAGATTTCACCGGTTTACGGACAGAGAGAGGGTCTTGAAATGGGCCAAGAAGGAGCGGAGCAGCAAGTGGGACAATGCAGAGATCAGAATATACCCGGACTGGAGCGCGGAGGTCGCTAAGCGGAGAGCGGGTTTCAACCGGGCCAAAGCGGTGCTGCATCGGAAAGGAGTGAAATTTGGAATGTTGCAGCCAGTGTGACTGTGGGTTACACATAATGGTCAACACCACTACTTCGAAACGCCCGAAGAGGCGTGGACCTTTATACTGACTGAAAAGTTGGACTCAAATTGAGGGTTTGTGAGGGTGGGGGGTGTTTGAGGTTTGATGTGTGATGGTTGTTGTCTATAGGGGGTCAATCACGCACAGGGAATGTTATATGGGCTGGTGGAGAGAGACAAGGCCGCGACAGGAGCTGCGCCAGAGGGGGAGGGGCAGGCTTTGGAAAGCGCGGGGTTCTTTTCCCGCGCGCGGGAAGAAAGGCGGGAAGGGGAACGAAGGAACGTATATTGATGGGGAGACTCCCACACCGGGGGGGTCAAAGGGATGGCGGGGGAAACTCGGGTCAGCAGGTGTCAGCTGACTTATGGGAGTGATATGGGGGGAGCAAAAAAGCTAGACAGGGATCTAGCGGGGGGGGGGAGGGGAGGGGGTGAAGGGGGGGGAAGGGGGGGAGGGGGGGAAGGGGGGAAAAAAGGGTTGCTGCTGCACTGGCCAAAAGGGAATGGGACACAGAATTGGCGGTCGGGACGGAGGTCCCCCGGCTGGGGGACTGGAGGGTGAGGGAGACGCGGACATGGGATTGGCCCAGAAAAGGAGATGGCTAGTCGGCGGGTGCGGGGGGGGGGGGGTGGTGAGAGCCCCTCCAATCCGGCTGATAACGTGGAACGCGAGGGGCCTGAATGGGTCGGTGAAGAGGGCTCGAGTGTTCGCACACTTGAAGGGACTGAAGGCAGACGTGGCTATGCTCCAAGAGACACACCTGAAGGTGGCGGACCAGGTTAGGTTAAGAAGGGGATGGGTAGGACAGGTATTCCACTCGGGACTGGACGCAAAAAAGGAACCTCGGGAGCACCGAGATATTCACCGACTGTACCCTACCCGCCAGGGAGAGTGGCAGCATATCCCACCTTTTAAACTCCTCCTCCATCTGCTCCAGCAGCCTCGTCAAGTTGAGCTTGTGTAGGGCCCCCCAGCTCCTAGCCACCTGGATCCCTAGGTACCGAAAACTCCTTTAATTGCCAACGCAAATAGCAAGGGGGAATGGGGGCACCCCTGCCTCGTCCCCCGGTACAGCCAAAAGTATTCCGACCTCCTCCGATTCGTGGCCACACTCGCCACCGGGGCTTCGTACAGTAACCTAACCCAACTAACGAACCCCTCCCCGAACCCAAACCTCCTCAACACTTCCCACAGGTACCCCCAGTACACCCTATCGAAGGCCTTCTCCGCATCCATAGCCGCCACTATCTCCGTTTCCCCCTCCACTGCAGGCATCATGATTACATTTAAGAGCCTCCGCACATTGCCTTCCCTTCACGAAACCCGTCTGGTCCTCGTGGATCACCCCTGGGACACAGTCCTCAATTCTGGTAGCCAATGCCTTCGCTAACAACTTCGCATCCACGTTGAGGAGCGAGATTGGCCTATACGACCCACACTGTAAAGAGTCCTTGTCCCGCTTCAAGATCAGCAAGATCAGCGCCCTGGACATCGTCGGGGGTAGGACCCCCTCCTCCCTCGCCTCATTGAAAGTCCTCACTAGTAGTGGGCCCAACAGGTCCATATACTTCCTGTAAAAGTCCACCGGGAACCCATCTGGCCCCGGTGCCTCCCCCGCCTGCATACTCCCCAGCCCCTTAGTCAGCTCCTCCAGCCCTACCGGTGCCCCAAGCCCCGCCACCTGCCTCTCCTCTACCCTCGGGAACCTCAGCCGGTCCAGAAAATGATGCATCCCCTCCATCTCTGTCGGGGGCTCAGACCTATACAGCCCCTCATAGAAGTCTCTAAATACCCCATTTATTCCCACCGCACTCCGCATCGTGTTCCCCCCTTTATCCCTAACTCCCCCAATCTCCCTCGCTGCCTCCCGCTTCCGAAGCTGGTGTGCCAGCATCCGGCTAGCCTTCTCCCCGTATTCATACACCGCCCTTTGCGCCTTCCTCCACTGCACCTCCGCCTTCTTGGTAGTCAACAGGTCGAACTCGGCCTGGAGGCTTCATTGCTCCTTGAGTAGTCCCTCCTCGGGGAACTCTGCATACCTCCTATCTACCCTTAAAATCTCCCCCACCAACCTCTCCCTCTCTCTCCTCTCCTTCCCCGCCTTGTGGGCCCTAGTGGAGATTAGCTCTCCCCTAATCACCACCTTCAGCGCCTCCCAGACCACCCCTACCTGCACCTCCCCATTATCGTTAACCTCTAGGTATCGTCAATGCACCCCCAGATCCGCCCGCTCACCTCCTCATCCGCCAGCAAACCCACCTCCAGGTGCCACAGCGGGCGCTGGTCCCTCTCCTCCCCTAGCTCGAGCTCAACTCAGTGCATGGCATGGTCTGAGATGGCTATGGCCGAATACCCCGTGTCCTCCAACCTCGGGATCAGGCCCCCCAGTACTTCTTTGGTCCTGATCAGGGCCCCAGCTCGTCTACCAACCCCCTCTTGGGAACGTCGGTCCGTCCAAAAAGCGCCTCATCCCCTCCGGTCCTGTGGGGGGTTCCGAGGTGTACAGCTTGCTATAGAAGTCCCTAAACACCTTGTTCAGCCCTACCAGGTCCCCCACCAGGATTCCCTCCCCGTCGACTACCTTTCCTATTTCCCTAGCCGCTTCTCTCTCTCTTAGTTGTTGTGCAATCACTCTGCTAGCCTTCTCCCCATGCTCGTATATTGTGCCCTTTGCCCTTCTAAGCTGCTCTACGGCCTTCCCTGTAGACAACACCCCAAATTCGGTCTGCAGCCTCTGTCGTTTCCTAAGTAACTCTGGCCTCGGGGACTCTGCATAGCTCCTGTCCGTCTGCAAAATTTCCTTAACCAGTCGGTCCATTTCTGCCCTGTCTGTCCTGTCCCTATGGGCTCGGATTGAAATCAGCTCCCCGCTCACCACTGCCTTCAGCGCCTCCCAGAGCACCGCAGCTGAGACTTCTCCAGTATCATTTACCTGCAGGTAATTATGCATGCATTTCGTCAGCCTCTCACGCACCACCTCGTCCACCAGCAACCCAGCTTCCAGCCTCCATTGTGGGCGCTGAAGGCTATCTTTGCAAATCAATCTGCAGATAAACCCAGTGTGGAGCATGGTCCGAGATGGTAATTGCCAAATATTCTGCACCCGTCATCCCTGCCAGCAAGTCCCCACTCATGATAACAAAATTGATTCGGGAATACACCTTGTGGACGTGAGAATAGAACGAAAACTCCTTCGTCGACTGCCGACTAAATCTCCATGGGTCAGCTCCCCCCATTTGCTTCACGAACCCTCTCAATTCCTTTGCCATCGCTGGCACTGTCATGATATTTAGATCAGCATATCATGATGCAATCAAACACACACTGGTGGACATGCAGTAGGACCAACCAACACACACATAACATCGCAGTCAATCACCAGTGAGAGCACACGCACTATAAAAACAGGGGACACTACAGTTCCCGCTCATTCCCGCAGCAGCCAGCTCAGAGCACCGAGCTCAAACATTCACCATGTGCTGAGTGCCTCACCCAGACAGTAATAGGACAGGGTCCACAGATTAGCTGGTAATGCACGTACCCAAGTTAGCAGTGTGCTGTCACAGTTAAGTAGTTAATAAAATTGAGTTACACCATCTCCAGCCGTGTTGGATCGTTTGTACATCAGAACTCCCAACACAACAGGCACCCTACCCATTTCTGAACACGACCGGTCCAGGCCAGGATCAAGAACTGTGTTAAAGTCCCCACCCATGATCAGTTTGCGTGAGTCCAAGTCAGGGATCTTCCCCAGCAGCCTCTTAACAAAATCTACGTCATCCCAAATAGGGGCATATACGTTGACCAGGACTACTCTCACCCCCTCGAGTTTACCCCTAACCATAACAAATCTGCCACCCCCGTCCACAACCGTGCCCTCCACCTCAAATTGGACCCGCTTGTTGATCAAGATCGCAACCCCCCTGGTCTTAGTGTCGAGCCCCGAATGGAAGACCTGACTAACCCAGCCTTTCCTTAATCTGACCTGGTCAGCCACTTTCAGATGAGTCTCCTGTAACATGACTACGTCCGCCTTCAAAACCCGTAAATGCGCGAACACACGCGCCCGCTTGACTGGCCCGTTTAGCCCTCTAACATTCCAGGTGATCAGCCTGGTCGGAGGGCACCCCCCCCCCCCCCCCCCCCGGACCCCTTTGCCGATCAGCCTTCTCCGGCCAGCCCCCAAGCCATGTGTCATGCTTCCTTTGGCCCGCCTCCTGGCCGCCTCCACCTCTGACCTCCTCACTGTTACCATGCCCAATTTCCAACATCGTCAGCAGACCTACTCCACCCCTCCCCCCCCTAGCAACACCACCCTATTACCTAACCCCTGACATAAACTAGCTGAATGAACACCCCCCCACCTGGCTTCCGTTGACCAGCCCACCCAGCTAGCCTGGTGGCTCCCACTTCCGGCGCCAGCGAGTCTCTCACCTATTGTTCCTTGACTCCCCTCCCCCTGGCCCATCCACATCACGTCCCCAAATCAGCCCTGCTTGCACAAATACTCTAAACAGGACAGAGACAGCCCCAACAATAGTGCAATTTAAGTCATATAAAACAAAATAGCAGGCACTGTCAACCATTCCTATCTGAACGCAGAAAGAGATCGCAAAAATTCCCCGAAAAACACCCCCCACATCCGACCCATTCTAACTATTCTCTTTTGCTCACAAAACTCAAACACAAAAGCGAAAAAGAGACATGAAGAGAAAAAAGACACAAAACACATAAAAACCAAGATACAAAAGCATGCAAAAACATGCAGGCATCTCTCAGAAACAAGAGAGTAATAATTCAAAGTTCCAACACGAGTCCAAGAGCCCTCAGCTCGGGACCAGCCCTTGCCTCTCTGCAAAGTCCATCGCCTCCTCGGGTTCCTCGAAATAATGGTGCTGGCCCTCGTGCGTAACCCCAGTCGCGCCGGATAGAGCAGCCCAAATTTCACCTGCTTCTTATATAAAATCTCTTTAACTTGCCTGTAGCCTGCCCTCCTTCTGGCCACCCCTGCGCTCAGGTCTTGGTAAACGCGCAGGGTGCTATTTCCCCACTTGCAGCTCCGCATGCTCTTGGCCCATTGAAGAACCCGCTCCTTATCCAGGAACCTGTGGAAGCGGACCGCCATCACTCGTGAGGGACCCCCCTTGCCGCGGCTGCCTCAGCTGCGCTCTATGTGCCCTGTCCACTTCCGGCGGGCGAAGGAACACCTCATTCCCCAGCAGCTTCTGCAACATATCTGCCACATACGCGGCAGCAACCAGCCCCTCGGCCCCCTCCGGGAGGCCAACGATTCTTAAATTCTGCCGGCGAGACCTGCTCTCCAGGTCCTCCAGCTTTTCCAGGAGCATTTATTGTTGGTCTCTCAACCTTCAAATCTCCATGTCCGCCACCATTTGAAAGTCCGCCTGCTCCTCCACCATCTTCTCCAGCTCCTGGACCTTCTCAGCCTGGGCATCCAGCCTTTTCTCCATTCGGTCAAACGATTTCTGGAGCGGTTCCAAATGATCACGTGCTAGGAAGGTCCCCTGCATAACCTGCAACAGGTGCTCAATTGTCGGCTGAGCTGGCGGTGCCTGGGTATGGACATCGGCCATATTGGTTTCCCTCTCAGCCTCTCCTTTGCCCTTGCTTGTCCACTTCTTCAGCTGTTTGCGATCCTTCCTACTTCTTAGTTCCATACACCTCTGTATGGATTCAGTGCCTGAATGCTATTACTTTCCAATCCAGCGCTTAAAAGCGCAACAAAGTCAGGGGAAAAGGTCCAAATGTCCGACCGGAGCGGGAGCCACCAAGTGTGCAACTTACTCCCTCATAGCCGCCACCGGAAGTAACCCAAAAGAATAGTTAACAGTTCCCCTGTTTGGCTTGTTCTGGGAGATCAGTCATTGTGGTCCCGGTGGAGAATGGACCACTTGGATTGTAGTTCCGATGGGTTTAAGTAGCTAAAGTCAGATATCCGGAATCGAACCTGGGACCCCGGCACCGTGAGGCAGCAGAGCTAACCCACTGCGCCACCGTGCTGCCCTGATATCAGGGTTGTTGCAGCATTCCCTCAAAGAGATAGATGAATGTTCAGCAGGCCGCAAAGCTAGGTACTTGTGGCCTTCATAATCAGGAGGTTAAATTTGTTTACAGGTTTACCTTGGAGTTTTCCTGTATTCCTGCAGAGGCTTCCGGAACTGTCTTTTATATTTTAAAATCAACACTAATAAAGTGGCTGAGGTGGCTGTCAAGAGTCAGGTCACCTTACAACTTCAACATAGACTACCTCGTATTGAAAATGAATCATCCTGGGTGAGGGTGGGGGGGGCTTCCCCTTGAATGAACATGCCAGCACCCTTTGTAGAATTCACATCTGCAGAATTAAAGCACTTCTAGACACTATTTATGTCTCCAGGTTTTCAGTTTAAACAGAACAAGCTGATAAGACCAGTTATCCGCATGTTATATGTAAAAGACCACCATTTATCTCCTATTATGTAATGATGCCTTTGGATTTCCAAAACCATTCCAATTAGACTTGACATGTTTTACAACTGCTGCCACTTGTGGCTATCTTCTGCAGACTGCCTGGGTCTTTTCTTGATCCTTAGCTCAAAACCTGATACCTCCAGCCAGTTTTAGTCATATGACCAATACCAGTATTGTCTAACATAACTTGTGGATGACTAGTCTTGTCAGCTTGCTTTGTGTGAATTATAAACTTGGAAACATAGGCTGGCATTCTTCTGCTGTTCCCTGGTGGCAGGATTCCCTGGTCCCGCCGGCAGTGCACCCCCAATGGTTTTCCCAGAGGCGGCGGGAGCAGAGAGTTGCGCTGCCAGAGAATGGCACGCCGCCTCCCGCTGCCGAGAAACACGTGGCTGAGAGGCCGGAGGCTCTCGTCCATAAGGTCTTGAAGTCCGTTGATTCTGAGTTTGGAGTGAACAATAGCGGCTGTGAATTCTACAAATGCTGACTATCACGTCTATTCAACGGGAAGTCCCTGGATGTCTTAATTCAGAAATTTCCAGAAGCTTGAGATAGCCTCTGTTGAAGTTGCAAGGTCACCTGACTCTTTACGGCCTTCTTAGTCACTTTATTAGTGTTTATTTTAAAATATATATATTTTTAAAATTTAGAGTACCCAACTCTTTTTTTTTCCAATTAAGGGGCAACTTAGCATGGCCAATTTATCTACCCTGCACATCTTTTGGGCTATGGGGGGTGAGACCCATGCAGACACGGAGGGAATGTGCAAACCCCACAGGGACAGTGACCCAGGGCCGGGATCGAACCCGGGTCCTCGGCGCCTTGAGGCAGCAGTGCTAACCACTATGCCACCATGCTGCCCCGTGTTTATTTTAAAATATAAAAGCCAGTTCCAGAAACTTCATTAACTGTTTTTTGTTTCTTCTTTTTTTATAAATTGAGAGTTCCCAATTCATTTTTTCCAATTAAGGGACAATTTAGCCTGGTCAATCCACCTAGCCTGCTCATCTTTTGGGTTGTGGGGCTGAAACCCACGCAGACACGGGGAGAATGTGCAAACTCCGCACGGACAGTGACCCAGAGCCGGGATCGAACCTGGGATCTCGGCGCCGTGAGGCTGCAGGGCTAACCCACTGCGCCACCGTGCTGCCCTAACTTCATTAACTGTTAAGCACTTTGAGACACCCTGACATTCTGAGAGGTGCTTTAGAAGAACGATTCTTACTTTGATTGATCCTTATAAAATATTTGGGTATATTTGAAACATAACAGAATTGTCACAGCGCAGGAGGCTGGTCAGCCCATCAGTTCTCCGACTGTGTTCCAGTCCTCTGCCATCTCCCTGTAACCCTGCACATTCTTTATCACTCATTATTTTTCAGGGCCTGCCGATCTTCCTGCCAAAGGCATTTTTCAAGGAGGTCGAAAAGATGATTACCTCTTTAGGACTGTGTATGTTGTTGGTGATTATGTATGGGTGGATGGTGGATTCCTGACTCCTTTCCTTTGACGTTTCTATTTAAAATGTTGGGGGTTGTTTGGGGGTTGGTGGGAGGGGGGAACTGTTGGCCAGGGGATTGCCATTGTATTTGTTACCGTTGGTTGTTGGTGGGTGTACATTTGGATGAAAAGGGGAAAAAGGAGAATAAAAATATTTTTTTCAAAACCCTACACATTACTCCCATTTAGATAACAATCTAATGTCTTTTGATTGCTGCGACTTGACCTGCATCCACCATACTCTCAGGCAGTGTATTCCGGACGTTAGCCACAGGCTGGGTGAAAATCCATTTTCTCACGTCGCTTTTGTTTCTTTTGCAAATTACTAGAAATCTGTGCCCTCTCATTCCCTTTTATTTTATAAATTTAGAGTACCCAATTCATTTTTTCCAATTAAGGGGCAATTTAGCGTGGCCAATCCACCTACCTTTCACATCTTTGGGTTGTGGGGGTGAAACCCACGGGGAGAATGTGCAAACTCCACACAGTGACCCCGAGCCGGGATCGAACCTGGGACCTTGCTAACCACTGCACCACCGTGCTGCCCCTGCCCTCTCATTCTCGACCCTTTCACAAGAGGGAACAGTTTCTCCCAATCTACTCTGACCAGACCCTCCATGATTTTGACCACCTCTATCAAATCTCCTCCCAACCTTCTCTCCAAGGAAACCAGTCCCAATGTCTCCAATCTGTCTTTAGAACTTATGGTCCTCATCCCTGGAACCATTGTCGTGGATCTTTTCTGCCGTCTCTCTAATGCCTGCACACCTTTCCTAAAGTGTGGCTCCCCAGAACTGGACATAATACTCCAGCTGGAGCCATGGTGTCTTATACAAGTTCAACATAATCTCCTTGTTCTTGTACCTGTGTGCTTTATGAACCACTCTCAACTTATGCTGCCATCTTCAATGACTTATACACATAAACACCCAGGTCCCTCTGGCCTTGCACCACCTTTAGAATTGTAGCCTTTAGGGATGTAACCTCTCAGCTCCAAGGTAGTGTAACAGGGGGGTACCCCACAGATGAGCGGGGGAGTTCCCCACCCAGCCCCACTTGGAAGTCCTCAGGTAAGGTGTGCCATGGCAATTGTCCGGGAAGTACAAGCTTCCAATGGGGAAATGACCTGCGCTGGGAATCTCTGAAAATTACAAACTGAAATTGGTTCCCAGTGTTCTACATCAATAGCTACCTAGAAAAAGTGAGAAGAATTAAAACTGCTTCTAGCTTCCTCTATTGTACAGATGCCGCCCCCCCCCCCCCCCCCCCCCCCAAGAACTCCTCCGGACTTCCGTGAACCCCAGCGGGATTCCCTCATCCCTCAACTTCCCCCGCCAAGGGTCTACCCCCACCCCTCCGAATCCCCAGGAGATTCCTCCCATCCCCATGAATACCCCCCCCCCCCCCGACAGTACTCCCCTCCCCGCCACCCCCATGGGAGTCCCGATTCCTGAATTCCTTGGACAGCACGGTAGCACCAGTGGATAGCACTGTGGCTTCACAGCGCCAGGGTCCCAGGTTCGATTCCCTGCTGGGTCACTGTCTGTGCAGAGTCTGCACGTTCTCCCCATGTCTGCGTGGGTTTCCTCCGGGTGCTCTGTTTTCCTCCCACAGTCCAAAGACATGCAGGTTAGGTGGATTGGCCATGATAAATTGCTCTTAGTGACCAAAAAGATTAGGAGGGGTTATTGGGTTCCGGGGATAGGGTGGAAGTGAGGACTTAAGTGGATCGATGCAGACTCGATGAGCCAAATGGCCTCCTTCTGCACTGTATGTTCTATGCCAGCAGACTCCGCCTACACCACTCACTATCCCCACATGGAAATCCCTCAACCCTCGAATATCCGGGGGACTCCCCCACCCACTGACCAGCCCACCTAATAGTTCGCCCAGAGACATGCCCTAACTGACCCAGCGCAACCTCTCCTCCGCTAATTGCCCAACCCTAACCCCCTCCCAACTCTTCAAACTCCACCCACCGACTGTCTGGCCCTCGCTCCCTGGTGGTCCAACCTCCTTGACTAACTGAAGCCCCCCCGACCACCCAACCCCCTCCCCAACTTCCTCACCTTCGCCCTTCCAATCCTAACCCCTAATTTCTAACCACTAACCTTTAAACCCACCTGATTTTCAGCAGGTAATGCCATAAAAAGGGGGTGTGACCTCCTTTGACAGAAGGCACCCAGAATGCACTGCCCTGCACAGTTCTTGCCCGGCCTGAGTTGGAAGGTCAGATGAGAAAGGATCAGAAAGATTTCAAAGTAACAGGGAAGAGCGGAGTGGTAATTCAATTCACCAACTTGGCTATGTCCTTTTGAAGTTCGATATGATCCTCCTCACAGCTCGCAATGCTTCCACGTTTTGTATCATGTGCAAATTTTGAAATTGTGCCCTGTACACCAAGGCCTAAGTCATTAATATATATAAGGAAGAACAAAGGTCCCAACACTGACCCCAAAATCATTAACATTGTTCTATAACTTATCTCTTTGTAAAAAGTATACATTTAGGAGCAACTTGGAGGGATTATTAGTCTTAGCACAGAGCCTCACATTTAATGGTATTGCAAATTAGAAAATTAGGAGAAATTGTCAATGCTCTCAATTTTTCAACTGCAGCATTGTATTAATGTCAATGGCTCTGAAAATCATTAGGCCAATAAAGTGGATGTGCAGATCTGTGTGATTTATTCTTCTACCAGCAATCCATTTTGGAAGCACAGCCTCTCAATAGTGTTATCATGAGGCAAATGATACGAGGGAACTGAATTAATGCTGTTATTGCAATGGTGAACAAAGCTTTGAGATCTCGACATACGCTCCTGCAACTCCAGCCTCTTGTGAATCCCCAATTTTCAGCATTCCAACATTGGCGGCTGCACCTTCAGTTATCGAGAGGCAAAGTTTTGGAATTATTGCTTAAGTCCCATCTTTTTGTCCGAGCTTATGGTCATCTGGACTAATATGTCCTTATGTGGCCTGACGTCAAATTTTGTTTGATAATGCTCCTGTGAAGTTGATCGGGACAGTTTATTATTTTACATCGGAACATAGGAACAGCCCTTCAAGCCTGTCCTGCCATTTAATGAGATCATTGCTGATCTGTTGCCCATATACCTGCCTTTGGCCCATATCCCTTAACATGTTTGCTTAACAAAAATCTATCTATCTCAGAC
Source organism: Scyliorhinus torazame (assembly GCF_047496885.1). Taxonomy (NCBI): domain Eukaryota; kingdom Metazoa; phylum Chordata; class Chondrichthyes; order Carcharhiniformes; family Scyliorhinidae; genus Scyliorhinus; species Scyliorhinus torazame. Next base: position 30,229,144 of record NC_092709.1, read on the forward strand.
TTAAAATTGATAACGGATCCAACTTCAACTACTGTTTCTGAGAGTTCCAAACCTTTGCCACCCTTTGAGTGAAGAAGTTCTTCCTAACATCTCTCCTGTTAAGTAATGGGTTAAGAGACATTCCAATTAGTTGTCTCATTTATGTTAAGTATCCAATAATTGACACTGATATGTAAAGGGGCTTCAGGTGGCCTTTGTGTCAGGTGATGTGATGACAGTATTTTGTGCAGAATCCGTTAAAGTGTAATAAAGGTGTTTGTGGAAAAGTAGCAGAACCTTTGACTCTTTATACAACAGCAGCTAAACATCTAACATCCTGAATGGTCTGGCCCTAATATTTAGACTATGAACATAGAACATAGAACAGTACAGCACAGTCTAGGCCCTTCAGCCCATGATGTTGTGCCAACCATTTATCCTAATCTAAGATCAACCTAATCTACACCCCTTCAATTTACTGCTATCCATGTGCCTGTCTAAGAGTCGCTTAAATGTCCCTAATGACTCTGACTCCACCACCTCTGCTGGCAGTGCATTCCACACACCCACCACTCTCTGTGTAAAGAACCTACCTCTGACATCTCCCCTATACCTTCCTCCAATCACCTTAAAATTATGTCCCCTCGTGACAGCCATTTCCACCCTGGGGAAAAGTCTTTGGCTATCCACTCTATCCATGCCTCTCATCACCTTGCACACCTCTATCAAGTCACCGCTCTGCCTTCTTTGTTCCAGTGAGAAAAGCCCTAGCTCCCTAAACCTTTCTTCATAAGACATGCCCTCCAGTCCAGGCAGAATCCTGGTAAATCTCCTCTGTACCATCTCCAAAGCATCCACATCCTTCCTATAATGAGGCGACCAGAACTGGACACAAATACTATGCTCCTAGTTTTAGAAACTCCAACCAGTGGAAATGGTTTATCTTGATCCACCCTTTCTTTCCCTGTAAATATCTCGAAGACTTCAATCAGATCTATCCATAACCTTCTAAATTCTAGCAAAAACAAGCCTAATTTGTGTAATCTCTCCTCGAATCTAACGTAGTCCGGGTGTTATTTTTGTAAACCTACTTTGCACTCCCTCCAAAGCCAAAGGTTTGGTGCCCAGAACTGCTCACAATACTCCAAGTGGGGTCTAACCAGGGTTTTGCGTAGCTGCAACATAACTTCTGTGTCTTTATACTCCAATCCTCTAGCTATAAAGGCTAGCATTCCATTAGCCATTTTGATTATTTTCTGCACTTGTTTGTGGCATTTTAAGGATCTGTGCACCTGAGCCCCCCCAAGTATCTTTGGACATCCGCTGTACCTAACCTCTTTCCATTTAGAAAGTACTCTGCTCTATCCTTTTTTGGTCCAAAATGGATAACCTCACACTTGCTTACATTGAATTCCATTGCTGCAACTTTGCCCCTTCACCTAGTCTGTCAATATCGCCTTGCAATTGTATGCTATCATCTAAGCTGTCTACAATGTCACCTAACTTTGTATGATCCGCAAATTTGGATGTATGACTTTCTGTGCCATCATCCAAGTTTTTATTGAATAATGGGAATAATTGAGGCTCCAATACGGATCCCTGTGGTACACCACTAGTCACATCCTGCCAATTAGAGCAATTACCCATTATCCCCACTCTCTGTCGCCTGCCATTCAACCAATTTCCAAACCATGTCAACAATTTTCCCTCAACTCTGTGGACATCCACCTTAGTTTACAGTCTCTTGTGTGGAACTTTGTCAAAAGCCTTCTGCAAGTCCATATAAATAACATCCATAGACATCCCCCTGTCCACCACTTCAAAAGTTCAATGAGGTTTGTCAGGCATGACCGTCCCTTCACAAAGCTAAGCTGGCTCTCCATAGTCAACCAAAACTTTTCGAGGTGTTCAATTACTCCATCCCCGATTATAGACTCCAGCAATTTCCCCACCACAGTTTTAGGCTAACTGGTCTGTAATTCCCTGGTTTCCCCCTTTCACCCTTCTTAAAAAGTGGAGTGATATGTGCAATTTTCCAGTCCAGGGTGTCTACTCCTGAACTCTGAAAGATTATAATTATATTTTAAATGCACTATATTATGTAAGGGTATTTAAATAATAATATAGTTATACTTTAATATAGTTATATTATAAAGACACTGGGTGTGATTTAACACACAAAGGCCAGTCCCGTTTTGGGCGCTATTAGTAGGATCTTTCTCAGCGCCTGCAACACCGAGAACGACCCCGCTCAAACGGAACTCTGTTGTTTCTTTCTGGTCGGTTGGGAATGCCCTTCCAAGGCCACACTTACCTCAATTCCATGCTCGCCAGTGCAGGAAGAACTTGGGGTGTCGTTTTTAAATGCCGCCCCGATCTCTCAAACCCCCTCAGGCAACCGCACTGCAGCCTCCAGAGTCTCCCACCGCTCCAACATACTTCTTATGGAGTCCTCGAGCCCCCCTTGATGTGTTGGGTGCTCTGGATCCGTGGAACACATACAGGCCACCAACACTTAAAGTAGTGCAACACTATTTTATTAAGTTAGAAACTGTTGAACATACTGTGGGTTAACACGATGTTAGATTAAACTAAAGACCTATGCCTGTCTAAAGACCGAACCAGTCTATGCACTCAGCACATGGTGAGGATCTGTGCTGTAAGCTGTAAACTCTGTCCTTGTCGGAGGCTGCATCCCGAATGAGCGGGAACTCTGATGCTCCCTGTCTTTATAGTGAGTGTGCTCTAACTGGTGATTGGCTGCGGTGTTGTGTGTGTTGATTGGTCTTGCTGTGTGTCCAACAGTGTGTGTGTCTGCACCATGATATACTGGTGTATATCATGACACCTCTCATCCCACCTCTTAAGGGCAGGGCACCCCCTGGCCCGATCCCTGGCAGTGCTACCCTGCACACAGGTACAATGGCAGTGCCAGTGTGGCGCAGACTGGGTGGCAGTGCCAAGGTGCCAGGCTGGAAGTGCCAAGGTGCCTGGGTGCCAGCAGGAGTGCCAGGGTACCAGCCTTTCCAAAGCCCAGCCACCCGGGGGCCTCCGATGGCCTTGGAGAACCCCCCCAGGTGCCATTACGCCTGGTCCATGTTTGTGTGGACCAGTCCTAATCGACACCATGGAGAGGTCGCCCAGGTGTGGGTCTCCGTTCCCAGGCCTCAGGAGCATCGGGCACATTTAGGCTCATTAGGCTCATTTAAATATGTTAATCTGGACCCTGCCCAGCAAGGGTGAGATCCAGATCACGGTGTCTCGCGAGATCCAACAAGGCGTTCTGAACTTCGCAAACCTCGCAAGAGGCCTCTCGCAAGATTTAGCCCCCTCATCTCGCCACCGAGTCGGGCACGACAAGGCCATTTGATCGTGCCCATTATATTATGTAAGTTGCTGCCTGAACTTGAATCTCTGGAATTCCCTCCCTAAACCTCTCCACCCATCTTTCCTTCTAGAGGTTTCTCATGAAACTTACCTCTTGTCCACACTTTTGGTTAACTGTCCTAACATTTCCTTATTGTGGCTTGGAGTGGAATGTTGTCTGACAAAGCTTCACTGAGACATTTTCACTGCGCTAAAGGCACTATTTAAATGCAAGCTGCTATCATTGCGCAAGCTAAACTATCTCAAAACAATCCTATTTTCCCGGTATACCAGCTGTTGCTGACAAAACACCAAGAATCTGGCGCATGTTCATGAATGAACAATAGCTAATTCAGCAGAAAGCAGTAATTAGATCAGGGCGTTCCCAGCCTATATGACTCAGTACACACCACCCAGTATATTCACCCACTTGGCCATCAGGGAACTCTACAACAATTTTCTGATTGTTTAAATACCCTGATCTGAGATAGCAAAGAATAGACTTTTAATCCGCTAAAATCATTCCAGAGCTGAGGTGATCACACTCCATGGGCAGAATTTGATGGAGGTGATGCAGCCCACCAGTAGGAAATCTGTGGCATCCTTCCAAGGAGTGGCCCAGGCTATTTAAGTTCAATATGGCACTTAAGTGGGCAGAGTTGAGCCTCCCACTGATTTAAGCCCCTGGTGGGGCAGACAGCCTGCCCCCAAGAGATGCCAGGCAATCATATACAGGTTGGCAGCTCCTCTTAACATGCAGCACAAATGGGAATCTGGGCCTTCATTGCTTGGGCCTGCAGGCTGGATCCCTGTAGAAGGGTGAGCAGGTTGGGGGTCACAGGGAAAGGTCACAGGGATGGGGATTGCTAAGAAGGGAGGGATGAGGGACAGATCCAAGGGCACGAGAAGTGGTTCTCAGAAAGCAACCCCCCACACCTAATACCCACGACTAAATGCTTTTGAAATATGGACCCCCCCCCCGCCCCACCACCCGGAGGTTGATGGCAAACCCACCAATTTGCCTTCAAGAGCAACCGGAAAGAGACGTGGCTGCCATTTAATCCCTGAGACACCACTCAATCCTGGTAGACTGAAGGATAATGGCCTTTAAGTAGATTAATAATGAGACTACTTAGCCAGTGGGAAGGTTCCCAATGTCAGCCCACTCCTGCTGAAGACTAAGTGGAGGCCACACAACTTTCTTGTGACCTAGCCCACACCAATGATCTCCTGATCCGTGGATTCCCTCTCACCCAATCAATCAGGCTAAAAAAGTAAAGATTTGCTCTTCATATTGAAATTTTTAATGACCACTCGAAGTTTTAAAGTGCTTCACCATCAATGAATCACTTTTGAAGTGGAGTCACTTCTATATTGCAGGAATGAATATATTTACCAATGGGTAAATTAATAATGGTGGCTCGAGACACAGGGCGCGATCTTCCCAAAAGGGACCAAAGTTCCCGAGCGAGCAGGTTTAACCGCGTGTTTCCCAGCATTCGCAGTGCTGAGAAACACATGGCTATTCAACGCACCTCGCCTTGAATAAGGGGCCCGAATGGGGAGCGTGCGGCCAAGGCCGGCACAAACCCCGTTTTTTACAATGGCGTACTCCGCTCACCGGAATTCCCCATTTTTAATTGGCATCCCGAACTCCGAGGCCCACAAACAAATCCTCAACCTCCACACCCCTCCCCAGCCCAATTGCAATATTGGAGAGACCCTCCGGCCACCCCCTGCACCCCCCCCCAACACCCACGCTGAGCAACCCCGGACTGATTGCACTCACAAAGAATGCCAGCTTGGCACCTTGGCAGTGCCAATCTGGCACCCCGGCAGTGCCCCTGCCAGCTGCCAGTGCCATGTGGACACTTTGTCAGTGCCAGGCTGGCACTCAAGTGGCACTTCCAAGTGCCAGGCTAGCACTGCCAGGGTACCCAGGTGACACCAACAGTGCCAGGACATCATGCTGCCCAAAGGCCATGAAACCTGGGGCCTCTGATCCCCTTAGAGACCCGCAGGAGTGCCGTTCCATTTGGTCCCCGTTTGTGCTCGCCCTAGGTCTCTGAGGCGAAGGAATTTAGTCCCAAAGCCTCAGGTACCTCGGGATTCTGCACATTAGAGTGAGGCTTAACGCCTCGCTGTAATGTGCAGGTTTGCGAAAAAGTGATCCTGCTCATTGTAGGCGAGATTCGCCTTGCAACATCTCACAAGATTGCACCGAATCCCGCGAGGCGTTGCGCGCCGGTTATATCCCGGGAGCGGGGTCTCCTGGCTTTCACCGGCCATGCTGTACTGCAGCACGATGCTTTTCCGGCGCAGCGTGGCCAGAGCATCACGCCCATATACTGGAAACTTCCAGAAGCTAACAAAAGGGTTCATTGCTGAAAGGCAAAGACAATTAACTAACAAGCACAGGACACTATTAAACAAGTCTTTACACTTCCCTGGTCCACACTGCCCAGTGTCATGCTCCCAGGGCCCCGCATAAACTCCTTATTGGCCGGAGTTTGCGCGCACCCACACAATTGGCCCCGAGCTGGTCACGTGGCCCATGGAGCCAGCCCCCTTAACAGGGTCATACTACCACATTAATCAGTTTCTTGTGTTTCTTTCACCCTGTCGGAATACATCGATTGCTGGAAGTTAATTTGCAGGATCCTTTGAAGATTAAATTTCATCGTCATTGTTGGGAGGATTCCAGCTTAACTTAAGAGATAATTTTCCAAATTCTTCCCACAATTAAATAGCATTGCTTACCAATATGAGGAATTCATGTCACCCATGAATTTTGCTAAATGAACTTTAAAATATATTTATTAAAGTTTTTTAACAACACAATTTTTTCCCCTTACAAACAATAAACCCCCCCCCCATAACAAAATAACACAAAATCGCACTGAGCAAGATATATACATGGCAAAATGGTATATTTACATAGCTTTATACACTGGCTCTCGCCTGCACATGCCAGTTTCCCCCACCCTTCATGTTATCTCCTGCTCCTCCATCACCTCAAACAATCTCTCGTTCCCCCCTCCCTCCCCCCGGCCCCCTTCCACATCTGTCCTCTACCCCAAAGAACCTACTCAACCTCGCCCCCATCAAGTGCGCTCTGTGAACCACCTTAATTTGTATCAGGCTGAGCCTGGCACATGAGGAGGAGGAATTAACCCTACCCAGAGCATCAGCCCACAAACCTTCCTCGATCTCCTCCCCCAGCTCCTCCTCCCATTTACCCTTCAACTCTTCTGCTAGCGCTTCCCCCTCTTCTTTCATCTCTTGGTGTATTGCCGAAACCTTGCCCTCCCCGACCCATACAGCCGAGATCACCCTGTCTTGAATTTCTTGTGCCGGGAGCAACGGGAATTCCCTGACCTGTCGCCTCACAAAAGCTCTCACCTGCATATATCTAAATGCATTTCCCCGGGGTAACTCAAACTTCTCCTCCAGTGTCCCTAGGCTCGCAAATGTCCGGTCAATGAACAGGTCCCCCATTCTTCTAATCCCCGCCCGATGCCAGCCCTGGAACCCCCCGTCCATCTTCCCCGGGACAAACCGGTGGTTACCCCTGATCGGGGACCACACCGAGGCTCCCACTCCACCCCTATGCCGTCTCCACTGGCCCCAGATCTTTAACGTTGCCGCCACCACCGGGCTCGTGGTTTACTTTGATGGCGGGAACGTCAGCGGTGCCGTCACCAACGCCCCCAAGCTCGTTCCTTTACAGGATGCCATCTCCATCCTCTTCCATGCCGCCCCCTCTCCCTCCATAACCCACTTGTGGATCATCGCCACATTTGCTGCCCAGTAGTAGCTCCCTAGGTTTGGCAGCGCCAGCCCTCCTCGGTCCCTACTGCATTCCAGGAACCCTCTCCTTACCCTCGGGGTCTTATTCCTCCACACAAACCCCATAATACTCCTACCTACTCTCTTGAAAAAGCCCTTGGTGATCACGATGGGAAGGCATTGAAACACAAACAAAAACTTCGGAAGGACCACCATTTTGACCGACTGCACTCTACCCGCCAACGAAAGCGGCAACATGTCCCATCTTTTGAAGTCCACCTCCATTTGGTCCACCAACTTCGTCAGATTCAATTTGTGTAGGGCCCCCCAACTCCTGGCTATCTGGATCCCCAGATACCGAAAACACCCCAATGCCCTCCTCAGCGGTAGGTCCCCTATCCCTCTTTCTTGGTCCCCTGCCTGTAATACAAAAAGCTCACTCATCCCTACATTGAGCTTATAGCCCGCGAACTCCCCAAACTCCCTCAGAGTCTGCATGACCTCCACCATCCCCTCCATTGGGTCCGCCACATACAGCAGCAGGTCGTCCGCGTATAGCGACACCCAATGCTCTTCTCCCCCGCGGACCACCCCCCTCCATTTATTAGACTCCCTCAGTGATATGGCCAAGGGTTCGATCGCCAATGCAAACAACAGGGGGGACAGGGGGCACCCCTTCCTCGTTCCTCGGTACAGTCGAAAGTACTCCGTCCCTTCCACCCTCGGGATGAGCGCCCTGCCCAGAACAAAGAAATCTATCCGGGAGTAGGCCTTGTGCACGTGGGAAAAGAAAGAAAATTCCCTGGCCTGCGGTCTTGCAAACCTCCATGGGTCCACTCCCCCCATCTGATCCATAAACCCCCTGAGCACCTTGGCCGCCGCCGGCCTCTTTCCCGTCCTTGATCTGGAGCGGTCCAGTGCTGGATCCAGCACTGTATTGAAGTCCCCTCCCATTATCAGTCCTCCTACCTCCAGGTCCGGAATGCGCCCCAACATGCGCTTCATGAATCCAGCATCATCCCAGTTCGGGCGTATACATTTACCAACACCACCCACGTCCCTTGCAACCTACCACTCACCAGCACATATCTCCCTCCATTATCCACTACGATAGTCTTGGCCTCAAATGACACATGCTTTCCCACCAGAATTGCCACCCCTCTATTTTTTAACAATCCAGTAATTTAATGCTCACCATTTCTCACTAGATTTTTATTCCAAATTCGGTGAATTCCCCAACACCCATGATTGGATCTGAGCTCATGCCTCATCAATTATTAGCGTAGGGGCGTCATGTGGCGCAGTGGATAGCACTGGGACGGCGGCGCTGAGGACCCGGGTTCGAATCCCAGCCCTGGGTCACTGTCCGTGTGGAGTTTGCACATTCTCCCCGTGTCTGTGTGGGTTTCACCTCCACAACCCAAAGATGTGCAGGATAGGTGGATTGGCCACGCTAAATTGCCCCTTAATTGGAAAAAGAAAATAATTGGGTGCTCTAAATTTTTTTTTAAAAATGAATTATTAGCGTAGGCTTGAGGATTACCAGCCCTGTAACGTAACAACTGTGCTACCATACCCAAAGAGTAGAAATTCTCCTGTGTTATTTATTAAATTTGTTATCATGACAGGCTAAAGTTCCTCTGTTATAGTATTTCAAAAAAATTATTAACTAGTTCAATACTTTCTTACAGTGATAGAAACCAACAGCAGGAGGAGGCCATTTGGTGCATTATGTTCCTGCAGGCTCGTTGAATGAACCGTCATGCTTAGTCCCGTACGCCCCCATATTTTGACTGCAACCCTATGAATTCCTCATCCTCAAGCATGTCAAAATTCCTCTATCAAAATTATTTGGTATCAGCTTCCATCATTCACCATTTCCTTTCAGGTCGAGTCTCTCCGATTCGGACAACTCAAATGCCTCTTCATCTCCCCTCTAGATCCTTTGCCAAAGGTTTTGAATCTATGCTCTTGAGATATTGATCCATTTGGCAGAGGAAATAGCTTTTCTCCATTTACTCCAACAAAACTTCCAGCATCTTGGAAACCTCTATTAAGTTACCTCTTAACTTTCTTTGGAGGACCAGTCCTACCTTATATAAACTCTCATCATAATTGAAGTCCCTCACTGGACTCCCCTATATCCTTTCTAAAGCCTTTATCGCTTTCCTGAAAGTGTGGTGTCCAAAATAGTCCACAATATTCCAGCTGAGGCCTAGCCTACAATTTATAAACTTGTAGCCTGATCTGTTTTTAAAAAAAATTTATAATGCCCAATTCATCTTTTCCAATTAAGGGGCAATTTAGCATGGCCAATCCACCTACGCTGCACATCTTTGGGTTGTGGGGGCGAAGCCCAGGCAAACACGGGACGAATGTGCAAACTCCACACGGACAGTGACCCAGAGCCGGGATCGAACCTGGGACCTCGGCGCCGTGAGGCAGCAGTGCTAACCACTGTGCCACCGTGCTCCTGATCTGATTGGTTTTATATTGATTCCTTTCCTTAAAAACCCAAGTAGCCTATTTGCTTTTTAAATCACTGTATCAAATGGCTGCCATCCTTAATGTTCTCTCTGCTCATCCATCTAGACTTCTCAAAAATCCCGCCATTTAATATACTGTCTTTCCATATTAATCCACCCAAAGTGCATCATTTCAGACTTCTGCGCATTGAACTCTATCTGCCAAGCAAAGTTTGAATGATTTTATTAAAACCAGTTCAAATGAATCAATTTATTGAACAAACTGCACACAGACACATTTCCCTCCCTCAGGAACCCTGGTTGATTTTGTTTTAACCTTAGTGGCATTGAAAGATGCCTTACTGGCTGAAATGAATGAATTCAGAGCAAAGTGTAGTTGCCATCCTTGGTGGCTGGCAGTGTTCCGAGCACAGGCCCCATTCGAGGGAGTCTCAGACTCTAATCAACTCTGTCTCCTGTCCGAGCAATAAACAGCCTGGAACGATCCTTGTAGCTGTAATAGGATTCCTCTTCACCACACTTGTTATTACGGCTATTTTCCTTTTTTTTTTGCTGTTACAAAATTGCTGCCTGCTGAATTCTACGAGCTACTCAAATCTGTAGGCAGCTTTTCGATTGTGTAGCTTTTCGCTGCATTGTTCTGAATGGGGGTTGTGATGGAAAACATGACATGAATTGAAAACAATAAGCTTAGCTTTACGTGAAAAGTGAGGTAGGGCTGTTTACAAACTACTGACTATGTGGATTCAATGTGCATTGGATCTGCGTGTGACAACGTTTATCCCTCTTTATCAAATGCAGTGATGCACTATCAATTCCGACGAGATGAGAGTAGAGAGTAATCGAGGCTTTATTAAGCAGAGATGTGCTTAATGCCGAAATGGCCGCAGCTCGGTGAGCACACACATTTATACTCCGCCTACTGGGCGGAGTCAGTAGGCAGGGATCTACCCCCGTATCTGTAGTACAGGAGCCTTACCGTATTACCTCTCATATACATATTATACAAACAGTGGTGACTACCACATTAAACCCCTGTTAAAAAAAAGTCCCGCGGGGGTGGTGGAAAAACTATTTAAAGTGTACAGTTTGGTGAAAGTTCACAAATTTAGCCGGTCGGGTGCCTTGATCCTCCGCTGTGAGCACCGCAGTCCTGGTGGTGATGCAGGCGCCGGCTTGGTCGCCTGTGACTCCGGGAGCGTATAGTCCTCAACTTCATCCCCGGGTGGAACCAATGGGAGGACGGATCATCCCGGAGCGGGGGCTGTAGTGAGGTGCACTGGGGGGAGGATGGGTGGCTCCGGGGCAATTGGAGGGGGGGGGTGGGGAACCAGCTGGTGCCAGGTCCCTGAGGGAGACTGTGTCTTGGCGGCCGTCGGGGTACACCCTGTAGGCGTACTGCGGGTTCGCATGCAGCAGCTGTACCCTTTCGACCAGCGGGTCCGCCTTGTGGAGCCACACGTGTTTGCAGAGGAGAACGGATCCTGGAGCTGCCAGCCACGTTGGCAGCGAAACCCCGGTGGTGGACTTTCCAGGGAAGGCAAGGAGACGTTCATGGGGGGTTTCATTAGTCGCAGTGCAGAGTAGTGATCGGATGGAGTGGAGGTTGTCAGGGAGGACTTCCTGTCAGCGGGAGACTGGGAGATTTTTAGACCGTAGGGCCAGCAGGACGGCCTTCCAGACCGTCCCGTTCTCCCTCTCCACCTGCCCGTTTCCCCGGGGGATGTAGCTGGTCGTCCTGCTCGAGGCAATGCCCTTGCTGAGCAGGAACCGACGCAGCTCATCACTCACAAAGGAGGATGACTGTGGCAGACATCATATCGGGGCATGGGATGGCGAATGGGCATCTGGAGTATTCATCGACCACGTTCAGGAAGTACGTGTTTCGGTCGGAGGAGGGGAGGGGCCCTTTGAAATCCATGCTGAGGCGTTCAAAGGGGCGTGAGGCCTTCACCAGGTGCGTGTGATCTGGCCGGTAGAAGTGCGGTTTGCACTCCGCGCAGACCTGGCAGTCTTTGGTGACCGCCCTGACTTCCGCAATGGAGTAGGGTAGGTTGCGGGCATTTATGAAGTGAAAGAACCGGGTGACCCCTGGGTGACAGAGACTATCGTGTAGGGCCCGGAGTCGGTCCGCTTGTGTGCTCGGGATAGGGCATCGGGGGGTTCGTTGAGCTTACTGGGGCGATACAAAATCTCGTAATTGTAGGTGGAGAGCTCGATCCTTCACCTCAAGATTTTATAATTTTTGATCTTACCCCGCTGTGTGTTATTGAACATGAAGGCAACCGACCATTGGGTCAGTGAGGAGAGTGAATATCCTGCCGGCCAGGTAATGCCTCCAATGCCGCACAGCTTCTACTATGGCTTGGGCCTCCTTTTCGACAGAGGAGTGCCGAATTTCGGAGGCATGGAGGGTGCGGGAAAAGAATGCCATGGGTCTGCCTGCCTGTTTGAGGGTGGTGGCCAGAGCGACGTCTGATGCATCGCTCTCCACTTGAAAGGGGAGGGTCTCGTCGACCGCATGCATCGCTGCCTTGGCGACGTCGGCCTTGATACGGTTGATTTGAAAAGGTTAGCGTCATGGTCCTGCTGGTCGTGGCCGCAGATGGTGATGTTATCTAGGTACGGGAAGGTGGCCCGCAGTCCGTACCGGTCAACCATTCGGTCCATCTCCCGTTGGAAGACCGAGACCCCATTAGTGACGCCAAAGGGAACCCTAAGGAAGTGGTAAAGGCGGCCGTCTGCTTCGACCGCAGTTTATTGGCGGTCCGCCTTGCGGATGGGGAGCTGGTGGTAGGCAGATTTCAGGTCCACTGTCGAGAACACCCGGTACTGTGCAATCTGATTGACCATATCAGATATGCGTGGGAGAGGGAACGCGTCGAGTTGCGTGTACCGATTGATGGTCAGACTGTAGTCAATGACCATCCTGTGTTTCTCCCCAGTCTTTAGAACTACCACTTGGGCTCTCCAGGGGCTGTTGCTGGCCTCGATAATGCCTTCCCACAGTAGCCGCTGGACCTCCGATCTGATGAAGGTCCTGTCCTGGGCACTGTACCGTCTGCTCCTGGTGGCGACAGGCTTGCAATCCGGGGTGAGGTTTGCAAACAGGGAGGGTGGGTCGACCTTAAGGATCGTGAGGCCGCATACGGTGAGGGGTGGTAGGGGTCCGCCAAATTTCAGAGTTAGGCTCTGAAGGTTGCACTGGAAGTCCAGGGTGAGTAGCAAGGCAGCGCAGAGGTTGGGGAGGACGTAGAGCCGGAAGTTGCTGAACTCTACGCCCTGGACGGTGAGGGTGGCGGTGCAGTACCCCCGGATCCCCACAGAGTGGGATCCAGAGGCCAGGGAGATTCTTTGGATATAGGGGTGTACCGTGAGGGAGCAGCGCCTTACCATAGCGGGGTGGATAAAGCTCTCCGTGCTCCCGGAGCCGAAAAAGCAAGGTGCCATCGACTTTTACCGTCGTTGTCGCGGTTGCGAGGTTGTGCGGCCGGGACTGGTCGAGCGTGATGGAGGCGAGCTGCGGCTGATGTTGGTGGGCCCCGGGCTGGTCGGCGGGGGTTGCAGGCGATGAGCGGCCAGGTGAGGTGCCCGACGAGGGGTCCTGAGGTGCCGTCCAAAATGGCGCCGAAGATGGCAGCGCCCACGGGGCGCACGTGGCGGGCAGCGTTTAAGATGGCAGCGTCCATGGGCCGCACGAGGTCTGATGGGGGAAGATGGCGGCGCCCACGGGCCGCACGGGGATGAAAATGGCGGCGTCCACGGGTCGCACGTGGCGGTTGCAGGAACAATGGGCCTGGATACAGCGGCGATCAACAGAGCCTGGCACACCGCAGCGTCCCTTCTTTCCACGGGCCTTGCAGAGTGCGCTCCGCGCAGGGCAGCACTGGCGGGGGTGCTTTGTCTGCCCGCAGAAATAGCACTTGGGCCCCCCGGAGTTGGCTGGCTGCCGTGCGGCGTAGGCTTGGGGTTGACTGGGGGCGGCCGCTGGTGGTGCCCACGATGTCCATGGGGGGGGCGCCGTGCGGTCGGCGGTGTACGATTGTACATTACGGGAGGCTACCGTTAGTGAGGTCGCGAGTTTCTTGGTCGCTGTGAGGTCGAGCGTACCCCCTTCTAAAAGGCGCTGGCGGATGTACGCCGACCCCATGCCCGTAACGAAAGCATCGCTGATTAAGAGTTCAGTATGTTCAACGGCCGAAACTGCCTGGCAATCGCAGTTCCTCGCCAGGGCGTGCAGGGCACGCCAAAAATCGTCTAATGTCTCACCGGGGATTTGTTGCCGCGTGGACAGGAGGTGCCTGGCGTAGAGTTTGTTGATCGGTCGGATGTAGTTCCCTTTCAGAAGTGCCATGGCCTCGGTGTAGTTGAGCGCATCCCGGATAAGGGGAAAAATATCAGAGCTCACCCATGAGAAGAGGATCTGGAGTTTCTGTGCTTCTGAGGGTCGTTCTGGCGCTGATCCAATGTAGGCTTCATAGCAAGCTAGCCAGTGGTCGAAGGCCGACGTGACGTTGTCTGCTTGAGCGTGCAGCTGTAGGCGATCTGGCTTGATCGTAGTTCCATCGCTGTAAAATCTCTGCTTAATAAATTGACGCACTATCAATTACGATGAGACGAGAGTAGAGAGTAATCGAGGCTTTATTAAGCAGAGATGTGTTGCCTCCTGCAGCTGCTGCCGAAATGGCCGCAGCTCGGTGAGCACACACATTTATACTCCGCCTACTGGGCGGAGCCAGCAGGCAGGGATCTACCCCCTTACCTGTAGTACAGGAGCCTTACCGTATTACCTCTCATATAATTATTATACAAACAGTGGTGACTACCACATGCAGTGAAGAATTACATATCACCTCTGGATTGACGACACATGTTACAGCAAGCACCGTGTCAGCAGTTAGCAGAATTGAGTAGATCGGGTGCTTTTGAGTGCAATTTAGATTGTTTCTCCCCGGTGCCTACAGAACCTCATGCATTACATCTTCACAGGAACTGGAAGAAGTGCCCCATGGGCGGCACAGTAGCACAATGGTCAGCACTGTTGCTTCACAGCACCGGGACCCAGGTTTGATTCCCGGCTTGGGTCACTGTCATAGAATCATAGCATTTATAGTGCAGAAGGAGGCCATTCGGCCCATTGAGTCTACACCGGCCCCTGAAAGAACACCCTATCTAAGCCCACACCTCCACCCTATCCCCATAATCCAGCAATCCCACCTACCTTTTGGACAGTAGGGGGCATTTTAGCTTGACCTATCCACCTAACCCGCACATCTTTGGACTGTGAGAGGAAACTGGAGCATCCGGAGGAAACCCACGCAGACACGGGGAGAAGGGGCAAACTCCACACAGACAGTGACCGAAGCCGGGAATCGAACCCAGGTCCCTGACGTTATGAAGCAACAGAGCTAACCACTGTGCTACCATGTCTGTGTGGAGTCTGCACGTTCTCCCTGTGTCTGCGTGGGTTTCCTCCGGGCGCTCCGATTTCCTCCCGAAAGAGATGAATTGGACATTCTGAATTCTCCCGCTGTGTACGCGAACAGGCGCCGGGAGTGTGGCTACTAGGGGATTTTCACAGTAACTTCATCGCAGTGTTAATGTACGCCTACTTGTGACACTAATAAAGATTATTATTTTTACTTGCTGGTCGCTGTGATATTTCACGATTGTCAAGTCATGCACAGCCCTCCTGCTGCTTTGGGGGCTGTACAAGCTCCAGTCAAAATGGTCACTTTTGGTTATTTGGAGTGGCGTGGGGGGGGGGGGGGGGGGGGCGGTGGTTGGAGACCTAATTGTGCCTGTCTCAGTCACAGAACCCAGGAGAAGATTGTAAAAACGGTGGGAGTTCAACTTAAAAGCAAACGCTCCGAGATTTATAGATGTGATTGATTCCGTCGCTGTTGGGGTAATAGTCCTTGGATGGGATTTCTGGGAGAGGCATGATGATTAGTTGGTGTTTACGGCTGAAAAAAAGCAACAACATTTTTTTTAAAGGGAAAGGAGAACCCAGCAGAAGAAACAGGCCTGGTTTTGGACTGACAAATGTAATGGATTAGTGGTGTTCGTTGTGATTTAGCTGGTCGACACAGTGGGGGCTTGTAATAAGGATATGATGATGCACCACAAGGAATCCACGGACCCATAAAAAGGCGGACCCTATAAATCTTTACTTTTATCAATTCCACGCAGAAACCACTCCCTGCGGTGGAAATCCCGGGAGCCATAAAACCTGCATCTGATAACCACAGAATTGATTCTCTAATCACACTAGATTAATAACTTGATATTAAACAGATTAGATACATGTGACAATAATAAATCAAATCAAATCAAATCAAACTTTGGGAAAGAATTGAATTAATTTTTCGGAGCTGTGAAAAAGTTTGCCTGCATGAACTCAAATCCTTTCAAACCGTTCACTACAAAGAGAATTTTGGGGTGGAATTATATCTTAGCGGTTTTCCATAGGAAGGAAGGATTCAATCAGTGTGTTTATTACTGGTGAAATATTACCAGGGTAACAAGCTGAGGCATTCGCCAGAAGCTTTTGGTTCTATGTTCCACACTAGGAGGGGGAGGGAGGGGGACTACTGAAATATTATGGGCTGCTGACACTGGGAATGAAACCACAAGGCACCACGAAAGACTCCTCTAATTGATTTAATTATTTATAATTACTCATCTGGGGTTTATGCGCACTTAAATCTGAGTGAGGGAAAACATGCTAGTCTGCAGCTAATGATGTGTTCCATCATAATTTGCAGCCGCCGGTACTGTAATTCACAGCCTAACTTGTCGAGGAGTGAGAATCCCCTAGCATTAAGCTGGAGCCAGTGGGTCGCCTGTTTGAGAGAAGCCCTCGAACAATAAGCGATTCTTCACGGGACAAAATCTAGGACAATGGCTGCCCTTTGATCTTGCCTCCTCTTCCCCCTCTTGGTGATGGAGCTCTGTCGCTGTCATGCAACAAGGGAGCACATTCGAATGTTGCGATCTGCTGTCATTTACCAGAGAGGTTGGATTGGATGGCTTTGAATGGCCAGCATCAGTTGTGATTATGTGAAAAGAGATTTTCATTTGGGGGTGGGGGTTGGTGGTGGCTGGTTGGGTTGGTGGGGGGGGGGAGCCTGTTGAGACACCAGTGGTTTCAGACCCTCAACATCTTGGGCATCAAACAGGGGGAGGGCCTCCTGTAATACAAATGTGAGCAATGCTTAAATTCCAAAGGTACTCTTCATTAATGTCGACTTCAAAAGGACACTTGCCTAATTTACACATTGTGGGAAATAGCTTCAAGGCGTGTGATTGCTTCTGGAGCTGGGGTTTTTTTTAAAGTGGGGGTGGTGGAGGAGGTGGGGGGAGCGCCCTCTTCCTCCCCATGCACACACTGCAAAGTGAGGCTCAGTAATTGAACCAAGACGCCTCAAATGGCTTTCACAGAGGGAGGGGAGGGGAAGGAGGGAGGGGAGTGGGGGGGTGGATTGTGCCCAAATTGTGGTTATTATACACGGTGAACATGTATCACACAACATGTTTTACTTATCCCCCCACCTCCCCTCCCCACTCCCCCCTCCCCCAAGTTGCTACTTGAGTGAAATAACTAAAAGAAAACATTTTTTTTATGGTGTACTAACAGGACTGGGGTAAAACAGGAATCAAACAAGATGGCCTAAAAACTGTTGTTAAACCTTTTATGGCGCTTATTATGTGACTTAAAAGAAGGAAGGCTAGGTCGAGGGCGTGAAATACTTCCAAAGCCGTTTGATCAAGAAGTACAAAAACAACCTTTGTTTTTCCCCATTGCTATTTTAAAAAAAATTGTTGACTGTTCCAATAATGTGAAGATTAAGCAGTTGACTTCCTTGACTAGGAAGCTCTTCCTCCCCCCCCCTCCCCCACACCTAACCCCCTTCATCTCAAACCCCTGCCTATATGCTTGGCAGGGAAGTAGACTAGCCATGGGCAAAATGGCTGAAAACTACTTAGTAAACCACAAATTTCAGAGCCCTGGTCACATCTGCATTTTATCAGCTTTTTCCGGATAGTATTACGCCAAGCAATTGTCTGCAGATCTGCAGACAGCTGAGACTTTAAAGTGCTGAATTACTGGGAAAAAGTAAGAGATAAAAACCACCACATGTATCCCATCAAAATGTAATGAAACCAACCTGCTCCTCAAGGCATGGCGCTTCAGGAGAGTTTAGACTATCACAAAGTAAAAGGGTGCTCTAATGCCTAATTTGCTGTGGGCGAATACTGTATAAAAGTAATTTACACAATTATTTTTCTCCTTCGTGCCCCAAATTTCCATCTTAAAAGGATTGATTCATGCTGTGGTTCTTGGGTGATAGCAGCCCTCTGACAGCTTACTCAAGTGACCCGTTCTCTGTGCGTGATGGGACATAGCTACCTCGGCTTGTCTATTCACCTTTGGAGGGCATTGCGGGAGAGGCCAATTAAGGCCGCACTTGATCTCCAAATCACCCACCCTTTCCAGCAGGGACAGGTTGTGAAGTTGCTTTTCCTTTCCTTCTCTAACCCAGGAGATCGGAAGCCCAATTGGCACTCTCCCTATGCACTGCCTTGCCAGCTATCTTAGTAAACTGAAGCTAGGCCATTCCTGGGGAGTAAGCCTGAGTGTAATAGAGATCTGTACACTTAACCAGAAGAATTATCAAGGGCGGAAAACCTCCGGTGGCCTAATGTAGGGGCAAGATGTGCACGAGGTGGCTCCCGGTGGGGTATTGGACTTTTTGTCCTTTTCCTGAGCCCCACAGATTGTTTACTCTCGGAAACCCACATCGTTATAATAATAAAGGTCTTGTATGACTGAAATGCCCCAAAAAAATCAGGGGAAAGAAAGCTGTGAGCAGATAACTGTCAATGGAGTTTGAGGCCTCTCGGAGCTCTTCGTCAAGTAAAATGGTGGAGTCAGTTTCTGGTACTCCATCCACTCCACTAATGACCGAGGTACTTTCTAGTACCTTGGCGAAGGAACTCGAGGGTTGAGTTCTGATAGTATTGTGTCAGAAGACCTCAAGAAATCAATTGAAGAGGCCTTGGCCCCCAGTCGAGCAGCTCTGGGGAAAACTAATCAGACCGTGGAGGTCCACGCAGCCACGATCAGAGCTATGGAAGGAGCCCTGTCAGGCCACAGTGATTTGATTGCCTCACTGGAATCAATTGTCTTCGGTGAGGAAAACAAATAGATTGTTGCGAACCAAGATGAATAACCGAGAAAATAGGTCCAGGAGGCAAAATATATGGATTGTGGGGTTGCCCATGGAGAATTTCTAGGGCATGTTTGAGAAGATGGTGGGTGAATGTGGATTAAAATCCCATGCTAAATTGGACAGAGCCTATCGTACACTTCAGCCAAGGCCTCATTTTGAACATCCACCGCTTGTGATGATAGTGAGGTTCCACAATTTCAAGAAAAAGGAGAGGGTTTTGCGATGGGCCAAGAAGCACCCCAACTTTAAGTGGGAAGGCCAGTCCATCGGGTTCTATCAGAACATGAGTGCGGAGCTAGCAAAGAAGAAGGCCGTGTTCAATAGACTCAAGCCGCCCTGTATAAGAGTGGAGTCCGGTTTGGTCTACCCAGCTAGGCTCAGTGTTACCTTTGAGGGAAAAGACTATTTCTTCGACGTGCCAGGAGAGGTGGACTCTTTCATTAAAAGTTGGGTGTGGTGCAATTGGGTTTTTGGTTCTGTCAATGGGCATGTTAAATTGTTACATTGTTGGAGTTTCATAGTTAATAGAATTTACAGTGCAGAAGGAGGCCATTCGACCCATCGAGTCTGCATCGGCCCTTTTGAAAGAGCACCCCACTTAAGCCCATGCCTCCACCCTACCCCTGTAACCCCGTAACCCCACCAAACCTTTTTGGACACTAAGGACAATTTATCATGGCCAATCCATGTAACCTGCACATCTTTAGACTGTTGGAGGAAACCGGAGGGAGCCCACGCAGACACAGGAGAATGTGCAGACTCCGCACAGACAGTGACCCAAGCCGGGAATCGAACCTGGGACCCTGGTGCTGTGAAGCAACTGTGCTAACCACTGTGCTACCGTGCCGCCCTAATGTTTCATGTCTGTTCTGTTTTTTTCTTGTTCGGGTTGAGTTCTTATAGTTTTGTTTACATTTGTGGTTTTATACTATGTGGAGTTTTTTTTGGTGTGAGCTTCCTTTCAGTGCACAAGGTGTATGGGGTTTTGGTACTTTCTTGTTTACATCTATTTTTCCTTTTCTCCAGTTGGGGGGCTCTCTGCTAACGGAAGAGTTACTTAACGGGAATGGTTTCGAAGGGTTCACTGCAGCTCATTATTTATTTATTTATTCTATAAATTTAGAGTACCCAATTCATTTTTTCCAATTAAGGGGCAATTTAGCGTGGTCAATCCACCTAGCCTGCACATCTTTGGGTTGTGGGGGCGGAACCCACGCAAACACAGGGAGAATGTGCAAACTCCACACGGACAGTGACCTGTCGTGTTATTTACCCTGGGGTAACACGGACTGCAACTGGATGCAGTTGTACTGGAAAGCAGACACCAAATTTAGACGTTGGTTCAATACGATTTATTGAACTTCTGTAACAATGCACACAGCTTGCTGTGGGTTGACACTCTACTAATCTAAGTGTGCTAACTATAACTTACTAGACCAAGCTATCTCTGATCCATGTGTAGAAGGTGCTGACTGATATATACACCCTGACTGTCACAACCATTGTCACCAGTAGAACGAGGCGGAGTGCTGATGCCTCGTGTGTTTTATAGTTGGAAGCCCCCCTCTAGTGTTCTGTCTGGTGATTGGTTGTGTTCTGTCCTGTGTGTTGATTGGCTGTACTGGGTGTCTGTCAGTGCCTGGCTGTGTCTCATTATGTGCATGAGTGCATATCATGACATTCCCCCCTTTATTTAGAAAAAATGTTGTCGGTTGCTTAGAGCATATACGACAGTATATACAGATATAATTATCTACAGTAAATGGCGAGTGAATGAATATGTACATGGAAGGTGACTAACGTGCAGATACAGAACAATATGTACAAGATAAATGTCTATAAGTCCAATCTTTGGGGCTGGAGTCGGATCCTTGTCGACCGCCTGAGAGGTGGAGGTAGGGACGATGGCGCCTTGACAGGCGAGATTGCAGCCAGATTGGTGGCGTCGTGGAGCGAGGTGTCCGGAGGAGGCATTACAACAGTTGGAAAGGTGAGATCCGGTGGTGGGCAGGCAAGTTTGCGTAGTGCCCTTCTGTTGCGCCTGACAATGGATCCATCAGCCATGCGAATCACGAACAACCTGGGAGCAGCCTGTCGAACACCAACAGGTGGAGCTGACCAGCCTCCACCAGGCAACTTGATGCGAACAGCATCTTCCGGAGAGAGCACAGGCAAATCAGTAGCATGAGCATCGTATGTCAGCTTTTGCCGGTTCCTGAATTGCTGCACCTTTTGCTTACATTTTTCGATACCGAGGTGTCCCCCGTGGATCTGTTTGAGCACTAAGCTCTGGAGGCTGCGAGTAATAACGATACGATCTAGCTTGAGGAGGATCCCCTTGACGACTGTCTGGTCGTCCTTGATATTAAAAATCTGAGGGCATTACCCTTTCTGCCAACCATTTGCAAGGTGATGTATTACCCGCTGCACAAGAGGGTCCTTGACAATCTCTTCTCGAATGTTGACCACTCTTTCATCTGAGGCAGGGAGGTTGCTGGCACACAGTTGCACCTGTGACTCAAATTGGTGATGAAGTCTACCTGTTCACAGGGCGAGGTGATGGAGCGTGACAGGGCATCCCCAATTATTAGCTCCTTGCCTGGTGTGTATACTAACTCAAAATCGTACCTGCGGAATCGAAGGAGAATGCGCTAAAGCCTGGGCGTCATGTCATTCAAGTCCTTATGAATGATATGGACCAAGGGTCTGTGGTCAGTCTCTACTGTGAAGGTTGGTAGACCGTAGACGGAATCATGGAACTTTACAATACCGGTGAGGAGGCCCAGGCACTCTTTTTCTATCTGAGCATACCTCTGCTCAGTGGGGCTGGTTTAGCACACTCGGCTAAATCGCTGGCTTTTAAAGCAGACCAAGGCAGGCCAGCAGCACGGTTCGATTCCCGTACCAGCCTCCCCGAACAGGCGCCAGAATGTGGCAACTAGGGGCTTTTCACAGTAACTTCATTTGAAGCCTACTTGTGACAATAAGTGATTTTCATTTCACTTCATTTGCTCACCTTAAGAGTTTACACTCTGATGTGATGTTTTAGCAAGAGACCCATTTGTAGGTCAGAGATCAAACTAGGGTGAGTAGGGCAGATCTTCCATTTGGGTTTCGATGGTCGGGCCAGAGGTGTGGTGATTTTAATTAATCAAAGGGTTCAGTTTTAGGCCTCTAAGATTACAGCAGACCCCAACAGTTGATACGTTATTGTCTGTGGCTCCCTGGTGAACAACCCAGTTGTTATGGTTAATATTTACACACCCCCCCCCCACTTCCGGTGGCGGCTATGAAGGAGTAAGTCACACATTTGGTGGCTCCCGCTCGGGTCGGACTTTTGGACCTTTTCCCCTGATTTTCTACCAAACTTGATTTGAAAAATCGATGACAGAGGCAATTGTGTACTGGATTCTCACATCGGCGCATGGAGAGGAGGACTAGAAGTGCTCCCAAAGGCAGAAACAGAAGAACAGAGAAGGCTTGGGCTGAAGCTGCAGTGGGAGACAACATGGCGGACGACCGGAGCTCTGGCTTGTCGACCCAGCGGTCAACGGAGCAGCTGATGCAAGTTATCCAGGAGGGCTTCGCCAAGCAGAAGCAGGACTGCTTGGACCCGATTAAAGAGGCAATTGCGCGTCTGGAGCTTAGATTGGATGCCCAAGATTGGGCGATCCAGAAAGTAGAGAAGGCGCTGGCTCACCAAGAGGAACATCAAACTGTGGTGGAGTTGGAGGTGGGGATGCTGAGAGACCAGCAGAAAAGGCTCCTGGAGAAGGTGGAGGACCTAGAGAATAGGCCCCGCCAGCAGAACTTGGGAATCGTTGGGCTCTGAAGAGGGGCCTGAAGGAGTGGACGCTGGGGCATACATGGCGGGCATGTTTGAGAAGCTGCTGGGGGATGGGGAATTCCCCCAACCCTTGGAGGTGGACAGGACTCACAGAGCGCTCGCGAGGAAGCCGCGAATGGGAGCCCCCCCGAGGGCAATGGTGGTGAGATTCCACAGGTATTTGGATAAGGAGCGTATTTTACAGTGGGCCAAGCAGACTCAGAGCTGTAAATGGGACAACAATATCCTGCGGATCTATCAGGACCTGAATGCGGATGTGGCCAGGAGAAGAGCAGGGTTTAACCCAATAAGGTCGACCTTTTGAAGAAAAAGGTGAAGTTCAGACTGCTGTATCCGGCCCGTCTCTGGGTCACGTATGAGGAGCAACATTTTTATTTTGAGTCGCCTGAGGAAGCGCTGTAAGGAAAGGATTGGTGGCGGGCTGACAACTTTGAACTTTGCTGCAACGTTCATGTTTTTAAAAAAAATCTCGTTTTTTGTTTTGCTGACGTTATTTGTAATGCCTTCTGTGATGATTTGGGGCTAGTTGCAGAGCTGAGTGAGTTAAAGTTTACATTTGCACTGTTGGTGGATGGAGGTGTGTTTGTCTAGATGATTAAACTTTTGCTTGATCTTTTCTTTGTTTAGTGTTTTTTTTTTCTCTTCTCTATTGGGCAACTGTGTTGGGATTGCTTTTCATTTCAATATGTATGTATGAGTGGGGGGGGGAAACAATCGACGGGAGAATGTCTGGCACCAGGGGCGAGGGCTATCAAGCTAGCTGGGCGGGCTAGCTCATGGAAGCGTAGTGGGGGGTGAGCAGTTGTTAGGTTTATCAAAGGGGTTGATTTACATTGTGCTGTTACTAGGGGGGGGGGGGTGGAATGTTCTGCTGATGAGGGAGGGACGTTTGCTGAGGGACAGAGAGGAGGTCGGGGGCGGAGGCTGCCTGGGGGTGGGCCGGTTAAGGCGCGGGGATGGAGGCTGGAGACTGGCCCAAGAGAGTGGATGGCTGATCGGCGAAGGGGGTGGATGGCGATGAGCCCCCCAAGTAGACTGATCACCTGGAATGTACGAGGGCTAAATGGGCCGGTCAAAAAGGCATGCGTGTTCGCGCATTTGAAAGGACTGAAGGCAGACGTGGTAACGCTGCAGGAGACGCACCTCAGAGTAGCTGACCAGATTAGATTAAGGAAAGGTTGGGTCGGACAGGTTTTTCACTCGGGACTGGTCTGGAAGACTAGAGGGGTCGCGGTCCTGATCAACAAGCGAGTGGTGTTTGAGGCGGGTAGAATAGTTTTGGATGTGGGAGGTCGGTACATTATGGTCAGTGGGAAATTGGAGGGGGTGCAGGTGGTACTAGTAAATGCGCCAAATTGGGACGATGTGGAGTTTATAAAGAGGATGCTGGGGAAGTTACCGGACCTGGATTCGCATAAGCTGGTCATGGGAGGGGACTTCAACACAGTTATTGACCCTGGTTTAGAACGGTCAAGCTCAAAAACGGGCAGGGTGCTAGCAATGGCAAAGGAACTAAAAGGGTTCATGGAGAAGGTGGGGGGTGGACCCATGGAGATTTGGGCAGCCGAGAGTGAAGGTGTTCTCCTCCTACTCTCACGTGCATAAAGTGTACTGCCGGATAGATTAATTTTTTCTGAGCAGGGCTCTACTGACGGGGGTGGTGGACACGGGGTACTTGGCGATCACAATCTCAGACCATGCCCCGCACTGGGTTGACCTACAGGTTAGTAAAGACAGTAACCAGCGCCCGCACTGGAGGTTAGACGTGGGACTTTTAGCTGACGAAGAGGTGTGCGGGCGGTTGAGGAAATGTATTCAGAACTAGCTGGAGGTCAATGACACGGGGGAAATTTCAGCAGCAGTGGTCTGGGAGGCATTGAAGGCGGTGGTTAGAGGGGAGCTGATCTTGATACGGGCCCACAGGGAGAAGGTAGACAGGGCAGAGACGGACCGACTGGTAAAGGAGATACTGCAGGTCGACAGGAAGTATGCGGAGACCCCAGAGGCAGGGCTTTTAAGGGAACGACAGAGGCTACAGGTGGAGTTCACCTTGTTAACCACAGGGAGGGCGGTAGAGCAGCTGAGAAAGGCGAGGGGGGGGATTTATGAGCATGGAGAGAAGGCCAGCAGAATGCTTGCACAGCAGCTTAGAAAGAGGGAGGCAGCCAGTAGGCTGTACGGGTCGGAACCCCCATCTAGGCCGGAGGGGATGAGGCACTTCCTAGGGGAGCTGAATTTCCCGAAGGTGGACCGGGAGCTGGTAGAAGGACTGGGGGCCCCGATCGGGATCGAAGAGATAGCGGAGCGGCTGAAGGCCATGCAGTCGGGTAAAGCCCCGGGGCCGGACGGGTACCCAGGGGAGTTCTATAAAAAGTTCTCTGGGATATTGGGGCCGCTGTTGATGAGGACATTCAATGAGGCAAGGGAGAGAGGGGTGCTTCCCCGACGATGTCACAGGCCACGATTTCGCTGATCCTGAAGCGGGACAAGGACCCGGAGATGTGTGGGTCCTACAGGCCGATATCCCTATTGAATGTGGACGCCAAACTGCTGGCTAAAATTTTGGCCTCTCGGATTGAGGATTGTGTTCCGGACATTGTTGTGGAGGACCAGACGGGGTTTGTTAAGGGAAGGCAGTTGGTGGCCAATGTAAGAAGGCTGTTAAACATGATCATGATGCCCCCGGAAGGTAGGAAGTTGGAGGTAGTGGTCGCAATGGACGCAGAGAAGGCCTTTGATCGAGTCGAATGGAAATATCTGTGGGAGGTACTGGGACGGTTCGGATTTGGGCGGAGCTTTATTGACTGGGTCAGGTTGCTGTATCAGGCTCCTGTGGTGAGCGTACAGACGAATAGGGCAACATCGGACTACTTTAGAGTGCATCGGGAGACGAGACAGGGATGCCCCCCTCCCACTGTTGTTCGCGTTAACTATAGAGCCGTTGGCAATTGCACTGAGAGCTTCAAGGGGCTGGAGGGGGCTGGTCCGGGGGAGAGTGGAACACAGAGTCTTGCTTTAGGCAGACGACCTGCTTCTGTATGTATCGGACCCAGCAGAGGGGATCGAAGAAATCATGAGGATTCTGGGGGAAGTTTTCGGGGTATAAACTAAATATGGGGAAAAGTGAGATGCTTGTGGTCCAGGCGAGGGGACAGGAGAGACAATTGGGGAAGCTGCCGTTTAGAGTGGTTGGGGGAAGCTTTCGGTATCTAGGCATCCAAGTGGTGCGGGAATGGGAACGGCTGCACAAACTAAATCTGCCCTGACTAGTAGACCAAATGAAGGACGATTTCCGAAGGTAGGACACTCTCCCGTTGTTACTAGCTGAGAGGGTGCAGACGGTGAAGATGACGGTCCTCCCGAGATTCCTGTTTGTGTTTCAGTGTCTCCCCATCTTTATTCCGCGGTCCTTTTTTAAACGGGTCAACAAAGTGATCACTGGCTTTGTTTGGGCGGGCAAGACCCCGCTGTGGTGATGTGCATCAATGTAAATGCATGTAGGCTAGCTAGACACTAGAGGGAGCACCAAAGACATCACACACACTCAACCAATAGATCAAGTAGATAGGACACGACCATTAGACATTCACGATACACAAGGAGGTGACACGACCACAGGGGGGCATTGCACCAACCCATATATAAAGGACACCACACACATGATCTGCCTCTATCCAGTGGAGACAGTCAGTGGGTACAGACACAGGGTTGATTCAATATCACTCCCACCACGTGGATTGCAGCAACTGGTTAGTCAGTCTGGGTAGCTATAGTAGGATTAGCAGTAGTGTCGAACCCGAGTAATAGAAGTGTAAATAGTTTAATAAACGTGTTGAAGTTATCTCCACGTCTGAACCTTCCTTTGTCAAGTGCACCACAAGGAAGCCGCTTATGTTACACCTACAACATAACAAATCATGGTACCAGGACTGAACTATTTCAATCCATATAGCCATACCTCAGTGTACAGTGACAACCAGCAACGATACCCAGGCAAGGTGTTCGAGATCCGGGTTCCGCAGGGGCTCCAGTGCCACGGCGATCTCCGCGAAAACTGGTGGGCATTCCGGCAAAGGTTTGAAATCTTCCTGGAAGCAGCCGAACTAGAAGACCTGGCCGATGCTGAAAAAACAGAGCTTCTCCTCACCATCGCCGGTGCCAGAGCAGAAGATTCAAATTCTCCAAGGGGCAAAAAAGGAGCGACTTCCAGGCAGTCCTGGACAAATTCGGCAAATACTGTGAGGAAAACACATTCCAACCAGCAAGAAAAGAGAAGCGCCAGTACTCACCACAATGCCAAGATCCGGGAGCAGAGAACGATTTTGATCGGGGGTCATCTTTCTAAAGGGACTGCACTTGCGCAGTTGCGCGAGAAGCACACAGAACGGGAAGGTCCGTTTGTGCATGCGCAATTGCGAAAAAGGCCCCAAGTAAAGGAACCGCGATCTGCGCATGCGCAATCGCTTCCTATGCGCTACGTCACATGCGTCATGATGTCAGCGGCCCCGGACCGCGCCCATTTAAAGGGGAAACGTCCCAAATCAAAGAAAAAATCTTTTAAAGCTGCAAAACAACCTTCCTTCACCTGGAATGACAGCACAATGCCTCAAATTGAACCAGGGAATGAAATTAACCTCCAAAGAATCCTGCAACAAGCCGTTACCTACACCCAAACCGATGATTCCGACTTTGAATACTTCGATACCGACCGTTACATTTTCTCTGGACCTCGAGAGCCCCATGCCAGCTCCGACGCAAACAGTGATGATATGGTCCTAGAAGACTACGACTCAGATGAACCTTTCACCTTGGGAGGCTACCCCAGTACATATCCGAAACGCAACTAGACGTGTTGCATATTGGCGACCCCCATATTGAATCCGACGCAGACGCGGATTAGTTCTTCGGATTTGAGGATCTTCAGCCCAGCAGATATGACATCCCAACTCGTGAGTGCAGGATGATGCTGCAGCCTGAAACCAAGAGACGGAGAGTGGTACAAGCCCACAGAGAGCGGCCTGCTTCCACACAGAGCGTGGTCCACGCACCGCTCAGGGTTCCCGACTCTACGAAAGAAGACCCGCAAGACTCCACACCGCAGCCCTTGCACACACAAGACGTGACTCCAGTGTCACAAGCCTCCGCAGCGAGCTCGTGGACAGACTCCACAATTGCAGAAACGCAAGACTCCAGAGTGCAGTCCTTGCACGAACAAGAAGTGACTCCAGTGTCACAAGCCTCCACAGCGAGCTCGTGGACAGACTCCACGATAGAAGAAACGCAAGACTCCAGAGCCCAGTCCTTGCACACACAAGACGTGACTCCAGTGTCACAAGCCTCCGCAGGGAGCTTGTGGACAACCTCCACGATAGAAGCAACGCAAGACTCCGACGCGCAGTCCTTGCAAGAACAAGACCATGAGGGTCTAGCAACCTCCTCTGACCAACTAGTAGCAGACGATGCAAGTCTGCCATGCTCAAGTAAACAGCAAGAAGACTATGGCAGTCTACCACGCTCCAGTGCACAGCAGGACGACCATGACGGTCTATCATGCTACAGTGAAGAACAAAGCGACGATGACAGTCCAAGCCCAAATGAAGGACAACAGCAAGACAATGACAGTCCACCCACATTGCTTGCGCCACCAGATGAAGACTCTGACAATTTACCCAACCCAAGTGAACAGCAAGCAGCAACTGAGGCTCTACCCACGGTATGTGAGACGAGTGGCGACAGCATCCCACTTCCCATGCAAGATGTGCAAAGTGACAGACCTCAGCTAGTGTGTACAGAGGCACTCGGCGATCACTGCGAGACCACTGGTGACTCCGGTGACACCATGATACTTCCACCCTCATTCGCTCGAACCTCTCCACAAGTCAATGCATTCCTGCATGTTCCGACTCCAGACGTGCAGCTTCAAGAAATCTCAGCTGACTCCAGTGAACCTGCTAAGACTCTGGACGGGGAGCATCAACAAACCAACACTGACTCAGTTAAAACAGACCAGACTCCAGATGGGGAGCAACCAAACTCCGACTCTGATTCACGTAAGCAGGACTTTACACCAGGCAGGGAGTACCGCAACCTCAGTGATGGCACGCTCAGGGTGACAGCAGATGTCACGACAGGAGATGGATCACTTAACAATTACACTGGGTCAGTAATAACAAGCAGCGGCTACAGTCCAAGAGGAATACACCAATATTCACCACAGCTATATCCACACATTTTTTCCACACCAGCAGTGCAGCCAATAACAGCTCATGCTGGACAAACCCAGTATTCAGGCATGCAGCAGCCAGCAGTCTATGCAGCATATTCTCAAACAGGCCAGCACTACGGATTGCCCACTAATGGAATCAAGACCGAAGGAGGACTACCGCAAGCGCAATCTGCACTACAAACTGGATGCCTTAGTTACAGCCCAGGATTTGCTGCAGCCCAGCCTGGCCAGACGGCATATTCCTATCAGATGCAAGGTTCTATTTCACACCATCACCAAGTATTTATGCGAGCAGCAATTCTGTTTCCAATTCGACAAGCTTCAATGGTTCTCAGCAGGATCACCCTTCCAGCACAGCACGTGGCCAGAACCAGTATGTACAGTCTTATCCAACTTCACCATCTGGCACATCCATGACCTCGAATGATACTGTTGATGGTACCTCTTCAACGTCAACACCTTATTGGCTAGAAGATGCCATCCGACAGCATCATCACAAACATCGAAAAAAGAAAGGGACTCCAAATCAGACAGCGAAGTGATTTGACCACTTCTTGCTTCCTGTGGCGCAGGGACGTTGATGGCGTTCATAACCAAGAGAGACATTTGACCATGATTGGTGGTTTTTGGACTCACACAAATGATTTGGACTTATTGTTTAATCACTGTTCCCATGACTTGTATATACCATAACTTATCTACCTGTCTTTTGTTCAATTTTCTCAAAGTGTGCAGAAAATATGGAACATATAAAAAAGGGGGGATGTGGTGATGTGCATCAATGTAAATGCATGTAGGCTAGCTAGACACTAGAGGGAGCACCAAAGACATCACACGCACACACTCAACCAATAGATCAAGTAGATAGGACAAGACCAATAGACATTCACAATACACAAGGAGGTGACACGACCACAGGGGGGCATTACACCAACCCATATATAAAGGACACCACACACATGATCTGCCTCTTTCCAGTGGAGACAGTCAGTGAGTACAGACACAGGGTTGATTCAACACCACGTGGATTGCAGCAACTGGTTAGTCAGTCTGGGTAGCTATAGTAGAATTAGCAGTAGTGCCGAACCCGAGTAATAGAAGTGTAAATAGTTTAATAAACGTGTTGAAGTTATCTCCACGTCTGAACCTTCCTTTGTCAAGTGCACCACAAGGAAGCCGCTTATGTTACACCTACAACATAACAAATCACCCTCGGGTAAAGAAGGGGATGCTTGAGCAGAGCCGGGGAGAGGGCGGGCTGGCGCTGCCAAACTTCAGTAACTACTATTGGGCGGCGAATATAGCCATGATCAGGAAGTGGGTGGTGGGGGGAGGGTCGACATGGGTGCGTATGGAGGTGGCTTCATGTAAGGGCGCCAGCTTGGGGGCACAGGCATGGTACTCCACCAGCCCCGTGGTGGTGGCAGCCCTGAGAGTCTGGGGGCAATGGAGGAGGCATGTGGGAGTGGAGGGAGCATCGGTCTGGTCTCCAATTTGTAATAATCACCGGTTTGCCTCGGGAAGGTTGGATGGAGGGTTTCGGAGATGGCAGAGAGCAGGGATTGAGAGGATGGGGGATATGTTTATAGAGAGGAGCTTTCCTAGCTTGAGGGAGCTGGAGGAGAAATTTGGATTGGCGAGGAGAAACAAATTTAGGTATCGGCAGGTGCAGGACTTCCTACGTAGGCAGGTCTCAACCTTCCCGCTCCTACCACCAAGGGGGATACAGGATAGGGTAGTTTCCAGAATGTGGGTGGGAGAAGGGAAGGTCTCTGACATCTATAAGGAACTCATGGGGTCAGAGGATACGCAGACTGAGGAGCTGAAGCGCAAGTGGGAGGAGGAATTGGGAGGAGAGATAGAGGATTGTCTCTGGGCGGACAAGTTGCGTAGAGTCAACGTGTCCACAACATGTGCCAGGCTCAGCCTGATACAATTCAAGGTAGTTCACCGGGCTCACATGACAGTGGCCCGGATGAGCAGGTTCTTTGGGGTAGAAGATATGGGTGCAAAGTGTGCGGGAGGGTCGGCGAAGCATGTACATATGTTCTGGGCATGCCCGAAGCTTAGGGGATTTTGGCAGGGGTTTGCAGATTTCATGTCCACGGTGTTAAAAAAAAGGGTGGCACCGAGTCCAGAGGTGGCGATGTTTGGGGTGTCGGAAGACCCGGGAATCCAGGAGGAGAAAGAGGCAGACGCTCTGGCCTTTGCTTCCCTGGTAGCCCGGAGACGGATACTATTAGCCTGGAGGGACTCAAAGCCCCCGATGACGGAGACCTGGCTATCTGACATGGCTAGCTTTCTCTGTTTGGAGAAAATCAAGTTCGCCTTGAGAGGGTCAATGTTAGGGTTCGCCCAGAGGTGGCAACCATTCGTCGACATCTTTGCGGAAAAATAATCGTCAGCAGAAGGGCGGGGGGGGGGGGGGGGGTTAGTTTAGAGTAGGGAATTAATAAAGGTGGGCCCTGTAAGGGAGGAAGCAGGCTTTTGCACTGTGGTTATAGATTCATGTACATTGTTTATTTTGTTGTTGTTGTAAAACCAAAAGTACCTCCATAAAATGTTTATTATATAAAACATTTTTTTTACGCCCCCAACTGGGACAACTGCCCAATTGGGCAGCACGGTAGCGCAAGTGGATAGCACTGTGGCTTCACAGCGCCAGGGTCCCAGGTTCGATTCCCCGCTGGGTCACTGTCTGTGCGGAGTCTGCACATTCTCCCCGTGTCTGCGTGGGTTTTCTCCGGGTGCTCCGGTTTCCTCCCACAGTCCAAAGACGTGCAGGTTAGGTGAATTGGCCATGATAAATTGCCCTTTGTGACCAAAAAGGTTGGATGGGGTTATTGGGTTATGGGGATAGGGTGGGCTTAAGTGGGTCGGTGCAGACTCGATGGGCCAAATGGCCTCCTTCTGCACTGTATGTTCTATGTAATACACATTTATTAATACCCTGCTGGCCACTCACCCCAATTTAGACTCTCAGGAGCTTATTTTAGGTGGGGACCTGAATTATGCCTTGGACCCTAGGTTGGATAGTTCCAAATCTAAATCTTTTGCTCCATCAGGGGTAGCCAGGACTTTGTTGTCTTTCATGATGCAGATGGATGGGGGGGGGGGGAGGGGGGGGAGAGTAGATCCTTGACGCTTCCTGCACCGAAGTGAGAAACATTTTCTTTTTTTTCCCATGTCCATCAAGTATTTTTGCGGATTGATTTTTTTGTTCTCGATAGATCTCTCCTTCCTTCAGTGGTGGTGGCTGAGTATTCAGCAATTGTTATTTTGGAGCAGTGTTGATTTGTCTCTAGAGTCTGGCCCCATCCAACGTCCATCATGGAGGTTTGACACAACACTATTTATTTAAAAATGTTGTGAGCGTGTGTCCGCTGCCATAGAGGACTGTATAAAAATTTAATAAAACCGAGTCAGTATCACCTTCCATTCTGTGGGAAGCCCTTACGGTGGTGCATGGGGGGGGGGGGGGGGGGGGGGAGAATTATCTCCTGCACAGCGCATTTGGTGAGGACTGCGAGGGCGGAGCAGCAGAGTCTGGTCGACTCCATTCTTAAAGTGGATCACCAGTACTTGCCTGATCCTACCCCAAAGTTGTTGGCAAGTAGGAAAAAAATGCAAACACAGTTCAAACTATTGTCGACTAACAGGGCAGTAAGCCAATTGTGACGTTCAACGGGGATGTTTTACGAATATGGGGAGAAGGCCAGTCGTCTTTGGCTCATAAGTTCAAACGGCAGGTGGCCTCCCGGGAGATCACACAGATACGCAATTCGAACGCTAACCTCGTTTTTGCCCCTCCTCAGGTTAATGTGGCTTTTGAATCTTTTTACCGCGATCTTTATAGATTGGAGCCTCCTGTGGTCATAGAATCATAGAATCCCTACAGGCCCATTGCATCTGCACCAACCCTCTGAAAGAGCACTCCACCTAGGCTCACTGCCGTATCTAACCATTGGATTTTTAAGGGGCAATTTAGCAAAGCCAATCCACCTAAGCTGCCCATCTTAGGACTGTGGGAGGAAGCTGGAGCACCCGGGAGAAACCCACGCAGACACGGGGAGAAAGTGCAAACTCCACACAGAGAGTCACCCAAGGTGGGAATCGATCCTGGGACTCTGGCGCTGTGAGGCAGCAGTGCTAACTACTGTGCTACCATGTCGCCCTCATGTATGACTTTTTGGATGGCCTATTCATCCCAACTGTTGAGGTGGAGAGGAGCGGTGAGTTGGAATCCCCATTATACCCTGATGACATTTTTAAGTGTTTGGATTGATCCAATCTGGCAAAGCCCCCAGTCCAATGGCTCTTCGACTGAATTCTATAAAGTTCTCAGAGCAGAGCACGGGGGCTCAGTGGTTAGCACTGCTGCCTCACGGCGCAAGGTCCCAGGTTCGATACCAGCTGTGGGTCACTGTCCGTGTGGAGTTTGCACATTCTCCCCGTGTCTGCGTGGGTTTCACCCCCACAACCCAAAGATGTGCTGGGTAGGTGGCTTGGCCTCGCTAAATTGCCCCTTAATTGGAAAAAATGAATTGGGCACACTGAATTTTAAAAAAAAAGTTCTCGAAGCAGCTTGTTCCTTTAAGTCTGGACATGATTCCCTATCCCCGAGATCGCTGCCCTCTACTCTCACTCAGGCCTCTATCTCTTTTTTTAAGAGAGACCAAGTCTCAACAGGGTGTGTGGGTTGTACCATCCTATTTCACTATGGAACATGGACGTCAATCTCTTTGCCAAGGTGTTGGCGCTTTGGCTGGAGTCTTTCCTTCCAAATATAGGGCGGGATTCTCCGCGAACGGGCGGGGCGGGCTACTCCGGTGCTGAGGAATGGCGTGAACCAGTCCGGCGTCGGGCCGCCCCAAAGGTGTGGAGTCCGCACCTTCAAGGGCTAGGCCAGTGCCGGAGTATTTGGCGCCGCGACAGCCGGCATGGAAGGGCTTGGCGCCATGCCAACCTGCGCTGAAGGGCCTCCACCGGCCGGCACGAGTTGGCGCATGCGCGGGAGCGCCAGCGTATGCTGGCGTCATCCCAGTGCATGCGCAGAGGGGATCTTCTCCGCACCGGCCATGGTGGAGGTTGACAGCGGCCGGTGCGGCGGGAAAGAATGCCCCCATGGCACAGGCCCGCCCGCAGATCGGTGGGTCCCGATCGCAGGCCAGGCTAACGTGGGGGCACCCCCTGGGGCCAGATCCCCCCACACCCCCCCGAAGACTCTGCAGGCCGTCTATGGAGCCAGGTCCCGCCGGTCAGGACCTGTGGTGATTTACGCCGGTGGGACCCGCCGAAAACGGGCAGCCACTCGGCCCATCGCGGGCCGGAGAATCACCAGGGGGGGCGCTGCCAGCGATGCCCACCCCCACCAAAACCCCGGCGCCGGAGAATTCAGCAGCCGGCGGGGGCGGGATTCACGCTGCCCCCCTCCCGATTCTCCGACCCGGCGGGGGGTCGGAGAATCCCGCCCATAATCTCTGAGGATCCGACGAGCTTTGTGAAGGATCGACAATTGTCGGCCAATATACGTCGCCTATTAAATGTTGTCCTTTCCCCCTCCTCAGTGGCCGGACCTGAGGTGATTCTATCTCTGGATACCAAAAAGATAGAGTGGAGAGGGTGTATTAATTTGTGATTCTTGGGAGGTTTGGTTTTGGCCACAAATTTATTTCTTGGATTTGTCTATTGTATAAGGCCCCCACTCCCAGTGTTCATACGAATACCCTCAACTCTGAATTGGGGCATGAGGTAGAATTGTCCACTGTCTCCAGTCATGTTTACTCTGGCATTAGAGCTGTTTGCCATGGCCCTAAGGTCCTCTGCTAAGGGGGATTGATTGTGGAGGCGTGGAGGGGGATTGATTACGGACCCAGTACCCTCCATGGATGATGCAATGAAGTTGCTAAGTACGTTTGGCTCCTTGTCTGGGTACAAGTTAAAATTTGGCAAGAGTGAATGTTTCCCGGTCAAACCCCCGTGAAGGAGAGCCCAACTGGGGATTTTTTGTCTTAGCCCAGACAAGGTTTCATTATCTGGTGGTCGGGAGTGGCCCACAGCTGGGCCTCACTTCATAAATTAGATTACTCCAGTCTGGTTAGTGGTGTTACGGTACACTTGCAGAGGTGGAACAAACTCCCCCTATTCTTGGCGAGTAGGCTTCAGACTATTAAAATGAACGTGGTCCTGAGATTTTTATTTCTCTTTCAGTGTCTCCACATTTTTCTCCCCAAATCCTTTTTTACTAAGATCAACAAATTGTGATATTTTTTTATTTGGGTGGATAGGACCCCGAGAATCTATGGGGTATTGCTCCAAAGAGACAGACAATTGGGGGTGTGGGGGGGTGGGGGTGGGGGGGCTGGCCCTTCCCACAATAGTTACTGCACTGTTGCCTTTTCTCCCTGTTAGATTTTCCTCAAATCCAATGGTGGTCACCTCCCTGAGAATGTGGATGCAGTTTTGGCAGCATTTCAAGCTCCTTTTCCTGTCTTTCCTGGCCCCCATATGGAATAATCACCTTTTCCTACCACTAGTATAGACTCGACTTTTAAATTTTGGGAAGAGAAGGGTCTGGAGCTGTTTCCTGTCCCAAATTACTCGGTTTCTGAGATTCTTTCTTTCACAGCATGTCGGAGATACTCCGTGTAGAGTTTGATCTTTGTCTGCTGGTGGCCATATTCATGGTATGTCAGATTCACCGGTACTCTGTCTGCGGTGAAGGCGGATGTCCTCGCCTTTGCCTCGTTGATGGCCCAGAGACAAATTCTCCTTGGGTGGTCTCCCACTCCGCCTAGTGCCTCAGCTTGGCTGAGTGACCTCATGTCATTTCTGCATTTGGAGAAGGTCAAGTTCACCATTAGGGGCTCAGTGGAGAAGTTCTACCTAAGATGGCAACCAGTTATTTCCTTATTGAAGGAGTTAGTTACCGTTAGCTGTTAGGAAGTTTAGGTTAGTTTTTGTATTAAGTTAATTAGGTGATGTGTGTGTTTTTGTCCTTTTTTAAAAAAAAATATTTTCTCTACTGTTGTATTTTCCTGTTTGATTGTTTGGGGTCGTTCCAATTATTGTGAAAAATTTCTTAATTCTTTCAAAAATATATATATATTTATTATCAAGGGAGCCTATTCTTCTTTAATAATTAACATGCAAACTATTAACATAGAATTTACAGTGCAGAAGGAGGCCATTCGGCCCTTCGAGTCTGCACCGGCTCTTGGAAAGAGCACCCTACCCAAGGTCCATACCTCCACCCTATCCCCGTAACCCAATAACCCCACCCAACACGAAGGGCAATTTTGGACACTAAGGGCAATTTATCATGGCCAATCCACCTAACCTGCACATCTTTGGACTGTGGGAGGAAACCGGAGCACCCGGAGGAAACCCACGCACACACGGGGAGGATGTGCAGACTCTGCACAGACAGTGACCCAAGCCGCAATCGAACCTGGGACCCTGGAGCTGCGAAGCAATTGTGCTACCCACAGTGCTACCGTGCTGCCCCTGTAGTACATATTCTCTAATAACGTTTGTATTGATTGGTTTCGTTGAGTGAAAACTGATTTTGCAATTGCTTGAGGTAGGCAATGATACGGGTTAGCCTGTTATTGCTACAAATTGATCACATTGATCAGGTTTTTAAAAAAATAAACTTTCGAGTACCCAATTCTTTTTTTCCAATTAAGGGGCAATTTGGCATGGCCAATCATCTAGCCTGCACATCTTTGGGTTGTGGGGGTGAGACTCAGGCAGATACAGGGAGAATGTGGAAACTCCATATGGACAGTGACCCAGGGCCAGGATCGAACCCGGGCCCTCAGTGCTATGAGGCAGCAGTGCTAACCACTGCGCCGCCATGCCACCCGCACATTGCTCAGGGTGAATACAGTTTTTAATTGATAGGAAAGGCAAATTGTTATCTTTCTGTGGCAATTGCCATCCCTGCCAATTCTCCTTGTGGCAGATCTGTGCCTGTTTAACCAATTTGATGTTCAGGTCACTGGATACTGGCCACTCTCATAAAATCACGTCTGCCCTTTGAGTGTAAAGAACCATCAAAAATCTATTTGGCGAATTTGATCTCCGTTCTAGATGGGCACAATTCCACAGCAAAAAGAAAAACTGGCATTAATTGACAATATAATTCAGAGAGGCTACAAGCATTGGTTGATATGGCAGTAGATTTAATTGGGTTACAGTGACCTTATAGCATTTGTTGCCACTTCAGGAGAAAGAATGGTCTCCTTTCAAATTCAGGCGATTAAAAACATTTTATCTGATAATGGAGGCAGCAGGGTCATTTTGCAGGCATGAGATGAGAGCCGGGGGCCGGGATTTTCACGCCGGCGGGACTGGCCAAAAATGGGCAGCCGCTCGGCCCATCGGGGCCCGGAGAATTGCTGGGGGGGCCGCTGCCAACGGCCCCCGACCAGCGCGGCGTGATCCCCGCCCCGTCCGAAAACCGCCGCCAAGGAATTCGGCAGCCGGCGTCGGAGTGGCGGGGCGGGATTCACTGCCAACCCCTGGCGATTCTCCGACCCGGCGGTGGGTCAGAGAATCCCGCCCTGGCTGTTAATTCCACTAATAGTTATATGGTGGAGGAATAATACAGCAGTTTGTCTTTTACCATCAGCAAGTTTATTTTATTCTATTTTAACAAAAACAGAATTTATTCATAAAATATCTGAAAGAAACATTGCAAAACATTTCAAATTGTCATGACAGAAAATAATATTCCTTTGGCAAGCTTATTCTTGCAGCTCAGTAGAGTTACAAACCACTTATGGTTT
Source organism: Scyliorhinus torazame (assembly GCF_047496885.1). NCBI lineage: Eukaryota > Metazoa > Chordata > Chondrichthyes > Carcharhiniformes > Scyliorhinidae > Scyliorhinus > Scyliorhinus torazame. The sequence continues at coordinate 30,266,865 of NC_092709.1, forward strand.
CCCGCACCCGACTGTTCCAGCTGTGTCCATTTATACTCTTATGGTGGATGTGCCAATGAATATCACCTGTCTGTAACAATGCAATTGGCGTAACTGTGGGCATGATTCTCGGGCCTCGTTACGCTCTCGCTCGAGCGAATCGAAGCCGGTGAATAGTGGGAGAGGCTCTCCACTGCAATTGCCACTATGCCGCCGGTGCCACGCTCCCTATCCTCTCCAGCAGCTACAGGCATACCTCTTCCATAGGCTCAGCATCAGGCTGGGATCCTGCTATGTCCTGGGATCCAGCAGCCCTCTCACTGCTGTTTCGCCTGGGGGTTCCTGCCTCCACCTGATGGATATCAGCAGCTGTGTGGTGCTCACCAGAATGTGCCCCAAGAGCCTGTCCACTAACTGCTCCCACCGAGATGCGTATATTTATGCTGGTGGAGGGTGAGGTTGACAGCAGTGACACCGTGACCATGTCTGCCTTGGAGCTCTCCTCCGACATGTTCGCCTTGGAGGCAGGGGATGGGGCCACGCAGGATGGGCCGTCACCACTGGCTGGAGGACTGCGGGAGAATGAACATGTGGTCAGAGGGAGGGATAGGCCAGTCTGTATGGCAATAACAACTCACGTTTGACAGGTCCTCCGGGTGGGGCCCGGTAGCTCCTCACTTCTGCGTCGTCCACCATAGTACAGTACTTTGCTTTCTGAAGTCAATGACCAACTCTTTAGTTTTGCTGGCATTGAGGGAGAGATTGTTGTCGCTGCACCACTCCACTAAATTCTCAATCTCCCTCCTGTATTCTTTTTAAAAAATATATTTTATTAAAGTTTTCAAACACAATTTTTCCCCCTTACAAATCAACAAAAACGGTAACACAATAACTAACAGATAACATTGTTTAAGTTAAGTAGTGAACTAACAAAGCAACAAAAAATGGTGCTCCCCCCCTCCCCCCAAACTAGAACAAAAACAAGTCCCCCCGTCCCCCCCACCCCCTTCTCCACCCGCCCCCCCCCCCCTCTCTTTCTGGGCTGCTGCTGCTGGCTATCTATTTTCCCCTATCGTTCCGCTAGATAGTCAAGGAACGGTTGCCACCGCCTGGAGAACCCCTGAGCCGATCCTCTCAGCGCAAACTTAATCCATTCCAGTTTTATGAACCCTGCCATATGGTTTATCCAGGCCTCCACGCCGGGGGGTTTCGCTTCCTTCCACATGAGTAAAATCCTTCGCCGGGCTACCAGGGACGCAAAGGCCACAATATCGGCCTCTTTCGCCTCCTGCACTCCCGGCTCATCCGCTACCCCAAATATAGCTAACCCCCAACCTGGCTTGACCCGGACCTTCACCACCTTCGAGATCACTCTTGCCACTCCCCTCCAATACTCCTCCAGTGCTGGACACGACCAAAACATATGTGTGTGGTTCGCCGGGCTTCCCCCGCACCTCCCACACCTGTCCTCCACTCCGAAGAACCTGCTCAACCTTGCTCCCGTTATGTGTGCTCTATGTAGCACCTTAAATTGGATCAAAGAACAAAGAACAACAAAGAACAAAGAACAAAGAAATGTACAGCACAGGAACAGGCCCTTCGGCCCTCCAAGCCCGTGCCGACCATACTGCCCGACTAAACTACAATCTTCTACTCTTCCTGGGTCCGTATCCTTCTATTCCCATCCTATTCATATATTTGTCAAGATGCCCCTTAAATGTCCCTATCGTCCCTGCTTCCACTACCTCCTCCGGTAGTGAGTTCCAGGCACCCACTACCCTCTGCGTAAAAAACTTGCCTCGTACATCTACTCTAAACCTTGCCCCTCTCACCTCAAACCTATGCCCCCTAGTAATTGACCCCTCTACCCTGGGGAAAAGCCTCTGACTATCCACTCTGTCTATGCCCCTCATAATTTTGTATACCTCTATCAGGTCGCCCCTCAACCTCCTTCGTTCCAGTGAGAACAAACCGAGTTTATTCAATCGCTCCTCATAGCTTATGCCCTCCATACCAGGCAACATTCTGGTAAATCTCTTCTGCACCCTCTCTAAAGCCTCCACATCCTTCTGGTAGTGTGGCGACCAGAATTGAACACTATACTCCAAGTGTGGCCTAACTAAGGTTCTATACAGCTGCAACATGACTTGCCAATTCTTATACTCAATGCCCCGGCCAATGAAGGCAAGCATGCCGTATGCCTTCTTGACTACCTTCTCCACCTGTGTTGCCCCTTTCAATGACCTGTGGACCTGTACTCCTAGATCTCTTTGACTTTCAATACTCTTGAGGGTTCTACCATTCACTGTATATTCCCTACCTGCATTAGCCCTTCCAAAATGCATTACCTCACATTTGTCCGGATTAAACTCCATCTGCCATCTCTCCGCCCAAGTCTCCAGACAATCTAAATCCTGCTGTATCCTCTGACAGTCCTCATCGCTATCCGCAATTCCACCAACCTTTGTGTCGTCTGCAAACTTACTAATCAGACCAGTTACATTTTCCTCCAAATCATTTATATATACTACAAACAGCAAAGGTCCCAACACTGATCCCTGTGGAACACCACTGGTCACAGCCCTCCAATTAGAAAAGCATCCCTCCATTGCTACCCTCTGCCTTCTATGGCCTAGCCAGTTCTGTATCCACCTTGCCAGTTCACCCCTGATCCCGTGTGACTTCACCTTTTGTACTAGTCTACCATGAGGGACCTTGTCAAAGGCCTTACTGAAGTCCATATAGACAACATCTACTGCCCTACCTGCATCAATCATCTTAGTGACCTCCTCGAAAAACTCTATCAAGTTAGTGAGACACGACCTGCCCTTCACAAAACCGTGCTGCCTCTCACTAATACGTCCATTTGCTTCCTAATGGGAGTAGATCCAGTCTCGAAGAATTCTCTCCAGTAATTTCCCTACCACTGAAGTAAGGCTCACCGGCCTGTAGTTCCCGGGATTATCCTTGCTACCCTTCTTAAACAGAGGAACAACATTGGCTATTCTCCAGTCCTCCGGGACATCCCCTGAAGACAGCGAGGATCCAAAGATTTCTGTCAAGGCCTCAGCAATTTCCTCTCCAGCCTCCTTCAGTATTCTGGGGTAGATCCCATCAGGCCCTGGGGACTTATCTACCTTAATATTTTTTAAGACACCCAACACCTCGTCTTTTTGGATCACAATGTGACCCAGGCTATCTACACCCCCTTCTCCAGACTCAACATCTACCAATTCCTTCTCTTTGGTGAATACTGATGCAAAGTATTCATTTAGTACCTCGCCCATTTCCTCTGGCTCCACACATAGATTCCCTTGCCTATCCTTCAGTGGGCCAACCCTTTCCCTGGCTACCCTCTTGCTTTTTATGTACGTGTAAAAAGCCTTGGGATTTTCCTTAACCCTATTTGCCAATGACTTTTCATGACCCCTTCTAGCCCTCCTGACTCCTTGCTTAAGTTCCTTCCTACTTTCCTTATATGCCACACAGGCTTCGTCTGTTCCCAGCCTTTTAGCCCTGACAAATGCCTCCTTTTTCTTTTTGACGAGGCCTACAATATCACTCGTCATCCAAGGTTCCCGAAAATTGCCGTATTTATCTTTCTTCCTCACAGGAACATGCCGGTCCTGTATTCCTTTCAACTGACACTTGAAAGCCTCCCACATGTCAGATGTTGATTTGCCCTCAAACATCCGCCCCCAATCTATGTTCTTCAGTTCCCGCCTAATATTGTTATAATTAGCCTTCCCCCAATTTAGCACATTCATCCTCGGACCACTCTTATCCTTGTCCACCAGTACTTTAAAACTTACTGAATTGTGGTCACTGTTACCAAAATGCTCCCCTACTGAAACATCTACCACCTGGCCGGGCTCATTCCCCAATACCAGGTCCAGTACCGCCCCTTCCCTAGTTGGACTGTTTACATATTGTTTTAAGAAGCCCTCCTGGATGCTCCTTACAAACTCCGCCCCGTCTAAGCCCCTGGCATTAAGTGAGTCCCAGTCAATATTGGGGGAGTTGAAGTCTCCCATCACCACAACCCTGTTGTTTTTACTCTTTTCCAAAATCTGTCTACCTATCTGCTCCTCTATCTCCCGCTGGCTGTTGGGAGGCCTGTAGTATACCCCCAACATTGTGACTGCACCCTTCTTATTCCTGATCTCTACCCATATAGCCTCACTGCCCTCTGAGGTGTCCTCTCGCAGTATAGCTGTGATATTCTCCCGAACAAGTAGCGCAACTCCGCCTCCCCTTTTACATCCCCCTCTATCCCGCCTGAAACATCTAAATCCTGGAACGTTTAGCTGCCAATCCTGCCCTTCCCTCAACCAGGTCTCTGTAATGGCAACAACATCATAGTTCCAAGTAGTAATCCAAGCTCTAAGTTCATCTGCTAAGCCTGGCACACGAGGAAGACAAATTTACCCTACTTAGGGCATCAGCCCACAAACCCTCCTCAATCTCCTCCCCGAGCTCTTCTTCCCATTTTCCTTTCAACTCTTCTACCAGCTCCTCCCCCTCTTCTCTCATCTCCCGGTATATTTCGGACACTTTGCCCTCCCCGACCCACACCCCCGAAAGCAATCTATCCTGGATCCCCTGTGTCGGGAGCAGCGGAAATTCCCTCACCTGTTGTCTCGTGAACGCCCTCACCTGCATATACCTAAAGATATTCCCCGGAGGCAGCTCATACTTTTCCTCTAGCGCTCCCAAGCTCGCAAACGTCCCATCTATAAATAAGTCTCCCACTCTCCTAATTCCTGCCTGGTGCCAGCTCTGGAACCCTCCGTCCAACCTCCCTGGGGCAAACCTATGGTTGTTCCTGATTGGAGACCACACCGAGGCTCCCAGCACACTCTTCTGTCACCTCCATTGCCCCCAGATACTTAATGTTGCCGCCACCACTGGGTTTGTGGTAAACCTTTCCGGGGAGAGCGGTAGCGGTGCCGTCACCAGCGCTTTTAAGCTCATTGCTTTACAGGACGCCATCTCCAGCCTCTTCCACGCCTCCCCCTCTCCCTCTATCATCCACTTGCGGATCATTGCCACATTGGCGGCCCAGTAATAGTCGCCTAAATTCAGCAGCGCCAGTCCCCCTCTGTCCCTGCTACGTTGCAGGAACCCCTCCTTACCCTCGGGGCCTTCCCTGCCCACACAAAGCTCATATCTATTTTCTTAAAAAAGGCCTTAGTGACCAAGATGGGGAGACATTGAAACACAAATAGAAACCTTGGGAGGACCATCATCTTAATCGCCTGCACTCTGACCGCCAGTGACAGCGGCAGCATATCCCACCTTTTGAAATCCTCTTCCATCTGCTCCACCAGCTGAGTCAGATTGAGTTTGTGTAAAGTTCCCCAGCTCCTGGCTACCTGAATCCCCAAATATCGGAAGTTTCTTTCCACCCTCCTTAGCGGCAGGCCATCTATCCCTCTACTCTGGTCCCCAGGGTGTATCACGAAAAGCTCACTCTTTCCCATGTTAAGCCTATATCCCGAAAAGTCTCCAAACTCCCTCAATGTCTGCATAACCTCTGTCATCCCCCCCACTGGATCCGCCACATACAGCAGTAGGTCATCTGCATAGAGTGACACTCGGTGTTCCTCTCCCCCTCTAACCACCCCCCTCCATTTCCTAGAGTCTCTCAGCGCTATGGCCAGTGGTTCAATTGCCAGCGCGAACAGTAATGGGGACAGAGGGCACCCCTGCCTTGTTCCCCTATGTAACCGAAAATACTCCGATCTTTGCCGATTTGTGACTACACTTGCCACTGGGGCTCCATAGAGGAGTTTAACCCAGCTGACAAACCCCTCCCCGAACCCAAACCTCCTCAGCACCTCCCATAATACTCCCACTCTACCCTATCAAATGCCTTCTCTGCATCCATTGCTGCCACTATCTCTGCCTCCCCCTCTGCTGGGGGCATCATTATCACCCCCAATAGCCGTTGCATGTTGACATTCAATTGTCTCCCCTTTACAAACCCTGTCTGGTCTTCGTGCATCACCCCTGGGACACAATCCTCTATCCTCATTGTCAGCACTTTTGCCAGCAACTTGGCGTCTACATTCAGGAGCGAGATATGCCCATAAGACCCGCATTGCAGCGGATCTTTATCCCGCTTCAGGATTAGTGATATCGTCGCCTCCGACATTGTCGGGGGTAGAGTCCCCCCTTCTCTGGCCTCGTTAAAGGTTCTTGCCAGCAGCGGGGCCAGCAAGTCCACATATTTCCTATAAAATTCTGGTCCCGGGGCCTTCCCTGCCTGCATGTTCCGCAGCCCCTTAGTCACCTCGTCCACCCCAATTGGCGCCCCCAGGCCTGCCACCTCCTGCTCCTCCACCTTCGGGAACCTTAGTTGGTCCAGAAACTGCTGCATCCCCTCTTTTCCCTCCGGGGGTTGGGACCTATATAACCTCTCATAAAAGGTCTTAAACACCTCATTTACCTTCCCTACACTCCGCACCGTAGTTCCCGTTTCATTCCTTACTCCCCCTATTTCCCTCGCCGCTATCCGCTTACGAAGCTGGTGGGCCAGCAGCCGACTCGCCTTTTCCCCATACTCGTATCTCATCCCCTGTGCCTTCCTCCACTGTGCCTCTGCCTTCCCTGTGGTCAGCAGGTCAAACTCCGTCTGAAGTCTTCGCCTCTCCCTATATAGTCCTTCGTCCGGGACCTCCGCATATCTTTTATCCACACTCAAAATCTCCCCCAGTAATCTCTCCCTCTCTTTGGCCTCTGTTTTCCCCTTGTAAGCCCTGATGGAGATCAACTCTCCCCTCACCACCGCCTTCCGCGCTTCCCATACTACCCCCACTTAGACCTCCCCATCATCATTGGCCTCCAGGTACCTTTCGATACATCCCCGCACCCTCCCACAGACTCCCTCATCCACCAATAATCCCACATCCAGTCGCCAGAGTGGGCGCTGTTCCCTCTCCTCTCCTAGTTCCAGATCCACCCAGTGCGGGGCATGGTCTGAAACAGCTATGGCCGAGTACTCCATTCCTTCCACCCTCGAAATCAGTGACCTACCCAAAACAAAGAGATCTATCCAGGAGTATACCTTATGGACATGGGAGAAAAAGGAGAACTCTTTGGCCAGCGGCCTAGCAAATCTCCACGGATCCACTCCCCCCATTTGGTCCATAAATCCCCTAAGCACCTTGGCTGCTGCCGGCCTTCTTCCGGTCCTGGATCTAGATCTATCTAACCCTGGGTCCAGCACGGTATTGAAATCCCCCCCCATTACCAAGTTTCCTACCTCCAGGTCCGGGATACGTCCCAGTATGCGCTTCATAAATCCCGCATCGTCCCAGTTCGGGGCATATACATTTACCATTCCCTGCAGTCTGGCACTCACCATCACATATCTGCCACCGTTGTCCACTACTATATTCCTAGTCTCGAACGACACCCGTTTCCCCACCAATATAGCCACCCCTCTATTCTTTGCGTCCAGCCCTGAGTGGAACACCTGTGCCACCCATCCTTTCCTTAACCTAACCTGATCCGCCACCTTCAGATGCGTCTCCTGAAGCATGACCACGTCTGCCTTCAGTCCTTTTAAGTGCGCGAACACTCGGGCCCTCTTAATTGGCCCATTTAGGCCTCTCACGTTCCACGTGATCAGCCGGATTGGGGGGCTGCCCCCTCCCACCCCCTCCACCCCACCTCCGTCGACTAGCCATCACCCACTCTGGGCCAGTCCCATCTCCAGGTCCCGCGCACCCACCAGTCCCCCAGGCGGCGCATTCCCGCCCCGACCACCTCTTCTCTTACCAGCTCCCTCTCGATCCCAGCAGCAGCAACCCAGTTATCCACCCCCCCCGCTAGATCCCCATCTAGCATGGTAACTCCCCCCATATTGCTTCCGAAAGTCAGCTGACTTCAACTGACCCCGGCTTCTCCCGCTCTCTCCTTGACCCCCCCCCCCGTGTGTGGAACTCCCATCTTCCTTGCGCCTGTCTTCCCGCCATCATCTCTCTAGCGCGGGAAAAGACCCGCGCTTTCCTAGAACCGTCCCGCCCCCTATGGCGCAGCTCCCCCTACAGCCCCGTTCCCATTCCCCATCCCCACCCTATGTCCCTTTTTTCCCCACCAGCGTCCACATTTCTCAGTGTCCCCCCCCGTCAAAGACCGTCCCGATACAGTGAACCTCCCTTTCCCCAGTTTACATTTTTATACATCAGCATTGTCATTTCCCCCCCAACATCAGTCTCTCAGTTCTGGTCCAGTTTCTCTTTTTGGATGAAGGTCCATGCTTCTTCCGACGTTTCAAAATAATAGTGTCTATCGTGGTACGTGACCCACAATCGCGCCGGCTGCAGCATCCCGAACTTTACTTTCTTCTTATGCAGCAACTCCTTGCCTCGATTGAAACTCGCTCTCCTTCTCGCCACCTCCGCGCTCCAGTCCTGATACACTCGTATCACCGCATTCTCCCATCTGTTATTCCGCACCTTCTTGGCCCAGCTCAAAACAACCTCTCTGTCATTGAAGCGGTGAAATCTCATGACCATCGCCTTTGGTCTCCTCGCAGGGACCCGGTGAGCCCCTTCCACCTCCAAGGGGCCCGAGGGGGCCTCAGCTCCCATTAGCGAATGTAGCATCGTGCTCACGTAAGCCCCGCCGTCAGCTCCCTCCACTCCCTCGGGGAGACCCAGGATCTGGAGGTTCTTTCTCCTTGATCTATTTTCCAGGACTTCAATTCTTTCGATGCACTTCTTATGTAGCGCCTCGTGCGTCTCCATTTTGACCGCTAGGCCCAGGATCTCATCCTCGTTTTCAGTTACCTTCTCCTTCACCACCCGGAGGGCCTTTTGTGTTTCTATGAGCCTATCGATTGCCAGCAACATCGGGGCCAGCACCTCCTTTTTTAACTCCTCCACACACCTTCTGAGGAATTCCTCCTGATCCGGTCCCCAGTCGCCTGGCCTCCCTCCGACGCCATCTTGCTTCCTTCTTTTTTTTTCTCCCCTCTGCCGCTGCCCTCGAGGATCTTTTGTGATCTGGCCACCGCCACCAATCTTTTTCCTGCACACTGAGGGGGGAACTCCTTATTTCTTCACCCCACACCGGGTTTTGCCAAAAAAAAATCCCATTGCGGCTCTCAAAAAGAGCCCGAAGGTCCTTCGGAGATGGAGCCGCCGAAACGCGCGGCTTAGCTGAGCATCGCAGCACCCAGAAGTCCCTCCCTCCTGTATCCTGACTCGTCATTATTCAAGATCCAGCCCACTATGGTCGTATCGTCAGTAAACTTGCAGCTGGAGCTGGACCCAAATTTTGCCACGCAGTCGTGTGTGTACGGGGAGTATAGTAGGGGGCTAAGTACGCAGCCTTGCGGAGTCCCGGTATTGAGGACTATTGTGGAGGAGGTGTTGTTGTTTATTTTTACTGATTGTGGTCTGTGGGTCAGAAAGTCGGGGATCCAGTTGCAAAGTGAGGAGCCAAGTCCTAGGTTTTGGAGCTCTGATAACCGCCAGAAGCTAACATGGCACACCACTGCCAGTCCGGCCTTCTTCTGACGTGTGCGAGAGCTTATCCAGAGTAGACACAGAGAGGCCATCTTTAGCCACACACATGGTTCACAGTGATGGGGCAGGGGGGGGGAGTGTGATGGAAGGGCTGGGGGGAGTTGATGGGAGAGGGGGGTGAAGGGAGCATTGGGGGCCGCATGGGAGAGTTGTGGGGTGGGTGGATGCTCACACGGGGGCGGAAATGTCGTGGGGCGGCGGGGGGTGGGGGGGGGGGTGGTGTTGGGGGGGGTTGTTGGTGCCTGCTCACTCACGTGCTACCTGGTTGGCCTTTTTATAGCACTGGAGGCCAGTCCTCCTGTTCAGACTCTTAGAACATAGAACATAGAACAATACAGCGCAGTACAGGCCCTTCGGCCCACGATGTTGCACCGAAACAAAAGCCATCTAACCTACACTATGCCATTATCATCCATATGTTTATCCAATAAACTTTTAAATGCCCTCAATGTTGGCGAGTTCACTACTGTAGCAGGTAGGGCATTCCACGGCCTCACTACTCTTTGTGTAAAGAACCTACCTCTGACCTCTGTCCTATATCTATTACCCCTCAGTTTAAAGTTATGTCCCCTCGTGCCAGCCATATCCATCCGCGGGAGAAGGCTCTCACTGTCCACCCTATCCAACCCCCTGATCATTTTGTATGCCTCTATTAAGTCTCCTCTTAACCTTCTTCTCTCCAACGAAAACAACCTCAAGTCCATCAGCCTTTCCTCATAAGATTTTCCCTCCATACCAGGCAACATCCTGGTAAATCTCCTCTGCACCCGCTCCAAAGCCTCCACGTCCTTCCTATAATGCGGTGACCAGAACTGTACGCAATACTCCAAATGCGGCCGGACCAGAGTTCTGTACAGCTGCAACATGACCTCCCGACTCCGGAACTCAGTCCCTCTACCAATAAAGGCCAACACTCCATAGGCCTTCTTCACAACCCTATCAACCTGGGTGGCAACTTTCAGGGATCTATGTACATGGACACCTAGATCCCTCTGCTCAGCCACACTTTCAAGAACTTTACCATTAGCCAAATATTCCGCATTCCTGTTATTCCTTCCAAAGTGAATCACCTCACACTTCTCTACATTAAACTCCATTTGCCACCTCTCAGCCCAGCTCTGCAGCTTATCTATATCCCTCTGTAACCTGCTACATCCTTCCACACTATCGACAACACCACCGACTTTAGTATCATCTGCAAATTTACTCACCCACCCTTCTGTGCCTTCCTCTAGGTCATTGATAAAAATGACAAACAGCAACGGCCCCAGAACAGATCCTTGTGGTACTCCACTTGTGACTGTACTCCATTCTGAACATTTCCCATCAACCACCACCCTCTGTCTTCTTTCAGCTAGCCAATTTCTGATCCACATCTCTAAATCACCCTTAATCCCCAGCCTCCGTATTTTTTGCAATAGCCTACCGTGGGGAACCTTATCAAACGCTTTGCTGAAATCCATATACACCACATCAACTGCTCTACCCTCGTCTACCTGTTCAGTCACCTTCTCAAAGAACTCAATAAGGTTTGTGAGGCATGACCTACCCTTCACAAAGCCATGCTGACTATCCCTGATCATATCATTCCTATCTAGATGATTATAAATCTTGTCCCTTATAATCCCCTCCAAGACTTTACCCACTACAGACGTGAGGCTCACCGGTCTATAGTTGCCGGGGTTGTCTCTGCTCCCCTTTTTGAACAAAGGGACCACATTTGCTGTCCTCCAGTCCTCTGGTACTATTCCTGTAGCCAATGATGACATAAAAATCAAAGCCAAAGGTCCAGCAATCTCTTCCCTGGCCTCCCATAGAATCCTAGGATAAATCCCATCAGGTCCCGGGGACTTATCTATTTTCAGCCTGTCCAGAATTGCCAACACCTCTTCCCTACGTACCTCAATGCCATCTATTCTATTAGCCTGGGGCTCAGCATTCTCCTCCACAACATTATCTTTTTCCTGAGTGAATACTGACGAAAAATATTCATTTAGTATCTCGCCTATCTCTTCAGACTCCACACACAATTTCCCATCCCTGTCCTTGACTGGTCCTACTCTTTCCCTAGTCATTCGCTTATTCCTGACATACCTATAGAAAGCTTTTGGGTTTTCCTTGATCCTTCCTGCCAAATACTTCTCATGTCCCCTCCTTGCTCGTCTTAGCTCTCTCTTTAGATCCTTCCTCGCTACCTTGTAACTATCCATCGCCCCAACCGAAACTTCACACTTCATCTTCACATAGGCCTCCTTCTTCCTCTTAACAAGAGATTCCACTTCCCTGGTAAACCACGGTTCCCTCACTCGACGCCTTCCTCCCTGTCTGACCGGTACATACTCTTGGAGGTTAAAGCCAACGCCAAAGCATCCTAGGCAACACTGGCTGCTTTGGGGCTCACCCTCCGGACCACCATTGGAACAGGACATCTCTCCTCACCTCCACCGCATCTAGGACCCTTCCCAGGTCTGCATCGCTGAATCTTGGGGCCAATTGTCTCGGTGCCAGTGTTGAGAGCTGACTGGGGTTGGCTGAGCAACTGCTGTTTAAGTGCTGTTCGACCTTGTTAGCCGGGGAAGGGGGGGTGGGGGTGAGGGGGCGCTGGCGAGCGAGGTCCTGGTAAATCGTCTGGCGAGCGTTCATTTGTGGCGCGAAGCCCATAGGGCTTCGTTAAGTGGACAATTAACGTTGAATAGTGTTACTGGTCTTGCTGGGAAGCTCGCGGCAGTTCCCACTCGCTTCCAGATTTAGAATTGTGCCCTGTGTAATTGCCAAAGGATGCAGTTGTTGTTATATTGACTGGGGTATCTCTCAGGAGAACCCGGTACCCTGTCAACAAGTTTCTGATCATTAAAATGAATGAACACGTAATTATGGGCAGCACGCCTCTTATTTTCCAATACAGGTGAGGTGCTCCTGCTGACAGCACCAACTCGGTTAGCTCAGTTGGCTGGACGGCTGGTTCATGATGCAGAGCGACGTCACCAGCGTGGGTTCGATTCCCATATCAGCTGAGGTTATTCCTGAAGGCTCTGCCTTCTCAACGTTACCCTCACCTGAGGTGTGGTGATCCTCATGTTAAATCACCACCAGTCAGCTCTCAAGAGGGAGAGCAGCCTATGGTCCTCTGGGACTGAGAATTGCACCACCAGCGAACATCACGTCGCCTCTTACTCCTGAGAAACACGCGGAGAATCCACCCTGTAGTTTATTTGTAAACTATATCAAAAAACATTCCAAACGTTTCATCACACAAAATACAACAATATTCAGGTTTTCTACATGTGGTAGTCACCACTGTTGTATTATATTGTATATACTGCACTGCATACGAGGGTATTACGGTAAGGCCCCTGTACTACAGGTACAGGAGTAGATCCTTGCCTGCTGGCTCCGCCCAGCAGACAGAGTATAAATGTGTGTGCTCTCCGAACTGCAGCCATATCGGCAGCAGCTGTAGGAGGCCACACATCTCTGTGTAATAAAGACTCGATTACTCTCTACTCTCGTCTCGTCGTAATTGATAGTGCATCAATTTATTACACAGAGATTTTACAAAGGTGGATCTCCGCATCAAGCCGGATCGCCCCCAGCTGCATCCTCAAGCAGACAATGCCAAAAAGGACTTCGCACATTGGCTAGCTTGCTTTGAAGCATACATCGGATCTGCGACAGACCCAATCCCACAAGCACAGAAGCTCCAGATTCTGTACACGCGGCTGAGCTCCGATGTCTTTCCCCACATCCAGGATGTGCCTATCTACGCAGAGGCCATGGCGCTACTGAAGGAGAACTACGCTCAGCAGACCAGCAAGATTTACGCCAGGCCACGCGGCACCAACTTCCCGGTGAGTCTGTGGAAGATTTCTGGCGTGCCCTGCTCGCCCTGGTGAGAGACTGTGATTGCCAGGCCATTTCGGCCGCTGAAGATTCTAACCTGCTTATGAAAGACGCGTTCATTACGAGCATAAGGTCGGCCTACATCCGCCAGCGTCTCTTAAAAGGGGCTACGCTTGACCTCATGGCGACCAAGAAACTAGCCCTCTCGCTCACAGTCGCCTCATGCAACATACAGGCGTATGCCCCCAACCGCACGGCCCACCCCTCCTGGGCATCGTGGACCCCGCCAGAGACTGCCCCCAGCCAATCCCACGCCTGCGCCGCCCGGCCGCCAACCAACCCGGGGGACCCAAGTGCTGCTTCTGCGGACAGAGACAATACACCCCTGGCAGCGCTGCCCAGCACGGAGCGCACTCTGCAAGGTCTGCGGCAAGAAAGGACATTTCGCTGCAGTGTCCCAGGCCCGCTCAATCGCCGCTATTGTTCCTGCACCCCCCCGCGTGTGGCCAGTGGGTGCCGCCATCGTCCTCGCCTCAGACAACGTGCGGCCCGTGGGCGCCGCCATCTTGCTTGCCTCACAACCAATGGACGGAGCCACCTTGCCTGCCCCAGGACACGTGTGGCCCGTGGGCGCCGCCATCTTCCCCGCCTCAGGACCCCTGCCCGTTGGGCACCTCACCGGGCCGCTCATCAGCTGCAACCGCCAACGACCAGCCGTGTCTCGCCTCCGTCACAATCGACCAGTCCCGACGGCACAACCTCGCGGCCGCGTCGACAAAGGTGAAGGTCGATGGGCATGAGATATCCTGCCTTCTGGACTCTGGGAGCACTGAGAGCTTCATCCACCCCGATACGGTAAGGCGCTGCTCCCTCGCGGTACACCCCATTAACCAATGAATCTCCCTGGCCTCCGGATCCCACTCCGTGGCGAACCGGGGGTACTGCATCGCCACCCTCACCATCCAGGGCGTAGAGTTCAGCGGCTTCCGGCTCTACGTCCTCCCCAACCTTGGCGCTGCCTTGCTACTCGGCCTGGACTTCCAGTGCAACATCCAGAGCCTAACCCTGAAATTCAGCGGGCCCCTACCACCCCTTATGTGGCCTCATGACCCTTAAGGTCGACCCGCCTTCTCTGTTTGCAAACCTCACCCCGTATTGCAAACCCGTCACCACCAGGGGCAGACGGTACAGTGCCCAGGACAGGACCTTCATCAGGTCTGAGGTCCAGTGGCTGCTGCGGGAAGGTATCATCGAGGCCAGCAACAGCCCCTGGAGAGCCCAAGTGTTAGTGGTGAAAACGGGGGAGAAAAACAGGATGGTCGTTGTACTACAGTCAGACCATCAATCGGTACACGCAGCTCGACGCGTACCCCCTTCCACGCATATCTGATATGGTCAACCAGATTGCACAGCACAGGGTCTTCTCAACAGTGGACCTGAAACCTGCCTACCACTAGATCCCCATTCACAAGGCGGACCGCCCGTACACAGCGTTTGAAGCGGACGGCCGCCTTTACCATTTCCTTAGAGTTCCCTTCGGCGTCACTAACGGGATCTCGGTCTTCCAATGGGAGATGGACCAAATGGTTGACCGGTACGGACTGCAGGCCACTTTCCCGTACCTGGATAACGTCACCATTGCGGCCACGACCAGCAGGACCACGACGCTACCCTTTCCAAATTCCTTAACACCGCCAAACTCCTCAACCTAACTTACAACAAGGAGAAGCGTGTGTTCAGCACGAACCGATTAGCTATCCTCGGCTATGTGGTTCAGTAAGGCCTAAGGCCGACCCCGATCGCATGCGCCCCCTCATGGATCTCCCCCTTCCCCACTGCCCCAAGGCCCTCAAACGATGCCTGGGGTTCTTTTCGTACTACGTCCAGTGGGTCCCGAAATATGCGGACAAGGCCCGCCCATTCATCGCCCACTGACGGCCAAGGCTCACCAGGCCTTCAACCGTATCAAGGCCGACATCGCCAAGGCCACGATGCACGCGGTCGACGAGACGCTCCCCTTCCAAGTCGAGAGCGATGCATCAGACGTCGCTCTGGCCGCCACCCTCAACCAGGCAGGCAGAC
The DNA here is from genome assembly GCF_047496885.1 of Scyliorhinus torazame. NCBI lineage: Eukaryota > Metazoa > Chordata > Chondrichthyes > Carcharhiniformes > Scyliorhinidae > Scyliorhinus > Scyliorhinus torazame. Next base: position 30,282,305 of record NC_092709.1, read on the forward strand.
CCGTGGCATTCTTTTCCCGCACCCTCCATGCCTCCGAAATTCGGCACTCCTCCATCGAAAAGGAGGCCCAAGCTATCGTTGAAGCTATGCAGCATTGGAGGCATTTCATGGCCGGCAGGAGGTTCACTCTCCTCACAGACCAACAGTCGGTTGCCTTCATGTTTAACACACAGCGGGGTAAGATCAAAAATGATAAGATCTTGCAGTGGAGGATCGAGCTCTCCACCTTTAATTACGAGATTTTGTATCGCCCCGGTAAGCTCAACGAGCCCCCCGATGCCCTGTTCCGAGGTACATGTGCCAGTGCACAAGTGAACCGACTCCGGACCCTGCACGACGATCTCTGTCACCCAGGGGTCACCCGCTTTTATCACTTCATTAAGGCCCGCAATCTGCCCTACTCCATCGAGGAAGTCAGGGCTGTCACCAGAGACTGCCAGGTCTGCACGGAGTGTAAACCGCACTTCTACTGGCCAGACCGTGCACGCCTGGTGATGGCCTCCCGCCCCTTTGAGCGCCTCAGCGTGGACTTCAAAGGGCCCCTCCCCTCCACCGACCATAGCACGTATTTTCTCAATGTGGTCGACGAATATTTCAGATTCCCCTTCGCCATTCCATGCCCCAATATGACGTCTGCCACCATCATCAAAGCCCTCAACACCATCTTCGCTCTGTTCGGTTTCCCCGCCTACGTCCACAGCGACCAGGGATCCTTATTTGTTAGTGATGAGCTGTGCCAGTACCTGCTCAACAGGGGCATTGCCTCAAGCAGACGACCAGCTACAACCCCCGGGGAAACGGGCAGGTGGAGCGGGAGAATGAGACGGTCTGGAAGGCCGTCCAGCTGGCCCTACGGTCCAGAATTCTCCCGGCCTCCCGCTGGCAGGAGGTCCTCCCCGACGCACTTTACTCCATTCGGTCGCTCCTGTGCATGGCGACTAACGAAACTCCCCATGAACGTCTCTTTGCCTTCCACAGGACGCCACCTCCGGGGTTTTGCTCCCAACGTGGCTGGCAGCTCCAGGATCCGTTCTCCTCTGCAAGCACGTGCGGTTCCACAAGGCGGACCCGTTGGTTGAGAGGGTACGGCTACTCCACGCAAACCCGCAGTACGCCTACGTAGTGTACCCCGACGGCCGCCAAGACACAATCTCCCTCAGGGACCTGGCACCAGTTGGTTCCACCCCCCACCCCCCCTGCCCCAGCGCCACCCTCCCTTCACCCGCTCCAGGACAATCCATCCTCCCCTTGCTCCCATCCAGGGATGAAGAGGATGTCGACACGCTCCCGGAGTCACCGACGACCGAGCCGACGCCTGACTCGCCACCAGCACTGCGGCGCTCTCAACGACAGATCAAGGCACCCGACTGTCTAAATTTGTAACCTTCTCTGAAATTTTAATGACAACCTGTATGTAAATAGTTTTCCACCACCCCCGCTGGACTAATTTTTAACAGGGGGTGAATGTGGTAGTCACCACTGTTGTATTATATTGTCTATACTGCACTGCATACGAGAGTATTACGGTAAGACCCCTGTACTACAGGTACGGCGGTAGATCCCTGCCTGCTGGTTCCGCCCAGTACGCGGAGTATAAATGTGTGTGCTCTCTGAGCTGCAGCCATTTCGGCAGCAGCTGTAGGAGGCCATATATCTCTGTAATAAAGCCTTGATTACTCTCTACTCGCGTCTCGTCGTAATTAATGCATTACTACATACATCATGTCGCTGTCTGAGATGATTTAAAAGTCAAAGAAACATCACAGACATTTCAAAATGGTCGTTACAAATGATACAAAGGACTGAAAATCTCACATTGCAGGCTCATGCAACATTGTGAACTGGAGAAATAGAGTAAATTAGGACATTTATATATCGTCTTTCAAAACCTCAGATTTTCCTTAAATGCTTTGCAACCAACAAAGTACAAGAAGTACACTGTGGTGATGTATGGAAATGCGGAAGGCAATTAGTGCACAGCAAAGTCACGCTAACAGTGTTGTGATGAACAAGAGATAGTTTGTTTTCAGTGATCTTGGTTGAGACGTATATCGAGGCTCTGACAGCAGAGAAAGCTCCCTTGCATGTCTTTGAAGGGTATCAGGGGATCTTTTACACCCATTTGGGATGGCAGACGTCTCAACCCAATATCCCTCGGTAGTGACACCCTGCGTCTTGATAAAGCACAAGAGCCATCCAAAAAATTGCATGTTCAAGCAATTGGAAGCACCAACAGATTAAAATACAAATATGTGCATGTTGACAGGCCCAGAATAACACATTCGCTCATATTTTTTACAGCTGAGTTGGAAACTTCCCTTTAGAAATACTACCAACCTAACCCTGAGACAAATTCCGAATTCTCAAAAGGTAGGCATCACTGGCAAGCCCATTATTTATTGTCCATTCCGAGTTGCCCTTGAGTGATTTGCAGGCCACTTTTGAAGGGCGGTGAAGAGGGAATCCCGTTGGTGTGGGTCAGCACATTTTCTGCCATTAAAAGTAAATAGTGAACCAGTTGGGTTTTTAGAGCAATCACTTCTACATTTCCAGCATTTAAAACTGAATTTAAATTCTCCACCAGGCATGTTGAGAATGGAATTCACATCCTCTGGAATACCTGGATCAACAACGTAAGCACTGCATGATCGTACTCCTGTGCTGGAAAAATGCACCTAGCCAGTTCTGAAGAAGGATCTGATCTAAGATCTGCCACACTCCTTCAGATTTCAACCGATCTATTAAGAAAGCAATGAACAAATGTGCACTTTAATTTGCATCCTTACTTCCTCAAAGCAAGGTCCAACAAATGAATGAATGAGTGAATGAATGAGCAGTTCTTCTGTCCTTGGCAGTATAGGTTGAAGGAGAAACTAAATTGGTCAGGACACTTCGAGAACGCCCTCCTTTCAATATACCCCGGGATCTTTACACTCATCTGAGTAAGACACATGGAGCTGAAATTCAGCTTATCATCCAAAAACAAGGGTCCCGGGACCTCTGTCACTGCAGCATTCTCACACCACTCATACACTAAAGGCTAACCTGGATTCTGTGCTCCAGTCTGTAATTGGGCTTAAACACACAACATACTGATACAGAGATAAGAGTGCCATCAAGTCGTCAAACTGAAATATTGTGCATTTTAGAATGCTTGCCCCTCACTACGGATCTCCAGCATTAACAGTGTAATAAAATATAATTACTGATATCCTTGCTTTAACCTAAGAAATGAAATAATCCACCCAAAACCGGGCAATTGGGATATCAGGATCCTCCTCAATATTAAGCCTGCTGTATGAATGCAAACTGCTGTGTTCCGCACTGTTAAAAAAGATGATTGCGTGCTCGTGACCCGTTTGGCATAAGGACTATTATTTTTACATTGTATTTTATTCCAAACTTACTCAAACAATTACAAAACATAAATAATCCGGGGAACAAGCTCCCCAACTCTTAATTTTACAGTCTGTACAGGTTGTTCCCCAATTCCACCCCGGCCAACCCCCCTGCCCCCGACCCCATGACGAACAACTCCTCGAACATGGCCACGAACAGTCCCCACCTTGTCTCGAAGCCCTCCGCTCAGCCCCTCAGTTCATACTTGATTTTTTACAACCGGAGGAAGTCATACAGGTCCCCCTAGCCAGGCTGCCACCCCCGGCGGAGTTGCCAACCACCATTCCAATAAACTTCTCCGCCGGGCAATCAGAGAGGCGAAGGCCACGACATCACGCCTTCCTCCCCTCCATCAGCTCCGGCTTCTCCGATATCCCGAAGATCGCCACCATGTGGTCCAGCCCGAACCCCTCCCCCAAAGACTCCCGCCCAGTGCCTCTCCAGCTTCTCACAGCCCCAAAACATATGTGCGTGGTTCGCCGGTCCTTGCCCACACTTCTCGCACTTGTCTGCAACTCCCTGAAAGACCCCACTCATCCTTGCCCGAGTCATATGCATCCTATTTACCACCTTAAGGCCCAGACACTTATTAGTCCCATTCTCAAAAAGAGTACCAAGTACACCTTGGTAGTTTCCTCTGTATTTCCTAAACATTGTCTTGGATGATCAATCCGTAAGTACATATTTAGTTTAGGCCGGGACAATGGTCAGTGCAGGCTTGGAGGGCCGAAGGGCCTGTTTCTGTGCTGTGTTGCTCTTTGTTCTTTGTTCTGTTTTAAGCTGGTGGGCCATTTTTCCTTTGGGTCTTCAGATGCTGTGTGCTGACAAGCTATTGAATCTTCAGGAGATGTTACTGGAACATGATGATGTAGGAGCAATTTGGGTAGATTTCTTTTCATACAGCTTCCTACTTCAATGGGACAGAGACCAATTGTAGTGTCCCAAATAATACAGCAGGGCTGAATTAGACATTGGGCAGGGTGGGGACATGGGGAGTGGAGAAAATTATTCATGCTTCAAGAAGGCATGAAATGGACACAGATTAATCCCTCTGCTGGAACAAATAGACTCAAGACTTGATCCACACTTTAATAAGGACTCTGAGCCATGTATGCCTATTACCACAACCTCAGGCAACATGATGGTGAAACGTTGAACGCGCAGATGCAATGATGCCAACAGCAGCGCTGAGGGAGGGAAAGGAGGTGATCAGAAGATGGGGAGATGACAATCAGGCTGGTGTGAGAGGCAGGCTAGCTGCTACCTCCAGCAGTGTTAAAGATAAAGGAAAGAATCTTTTTTTTTACATGCCCCTTTTTGCTGGCAGCTTCCAGTGGCCTCTTTAAGAAATCCTAGGGTTAGGTTGCCATATACACCCCAGAGCACAGCAGTCCCAATATCTGCTTCAACCAGAGCAAGCAAGCTTCTGAAACAGAGCTTAGGACCTGAATCACCATATTCAAGGTGCGTAATGCTTGTTTTAGGCTGCACCAGGGGCACATATACTTGGCCAAAACAATATGGCTTTGGGTATGCTTTGCTCTGGGTTCTTCATCCCTGTAATGGGTGCTGCACTCGGCTATGTATTTAAGTTCCAGGCCATCCATGGAGCTGACCTTATAAATTTCCAAGATGGGTGGATATTTCACCATCCATGAGAAGCCAACATGCATTGTATGAAGCTCTGCTTTCTCCTACTTAGGTGGTGCAATGTCACGATGGTTAACCCACTTATGTTGCTGTTTCTTTTCAATGCACTTGGCACTGCATTAATTGGGGCAGTGTAACTGGGGTATTATAAATAGGGTATTCTAACCAACACAACTCACAGGTCAATAAGAATCATCCCAGGTGTAATATCCCGCATGGGACCTATGGGGTGGGAATGCTGGTCTTTCCCATGCTCCTTGCGGAGTACAAGCTCCCCCCTACTGGGCCAAGGCATCTCAATTAACATGTGTATATAAGGACGGCCATTAAGGCTCTGAAAATGGGGAGAGGAACAGGGTAGTGATCTACCCAGTAGTGTACATATCGTTTGTGTAAATAAAACTTCATTCTTATTTAACTCGGCGTGGACTTCCATGTCTTTACTAAACCAGAGATAGTCCTCACCATGGGTCCGTGGGAGTCCTGGTAACGTGAATTAGCCCAGTGCACTCGCCTCCAGATTTGTTTACTTTTCCTGCCCTTTTATTGAGCAGCATTTTGCCCCAGGATCACTCGCTCTCACAACCATACCGCCCTCCTTTTTTTATTTACACGTCCAGATGAACCACATGGCCCTTTCTGGTCTTGTACGTTCCTGAGTTTGCTATATTCATCTTAAAAAAAAAAAAAAAACTGCATAAAATGTTCTGAAGTACATCGCAGGCACGTAAAAGGTAGAGAACAAGAGTCAGATTGTTCCCAGATACAACCATCCCTCGTTACCAAAGGTAACTTTTACAGCATTATCAAAGTTTCAACAGGTCCGTTCTGTAAGGACATCAAAATTGTCAAATAACATGTCAGTCAAATTAAATATTCTAACTTTAACAAATTAGCTTGGTGACAGATTTAAAAAAAAATTAAAAATATAAATAAATTTAGAGTACCCAATTGATTTTTTACAATTAAGGGGCAATTTAGCGTGGCCAATCCACCTAACCTGCACATCTTTGGGTTGTGGGGGCAAAACCCACGCAAACACGGGGAGAAAGCTTGGTGACAGATTGACAGTCCATTTGCACCAATGGAGACATTTGCCATACGCTGGTTGCCAAACAGAAATTGACGACAAAGAATTGCCATTGACTTTAACATTCGCCTGTTGATTTCTGATTTTCTGATGCTTTTTCAAAGGTTTACATTTTAACGGGTAAAACCCTTGTCAATAAAGAAAGATGACTGGTGGCAAGCCCATAAATATTAGCAACACTGCGCTGAAACATTATGGCATCAATTGAGAGCACGCTTTCATCTGATGACTTTGTTTCCAGCCTGTGCTAAAATTAGGTTTATAAACTTGGCGAATGACGTGTTACTGTGGGAGTAATGAATGTGGGAAATTAGAAGATAATGAATTATATCTCCATTTAACTCCCACACATTCTCAAGCCAAAGTTACTTGCCCAATTGCACCTGGAGTAATTTTTAAACAAATATATTTGAAACAATTGTGAAAGAAAAATCCAAATGAGATCATTATTATTAATAATAGCCCTTCGTGACGGATGTTCAAAAGAATATGAATTAGATTAGCTGCTTACTGTTCTTTTCAAGCAGAATATGATGATCCAAGTTTAGTGGTTGCAATTCAAAAACCACTCAATTGCAGAACCAATTCTCTTTGACTGTACATGTTAACTGCTCAAAGTGAATCAGTGTAGTTACTGTACACATCTCCTGTACAAAGAACAAAGAACAAAGAAAAGTACAGCACAGGAACAGACCCTTCGGCCCTCCAAGCCCGTGCCGACCATGCTGCCCACCGAAACTAAAACCTTCTACATTTCCTGGGTCCGTATCCCTCTATCCCCATCCCATTCATGTATTTGTCAAGATGCCCCTTAAATGTCACTATCGTCCCTGCTTCTACCACCTCCTCCGGTAGCGAGTTCCAGGCACCCACTACCCTCTGTGTAAAAAAACTTGTCTCGTACATCTCCTCTAAACCTTGCCCCTCGCCACTTAAACCTATGCCCCCAAGTAATTGACCCCTCTACCCTGGGGAAAAGCCTCTGGCTATCCACTCTGTCTATGCCCCTCATAATTTTGTAGACCTCTATCAAGTCGCCCCTCAACCTCCGTCGTTCCAGTGAGAACAAACCAAGTTTATTCACTGCTCCTCATAGTTAATGCCCTCCATACCAGGCAACATCCTGGTAAATCTCTTCTGCACCCTCTCTCACTATCCTTCTGGTAGTGTGGCGACCAGAACTGAACACTATATTTTAATATTTTCTGTTAAAGTTTCACTTTGTCCAAATTGAGCAGTCACAGCTGCAAATTTGAAAGACCGGCTTTAAAAAAAACAGACCTATCAGGCTGGGAGTCCCGGGCGTTTTTAAGTCGATCTATCGGTGTCAGGTTGCTGCTGCTGTTTCTGACCATCGGGCAGTTTCGTGATTCCGATTTTTTTTAAAGCCCATCAAGAAACCACGAAGCTGCCCAAAGAAGTGAAGCACCAACAGCAACTGTTCCTGCTTGGAAAATGGTCTGTCAAATCCCTGTAACTATACAACCAATTGCATGCTCGTGGGCGGAAGGGAGCTTGGGGAAGGTTGGAAGGGGAGTTGGGGGGGGGAAGGTTGGAAGGGGTATTGCGGGAAGGTTGGAGGGGGCTTGGGGGGGAGGTTGGAGAGGGTTTGACGGGGATGTTGGAGAGAGTTTGGGGAAAGGTTGGAAGAGGGATTGGGAGATGGTTGGAGGGAGGGTTGGGGGAAAGTTGGAGGAGTTTGGGGAAAAGGTTGGAGGGGGTTGGGGGGAGGTTGGAGGGGGCTTGTGGTAGGGTTGGAGGGGGTTTGGGGGAAGGTTGGAAGGGAGATTGTGGGGAGGTCAGAAGGGGGTTTGAGGGGAGGTTGAAAGTGGAGTTGGGGGCAGGTTGGAAGTAGGGTTGGGGAAAAGGTTGGAGGGGCCTTGGGGATAGGTTGGAGGAGGGGTTGGGGAAGGTTGGAAGAGGGGTTGTGAGGAGGTTGGAAGTAGGGTTGGAGGGGAGGTTGAATGGGGCATTTGGGGGAATGTGGAGGAGGGTTTGGTGGGAGGTTTGGAGGGGTGTCGGGCAAGGATGGAGGGTGTGTTCAGAGGAGGTTGGAGGGGATTTGGAGAAGATTAGAGGGGGTTGGAGAAAGGTTGGAGGGAATATGGAGGAGGTTGGAGGGAGATTGGTGGAAATTTTGGAGGGGCGTTCAGGATAGATTGAAGGGGGGTTGGGAGGGTTGAGAGGTGTTGGAGGGGCATTTGGGGGCGGTCGGAGGGGCTTTGGAGAAGATTGGAGGGGGTTGGAGAATGGTTGGATGGAGGTTTGGTGGGAGATTAAGTGTTGGAGAAAGAGTTGAGGAGGGGTCTGGGAGGATGAAGGGGTTGGAGGGATTGCAGAGGTTGGATGGGGTTTACAGGAGGGGTTGCAGAAGGGGTTGGGGAGTTTGGAGGGGGGTTATAGGAGTGGTTGGAGGAGGGATTTGGGAGGTTGGAGGAGGCTTAGAGGAGGGGTTGGAAAGGTTGAGGGAGGGTGTTGGGTGCACATGAGCTGCAGAGTTGAATTGTTTTGTAAATGTAGTGATTTCTTCGTCACCACTTTCCGAACATCAGTTGATTTGCATAAGATAAAGATGCATGGCATTAATGGTAAAGTCGTAGCATGGATAGAGGATTGGTTAATTAATAGAAAGCAAAGAGTGGGGATTAATGGGTGTTTCTCTGGTTGGCAATCAGTAGCTAGTGGTGTCCCTCAGGGATCAGTGTTGGGCCCACAATTGTTCACAATTTACATAGATGATTTGGAGTTGGGGACCAAGGGCAATGTGTCCAAGTTTGCAGACGACATTAAGATGAGTGGTAAAGCAAAAAGTGCAGAGGATACTGGAAGTCTGCAGAGGGATTTGGATAGGCTAAGTGAATGGGCTAGGGTCTGGCAGATGGAATACAATGTTGACAAATGTGAGGTTATCCATTTTGGTAGGAATAACAGCAAAAGGGATTATTATTTAAATGATAAAATATTAAAACATGCTGCTGTGCAGAAGGACCTGGGTGTGCTAATGCATGAGTCGCAAAAAGTTGGTTTACAGGTGCAACAGGTGATTAAGAAGGCAAATGGAATTTTGTCCTTCATTGCTAGAGGGATGGAGTTTAAGACTAGGGAGGTGATGCTGCAATTGTATAAGGTGTTAGTGAGGCCACGCCTGGAGTATTGTGTTCAGTTTTGGTCTCCTTACTTGAGAAAGGATGTACTGGCACTGGAGGATGTGCAGAGGAGATTCACTAGGTTGACCCCAGAGGTGAAGGGGTTGGATTACGAGGAGAGGTTGAGTAGACTGGGACTGTACTCGTTGGAATTTAGAAGGATGAGGGGGGATCTTATAGAAACATATAAAGTTATGAAGGGAATAGATAGGATAGATGTGGGCAGGTTGTTTCCACTGGCGGGTGAAAGCAGAACTAGGGGGCATAGCCTCAAAATAAGGGGAAGTAGATTTAGGACTGAGTTTAGGAGGAACTTCTTCACCCAAAGAGTTGTAAATCTGTGGAATTCCTTGCCCAGTGAAGCAGTTGAGGCTCCTTCATTAAATGTTTTTAAGATAAAGATAGATAGTTTTTTGAAGAATAAAGGGATTAAGGGTTATGGTGTTCGGGCAGAAAAGTGGTGCTGAGTCCACAAAAGATCAGCCATGATCTCATTGAATGGCGGAGCAGGCTCGAGGGGCCAGATGGCCTACTCCTGCTCCTAGTTCTTATGTTCTTATGATTACTCTGAGATGAATTATTCTTACAGAATCAGCCTACTTTCACCATTGCTGCAGTCACTCTGCCTACTGCATTCGGGTGTAATGAAATAAAGACAAAACCTACATTCATACAGCACTTTTCACAATGTCCTAAATCACTTTGCAGATAATTAGATACTTTGGGCGGGATTCCCCTGCAACCGGCGGGCTGGCCCGACGCCAGAGTGGTTCGCACCGTTCTTGGCGCCGGCGTCGGGCCAGCCCGCCGGTTGCAGGGGAATTCCGGCCAAACCGACGCCAGCGCCAAGAACGGCGCGAACCACTCCGGCGTCGGGCCACCGGAACTTGCGGAATCCTCTGCACTTCCGGGGGCTAGTCCGGCGGTGGAGGGGTTGGCGCCGCGCCAACTGACGCCGAAGGGCCGGCATGTTCTGCCGCATGCGCAGAATGGCCAGCGTGTTCTGGTGCATGCGCAGGGGGTTTCTTCTCCGCGCCGGCCATGGCGGAGCCCTACAGAAGCCAGCACGGAAGAAAGGAGTGCCCCCACGGCACAGGCCCCCCCGCAGATCGATGGGCCCCGGTCGCGGGCCAGGCCACCGTGGGGACCCCCCCATGGCCGGATCCCCCCCGTGCCCCCCCAAGGACTGCACCAACCAGCTTACCAGCCAAGTTGCGTCCTGTGAGACCATGTCCATTTCACGCTGGCGGGACTGGCCGAAAACAGACAGTCGCTCGGCCCATCGGGGCCCGGAGAATTGCCAGGGGGGGCCGCTGCCAACAGCCCCCGACCGGCGGGGTGTGAACCCCGCCTGAAAACCGACGCCGGAGAATACAGCAGCCGGCGTCGGAGTGGCGGGGCGGGATTCACACTGCCCCCGAGGGATTCTCCAACCCGGCGGGATTTCGGAGAATCCCGTCCTTTGAGTTGTGGTCACTGGTCTAATGCCAGCAATATTACCAAATGACAGAACAGGCTCGAGGGGCTGAATGGCCTCCCCCTGCTCATAATACATACGTTTGTATGTAATTCTGGGATGGATGAGATGACTTGGCTAGATGGTCTTTGTCATCGTGAATGGAGGATGGAATCATGGCTGGAATTCTATTTATTTTGTGGCGAATGAATGTTTAGTATGAGTGACCTTTGTGGAGTGAGGTTGCCAGGATAGGAGTGCGTAATGAGCTCATAGTGAATCAATAACCGTTTTACACTGCACATGATTCACTGGAGTCTTTTCCATTGACTTCAACCTTGTCCTTTTGCCTACTTACCTACTATCCCACTCGATCAGAGTGCTTTTTATGAGCTTTCTGAGGTATTGAAATATCGTGATAAAGTTGTGTTGCAAAGTAGCTAGTGAAAATATATTATAGCGAGAAGCAGCAATTAGCAGAATCTTCAAACTTGCTGACCACAAAACAGATCTAATTGTTCCCTGGCCTCAGACACTCCAGAGTGCCCAGAAACAGGAGAAGCACCATGATTTCTCTCCTTGGGCCAGGAGTTGTGGCTACAGTCAAATCAGCCATGACCTTACTAAACGACAGATCAGGCCTGAAGGACCAGATGGCATAGTCCTGCTCCTAATTCAAATGTTCGTATGTACGTATGTTCGTATTACTTAATAGGCAATAATTATACCAATCCACAGAAAACTGCTTCCCCATTAATTAATTAACTCAGCTAAATGTACTTTATGACACATTTGTATGTTATGCCACGCTCTTCGCAGATGTTTAACTTGTAGATTAAGTTCCACACTCCTCCAAGCTTTCGGACACATTCCTTTTTATCTCCCATATCGGAGAGAGCTCACTCTGGTGACTCCTGGGGCGTCATTCTCTGACCCCCCGCCGGGTCGGAGAATGGCCGTTGGCCGCCGTGAATCCCGCCCCCACCGAAGTCTCCGGTACCGGAGATTGGGCGGGGGCGGGAATCGGGCCGCGCCGGTTGGCGGGACCCCCCGTTCAATTCTCCGGCCCGGATGGGCCGAAGTCCCGCCCAGAAATTGCCTGTCCCGCCGGCGTAAATCAAAGCTGGTATTTACCGGCGGGACCAGGCGGTGTGGGCGGGCTCTGGGGTCCTGGGGGGGGGGCGCGGGGCGACCTGACCCCGGGGGGTGCCCCCACGGTGGCCTGGTCCGCGATCGGGGCCCACCGATCCGCGGGCGGGCCTGTGCCGTGGGGGCACTCTTTCCCTTCCGCCTCCACCATGGCGGAGGAGGAAGTGACTCTCCCCACTGCGCATGTGCGGGAAACTGTTGGCGGCCGCTGACGCTCCTGCGCATGCGCCGCATTTCTGCGCCAGCTGGCGGGGCAACAAACGCCATTTCCGCCAGCTGGCAGGGCGGAAATCCCTCCATCGCCGGCCTAGCCCCTCAATGTTGGGGCTCGGCCCCCAAAGATGCGGAGCATTCCGCACCTTTGGGCCGGCGCGATGCCCGTCTGATTGGCGCCGTTTTTGGCGGCAGTCGGCGGACATCGCGCCGTTGGGGGAGAATTTCGCCCCTGGTTCCTGAGGCCTCTACAAATCCCATCTCTTCAAACTGAAAATCATGGGCGGCATTCTCCACCGGCACGATTCTCCATTTTGTCGGCGCCCGGGGGGGGTTTCCTGACGGCTGCCCCACAATGGAAAACTCCCATTACCGACCGGCATAACGGAGAATCCCGCCGGCGGGTCGAGGCAGAAATGTGGCGCGGCGGGGGGAAAATCCAGCCCCAGATCTCCTCAGCATCCTACTCAATGGCTAATATTTTTAAAATAAATTTTAGAGCACCCAATTATTTTTTTTCCAATTAAGGGTCAATTTAGCGTGGCCATTGCACCTAACCTGCACATCTTTGGGGTTGTGGGGGTGGGCAGGTTAGGTGCATTGTGGGCCGGGATCGAACCTTGGTCCTCAGTGCCAGATGAGGCATCTGTGCTAACCACTCCGCCACCGTGTCAACCGGCTCAATGGCTAACATAAGACGGTTTATTCTCCTGCAGCAGCTGTAGCAGTCTCTCATTCCCGTCTCTGAGTCCAAAGGTCTGTGCCCAGAGTGTACAGCTGTCCCTCTTTTGTAACAAGATGTGAAAACTAATTTTTCGGAGGTTTCTTCGTGGCCCTCTTTCCCCATGTCAACTAGATCAAATGGGCCTGTCTCCGGGCAGAGTTCACATCCTCATTCCAGGACACTGCTCTACCTTAACTTAGAAAATACACAACAGTATAAATTGGTAACATGTTATAACTGAAGGCAATATTAATTATAACAAAATCAAAATATTGCAGATGCTGGAAATAGTCATGGATTTTTACAGCATGGAAACAGATCCATCGGCCCAGCTGGTCCATGCCACCCAGTTTCTATCACTAATCTGGTCCCACTTGCCCGCATTTGGCCCATATCCCTCTATACCCACTCTGCCCATGTAACTGTCTAACTGCTTTTTAAAGGACAAAATTGTACCCGCCTCTACCACTGCCTCTGGCAGCCCGTTCCACATGCTCACCCTCTGTGTTTTGTATCTCTCCCCTCTCACATTAAACCTATGCCCTCTAGTTCTAGACTCCTCGACTTTTGGGAAAAGATGTTGACCTTATCGATGCTCCTCAATATTTCATTGACCTCTATAAGATCACCCCTAAGTCTCCCACGTTCCAGGGCAAACAGTCCCAGCCTATCCAGCCTCTCCTTACAACTCGGACCATCAAGTCCTGGTAGCATCCTCGTATATCTCTTCTGCACTCTTTCTAGTTTAACAATATCCTTCCTATAATAGGGTGGCCAGAACTGAACGCAGTATTCCAAGAGTGGTCTTACCAAAATCTGAAATAAAAACAGAAAATGCTGGAAAGACTCAGCAGGTCTTGCAGAATCTGTTTGTGAATCTAGTCTTAAAGGGTTGCTTAAAGGAGCAAAAGTCTTTTACTGGATGACTAGCAAGTAAGTCACGTATTCCTCTGTGTACCACAGGGTTACATGAAGAGCAGTGGCTGCAGGCTCACATGTCCTAAACAAAAATTACAGCACAGGAACAGGCCCTTCGGCCCTTCAAGCTTGCAGCGACCATATCGCCTACTCTTCTGGGGATCATATCGCTCTATTCCCATCCTATTCATGTATTTGTCAAGATGTCCCTTATAAGTCACTATCGTATCTGCTTCCATTACCTCGGCCGGCAGCGAGTTCCAGGCTCCCACCACCCTCTGTGTAAAAAACTTGTTTCGCACATCTCCTTCATACCTTGCCCCTTGCACCTGAAACCTATGCCCACTAGTAATTGACTCTTCCACCCTGGGAAAAGGCTTCTGACTATCCACTCTGTCCATTCCCCTCATAATCTTCTAGACTTCTTTCAGGTCGCCCCTCCGTTGTTCCAGTGAGAACAAACCGAGTTTCTCCAACCTCTGCTCATAGCTAATGCCTTCCATACCAGGCAACATCCTGGTAAATCTACTCTGTGTCCTCTCCAAAGCCTCCACATCCTTCTGGCAGTGTGGCGACCAGAATTGAACACTGTATTCCAAGTGCGGCCGAACTAAGGTTCGATAAAGCTGCAACATGACTTGCCAATTTTTATACTCAATGCCTCAGCCGGTGAAGGCAAGCATGCTTTATTATGCCTTCTTGACTATCTTCTCCACCTGCGTTGCCACTTTCAGTGACCTGTGTACCTGTATATCAGATCCCTCTGCCTATCAATACTCTTTTTAAAAATAAATTTAGAGTACCCAATTCATTTTTTCCAATTAAGGGGCAGTTTAGTGTGGCCAATCCACCTACCCTGCACAGCTTTTGGGTTGTGGGAGTGAAACCCATGCAGACACAGGGAGAATGTGCAAACTCCACACGGACAGTGAGGCTGCAGGGCTAACCCACTGCGCCACAGTGCTGCCTGCCTAACAATACTCTTAAGGGTTCTGCCATTTACTGTATGTTCCCCATCTGTAGTAGGCCTTCCAAAATGCATTACCTTACATTTATCCGGATTAAACTCCATCTGCCATCCCTCTGCCCAAGTCTACAACCGATCTATATCCTGCTGCATCCTCTGACGGTCCTCATCACTATCCGCAATTCCATCAATCTTTGTGTCATCCGCAAACTTACTAATCAAACCAGTTAAATTTTCCTCCAAATCATTTATATATATTGCAAAGGTCCCAGCACTGATCCCTAAGGAACATCACTAGTCACAGCTCTCGATTCAGAAATGCACCCTTCCACTACAGCTGAGCCAGTTCTGCATCCAAAAGTGACTGTCTAACAGAACTGATGGATCCCTGAAAACATTCTTATTATGTTGAAGTGTTAAGCCACAAAAAATTATTATTATTGTGCCATCAATAAAAACGTACAAAATAAATTATAGAAGTCTTCTCGATTTCTTCCATGTATATATTTATTATAATTAAAACATACTTCTATTTACCAAATATTTCTAAGTTTTATCTTTTTTTGTCATTTTTAATGGGAGGAGTGATGCTGATCTTTTTGTCATGAATTCATTTAACAGTGGGGTTGCTGTTGGAGAGCTGGATTCTCATTTCAGACACCTTCGTGCACACACACACACCCAAAGGATGCACAAGCACAAACACACACTCCTCCCTCACACACACACTCACCTCCCTCAAGCACACACACTCACCTCTCTGACACACACACTCCTCCCTCACACACACACTCCTCCCTCACACACACACTCACCTCCCTCAAGCACACACACTCACCTCTCTGACACACACACTCCTCCCTCACACACACACTCCTCTCACACACACTCACCTCTCTGACACACACACTCCTCTCACACACACACTCCTCTCTCACACACACACTCCTCCCTCACACACACACTCCGCTCACACACACTCGCCTCTCTCAAGCACACACACTCACCTCTCTGACACACACACACCTCTTTCACACACAAAATCCTCTCTCACGCACACACACTCACCTCTCTGACACACACTCACATCCCTCATGCACACCCACTCACCTCTCTTTCACACACATACTCTTTCCCTATCTCACACACACTCACCTCTCTCATGCACACACACTCACCTCTCTCACACACACACACACACACACACATCTCTCTCACGCACACACACTCACCTCTCTGGCGCACACACATACACTCACCTCTCTTTCACACACATAGGGCGGGATTCTCCGACCCCCCCCGCCGGGTCGGAGAATCCCTGGGATGTGGCGTGAATCCCGCCCCGCTGTTCGCTCCGGCTGCCGTATTCTACAGCGGCGGTTTTCGGGTGGGGGTGGGGTTTACACCACGCTGGTCACGGGCCGTTGCCAGCGGCCCCCCCCGGCACTTCTCCGGGCCCTGATGGGCCAAGCGGCCGTAAGTTCCTGGCCAGTCCCCCCATTGGGCAATGGACATGGTCCCATATGGCGGGACCTGGCTGGTATGCCGTCTAGTGGAGTCCTTGGTGGGGGGGGGCGCGGGGGGATCCAGCCCTGGTGGGGCCCTCACGGTGGCCTGGCCCGCGATCGGGACCCACCGAGCTGCGGGCGGGCCTGTACGTGGGGGCACTCCTTCCTTCCGCGCCGGCCTTTGTAGGGCTCCGCCATGTCTGGCGCGGAGAAGATACCCCCTGCGCAAGCACAGGAACAAGACGGATAGTCTGAGCCTGCACAGAACCATGCCGACGGTTCTGCGCATGCGCCAACTCGCATGGCCCTTTGGCACTGGATGGCTCAGCGCCAACCCCTCCGCTGCTGGCCTAGCCCCCGGAAGTGCGGAGGATTCCGCAACTTCGGGTTGGCCCGACGCCGGAGTGATTTGCGCCGTTCTTGGAGCCGCGTCAGGCCATCCCGCCAATTGCGGGGGAATCCCGCCCAAAGGGGGCGATTCTCCAATATTGGGCCCAAGTGTTCGCGCCGTCGTGAACGCCGTCGTGTTTCACAATGGCACGAACAGGACCCGGGTACGACAGATTCTGGCCCCCACAGGGGGCCAGCACGGCGCTGGAGCGGTTCACGCCGCTCCAGCCTCCTTACGCGGTGCCAAATGGGTGCTGGGCCAACGAACGCATGCGCAGTTGGGCCCCGCCAACCTGCGCATGTGCGGGGGACTTCTTTAGCGCGTCGGCCCCGACCAACATGGGGTCGGTGTTCAGGGGCCGGCTGTGCCAGGACGTAGGCGCGGGGGGGAAGAGGCCGTCCCGCCGATCGGTGGGTCCCGATCGCGGGCCAGACCCCATCAGAGGTCCCTCCCAGTGAAGGAGCCGCCCCACAGGCCGCCACCCCGACCGTTCCTGCAGAGTTCCCGCCGGCAGTGACCGGGGTGACCGGCGCCAGCGGGACTCTGTCATATCAGCGCGGCCGCTCAGCCCATCTGGGCCGGAGAATCGGCGGCCCCGTCGATTCCAGTGGCCCGTGGCCGGCGTCGCGCCAAATGCGGCGGCGCAAATCACGTGCCGGCGTAGAGGCGTTGGGCGCGGTTGCGCCAATTCTCCGGCTCGGCGCGGGGCTCGGAGAATCACCCCCATAGCCTTTCTCTCTCACACACACACTCACCTCTCTCACGCACATGCATTCACCTATCTGACACACACACATTTTCACCTCTCTCACACACACTCGCCTCTCTTTCACACAAATACTCTTTCTCTCCCACACACACACTCACCGCTCTGAGACACACACACTCACCTCTCTCATACACACACTCACCTCTCTCACGCACACATACTCATCTTTCTGACACATACACACTCACCTCTCTCACACACATGCACTCAGTTCTCTGACACACACACCTGATCACCTCTCTCACACACACGCTCCAGTCACCAGGTTTGTAAATTTAACCACAGTTAACTTTTTATTCCCAGTAACAATAATTAAATAGGCAAAAAATACAACTGGTTAACTCCTATCTTTAACTCGCCCCTCCCTCAACACACAAGACAAACAAACACAGAGGGGAAAGAGGGGTGTAAAAAATAATACTAAAAGTAAACGAATAAGAGTCTTTGTTTCAGAGAGATGTCTTCCAGTTCGCACAGTGTACTGTTTGAAACTTTTTAGTTCCTCACGTCTTCTGCTCGACTTAAAGGCATTTCTCCATTAAATATCCATGGACCATAAATGACAAATGAAAAAAAGGAAATAAGGGACCCTTACATTATTGATATTCAATATGGAACAGGGTTCTTTAAGAACCAGAAAAATAATTTATACCACTCGAACTATGGACACTAATGTACTCCATGCCTCACAGTAATTACGGACTGTGCCACTCAAATGTAGACAACTGGAAACAGTAATAAATCCACCCTCAGTGCACATCAAAATATAACAATCATACCCACGTAGTCGGCATATGTGTTTACTTCCCAGGCTGAAGTGTTTAATGACTCAGAGGACACTGGCAGTAAACGAACATAGATTTATTTACACTGTTTACAAAGGTCTGCGGAGCACAGCATATCACTCCCATTCCAATCCTAGCTGGGAGGACCAACAACACCAGGCCCTGTTTTGGGCCTGCTTTTATGTTCGCTCATAACAAGCCCCAGGTGGTTGGCCTCTGCCCCCTATCTGGGAAGCTCGTAATCCGCGTGTCCCGCAGGGAGTTCAATGATGGTTTCCCCATGGTCCTCATGGGGGTTATGACAAAGTGGTAATCTGTGTCAAATTTAAGCAAATCTGAGTCCCTTTTAATAACAATAATAATCTTTATTGTCACAAGTAGGCTTACATTAACACTGCAATGAAGTTACTGTGAAAAGCTCCGAGTCGCCACACTCCGCCGCCTGTTCGGGTACACTGAGGAGAATTCAGAATGTCCAATTCACCTAACAGCACATATTTCGGGACTTGTGGGAGGAAACCGGAACACCCGGAGGATACACATGCAGACAAGGGGAGAACGTGCAGACACAGACAGTGACCCAAGCCGGAATCGAACCCGAGTCCCTGGTGCTGTGAAGCAACAGAGCTAACCACTGTGCTACCGTGCCACCTGTACCGGAAATAAATAGATATCCCGGTCCCCCAGTCGCTTGTTTCTCGGTGGCGCGCGGTTCGCTGGCGGTGGAATTCTATCTTGCTGCTGCTTGTCAATGGGGATTCCCATTGAAGCCACCCCACGCTGTCAGAAACCTGGGGGCGGGGCTGTGCTGCTGTTGGGAAAAGAAAATCGCAACAGCCGGAGAAAACCGGCCCAGATAATTTCTTCCACATCAGAATCCGACAAAACTACAGCAAATTGCATTCTGTAATTATTCACATCCCTGTCCATGAACGGAACTGAAGAACGTGAGGAAGTCGACAGCAGAACTCAAAAACATTCTGCAGTCTCCATGCTGAGATAACAGGGGAAACAGAATTTCTAAAACAAACTTTGCAAGATTTTTTTTAGACAACACATTAAATTGATGAACTCCAATTTTGTGGGGAGGCAGAGATAACGAGCAACCATTGTGCGGGGAGTCTGTCCCCATGGGAGATTCACTGCAACACCAGTGACAGATCTCCCTTATTTACTAATAGTGGTGTGACAGATATGGTGGTGTGTAGCCAGGAGGTGGCAGCCCGTTATATGATCTGCGGTTGCAACTGATATGGCTCCAAAATATCTACTGTAACTATTCAATTCTCATGTTCGATCGGCAGCTCCCATGACCTGGATGTGAAGTTGAGACTCCATGGCCTATATAAGCAGCTTGTAACTGAAGTTTGACTGTTGGTACATGCATTAAGTGGATAATGGAATAACTCCCAGTGGCATGAGAACCTACTTGAGGTGAGTTCTGAGTATAAACATTATTTGATCACATTCAGTTCAGGTCACTCTTAACTGGCTTAAATGCAATCATGTGTGACTGATAATATTAGTGCTGTGTTTAAGCCAAGACGATGGGGCCCTTGATGATGTTCAGATTTCTTTTCCAAACTGGCATTCCATTTTAAGATATATAAGACCGGTTCAGACTAATAATAATAATAATAACATTTTATTGTCACAAGTATGAAACTAATGAGAAAAGCCCCTCGTTGCCACATTCCGGCGCCTGTTCGGGTAAGCTGGTACGGGAATTGAACCCGCGCTGCTGGGATAGAATCATTGAATTTATAGTGCAGAACGAGGCTATTCAGTCCATCGAGTCTGCACCGGCCCTTGGAAAGAACACCCTACCCAAGCCCGTACCTCCACCCTATGCCCGTAACCCAGTAACCCCACCTAACCTTTTTTCTTTCTTTTTTGGACACTAAGGGGCAATTTAGCATATCCAATCCCCCTAACCTGCACGTCTTTGGACTGTGGGAGGAAACCGGAGCACCCGGAGGAAACCCAGGCAGACGCGTGGGGAAAGCGTAAACTTCACACAGATGTTTTGAGTCCTAATGACTCTTCTTCAAAGCATCCAGCACCCGCAGTGTTTTGCTTTTACATTACTGTGGTGAACAACTGGATCAAAGTAACATAACATGACCTCCACAAGCATTATGCCATTTCACATCTCAATGTGGTTCATAATATGAGTGACATTTTAAAGGCCAGTGAGTGGTTATTGTTAAATTGTTAAATAGGGGAACACCAGCCGGAAAACGGGAATAATCAACCTGCCCGACCTCCCCGAACAGGCGCGGAATGTGTCGACTAGGCGCTTTTCAAAGTAACTTCCTTGAAGCCTACTTGTGACAATAAGCGATTATTATTATTGTCTTTTAAGTGCAAAAACTGGCCAAGGTAGCATGGTTTCCTACTCTTGTCTGAATAATGTCGAGGGATCTTTAACAACTACCTGAACAGGCAGATGATGTCTCTAACATCTCATCTGCAGGACAGAACCACCAACCATTTATTTTAATATAATTTTATTCAAGGCATATTCACACATCCAACCAGAATCAGAAGCTCGGTAGCACAGTGGTTAGCACTGTTGCTTCACTGCTCCAGGGTTCCAGGTTCGATTCCTGGCTTGGGTTACTGTCTGTGTGGAGTTTGCACGTTCTCCCCGTGTCTGCGTGGGTTTCCTCTGGCTGCCGGAGGCCCTTCGCCGCCGGTTGGCGCGGCGCCAATCACTCCAGCGCCGGCCTAGCCCCCGAAGGCGCGGAGGATTCCGCACCTTCCGAGCGGCCCGATGCTGGAGTGGTTCACGCCACTCTTTGGTACGGCCCACCTGCCGGATACCGGAGAATCCCGGCCATGCTGTTAGGTAATTTGGACATTCTGAATTCTCTCTCCGTGTACACGAACAGGCGCCGGAATGTGGCGACTAGGGGCTTTTCACAGTAAATTCATTGCAATGTTAATGTCAGCCTACTTGCGGCAATAAAGATTATTATTAAAAAGGACAACCAAACAATTCAATAAACAATCCCCACTCCCCACCTCCCTGCTCCCCCGACACCAACCCCTCCTCACATCCCTCCTTCCCATTTCAACCCCCTTACTGCCCCCTGCCTGCTGCAGCACCACCAACCGCGTCGCACTCCCTCAGTATTGTGCTAGAATGTCAGTCTAGATTATGCGTTAAGGTCCGAACGGCGTTTCAAAGCCACAACTGTATTTTTGCAGAAGCAATGTACTATCAATGGAGTCAAGGTGACTTCAACCACACCATTCAGTTACACGGCGTAAAAGAAAGAAAATTTATATAAATTTGGACCTTTTGCAACAAAACACCAAGCGCATGGATTAATATAGCACCTTAAATGCAATAAAATGCCCCAAGGTGCATAGCAGGTGTGTAATAAGCCAAATTTGACACTAAAACACATGACATGATATTAGGACAGGGGGCTGAAGGCTCGGTCAAAGGTGTGCCATTTAAAGAGGGTCTTAAAGGTGAAGAGGCAAAGAACAGAAAAGAGGAAATCCCAGGGCTTGAACCCTTGGGCGGTGAAGGCACAGCTACCAGTGGTGGAGAGATTACATTTGGGGCTGCAGTAAGAGGCTAGAATTAGAGAAGCGCGGTTCTCTCGGAGGGTTGTGGGGCTAGAGGAGATAACAAAAATAGGGAGGGACAAGGCCATAGATGGATTTGAAAACAAGGATGGGAATTTTTAAATTGAGGCTTGATGGGGGAGTCATTGAAGTTCAGTGACCTCCGGGGTGATAGGTGAACAGGACTTTGTTGGAGTAAGGATACGGGCAACAAGGTTTTGGATGACCTCAGGTTCACAGAGGGTAGAACATAGGACACCAAGTGGACCGTGTTGGAATAGTCAAGTCTAGAGGTAAGAAAAGCATCCCAAAGGATCCCTACTTTGCAGCAGAAGGCCAGTTGGCCCATCGAGTCTGCACCGACCCTCTGAAAAGCACCCTACCTAGGCCCATACACCCATAGGGGCTGTTTAGCACAGGGCTAAATCGCTGGCTTTGAAAGCAGACCAAGGCAGGCCAGCAGCACGGTTCAATTCCCGTAACAGCCTCCCAGAACAGGCGCCGGAAATGTGGTGACTAGGGGCTTTTCACAGTAACTTCATTTGAAGCCTACTTGTGACAATAAGCGATTTTCATTTCATTTTTCATTTCACTCCGCTTTATCCCCATAATCCCACCTAACCTGCACATCTCTGGACTCGAAGTGACAATTTAGCATGGCCAATCCACCTAACCTGCACATTTTTGGACTGTGGAAGGAAACCAGAGCACCCGGAGGAAACCCACGCAGACACAGGGAGAAAGTGCAAACTCCACACCAACAGTCACCCAAGGCCGGAGTCGAACCCAGGTCCCTGGCACTGTGAGGCAGTAGTGCTAACCACTGTGTCACCGTGCCGCATGAATTAGGGTTTCAGCTGCAGATGCACTGAGGTAGGCAGTCTTAGCGATGACGGAGTTATATGATTGGTCGTTCATGTCAAATACGACACCATGTCATTCAGCCTCAGATAGATGTAGCATTTGCAGCGCACAAGACAAAAGGCGGGATTTTCCGGCACTTCCCGTCAGAGGGATCTTCCAGACCCGCCGAAAGCAAATCCCCCATGGTGGGTTTCCTGGCGATGGGCCGAACCACGCAAACCGCTATAGACATCGCTCAGACTGGAAGGTCCTGCCTGTGGCCAATGGTGAGGCGTTTAGGAGTGGAAGTGGGAAGAGAAGTCAACACTCTTTAATAATAGAGCTTCATAAATATTCTTCTTTTCCTGGACTTCCGGATTCTCACTCCAGTGAATCCACTGACTTCCATGTTCATTTGGACCAAAGCTCTACCAGCTCTACCAAATGTAAGGCCTCCATTCTCTTCCCTAGTTTCTTTATCACTGTTGCATTTGTTTATACGGCTGTGGCACTATTGGATGGGAAATGGTGTAATTGCCGGTGACATTCTGGATATGATTAAATGGATAAGAATGAGACCAGATGAGAGCATTTCCCCCAGCTGGGCAACAGTAGAGACACTTTGGAGGGGTATGGTGTGGTTCATTATGTCAAAAGCTGAAGACAAGAGGGAAAGTTTGTCTTTGTCACAGTCACATAAGATGTCCTTTGGGATCTCAGGGCATTTCAAATTTCATCATTTTTGTATGTGTTAGTGACATGTTATCACTGAAAGTATTCTTAATCGAGCAGATAGCTTGTCAAAGTGATCTCGAAGATGTGCTGAAAACATCAAAAGGCTTATTTACCAGCAAACAAGTCACATATTCAGCTACGTACCAATAGGGCTAGATGAAGAAGGCTAAGGTGGCCAAATGTCTTGTTTTTAACGTCATAAATTTGATGTAGTACACACTACAGCAACTTTCATTCAGCTTATGATGCTTGATTGTCCACTTTATCTCCTCCAGATGAATGACAAAGGTCCAAGCAATAGGCATGGCACGGTAATATAATGGTTAGTATTGCTGCCTCACAGCGCCAAGGACCCGGGGTAAATTCTGGACCTGGGTGACTGTGTGGAGTTTGCACTTTCTCCCTGTGTCTGTGTGGGTTTCTAAACCTTCAGGTGCTCTGGTTTCCTCCCACAGTCCAAAGATGTGCGGGTTAGGTGGAGGATTGATCATGCTAAATTGCCCCTTAGTGTCCAGGGATGTACAGGTTAGGTTACGGGCTGGAGGCAGCGTCATGTAAAGGTACTAGTCTGGGAGCTTTCTTAAGGGGCTCCTTTGCCGTTCTCGCCGACCCGTTACTCCACAAGTCCGGTGGTGGTGGCGACACTGTGGATCTGGGGACAGTGGAGGAGGTACAAGAAGGTGGAGGGAGCGTCGGTCTGGACTCGGATATGTAACAACCACAGGTTTGTCCTGAGTAGGATGGATGGTGGGTTCCAGAGCTGGCAGAGGGCAGGCATCAGAAGGATGTTCATAGACGGAAGCTTTCCCAGTTTGAAGGCGCTAGAGGACAAATTTAATCTGCCGCCAGGAAACGCCTTTAAATGTCTGCAAGTACGAGCCTTCCTGAAAAAACAGGTAGTGGCCTTTCCGACGCTGCCGCCACTGAGGGTACAGGGCAGGGTGGTCTCCGGCACCTGGGTGGGGGAGGGGAAGGTGTAGGATATCTACCAGGAACTACAGGAGGCGGAGGAAACCCCGGTGGAGGAGCACAAGGGCAAGTGGGAGGAGGAGCTGGGTAAGGAGTTGGAAGCGGGTCTGTGGGCAGAGGTCTGGGCAGAGTTAATTCCTCCTCATCATGTGCCAGGCTCAGTCTAATTCAATTTAAGGTGGTCCACTGGGCACACATGACGGCAGCGAGAATGAGCAAGTTTTTGGGGGTAAAAGACAGTTGTATGAGGTGCAAGGGCAGCCCTGCAAACCATGTCCACATGTTTTGGGCATGCCCGGAGCTTAGAGAGTTCTGGCAAGGGTTCGCGAGGGCAGTGTCCAAGGTGCTGAACACACGGGTGGTGCCGAGTCCAGAGACAGCGATCTTTGGTGTGTCAGAAGACCCAGGAATTCAGGGGGCGAAAGAGGCCGACGTCCTGGCCTTTGCCTCCCTGGTAGCCCAGAGACGGATTTTATTAATGTGGAGGGACTCGAAGCCCCCAAGTGTAGAGACTTCGGTTAACGACATGGCTGGGCTTCTCAGCCTCGAGAAAATAAAGTTTGCCTTAAGAGGATCTCCGCTAGGGTTCTCTCGGAGGTGGCAGCAGTTCGTTGACTTTCTCGACGAAAATAAATTGTCAGCAGCAGCTATACGTAGGGGGGGGGGGCGGGGATGGGGGGGGGGGGGGGGGGGGGGGTGCGGTGAGTGCTTCATTGGGATGGTGTGGGAAGACTGAGTCGCGTGAGGTAATGTCTATTTAATTGTTATTGTATATTCTCTTTTCGCACTATGTTAATGTTCACTCTAGTTTGTTTTGTTATTATTGTTACTACTGTTTTATTATGAAAAATTCTGAAAAACCTGAATAAAAATACTAGGTTGCGGTTATGATGATAGGGCAGGTTTGGCGGGGGAGTGGACCTAGGTAGGGTGCTCTTTTGGAGGGTTGGTGCAGACTTGATGGGCCGAATGGCCTAGTTCTGCACTGTAGAGATTATATTCTATTGGCTGGAAGCAGGAAGAATAGAAAAGCAGCATATTATCTAAAGGGAGAGAGATTGCAGAACTCTGAGGTACAGAAAGATCTGAATATTCTGGTACATGAATCAAAAAATGTTGGTGTGCAGATAGAGCAGGTGATGGGGAAGACAAATGGAATGTTGTTGTTTATTGCAATGGAAATTAAATATAAATGTAGGGCTGTTTTGCTGCAGTTGTACTGGGTAAGACCACATCTGGATCAAATTAAAAAACAGGTCCTCAAGGGTCATAATCTCCGGATTATTGCCCGAGCCACGTGCAAATTGGCATAGGGAGGCAAGAATAAGGGAAGTTAACACGTGGCTGAGAGAGTGGTGTGGGAAAGAGGGGTTCCTTTTCATGGGACACTGGCATCAGTTTTGGGACAGGGGGGACCTATACCGTTGGGATGGTCTCCACCTGAACCGAGCTGGGACCAGTGTTCTGGCGAAAAGAGTAAATAGGGTGGTCAATAGGACTTTAAACTAGAGATTGGGGGGGAAGGGAAAGTCAGGGAACCAAGAGGTGAAGTAATCAGTGGGAAGCGTAGCTGCTTAGGAATACAAAAAAGCACGAAAAGACAGAACTCAGGAGAGGTTACGATAGTCCCCATCCCATAAATGACACAGTGTATGGAAAGGCTCAGTAAACCAAGGCCCACCACACTAAGAAAACAAAAAGGGACGGTCAATAGAGAATTAAAGGTGCTATATTTAAATGCGCGCAGTGTACGGAACAAGGTAGATGAGCTTGTGGCCCAGATTGTGACTGGCAGTTATGATGTGGTAGGCATCACAGAGACGTGGTTGCAGGGGGTTCAGGACTGGCATTTAAACATCCAGGGATTCACAATCTATCGAAAAGACTGAGAGGTGGGCAGAGGGGGCGGGGTTGCCTTGTTAATTAGGAATGAAATTAAATCAATAGCACTAAACGACATAGGGTCAGATGATGTGGAGTCTGTGTGGGTAGAGTTGAGGAACCACAAAGGCAAAAAAACCATAATGGGAGTTATGTACAGGCCTCCTAACAGTGGTCAGGACCAGGGGCACCAAATGCACCACGAAATAGAAAGTGCATGTCAGAAAGGCAAGGTCACAATGATCATGGGGGACTTCAATACGCAGGTGGACTGGGTAAATAATGCTGCCAGTGGAATTCATTGAATGTTTACAGGAGGGCTTTTTGGAACAGCTTGTGATGGAGCCCACGAGGGGACAGGCCATTCTGGACTTAGTGTTATGTAATGAGCCAGACTTGATAAAGATCTTAAAGTAAGGGAACACTTAGGAGGCAGTGATCATAATATGGTAGAATTCAATCTCCAATTTGAAAGAAAGAAGGTAGAATCAGATGTAAAGGTGTTACAGTTAAATAAAGGTAACTACAGGGGCATGAGGGAGGAACTGACAAAGATCGACTGGGAGCAGAGCCTAGTGGGAAAGACAGTAGAACAGCAATGGCAGGTGTTTCTGGGAGTAATTGAGGACACAGTACAGAGGTTCATCCCAAAGAAAAGAAAGGTTATCAGAGGGGGGATTAGACAACTATGGCTGACAAAGGAAGTTAGGGAATGCATCAAAGCAAAAGAGAAAGCCTATAATGTGGCAAAGAGTAGTGGGAAGTCAGAATATTGGGAAGGCTACAAAAACAAGCAGAGGATAACAAAGAGAGAAATAAGGAAAGAGAGGATCAATTATGAAGGTAGGCTAGCCAGTAACATTAGGAATGATAGTAAAAGTTTCTTCAAATACATTAAAAACAAACGGGAGGCAAAAGCAGACATTGGGCCGCTCCAAAATGACGCTGGTAATCTAGTGATGGGAGACAAGGAAATAGCTGAGGAACTAAATAAGTACTTTGCGTCAGTCTTCACAGTAGAAGACATGAGTAATATCCCAACAATTCAGGAGAGTCAGGGGGCAGAGTTGAATATGGTAGCCATCACAAAGGAGAAAGTGCTAGAGAAACTAAGAGGTCTAAAAATTGATAAATCTCCGGGCCCAGATAGGCTACATCCTAGAGTTCTGAAGGAGATAGCTGAAGAAATAGTGGAGGCGTTAGTTATGATCTTTCAAAAGTCACTGGAGTCAGGGAAAGTCCCAGAGGATTGGAAAATTGCTGTTGTAACCCCCCTGTTCAAGAAGGGAACAAGGAAAAAGATGGAAAATTATAGGCCAATTAGCCTAACCTCGGTTGTTGGCAAGATTCTAGAATCCATTGTTAAGGATGAGATTTCTAAATTCTTGGAAGTGCAGGGTCGGATTAGGACAAGTCAGCATGGATTTAGTAAGGGGAGGTCGTGCCTCACAAACCTGTTAGAGTTCTTTGAAGAGATAACAAATAGGTTAGACCAAGGAGAGCCAATGGATGTTATCTATCTTGACTTCCAAAAGGCCTTTGATAAGGTGCCTCACGGGAGACTGCTGAGTAAAATAAGGGCCCATGGTATTCGAGGCAAGGTACTAACATGGATTGACGATTGGCTGTCAGGCAGAAGGCAGAGAGTTGGGATAAAAGGTTCTTTTTCGGAATGGCAACCGGTGACGAGTGGTGTCCCGCAGGGTTCAGTGTTGGGGCCACAGCTGTTCTCTTTATATATTAACGATCTAGATGACGGGACTGGGGGCATTCTGGCTAAGTTTGCCGATGATACAAAGATAGGTAGAGGGGCAGGTAGTATGGAGGAGGTGGGGAGGCTGCAGAAAGATTTAGACAGTTTAGGAGAGTGGTCCAAGAAATGGCTGATGAAATTCAACGTGGGCAAGTGCGAGGTCTTGCACTTTGGAAAAAAGAATAGAGGCATGGACTATTTTCTAAACGGTGACAAAATTCATAATGCTGAAGTGCAAAGGGACTTGGGAGTCCTTGTCCAGGATTCTCTAAAGGTAAACTTGCAGGTTGAGTCCGTAATTAAAAAAGCAAATGCAATGATGTCATTTATCTCAAGAGGCTTGGAATATAAAAGCAGGGATGTACTTCTGAAGCTTTATAAAGCATTGGTTAGGCCCCATTTAGAATACTGTGAGCAATTTTGGGCCCCACACCTCAGGAAGGACATACTGGCACTGGAGCGGGTCCAGCGGAGATTCACACGGATGATCCCAGGAATGGTAGGCCTAACATACGATGAACGTCTGAGGATCCTGGGTGTGGTAGTATGTATTAGGGGTCATGTGGGACTGGAAGCCCTAATGTCATTGGCTGACAGATCCCGGGTCCTGGTTGGCCGTTGACCTCTAGCTCCGCCCTGAAGGCGGAGTATAAGAAGCCGGAGTCCTCCCCCGCAGGCCATTCTACTATCGAGCTGCGGGGGAACAGACACGCTTAATAAAGCCTCATCGACTTCACTCTATTCGTCTCACGGAGTCTTTGTGCGCTACACTGGGATTATATTCATTGGAGTTCTGGAGGTTGAGGGGAAATCTAATAGAAACTTACAAGATAATGAATGGCTTAGATAGGGTGGACGTAGGGAAGTTGTTTCCATTAGCAGGGGAGACTAGGACCCGGGGGCACAGCCTTAGAATAAAAGGGAGTCACTTTAGAACAGAGATGAGGAGAAATTTCTTCAGCCAGAGAGTGGTGGGTCTGTGGAATTCATTGCCACAGAGGGCGGTGGAGGCCGGGACGTTGAGTGTGTTTAAGACAGAAGTTGATAAATTCTTGATTTCTCGAGGGAATAAGGGCTATGGAGAGAGAGCGGGTAAATGGAGTTGAAATCAGCCATGATTGAATGGTGGAGTGGACTCGATGGGCCGAATGGCCTTATTTCTGCTCCTATGTCTTATGGTCTTATACTCTGGGTACAGTTCTGACCTCTTTATTTACGAAAAGTACATAATTGCAATAAAAGCAGTTTAGATAATTTTCCTCAACTGATTGCTGGGATGAGTGGGGTTATCTTCTGTGGAATGGTTGGACAGGTTTGGCCTGTATCCTTTGGAGTTTAGAAGAATGAGAGGTGATGTTATTGAAACATAAATGATCTTGAGGGGTCTTGGCAGAATGGCTCCTGACAGGATTTTTCCTCTTGTAGGATAGATCAGAACTAGGGGATTAAAGCAAAATACTGCAGATTCTGGAGATCGGAAATAAAAACAGAAAACGCTGGGTAAACTCAGCAGGTCTGGCAGCATCTGTGGAGAGGGAAACAGTTATAATCTATAAGATTCTACTACAGAATAGAACAGAGTCATAGGGACTCAAAATGCTCTGTTTCTCTCTCCACAGAGGCTACCAGACCTGCTGAGTTTATTCAGAACTAATGGTCTGTTTTAAAATGGAGATGAGGAGAATATTTATATGTTAAAGTACCATGCGTCTGTGGAACTTTGTTCCGAGACAGTGGTCACAGCAGGGTCAAATTATTAAGGCAGAGATAGGTAGATTCTTGACTAACAAGGGAATCATAAGGATATTGGGGGCAGGCTGGATAGTGACGTCGAGGCCACAATCAGATTATCCACCATCTTATTGAATGACATCGAAGGCTCGAAGGGCTGAATGGCCAAATCCGAATTCGTATGTTCATCTGGAAGTTTCATTTCCCAGACCAGAGAGGTAAGTTTTACTCCTAATATTCAATGCAGAGTTTTGACCTAATGCAGGATGCGATAGAACATAGAACATTACAGCGCAGTACAGGCCCTTCGGCCCTCGATGTTGCGCCGACCTGTGAAACCACTCTAAAGCCCATCTACACTATTCCTTTATCGTCCATATGTCTATCCAATGACCATTTGAATGCCCTTAGTGTTGGTGAGTCCACTACTGTTGCAGGCAGGGCATTCCACGCCCTTACTACTCTCTGAGTAAAGAACCTACCTCTGACATCTGTCTTATATCTATCTCCCCTCAATTTAAAGGTATGTCCCCTCGTGCTAGACATCACCATCCGAGGAAAAAGGCTCTCACTGTCCACCCTATCCAATCCTCTGATCATCTTGTATGCCTCAATTAAGCCACCTCTTAACCTTCTTCTCTCTAACGAAAACAGCCTCAAGTCCCTCAGCCTTTCCTCAGAAGATCTTCCCTCCATACCAGGCAACATTCTGGTAAATCTCCTCTGCACCCTTTCCGATGATGCAGCTGCAGACGTGCCTGAGATAAAGGTGGTGCTACAATCTACTCCAGGTGGAAACGTAAGACTCTGTAAGGAATAGAAAAATAACTTGTACAACTGACACTAGATAATAGTGTGGACCATGTATCACAATAATTAGAGATGGTGGAGTAATTAGTCACTTTAAAGCAGATAGTTGAAAACTGAGCTAGTATCCCAATGTATCTTACAGCCAATGAGTACTTTTGAAGTGTAATCACTGTTGTAATGTAGGAAACATAGGCACCAATTTGCAGACAGCAAACTTTCACAAACAGTGATGTGATAGTGACCAGATAATCTTTTTTTAGGTGTTGATTCAGGGATAATTATTGGCCAGCACACTGGGGAGAACTCCTCTGCATTGCTACAAAATAGTGTTGTGGATCTTTTATGTCTGGCTGTGAGGGAAGATGGGACCTGCCCAATCTGGGATTATTGTCATATTTCTCTTTATTTTAGGCCCCTTTATTTACTGTGACTGAATTTCCCCATTTCTCTGCTTCCGCCACAACCCCAATCCATTTTCCTCGGTCAAAGGTCACCGCAGATACAGAGCCGACTCTCGGTGGAATCTCCGTCAGCGAGTGCGAGCCTCCAACTGCGAAGCAGGAAGGTTACACTTGTTGGAGCATGCCCACTGGTGAAGTATCAATAGACGCAGCTGCAGCCATCTAAGGGGGTGAAAAGCAACCTCCCCCCGAAAAAAGAAAGTCAGAAATGTTTTTTTTAGATGTCTACTGGGTCCACAGCCATCATGGGAGGCGGGGGAGGGGGGGTGGGGGGGGGGGGGTCGGTGGTGAGAGCACTTGGGGATATGAGGCCGCACCCCGTCTCTCTTGCTATTTACATGTAGAGGGTGGGGAAGGGGTATCCTGTGACACGAATAGCATTGCGGGGGATGGGGGTGGTTGGCGGCAGATTCAAGTAAGAGTGAAAAGGTGGTGACGGGTTGACTCTCCTGCTTCACCCACGGTTTCTGCCAATGTCTTGCCAGGTTCCGGACAAGATGGTGGAAGGAAATTCATTCTCCATCATTAAACTTCATTTTGCATCACGTGGGACTTTTATTGGTTCAAATTCTACAATTTTGCCAGATTTCCCCCGAGGGCTATTAATCATTGCCTAGATCACAACCAATCTTTGCTTTTGTACATTGCGTCATCCTTCAATTGGCATAGTAGTTTTAGTAGTTTCCGCTGCCTTGGAATAGGGAGGAAAAAAATCTCATAAAGAAAACACCAGCGATATCCTCACATGGCAGGCTTTACTGAGACCTCCCCATCGGAGTGTTTTCTTTTTTGTCTTTGTCTCAAATAACATGATTTACACAAATTTGCTGCTCGCTCAGAGTACATAGTAATTCAGCATCTGATACACAGCACGGTAGCATTGTGGGTAGCACAATTGCTTCACAGCTCCAGGGTCCCAGGTTCGATTCCGGCTTGGGTCACTGTCTGCGCGGAGTCTGCACATCCTCCACATGTCTGCGTGGGTTTCCCCCGGGTGCTCCGGTTTCCTCCCAAAGTCCAAAGATGTGCAGGTTAGGTGGATTGGCCATGATAAATTGCCCTTAGTGTCCAAAATTGCCCTTAGTGTTGGGTGGGGTTACTGGGTTATGGCGATAGGGTGGAGGTGTTGACCTTGGGTAGGGTGCTCTTTCCAAGAGCCGGTGCAGACTCGATGGGCAGAATGGCCTCCTTCTGCACTGTAAATTCTATGAAATTCTATGACATTGTATCGAACAGCAGCTTGAATGGGAGATGATGTGATCAGTTTGATAGTGCACCTCAAACGCTGTATCATTTGTGCTGGACAGGACAAAGTGCAGTAATCATCTTTAAATGTTGCTGCTTCCAAGAGAGGCTCCCACATCCCAGGTCACGCACTGATCTTTGTTTTGTCTCGTTATTCCATGGTGAGCCCAAGAAAAACTGCTTGTGGTGAGAAAGTCACGGAAACAAAACCCAGAGAATAGCTCCACATTTAGACATCGCTATATCATACTGCTCTGCAGGTTATAATTATCCCTGCTTCACTCACCCAGGGGGGAGGCTATGCGTAATATTTCTGGGACTGCGAAACTAAGCATTTCTTTAAGTCCATGATTTACTCAACATCTCATTTACTTCTTTTGGTCAAACACAGTTATTTAAAATATAAATCAGCAAAACCGTCTAGACTCGGAGGAAATGCAACAAGCCGAAGAGACGGTTCAGTGTCTTAACCCCTTAGACTCTTGGCTTCTAAATGATTGCCATTTGTTTTACAATCTCTTTTTTGAAGGGTGGGAGACAGAAAAGGTGCAATACACCACGGTAGCACAGTGGTTAGCACTGTTGCTTCACAGCGCCAAGGTTCCAGGTTCGGTTCCTAGCTTGGGTCCTGTCTGTGTGGAGTCTGCACGTTCTCCCTGAGTCTGCGTGGGTTTCCTCCGGGTGCTCCGGTTTACTCCCACAAGTCCCGAAAGACGTGCTGTTGGGTATTTTGGACATTCTGAATTCTCCCTCCGTGTACCCGAGCAGGCGCCGGAATGTGGCGATTAGGGGATTTTCGCAGTAACTTCATTGCAGTGTTAATGTAAGCCTACTTGTGACAATAAAGATTATTATTATTATACCATCGTTGAGGTAATTCGTGTGACGAGTGTTCTGACATTTGAATATTTCAGATTCGGAAGGATTCGGACCACCCCACCCCCCACAGTTTATATTGCAGTCACAAATTAGCAAACTTGAAACAATATCATTCTGAGTGATCGGGCTTGATCTTTGTGGAGTTAGTTATTCCACTTGGAATTCTTCAGACAGGGCCCCCACCATTTGACCTTGACTAGGGGATAGCAGCCGTCCTTTAACCTAAGAGCTTCGCACCAGCCTGCTGTAGATGGTAGCTATGCACTCCCTGCCCTTCTCTGTGGGATAGTATGTGGGTTGGCCTGATAATTCAATACCATTGGCACATCGACTAAGTCTAGTGAGCTTCAAGTTGAAACATTTGAAGATCACATTCAGGTTTGGGTCACCCTGGTTCAAACTGAAGCTCGTCCCTGCAGGGTCAAGAGCACGGGACTGGAAGGGAATTGGGTTGGGAAATAGCTGGAGCTATAAATATCCCCTTGAAGCGTACTCTTAAAAAATTACAACTTCTTGTGGCTCCTGAGTATTTTATAAGTGTGCTCGTATTTAAGGGCTAAGGTCAGAAGGTGGGTCAGGGGAAGATCTGCTTTCATAATGATTTCCCCAGCATGAATTTTATAGGTTTTGTTTACAATTATTTTAAATTGTACTTTTTCTTCAGGTTTTTAATAGTCTAACAAAACGAAAAAAAGCAGAAATTAACTTTGGATTTAACTTCCTAACTTTGTTCATTGGTGTTAATTCCATCAATTACTTCATCCGCTATTGATGCCTTTAAATAGCCACTATGCACATCTGCATCAGTGGTACGTTTGTAGACAATCTGACTAATGGCATATTCACTTGCTCAGTTATCTGGTTTGACTTGAAGTAGCTGCGAGGCGAAGCTGCAGTAGTAACCCCTTTCATTCCTTATGAGTTTATTCCTAGCCGCTTAAAGGTTCCACCATGGAATTCCCTCTGGCTCTGTTCACTGCCTCCAGCCATCCAGCCAGCTCTTAGATGTTCCATTCCTCTGATTGCGGCCTCGTGGGCAGCCCCCTCTCATTCCCCCTGCCATTGATGGCTGTACCTTGGCCACTCTGAATTCCTTCCCTTTGCGTCACACCTGCTATTTCGACTTGCTTCTTTCACTACGTTTTTTAGGTCAGCCGTCCTTCTTAGGTTTGGTATGGTTATACAAGATGGCTGCTGTGGAGGTTGCAATTGCTCAGGCAGCAGTGGCTAATTCTAGTCCATCAGCCTTCCAGGGTCTATCCATTCATCATTCACCCTGCTGTTTTAAAGGGTTGTGAAACCATTAAGGTGAAAGTATCATATTCGCTGCTGGCTATCTCAAGGACCAAAATGCCTCAAGCCAATTAAATACTTTTGAAACAAGAACACAGGATGGTGGAAAACCTCAGCGGGTCTGGCAGCATCTGTAAGGAGAGAAATCAGGCGTCCTGAGGCCTTTGGCCCTCCGTGAGTTCAAACTCAAAACATTGGCGACAATTTAACCAATGCGTTGCGCCCGGCTCAGATCTGGGCGCGTTTCGTAAATAGCGTGAAAGGCCAAAATCAAGATCCGCACCGGACATGGACCAGTTTATAATTCACCCGGTCCTGATGGTGAGTTCTGGATCTCACCCAAAAATGGTGAGCATATTACCGGCCTCCCAGGAATTAATCGGCTCCCCAGTGAGAAATCGCGTGGGTGCCAGTGAGAGGTGATTAGGTATTTCCATTTTCTGGCATGCAGCTCAAGGACACCTGGGCTAGGAGGGGGTGTGGAGGATCTGAGGGACTTTGTTTCTTGCTGTGCCTTCAATGTTGAAAGTCAATTTCACTCCCTTTGACTGTGAGCAGCCTCTAGCTGCACAGCCAAAGACTATTGCAAATGATGAATTAGCCTTGTTAGTTGTGTGTGCACTTCACACTCCTCGACTCTCAACTGCCTCCTCGGGTGTACACCTGTCATGCCTCAGTGGATGATTAGTGCATGGCATTTCAGGGAAACTTTGAAACTTGAACAGTGTGCCTGAACTCTAGGAGCGTCAGCACCATGGAGGCAGCTGCCAACTTTCAAACAGTAAAGAGCAGGGCTTCAACACTGGGGATCCTCTCGTGGCCAAAAGGTAAGTGTGTGGATCAGGGGAAGGCACCTGAGCATGGTATCCCTAATGTTCTCTGCAGAGGTCTGTGGTTTAGGGGCTTCTGATGTGGTTGGGGCTGAGTGTGCAAAGCAAGGTTTGCCAATACAACTGGCTCGCTGGATTGCACTCTGATAGAAGGCGGGTCAGTCATGGTAGGTGTGGGGGTGAGGGGGGCTTGTGGGATTTGAGGATCCTGGGATGGCGGCTGTAACTGATTGTCGGTCTCTCTTCTTCTCCAATTACTTACAGATATCAAAATAGATGGTGGTGTCGGTCCTGCAGCAGCTGCCCTCACATTGCTGGTTGCAGCCCAGGCTGGCAGATGCCAGGGAAGGCAGCAGCAGCAATGAGGTAAGCTGAAGACAGCACACTCTGAAGACCCGGCCGCCCATCAGGCTGAGGAGGGAACCAGAATGGAAGGCCAGCCACAACTCAAGGTGGACAGGCGTCATTGGCCTTTCAATGAGATGATGGACAGCATGTGCTGCAGAAGACTGCGCCTCAGCAGAGAGACAGTGTGGCACCTGTGCCACGTCCTCGCGAACTTGGCACGCCATGGAGGAGGAGGACACCTGCTCCTGGTGGCCGTGAAGGTCACCGCAGCCCTAAACATCTATGTCACCGGTTCATTCCAGGGCTCGAACGGGGACCAATGCCACAATCTACAGCCCACATGTACATCGAGAAGGTCACGGATGCCCTGTATGCCCAGGCATCCAACTGTATCACCTTAAACCTGGACCAGGCCCACCAAGATGCCTAGGCTGCAGGGATCTCTGCCATCGCCGGGATGCCCCAGGGGCAATAGATGGCATGCATGTTGCCCTGCATGCACAAGGGCATCAGGAAGTGCCCTTTATTAACAGGAAGGGGTTCCACTCCCAGGTGCCAAAAGCGCCCATAATGACATTTGGAAATGTTTCCGTTGAATCGCGCATATTAACTCTGTTTTCTCTCCCCACGGATGCTGCCAGACCTGCTGAGTTTTTCCAGCATCCTCTGTTCTTGTTTCAAATTCCAGCATCTGAAGTATTTTGCTTATTGAAATACCTTTGAAGTTGAGTTAATATTAGAATTTTGAAAACGAATGTTTGCTGCACATCATGAAAGCAGAGATTCCTGATTACACCTCGTAATTCCACGGCGTCCTTCTCCCATATTTTCATTACACTAGTAGGGAAGAGCAGCAGTAGAGACCAGCAATATACAGCAGTCATCAGGAAATTAAATAGGAAAATCAGTGGAAATGTCTTCAGCCAGAGAGCGGTGAGAACTCGCTGCCACATGGACTGATTGAAGTATAGGTGATTTAAAGTGAAGCTAGGTAAGCAAATGAGGGAGAATGGAACAGAGGGAATTAGGTGAGGAAAGAGGTTCATGTGAAGCATAAATGCTGGCATGGACTGGCTTGTTACTTTGCTTTGTTCTCTATGCGTTTCTTTCTCTGTTACATGAGCCCAATTTTCTCTATTGGTCTCACTCTCTGCGTCTGTTTCATTCTCCCTGTGTCTCCTGGTTTATGATTACCACCATAGCTGTCCTCCATAGCTCAGCACGGTAGCACAGTGGTTAGCACAGTTGCTTCACAGCACCAGGTCCCAGGTTCGATTCCCGGCTTGGGTCACTGTCCGTGCAGAGTCCGTATGTTCTCCCCATGTCTGCGTGGGTTTCCTCCGGGTGCTCCGGTTTCCTCCCACAATCCAAAGACGTGCGTGTTAGGTGGATTGGCCATTCTATATTGCCCTTCGTGTCCAAAAAAAGTTATGTGGGGTTATTGGGTTCTGGGGATAGGGTGGAGGTGTGCGGTTTAAGTGG
Organism: Scyliorhinus torazame; assembly: GCF_047496885.1. Taxonomy (NCBI): domain Eukaryota; kingdom Metazoa; phylum Chordata; class Chondrichthyes; order Carcharhiniformes; family Scyliorhinidae; genus Scyliorhinus; species Scyliorhinus torazame. The sequence goes on from NC_092709.1 coordinate 30,319,312, forward strand.
GGTGCTCTTGATAAGGGTCAGTGCAGTCCCGATGGGCCGAATGGCCTCCTTCTGCACTGTAAGTTGAATAAGGTAAATATTGGTCCTTTGGAAGATGAGAAGGGAGATTTAATAATAGGAGACGGGGAAATGGCTGAGGAGCTGAACAGGTTTTTTGGGTCAGTCTTCACAGTGGAGGACACAAATAACATGCCAGTGACTGATGGAAATAAGGATATGATAGGTGAGGACCTTGAGATGATTGTAATCACTAAGGAGGCAGTAGTGGGCAAGCTAATGGGGCTAAAGGTAGACAAGTCTCCTGGCCCTGATGGGATGCATCCCAGAGTGTTAAAAGAGATGGCTAGGGAAATTGTAAACGCACTAGTGATAATTTATCAAAATTCACTAGACTCTGGGGTGGTCCCAGAGGATTGGAAAGTAGCAAACGTGACACCACTGTTTAAAAAAGGAGGTCGGCAGAAAGCGGGTAATTATAGGCCGGTAAGCTTAACTTCGGTTGTAGGGAAAATGCTGGAATCTATCATTAAGGAGGAAATAGTGGGGCACCTGGAGGGAAATTGTCCCATTGGGCAGACGCATCATGGGTTCACAAAGGGTAGGTCGTGTCTGACTAATTTGGTAGAATTTTTTGAGGACGTTACCAGTGCAGTAGATAACGGGGAGCCAATGGATGTGATATATCTGGATTTCCAGAAAGCTTTTGACAAGGTGCCACACAAAAGGTTGCTGCATAAACTAAAGATGCATGGCATTGAGGGTAAAGTGGTAGCATGGGTAGAGGATTGGTTAACTAACAGAAAGCAGAGAGTGGGGATAAATGGGTGTTTCTCTGGTTGGCAACCTGTAACTAGTGGGGTCCCTCAAGGATCAGTGTTGGGCCCGCAGTTGTTCACAATTTACATAGACGATTTGGAGTTGGGGACCAAGTGCAATGTGTCAAAGTTTGCAGACGACACTAAGATGAGTGATAAAGCAAAAACGGCTGAGGATACCGGAAGTCTGCAGAAGGATTTGGATAGGGTCTGGCAGATGGAATTCAATGTTGCCAAGTGTGAGGCTATCCATTTTGGGAGGAATAACAGCAGAATGGATTATTATTTAAACGGTAAGATGTTAAAACATGCTGCTGTGCAGAGGGACCTGGGTGTGCTGGTGCACGAGTCGCAAAAAGTTGGTGTGCAGGTGCAACAGGTGATTAAGAAGGCTAATCGAGTTTTGTCTTTCATTGCTAGAGGGATGGAGTTCAAGACTAGTGAGGTTATGCTGCAATTGTATAAGGTGTTGGTGAGGCCGCATCTGGAGTATTGTGTTCAGTTTTGGTCTCCTTACCTGAGAAAGGACATATTGGCACTGGAGGGAGTGCAGAGGAGATTCAGTCGGTTGATCCCAGAGTTGAGGGGATTAGATTATGACGAGAGGTTGAGTAGACTGGGACTGTACTCATTGGAGTTTAGAAAGATGCGGGGGGATCTTATTGAGACATATAAAATTATGAAGGGAATAGATAGGATAGATGCGGGCAGGTTTTTTCCACTGGTCGGGGAAAGCAGAACTAGGGGGCATAGCCTCAAAATAAGGGGAGGTAGATTAAGGACGGAGTGTAGGAGGAACTTCTTCACCCAAAGGGTTGTGAATCTCTGGAATTCCTTGCCCAGTGAAGCAGTTGAGGCTCCTTCTTTAAACGTTTTTAAGAAAACGATAGATGCCTTTCTAAAGAATAAAGGGATTCGGGGATATGGTGTACGGGCCGGAGAGTGGAGCTGAGTCCACAAAGATCAGCCATGATCTCATTAAATGGAGGAGCAGGCTCGAGGGGCCAGATGGCCTACTCCTGTTCCTAGTTCTTATGTTCTTATGTTCTATTGTTCGCACGTTCTCGTAACTGCATCCATCTCCTGCAGTGATCTCCACTGCTGCCTTTTTCTCTAGCAGCGCGTCCCAACTGAGCCCACTCAGGAGATGATCAGTGAATACAAGAAATGTCTGCTCCTCCAACCTCGCACTGCGCTGGGGAATTGATCAGTATGTGGCAGAGTATAATTTGCTCTCTGGCTACCCTGCTTAAATAAAACATTTTAGAAAAATCTCAATGTGCCTGTGAAATGGGGACCACTGCAAAGGTGCTGATTCGTTTCATTTGACCGGGTAGTTCTCCCCGATGTCCTGCCCAATATTTATTCCTCAACTAACATCACAAACTGATTATCTGGGCTTTATCACTTTACTTTTTATGGGACCTTGCACAAATTGGCTGCAGCATTCTCCTATATTACAACAGTACAAGAACGACTTCATTGGTCGTAAGGTACTTTGGGACTTCCTAAGATCAGGAAAGTTTCATAAATAGATCCAAACACGATTTCTGCTGACATTGGCAAAAGCTGCTGCTGGTTGCACTTAATGGGTGGAATTTTGGGCCTGTGTTACCCGTCAGTGTAAATGACAACGTGGGCCCAAGATCCCGCAAGAGTCAGGAAACGAGATTCTCGCCGGAGAGATCTCGTTTCCCGATTTTCCATGCTCCTCGCCCGTGACATAACATTTCAATAAATTTTAATAAATATAAATATAATTAAAGGTCTTCCCCGCAATATGCGAGGCAGTAAGCCTCACTCTAATGTGCAGATTCCCGTGGTATCTGAGGCTTTGAGATTCATCCCCTTCACCTCAGAGACCTCGAGCGAGCGCCGTTCAGCACTGGTCCCCACAAGCAGGGACCAGATGGAATGGCAGTCATGGGGGTCTCCCAGGGGAGCAGAAGTCCCTGGCTCCATGCCCTTTGGGCAGGGTGGTGCCCTGGCACTGCCTGGCGAGGGTGTTGGGGGGGGAGGGTGTGAGGGGATGGGGACCCTCCCATTGTGCGCTCGGCCTGGTGGGGGGGAAGTCGCGGATCGTTTTGGGGGCCTCGGAGATCAGGACACCATTTAAAAGTGGAGTCCAGATCTCTCGCGACACTGGGGAGTTCCGGCGAGCGGAGCTCCCCAGTGTACAAAATAGGGCTATGTGCGACCTCGGCCCCTTTCAGGCCCCTTATACAATGCAAGTTGCGCAGAATATCCATGTGTATCTCGGCACTGCGAGAGCCGGGAAACATGTGGCTAAACGTGCTCGCTAAGGGACTTTGTTTCCTTTTGGGAGAATCGCGCCCCAAGTAATGAATTTTCTACGTCACAAGATTCTAAAACATTGCAACTGAAGGGTAAAGAAGTGTCAATTTTTAGTGCATTTTGTGAATCATTTAACATATGAGATTTGTGAAAATCCTCTGCTTTGGCCTGACAAAGCCTGGGTGTTGTCAGATCCTATTACAGCTTATGTTAAGAGCTTGTTATTGGTCCATTACAAGGTGAAAGAAGAATTAATGTGTCAACTTTTAAGGGAATCCTTTGTTGTGCATGATCAGAATGATAGCAGCATTAACACCACTTTCTAAAGAACCCCAGCCTCAGGATAGGCAGATTACTTGGAGACACCATTCTGAGACACTCATTTATCAATTGCTGTTACACAAAAGGAAAGCTCATGCCTAAAAAAAAATCTTGGATGCTTTAGGCATTGTGGTTCCTGAATATATTAGTTTAATTCTAATTCTGCGTAAATGAACCAAACTAATGTTTGGGTCCGTCCCCCCCTCCCAACAACCGCCTCCCGGCCATGGTGTAGGTGGCCCACCATGGGTCTGCGGTGGAATCTTCCAGTCATGTCTTTGTCAACTGGGCTTCCCGTTGTTTGGACCCTCTGCTACCGGGGAGCCATTGTCGGGGTTGGGAAGGTCACCGTTGGCAGGACATGATCATCCCGCTTCAGGAACGGCTGGAAAATACCACTAAATGTTTTTCTGTTTCATGCTTTCCCAGAAGATTTCACCAACAATTCAATGGCAGTAAAGGATCTGGAGGAGGAAAAGGAATTGCTGAGGAGAGGCAAATGACACTCAACCATAAGAAGATAAGGAATTGAGTCATATAACCCAAGCTCAACTACTTTGGGCGTGGCGAGAAGGTTTGCTTGCATCCTCTGGAATGGTTCACCCAAACAACATCCACTCAATGCCCTCCATCTGGATATACTTAACCTCGGTTGATGGAGTTGCAAACAATCATAGGTAACTGTACAAGACACCAAATTTGGAAAAATATGGCATTTTTAGAGGGTTGCAGGGAGGTAACATGGATGAGGAAACTACATCCTAGGAGAATGATAATTTTACGTTGGTGGTATTGGGGGATCAGTAGCCATTGTAGGCCAGAGAGGAAGAAGGGTGGGAAATCAGAACTTTGTGCAACACTGTGATATCCCTGAGTTTGCCGCAAGAGAAGAGTAAGAAGTCTTACAATACCAGGTTATAGTCCAACAAACCTGTTGGACTTTAACCTGGTGTTGTAAGATTTCTTACTGTGCCCACCCCAGTCCAACGCCGTCATCTTCACAGCATGGCAAAGAGAAGAGACATGAAGGTGCCCACACTCTGAATTTTTAGAAACGCAATGAGAGATTGTATTCAGAGATGTTGCTCATACAATCTAAGATGGAGAACTGAAGCCCTCTGGAACACTTTTTGCTGATGTCACTACAGGTCACGTGACACTTCACAAGCAGGGATGTGTTCTCTGATACATAATAAGCATCTAATAGGAACAGCAGACGTTTATGGAGGATGGAGATTGGGAGGCAGGACAGCAATGAAGTAATTACAGTGAGTCCAAAAGAGACAAAGTGGATGAGACATTCAGCAACAGATCTTTAAATTAAACAGTTACAGCTGATTACTCATTTGCACTCCTTCAAAATCAATTAGAGAGCTCCCAGTTAACAAACAAGAGCTGTCACAATATCAAATTTGCAAATCATATAGGCAACTTTTTCCAATATCTTTGAGTGCCAACTTTTATCTTTCCGGCCCACAGCTGTGATCCTTGCTCTGACTCGCAGCTATTCAGTTAATTGAATACAACTGTCTGCAATAATTCTGAAAGATCACTGGAATCCTCATGCAATGGCCTTCAATCTCCCAGGAGAGCAGAATTAGATATGGGCGATGGTGGCATGGGCTGGGGGTGGGGCATGTAGGCTTTGGTCATTGGCAAATAGGGTTAAGGAAAATCCCAAGGCTTTTTACACTTACATAAAAAGCAAGAGGGTAGCCAGGGAAAGGGTTGGCCCACTGAAGGATAGGCAAGGGAATCTATGTGTGGAGCCAGAGGAAATGGGCGAGGTACTAAATGAATACTTTGCATCAGTATTCACCAAAGAGAAGGAATTGGTAGATGTTGAGTCTGGAGAAGGGGGTGTAGATAGCCTGGGTCACATTGTGATCCAAAAAGACGAGGTGTTGGGTGTCTTAAAAAATATTAAGGTAGATAAGTCCCCAGGGCCGGATGGGATCTACCCCAGAATACTGAAGGAGGCTGGAGAGGAAATTGCTGAGGCCTTGACAGAAATCTTTGGATCCTCGCTGTCTTCAGGGGATGTCCCGGAGGACTGGAGAATAGCCAATGTTGTTCCTCTGTTTAAGAAGGGTGGCAGGGATAATCCCGGGAACTACAGGCCGGTGAGCCTTACTTCAGTGGTAGGGAAATTACTGGAGAGAATTCTTCGAGACAGGATCTACTCCCATTTGGAAGCAAATGGACGTATTAGTGAGAGGCAGCACGGTTTTGTGAAGGGGAGGTCGTGTCTCACTAACTTGATCGAGTTTTTCGAGGAGGTCACTAAGATGATTGATGCAGGTAGGGCAGTAGATGTTGTCTATATGGACTTCAGTAAGGCCTTTGACAAGGTCCCTCATGGTAGACTAGTACAAAAGGTGAAGTCACACGGGATCAGGGGTGAACTGGCAAGGTGGATACAGAACTGGCTAGGCCATAGAAGGCAGAGGGTAGCAATGGAGGGATGCTTTTCTAATTGGAGGGCTGTGACCAGTGGTGTTCCACAGGGATCAGTGCTGGGACCTTTGCTCTTTGTAGTATATATAAATGATTTGGAGGAAAATGTAACTGGTCTGATTAGTAAGTTTGCAGACGACACAAAGGTTGGTGGAATTGCGGATAGCGATGAGGACTGTCTGAGGATACAGCAGGATTTAGATTGTCTGGAGACTTGGGCGGAGAGATGGCAGATGGAGTTTAACCTGGACAAATGTGAGGTAATGCATTTTGGAAGGGCTAATGCAGGTAGGGAATATACAGTGAATGGTAGAACCCTCAAGAGTATTGAAAGTCAAAGAGATCTAGGAGTACAGGTCCACAGATCACTGAAAGGGGCTACACAGGTGGAGAAGGTAGTCAAGAAGGCATACGGCATGCTTGCCTTCATTGGCCGGGGCATTGAGTATAAGAATTGGCAAGTCATGTTGCAGCTGTATAGAACCTTAGTTAGGCCACACTTGGAGTATAGTGTTCAATTCTGGTCGCCACACTACCAGAAGGATGTGGAGGCTTTAGAGAGGGTGCAGAAGAGATTTACCAGAATGTTGCCTGGTATGGAGGGCATAAGCTATGAGGAGCGATTGAATAAACTCGGTTTGTTCTCACTGGAACGAAGGAGGTTGAGAGGCGACCTGATAGAGGTATACAAAATTATGAGGGGCATAGACAGAGTGGATAGTCAGAGGCTTTTCCCCAGGGTAGAGGGGTCAATTACTAGGGGGCATAGGTTTAAGGTGAGAGGGGCAAAGTTTAGAGTAGATGTACGAGGCAAGTTTTTTACGCAGAGGGTAGTGGGTGCCTGGAACTCACTACCGGAGGAGGTAGTGGAGGCAGGGACGATAGGGACATTTAAGGGGCATCTTGACAAATATATGAATAGGATGGGAATAGAAGGATACGGACCCAGGAAGTGTAGAAGATTGTAGTTTAGTCGGGCAGTATGGTCGGCACGGGCTTGGAGGGCCGAAGGGCCTGTTCCTGTGCTGTACATTTCTTTGTTCTTTGTTTGCTTGGCATCGAACGACTAGCAATGAGACTTCAATTTCATATCATAGTTTTCCACTACTTGACAAAAGAGTTGAGTGTTCCTGCAGCATAGCTTGTAATAAGACTATGTCCCCACTGCATTTTTGGCGTAACCAAATAGTTCTGCCTTCGCTACTTTTTCACTGCTGCCAGCTTTCTTTGAAACTATCAGTCAGTCTTGTTCATTTTCAGTGTTGGTACCTTTGATGCTTGTGAATGGACGATTACTGAAGCTATTCAGTGTTTACAGCAGAGACAGAAAAAAGATCACTCCGATCGTTCCCTGAATATACCCCAACTGCAACGTCAGCAGAGCCATCCCCACTTTGTGAGTGCGGCAATTTTCCATTTCTCACCAACTTACTCAAGCCTGCGAGTCTGAGATTGCCAACTTAGTGTCGGGTTTTCGTTGTGATGTCTTAATAACAGTTTCACTGGATTATACAAAGGCATTTTCAGTTGAGCTCCGCTGATGATTCAACCGCCTTCGTGAACTGCCCAGTAAGCCATTGAGTCACACGGACAGTCTGGTTCCAATTTTAACTCCTGGTTTGTGCTGGGTTTCCTGATTATAACTGGGTGACGGTCAAGGTGCACATTTGGCTGAGGGAAGAGGAAAATGAAGCAGAGTTAAAAAAAAGAGTATGCTTGCATAGATGTTTGTGATTCCCTCATGCTTTTTTTTTTAAACCCTCTTCTTGTCACGAGTGTCTATGTCTTTTACTTATAAACCTCCCCAGAGTAGTACGGCTGAGATCTCAAACTCCGTTCAAGGCATGAATCCAACCTTACAAATTCACAGTTCAGTGAATGTGGGATCCTCTGCGCAATACAATTAAACCCTCCCGTGATAATTGCTTCTTCATTTCGTCATTTTAGCCTGATGACATTTAGCCAGTAGGTTGGCATATCGGATGGCAGTTGAAAAGACCTATTTCGCTCCCTAATAATCCACAGCAATGCGTGTTGGCCTGTGCTGCAAAAAGTACCAAATCAAACTATAATAAAAATGTTTAATTTCCATGGCTTTGCCAATTATGTCATTGCCGTCGTGTGCACGTAAAAGATAAAACACATTGCAAGGCATTTTACCATCGCGATAATGCTTGCCTTAATATATACAGAGATAACACCATGTGGGCAGGAAATTGCGTGATTAAAAAAAAAGCAGGTCATGTTCAGGTCAGCTCCAGTAACCTTTGACATTTGTCATGTTGATTGGAACAACCTTTGAAGACATGTTTAATAAACATCTAAACAGACCTGTGGAGTTTCTTAATGAACTGCAAAAATGGATAAGCCGCACTTTATGGCCAACCTGTCCTGAGCTATCCCATGGAAAGTGTAATGTCACTGCAAAGGCTTGTTTTGTAAACCGTTAGCCATCGTCACATATATCACAGAATAAATCAAAGCCCCTCTTTAACAGGTCTAGCATTACATAAGTGTCTGTTGATGCGGTCAAAAGGCTCGCTGGCCGCAATTTGGAACAGAGGCCGCAAAAATCTAAATTATCCAAATTCAAAAAGTGGAACCCAAGTAGATTTATCGCCACAGGTGATGTTGTCTGCACCACTCCTTTCTCAACTTTGTCTACTAATATCCTTTCAGCCTCAAGCATCACCATCTGGCCAGGTGGCGGTTCTTGGATGATGAAAACTAGTGTTGCCAACTGTTAGATGTATCCCTGGAGGGTTCATCACATGACTTTTTTCACACTCCAGCGATCAGTCGACCAACATATCCCTCCTTGTCACCTATTGCTTTCCTACGCCAATTGGAAAACAAAAAGTCTCATTACCCAATTGGAAGATGCTTAATCATCAGTCAAACAGTGCTATGTTCCTGTGGTGAGTAACTCACCTCCAGCTCCCCAAAGCCTGTCCACAATTTACAAGGCACAAGTCAGGAATGCGATCGAATACTCTTGCCTGGATGAGTACAGCTCCAACAACACTCAAGAAGCTTGACACCATCCAGGACAAAGTAGTCCACTTGATTGGGCAGCACGGCGGCACAGTGGTTAGCACTGCTGCATCACAGTGCCAGGGACCCGGATTCAATTCCAGCCTCGGGTGACTCTGTGTGGAGTTTGCACTTTCTCCCCATGTCTGCATGGGTTTCCTCCGGGTGCTCCGGTGTCCTCCCACAGTCCAAAGATGTGCGGATTGTGTGGATTGGCCATGATAATTTGCACCTTAGTGTTCGGGGATGTGCAGGTTGGATTATGGGGTTGCGGGGATAGGGCAGGGTGGGTGGGGCAGTGGGGCTGGGTGGTGTGCTCTTTCAGGGGGTCGGTGGGTGCACCTACACCACATGGGCTGCAGTGTTCAAGAAGGTGGCTCACCAGCATCTTCTCAAAGGCAATTTAGGATGGACAATGAATCATAGAATTTACAGTGCAGAAGTAGGCCATTCGACTAATTGAGTCCGCACGGCCTCTGGAAAGAGCATCCTACTTAAGCCCAGACTTCCACCCTATCCCAGTAACCCGACCTAACCTTTTGGACAATAATGGGCAATTTAGCGTGGCCAATCCACCTAACCCGCACATCTTTGGAGTAGCCTAGCCAGTAAATCATAGAATTTACAGTGCAGAAGGAGGACATTCGGCCCATCGAGTCTGCACCGGCTCTTGGAAAGAGCACCTTACCCAAGGTCAACACCCCCACCCCATCCTCATAACCCAGTAACCCCACCCAACACTAAGGACAATTTTGGACACTAAGGGCAATCTAGCATGGCCAATCCACCTAACCTGCACACCTTTGGACTGTGGGAGGAAACCGGAGCACCCGGAGGAAACCCACGCACACACGGGGAGGATGTGCAGACTCCGCACAGAGAGTGACCCAAGCCGGAATCGAACCTGGGACCCTGGAGCTGTGAAGCAATTGTGCTATCCACAATGCTACCGTGCTGCCCCAAGCCCACATCCTGTGAATAAATGAATTTTAAAAATCCTTGGAAGAGCTGCTTTTCAACACAGTTAGTCTGAAACAAAGGGAATGTGACGCTGCAGGCAGAATTTTATAGTTGCCCACCAGTGGGTAAAATCCAGCAGATAGTCTGCTTGCGGCCTAACTGTCTGCCGCTAACCTGTCTCCCATTTTACAAAGGCCAGTGGAGGTGGTGGGAAGTCTATCCTCCCTTGGCTGTATTGAGGTATTTCAATTAACACTTTTGTGCCTCATCCTACTCCTGCTGCTATTTTACAGGCAGCAGAGGTGGGGCCACATCAAGCCAGGGCTGGTTTCAGTCAAGGATGTGTGTGTGTGTGGGGGGGGGGTGTGCACTTCCTTTGGGCATCTCTTTTGCTCATCAGAGGCACCACCTACCCCAAGGTTGTTCCCCCTTTCAGCCCTCTGCACAGCCTTTCGAACCTAGTCCCCCAACCTCCTCTTTCCCCTAGCTGCCAGCCAGGCACCACTGCTTTGATCACTCTATCCTTCTGCAGGGGCTGTCTGTAATCCCAGCAGTGGCCACCACTCAAACCTGGCACTGTTGAAATTAGAGAGCTGCCTGCCATCTGTGATTGGCAGCTCCCTAAAGGGGGACTTCCTTCCCAAATGCAGGGCAGAGGTCTCATCCATAGCCAATGAATGCCCTATCTAACATTAAATGGTTGTGGGGCAACCGATAATAGTGGGGATAGTGCTGACCCTGTCAGCTCTTGTAGAAGTGTAGAAGATTGTAGTTTAGTCGGGCAGCATGGTCGGCACGGGCTTGGAGGGCCGAAGGGCCTGTTCCTGTGCTGTACATTTCTTTGTTCTTTGTTCTTTTGTTTGTTCTTTGGGAAATCCCACTTCACAAAGAATCCTTGCCCCATAAGTGAGCTACTTAACCTGCCAATAATCTGACAAATCAAATGTCCCCAGGATTAATGGGGAAGGCAAAGGAAATAAAACAAAGCAGAATGTAAAAAATGTGAAAGAATTGATAGAATATCCAAAAGTCTAAAGTAACTAAGTGGTTAATTCATCAGCAATGTGTTCAAACGCTAACCAAGCCAGGGGAGGAATGATCTAGGGGCTTTTCACGGTAACTTCATTTGAAGCCTACTTGTGACAATAAGCGATTTTCATTTTTTCATTTTCATGTATAACAAAATGGGGAGGTGAAAGAATTTGGAGTTTATGTATTAGTTTGGAACACATATTTCATAGCATTCAATGGGAACAAGTATGTAAAATATGAATTCACATGTTAAAATAGCAAAGGGAGAACGGTCAAAAAATGGTTCCGTCCGGCACCAATACAAATGTGAAGGATCACCAGGGAAAATGAGATAAATTGGAAAGAAAAGCAAAACACTTGTTAAAAGACCATTTAAAAATAACATGGAAAACATGAGCAGTTTGGAGTCAAAAAGCCAGGAAACTTGCATAAAGCAGCCATTATGTTACCTACTGAAAGCTAATCCTTCCAAACCACACTGGCATCATCAAGCCTGATATACAAGTCAGGAGACATTGCCCCTTTCAAAACTCAGTGAAACTCCAGCTTTCAGAGATAAGGGTGGTTCCAGTGGGACCACATTAACAATTATCCTTCTGGGAAGACATTTGCTGCTGTGAAACCTCTGATGATATAAAACAAAATGATGATTTTGAGTGATCAAAATAGTCATGGTAACAAAACTACTGCTTAGAAGACCATTTGTACGGCCTGACAATGTAGGCCTCACAGTTGGACACATAGCCTTACAAACAAACCATTTCCAACTGAGCCATTGAATTTGTCAGTGATATATCTCATAATTGTCATTTACTTTTCTGTTCCATATTTTACACTTGGCAAGTTGATTGGTTACATTTGTTTCGTCTCCTAACATGGCTGACCCTTGGAGGAATCCTCCTTAATTTAATTTGCATTGTTGGGTTTCACGTGGATCGCAGTCACTGAGGTACTTCAGGCACTTTTTAAAAAAAAACATCCTTTCACTTCCCCAGTATATCTGCTTTTTGTGTCTCCATAAGTTACAATTGAATCAAATGCACATCATTGCTTTTTTAAAATTTTCCCTCTTTTTCCACCCACTAGAACGATCACCACAATTAGATGGAATGTTTGTCACAGGCAGAAAGCTAACTGTGCACTTATTTTGAGTGTAATTGTATTTTGCGGCTCAGTGAACAAGCACACAGCTTGGTCACAGCAAATCCACAGCAAGTGGCCCATTCAAAAAGCCAGGCCCTGGGTTGGGTTTGAAGAACTGGGCTGGCCTCAGGGACAGAAAGGATTTTCTCTCCCCTCCTGGGTAACTTACACCACTCTTAAACATGTACGTTTGCCTGCAGTGCCTTTCATCAGCGCGGTAATCCCATTACTGACAAATGAAGACGTAATCGCGGTTCATTCAGCCTTCGTTTGCAGCCTTCGCCCTCTGTTTACGTGACAGAATCGGCTGCATCTGACTTGCCATTTCCCTGTGGTGATATCAAGGGAAATAAAAATGGAAACAAAAGCAGGGGGATAATGTCAGAAGACATATCGCCAACAAAAGAGAATTTATTTCACAACCCTTAGCTATGGTTTGGCCCCAAGCCAAGGAAGTGACGTGCAACTTGAATTATATGAATCACTTTTTTTCTCCTCTTTAGTGTTACAAATATCATGAGCTGCTCCGCAGACAATAGTGATTATTTTTTTCTCAAGCGTAATAATCCACAGGGTATATTCGTCAAAGAAAGACTTGCCTGTGTTTTCTAGGTAGTAAATATTCTGGCATTAGGAATGTTCTAACTCCAACTGAGGTAATAAGATAAATTATATGATGTGCATGCTAACAGCTCCATTGTGCAACACCTCTGACTTTTCCTTAATCCAGCACCTCTAACACCCTCAAACAAAACTTTGATGTCCTAAAATTGTTTAAGATTTTATGCCTTGTGGAGATTAGGAATCTGTACTGAATTAACCTTAAGCACTCTGATTTTTTTGTCTCTTTATTTTTAGCCCATTTTAGTATAATGTATTACAATTATATATCAGAAAACTGGGATAGTGCAACATAGTTTGAAAACCACAATGGGAAAGGTGATTTATGGAACAATAAATAGCACCACCCGACTTGCTAAATAAGGCAACAATTAGCTCTTCAAAGTATTAGCCCTCATTATAATAGATTTCATTGTCATTTTTTGTTTTGAATTATTGGATTGAAAGTTAAGCTTCCCTTTTTGTACCCAGGGTTACTGGCTGCACACATTAACCCACCTGAATCAGTTTTCAAGTCAAAGAGTCATTTCATTTTTCATCTTAATTGGCATGCATTTTTGGTTTTCCAACAAGCACCTACAGGTTAATGAACAAAATATAAGAGAAGTGTTTAAAGGACATTGTCATGGGGTTAGGGAATTTACTGAGAAGATGCCTTTCCTTTAATAGAAACCACTCCCATCTACAGGGTGCCTTTAGCATATGGTAAAACATCCACATTACAGAGTAAATATAGATCATGAACAGTAGGAGGACTGGATTTAAAGGGAAGTGATCTAAGACAGAGGTTGGCTTGGAGCATACTGTTGAAGCTGTGGAGAAAGGTAGCAAGGTAGAGGTAGGGTAGAGACATCTCAGAGTGTAGAACCTAGACAGCTGAAATGATAGTGGAATGATGGGGTGCTGGTAGAAGGGAGATTGCAGAATACAGAAGCGCCTAGAATTTGAATAGTTCACTATTTAAAAAAATATAAATTTAGAGTACCCAATTAACTTTTTTCCAATTAAGGGGCAATATAGCATGGCCAATCCACCTAACCTGCACATCTTTGGGATGTGAGGGTGAGACCCATGCAGACACGGGGAGAAAGTGCAAACCCCACACAGACAGTGACCCGGGGCTGGGATCGAACCTAGGTCCTCAGCGCATGGGAACCTCAGCACTATCAGCCTGGGACCCTGGCAGTGCCAAGGTGCATCGGTGTCTGTGAGAATGCCTAGGTACCACCCTGTCCAGAGCCCGACCACTCAGGGTCCTCTGAAAGCCTGGGAGACCCCACCCAGGGTCCTCTGAAGGCCTGGGAGACCCCCCACCCCTCTCCGCGGTGCCATTATGCCTGGTCCCAGTTTGTGTGGGCCAGTGCTAAATGGCACCATGGTGAGGTCTCCCAGCCACGGGTATTCTATCCCAGGCCTTGGGCGAATCTGGCGCAGACACATTTCAGTGAGCCTAATTTCTCACTTAAATATGTAAATCTGGATCCTGCCCAGCGAGGGCAAGGCCCACATCGCCTCTCGCGAGATTTAGCACCTTGTCGCTTCTCGGGGTCGGGTGCAATGAGGCCATTTAATCGGGCCTGAAGATCTAAATTGAGCCTGTTCCAACAGAAGAGGGCTGTTAAAAGAGAAGCCCAAAGCAAGCATCTTGACATTGGCACACATCACTGAAATGAAACAATTCAGGTGAACCCTTTGAGTGCTGAATGCCTTTTGGAATTTACACATTTGTTAATCTCCAAAGAGCCCAAAAAACACATGACCCACATGTGCCCACATTATGCTACAGGTCTGTGCTATGTAGCATATTGTGAGAGTGCCCTGTAAAATCTTTACTTACTAAGGCAGGGCTGATCCTCCCCTTTATCATTACAGTACTGCCTCTCAGAGCTTCCAACATCCATTGATACTGCAAGAGAATTCACTTTGAGTGGTCTTCTTGCGTTCTCAGTTTTGGCGTGAGGGTCTGTGGCCAGCAGTGGATTAGTGCCAAAAGTGGACAGCAAACCACTTTGTAGGTCAAAACTTTTCCCTGGAACATCTGCCCGCCCTGACTCCTAATCTGCAGTCTTTACAAATAAAGCTCAGTGTCTGAGAGTTTCAGTTAATAATCATCTCCATCTATGCTTGGGAGAGAGAAATGCAAAATTAGGGGAAAACACGTTAAGTAAAAGGGAAGTTGTTCCCTTTACAGCTTTGCCATTTTTATTTAGTAGGGGGTTTAAAAACACAAGTAATTCAACTTTTATTTGCAAAAATTAAGTAGAATTAGGATGATAAATAAAACAATTCATTTCTACAATTATAAACATCGGAAGAGTTGAATTCCTGCAAAGCAACAACCTCGTTGCAACAGCAATCCCTACCTTCTACAGGTGGATTGGTGAGTCTGATTTAACCACCGCGTTGCACCTGACGCGAATCTGGGCGTATCAATAAAAAGCGGAATAGGCCAAAATCGAGATTTGTGTCGGGCACAAATCAATTTGAGGGACATCATCTCCTGCGCCCCTAGCCCGCTCCCGGTGCGAGTTCCAGATCTCGCCCAAATATGGCGAGCATATCATTGACCCCAATTTACACCAATTTCTATCTCATTAGCGAGATTGAAGTCGAATATAACGGCCTCCCCTCCCGGAAATTAACCAGCTCCCCTGCGAGGAATCACACGGGCGTCGTTTAGTACTTTTTAAAAACGTGAAGCTGGTGAAATGGCTGCTGAGGGGAACTGAGGAGGTGAGTAACTATTTCCATTTTCCAGCGTTTAACTCAAGGGCATTGGAGCTGCTGCCCCAGTGCTCGGGGTGGGGGTAGGGGGGGGGGGGGGCTTGGTCGGGGGACTGAAGCGTTCCAGGTTTGGGGTCACCCCTGGGTCGGAGAGGAGGGGGGCTTTGAGGGGCTTTTAGTCTGTGAGGCCTTCAAGCCATCTTTAAATATTGTGGATACCAATAATAGGGCCAACTACAGCTGCTGCCTGTCTGTCCTACCAAACACATCAGGGGTGTTTGATCCTGGACCACTGTGCCTGGTGGTTGGGGGGGAGCAGAGGGCAACAGGGGGTGGGGATGCAGGCAGGCCCGCTGAGAAGATTAACATGACAGAGGCTTCAAATGCATCAGGTGTAACATGTTTTAATAGTGAACATTTGACATTTCCATTCCCCCTCACTAGACGTAGTGAACCCCCCTCCCCACCTCCAGTACCCACTCAGTGATCCTCAATCTTCTTGATCCTCTGTGATCTGATGCTATGTCCAGGTGTGTCCCCAGGGTACCCATCAGAGGTGGAGGCAGACTGCTGCTTTTTGCACCTGTGGCCTTTGATGCCCTTGGCGGATATCCCGACCGCCTTACCGGTGGCATTGCCATGCCATGCTGTTCTGCCGCTGACTTTGAGATGTACTGGTGCCAGGGGGGGGGATTTGGGAGAATGCGATGGCCGTCGTCTCCTTGGTGATAGGCCTGGGTTAGCCTCCAGTGCTTCCTCCTCTCTGACTGTGCCCGTGGGGCTCAGGGGCTTCCATGAGATGGATGGGCAGCTGGAGTGAGCTCCAGAGGCCTCTGTGTCATCTGGTTCTGCCTGTCCTGGCACCTCCCCGTTGTCCGCACTATGGTGCCGAAGCCCTCAGCAATGATCCTCGGTGACCGGCCCATGATCTGCACTGCCCCGACAATGTCTATCCGCATCAGGGACATGTCCCTCAGTGACTGGGACACACTCTGGAGTGCCTCGGCAATGTTCACCTGCATCTGGGACATGTCCCTCAATGACTGGGATATGATGTCGAGGTCCTCAGTCATGATCATCACAGACTGAGCAATGCCTTGAATGCCACCACTCAAGATGCTGATGCCGCGCTCCAGGTCTTCCACTGCAGTCGCTATCCTCGCAGTGCTGGCTTCTGTGCCGCCCATTGTTGACATCATCTCCTGCGCCCCTAGCCTTTGGGACTCCTACAATCGGCTATGCAGATGCAGGAATGCTGTTGACAACCCCTCCTGAATATCACGACCATGTCTGCATCAGCTCTGGGATAACCTTGTCCAGAGGCTCAGCATCTGTCTGGGACTCAGCAATGTCCTGGGATCCAGCACACCTCTGACTGCTGACCCGCTTGGATGTTCCTGCCTCCACCTGATGTGCATCAGCAACTGCATGGTTTTCACCAGATTGTGCACCTTAAGCCTGTCCACTAATGTCGCCCGCTGAGGCCTGTGTCTCTACTCTGGTGGAAAGTGGGGGTGGTAGCTGTGACACCTCGACGGTGGTCCCTTGGAGCTCTCCGAGGTGCTGTCTTTGGCGGTGGCGAGGATTGGGGGGGGAGAGGGGGGGTGGGGGACAACTCCAGATGGCCAGGCCCCTTCAGATCGGGATCCTGCGAGACAATGGACATGTGGCCAGTGGGAGGGAAGGATCATTTTTCTGACATGAACAGCTCAATTGAGACAGGTCATCTGGGTGAAGGGGCAGTGCAACCTCACCTCTGTGTTGCAGGCCAACCTCGCTGTTGGTTACTGCTCTCTCCTTGGTCAACTGATCTCCAAGGCACCTTCTTCATAGGAGGTGAAGACTCAGATCTCTGTACCCCTCCCCCTCTCTTGGCAATTTCCTACCTATTATGGGCTATCTTCTCTTGCGGGGACAAAGCGAGGGCTTTATGAGTTGTGTGCTTGATGGATCGGGGGGTCTATGGCAGGTGGCATGTGTGGGCACCTGGACATGAAGGGGTTGTGCTGTTGAGTGCCGGGGCTGCTGAGGAACAAGCATGAAGATCGGATGTGGGAAGGGTGCGAGATGTCAGCTAGTGATTAGTTGGCGGGGGGGGGGGGGGGGCTTGGTAATTTGAGGGGTGGCATGTGGAACTGATGCCAGGAGAGAGGTGGTAACTTCACTCGGTGCAACTCGGTGGAGGTTGTTGATCTTCTTCCTGCACTGTACGGCGGTCCTCCTGGTCCATGCTTTCCGCACTGACAGCCACTGCCACTGGCACCCAAGTGGTATTGGTGGACCTACTGGCGGCCCTCCGATCCCCTCGGGTGAACAGGATGTCCTGTCTCACCTCCATAGTGTCCAGGAGCCTGGGCGGGTCGGTATCTCCAAAGTGAAGAGCTGGTCTGTGTGCTGCCGTGCTGGTGTGTTGACTGGGAGTGAGTGGTGAGGGAGTGTTTAAAAGCGGTTCCCCCTTGTTAGCAGTGAGAAGCTGAGGCGCGAGTCTGGCAAATCAGACGGTGAGACAGTCAGCAATGCGAGAAGCTTGTGGGGGCTCATTTCCAGCACTATCGCCCAAAATACACATAGAAGTGTTTCCAGTCAGCCATACCCGATATCTCCAAACATGACTTTTATTTAAGTGTGATGTATCTGAAGCAGTGACGCAGTGGGCGAGCTGGCACGGGGACAGACAGAATGGTGACACAGAGCAATGGCTATTATTTTTTACCATAATAATCGAGCGAAGTTTGTGATTATTCACCTGTGTTGAGTAAAATTCAGCTCAGAAATGAGTGCAGTGGACACTCACAGCTGGAACCACACTGTCAGAGCTTAGCATAGCCATAGGTTTGTAAATATGGCTATTTTAGGAAGAAAAGTGTCAGCAATTTAAGGCAATCTGGTCACGAGTCTCTGGTTTGCCCCCCACTCACAGAGGTCATCAGGTTATACTTATTAGCTGTGATCTGATGGTTTTATTGTCCCAAACGGCATCTTCCTCTCACTGCACCCCATCCTGCAACACACCATAAAGCAATTTCAATTCCATTAGCTGTCCTCTCAAACAAACAAACAAATAGGCAGTGGTTTGTTTAAAAATTCCAGCACGCCTGCCCTTAAAAAATGTTAACAGTTCCACCCATTCTGAATGGTTTTTTTACAACATAGCCCCTTTCTCAGCCTTGAAGGGGAATTACCTCTGTTTTGTGAAAGTGTGCGTCGTAAGGAGGCAGAAATTGTGACTTTGTGCTAAAATATGCAATTGTTTTTCTGTAATTCCCTAACTACCCTGGGTTCACTTATGTGAAGTATCTTCCGTCACAGTTAAATGCATCTCATTGTGATTCATAGCCGCACAGAAAATATGTGGCTGATTAGTTATGTGTAGAACTCCTGAAGCTGGGGACAACAACAGCAGATCAGATCCAAAGTTATTTTGACCTAGATATTGAGGAATGTTGAAGCTTAATCCACAGGCCAGGAACTGAAGTGTCGCAAGTCATCCATCGTCCATATTAGTTGCGTGCCTCAGGAATCATCAAAAGATTTTGTCAATAGCAATTGATGTGAACCTGGAATGTCTATTCCTTGTTCTGGTCTCTCAATCTCTGCCCTTCGAGATTAATGCAAGTCACTCCGGTTTCAGTTAATCATGTAATTGAGTCCAGAGGCAGGTTGATTAGAATTATTCTTAAACAGCAAGTTGCAATGATCTGGAGTTCATTGCTTGAAAGAGCGATGGCAACAGCTTCAATCATAATTTTCAAAAGCGGAATTGGATACATATTTGAAGGGGGAAAATCTGTAGAGTTATAAGGCAAGGGTAGGGGATTGGGTACAATTGGATAGCACTTTCAAATGCTGACACAGGTGTGATGGACCCAAATGGCCTTCTTTGGTGTCATAATATCTTATGATCCTACATGGAGTGGCTTTATAATTTTCACTACACTGTGAGACCATTAAAAAAAATTGCACTTAACACATCCTAGTCAGTGAACTCAAGTAAGGTTAGTTTGTTCATGCTGCATGGCATTTTATTCGAATGGTTCAAATACTTGCATTCGTCTGAAACATGTCAAATCCTGATATGGAGTCACTTGTGTCTCTTTAGCTCTGAGGCTGAACAAATTTCAAAACAAGTTGAAAGATTTATTAGGTTCCAAAAGAGATTCTACAATGCAAACGGGGATTACAGGGTTGTTCCAAACCCCTCTCTCTATCAGGCAAGCCATCTCATTAACTACCACATGCAGAGTCCCGTAAATCTGTAGTTTACAGCTGTTGATATTAAAAAGAACTATTGCTGAGGCTTCTGAAAAACGCTGTCAGCGTTATATTCTTACCAGTCATTCCCCTCATAATCTCATCCTAAAATTCAATTGGTGGTAACGGCACCGGTTGCATCATTATTGCTGCGCTTGCTCAATGTTTGTGGAAATACTAAAAATACTCCTGAAAGACTGGATGATTTTAGACAATTTTGTTAAACTCCACTGAGCGATAACTGTGAATATACCCTTTCACATGTGACAAGTATCTACATTTTTGGAGTATTTTACCCATTTGACATAAGTGCCCCAACCCAGCAATAGCTACCCTGTGTCCGAGCACTCTGAGGCCCACTATATTGACACTGAACCCACTGAGACTCCTGGCCATGAATACTGTATTTGCTTTCAATCGCCATTAGCAGATTTCCTTGGTCTTGTTACAGTGAGTTGGGTAAACACTGTTTATATTCATTATTGTGCTATGATTGTGCCAGCTTCTTTCCAAATGTTTTTGTACCGGTGTACTTTACTAAGCGCTGTTATTTGAGACATGGCCAACCACTCCCCAACTATCATTTCCCATCCAGCAATGTGATCCTCCAGAGAATATACCTTTACCCTGCTCCCCTCCCACCCACCCGTCCCCCCACAGCCCCACCATCATCACCCCTTGCCTCCCCCTGCACCCCCCCCTCCCATCGACATCACATCCTCTGTCTCCCTACAAGCCCCCCCACACCCTTCCACCACAATCATTCCCTGAGAGATGGGACGCAGAGATAGGGTGGGTCGGTGTTTGTGAAGACAGATGATCACGAGGTGGGTCAATAATTGTAGGACTGGCTGCCCAGTCACCGGAGAGGGGCGGGGGGCACGTGGTTGGGGGGGGGGGGGGGGGGGGGGTGCAGTGAGGAGGGGGGGAGAATCCAATCATGGCAGGGTATCTGATCACGGGGAGTAGGAAACAGATTTTGGTGGACAGGGGGAAAGCAGTCCTGCTCTTCCTGATTCACAAACAGTGCTGGAAAGGCACTTAACTGTTTCGTGCAGTAATCCTTGCCTCCCTTTAGCTGCTTGGTTTCCCGAGACCTGGGACAGGCTTTTTTGCACGTCGAGGTTTTCCGGCCTATCACCCGAGGAGGCATTGTAGAACGAATCGCCGCAGAAACTGGTTACCCTGAGGCCATTTATAGAACCACTGAAAAGGCAAAGCACAGAAGGGGGCCATTCCAGACATCCAGATACTTTTTAAAAGAGTTTAAGGTCTCTGCCTCCACCACCAACTCGGGCCGCGAATTCCAGACACCCACCAGCCTCATGTCCCCTCTAATCCTT
The DNA here is from genome assembly GCF_047496885.1 of Scyliorhinus torazame. Classification (NCBI taxonomy): domain Eukaryota; kingdom Metazoa; phylum Chordata; class Chondrichthyes; order Carcharhiniformes; family Scyliorhinidae; genus Scyliorhinus; species Scyliorhinus torazame. The sequence goes on from NC_092709.1 coordinate 30,340,307, forward strand.
CTGCCAATTCGCTTGAATCTGTGACCCCTGGCTTTTGAACTCTCTGCCAAGCGAAACAGGTTCCTCCTGTCGACACTTCAGCCTTCATGTCACCCCTCAATCTTCTCTGTTACAAGGAAAATAACCCCAACCTCTCCTCGGAGATACAATTCTCCAGCATTTTCATGCCTCCCCTCCCTGCCACCCCAATCACCTACATACCCACCGCCAGGCGAAAACCAATCCAGCCAGTATCAAAGCTGGAACACAGATAAATCTGAGGCGCAAGGCCTCATTAGAATATTTAAATGAGCAACACAACTTCTAGGAGCTGTTTGGCCATCGCACCTGAACTGCCTCCATTAAAATTGGACGTGTGTGTATGTTCAAGGCAGTTTTTCCTAGTTTTTTCCTCCAAGTGGAAACATCCTCTCCATGTCCACTCTATCCAGGCCTCTCAGTATCCTGTAAGTTTCAACAAGAACCCCCCTCATCCTTCTAAACTCCAATGCATACTGACCCAGAGACCTCAACCACTCCTCCCGCTAGGAGGATTTCTCTTCAGAACCTCCCTCCAAACCTGAATAATATAGATTCCATTTCAAATCTGCTTACTTAGAAATGGAAATAGAACTAATTGTTTGGCCCAGCTTTTGCAGTGTTGTCTCAAAATACTTCAGACGTTACATCCATCCAGCCTTCTGATTGTTTTCGTTTCGGGCCAGCTTCATGACTTTATTCATTCTCAGCTATTGAAAGTATTTATTCTGGAAAAATAAAAGGCTGTTGTACTTTTATTGTAGGTCAATCACACCAGACTCTAGTTTGGCAGGGGATCAAGGAACCATTGTTACCACTGGATTATATATTTCATTATATCTTAAATGGCGAGGAACAAATCTTGAAGAGACGAGACAAAATGTATTAATTAACACGCTTCCCGCTGCTTCGCGTCAGTTTGGTGCCTTTTCTGTGTTTGTTCTGGGGCACAGGGTCACAAGTGAGCTTGCAAACAATTGACTTTTTCCCAGTTTTCCATTCATTTCCTCCCACCTTACTGAAAGCACTGAACATAGTTCCTCATGTGGCAGCAGACTTCTCGTAACAGGACATTTCCTATGGTGTAAATTGAATGTTCACATTTGGGAGAGGTGAGCCTATATGATTGTGGAATAAAACTTGGGTAAAACTGTGCATATAAATCACTCTTCATTCCCCCACCCCCGCGCGCAAAAAAAGGTGGATCTGCACGTTTAAAAACATTTTGAAAAGTCATCACATTTTTGAACAAATTTTATTGTAAAATTTGAACTCCAAGCTGCAAGCCCCACTGTCCGATTTGTGAGCGGCCATTTTGGTAAAACCCTATTGTTGTAAATTACTCCTCTGTATTTAAAGAAAGAAATTCCCAGAGGAGCCGGCCTTCACATTGCTGGAGGAGGTGCTGACGACAGGGGGACTGGAGAAGGGGGTAGTGTCAGCGGTTTACGGAGCTATTTTGGAAGAGGAGAAGGCACCACTGGGGATCAAAGCAAAGTGGGAGGAAGAGTTGGGAGAGGATATGGAGGAGGGGTTCTGGTGTGAGGTGCTCCGAAGAATGAATGCCTCCACCTCGTGTGGAGGTTGGGGCTGATACAGCTGAAGGTGGTATACAGAGCACACCTCACGAGGGTGAGGATGAGCCGATTCTTTGACGGAGTAGAAGATGTGTGTGAACGTTGCAGGGGGTTGGGGGGGGGGGCGCTAATCACGTTCATATGTTTTGATCCTGTCCAAAGCTAGAGGATTACTGAAAGGAGGTTTTTAGGGTAATTTCTAAAGTGGTGCACGTGAAACTGGACCTGGTCCCCCGGGCCATATTCGGGGTGTCCGACCAGCCAGGGTTGGAAACGGGTGCGGAGGCAGGTGTTGTAGCCTTCGCCTCGTTGGTCGCCCGAAGACGGATCCTGATGGGTTGGAGAGCAACCTCTCCACTCTCCCTGGTGTGGTGGGGAGATCTGTTGGAATTCTTGACTCTTGAGAAGGTTAAGTTTGAACTGAGGGGAAGGATGGAGGGGTTCTACAACTCATGGGCATTATTCATTCTGCACTTTCAAGAACTGGATAACATCGAACATTAGTGGGGGGGGGGGGAGGATTGGGGGGAGGGGGGCTGTGTGTGTTAATGGTGACTATGGGTGATCCCTAATTCCTTTTGTCATTTGTTTATGTGAACATGCGGGCTAATGTTTGGGGTTTGGTGGGAGGATGGGATCGTTGTTATTGATATGGGGATTGACATATTTGTCACTGATTATTGTTTATTGTTGGTGGGTGTAAATTTGGGAGGAAATGTGTAAAAGGAGGAGAATAAAGAAATATTTTTTAAAAAAGAAATAAATACATGGGCCTGAACGTCCGGGGAGCGGCAATCGCCACCGGCTTGCCACTCTGCTCGCTTTCTCTTACCTTTATTGGGAGCTGCACTTTTCTCGACCAATCTTCCTGTCTGGTCCGGGTGAGAAGAGTGCAGTGGGATCCTGAGGCCTTCCATGTGGTACAGCAGTGTCTGGGGAACTGAAGCCATGCCCCATTTTCTTTACAGCATTAGCTGTTGTAAAGCAGGGGAGTTGAAAGGGCCCAACCACTTTGCAAAGCCAGGGAAATGTGGGAGGTGAGTGGGTAGGATGGTGAGGGCTGTGAGCACAGGGGTGGAATAGGACTGGTCATGCGGGGTAGGTTGGTTCGTGGACCTTGACTCCCTTTTCAATCAAGAATCTATCCACCTCAGCCATAAAAATATTCATTGAACCAGCCTGCACTACTCACTGCGGAAGAGAATTCCACAGACTATCGGTCCTCTGCAAAGAAACAATTCTCCTCATCTCCGTCTAATCCGTGCTCCTACTTTCAAATTGCATCTTCTCGTACTAGTCCAAAACAAAATTAAAGATTGGAACAACTGAGGAAGTTGAAATAGAATTCTTTGAGTTAATGTTCATTGATTATTCTTGTTTGGCCTGTTCTAAGGAGTATGACCTGTTAAGCACGGTGGATCGCTCCAAAAGGAGGACTCACCATTTCTGCTTGACAACAACCCACGCAGTGAAAGCCAGTGGTTGCTCGCTTTGGCCCGCCTTCCCCAGCCACACATATAAATGGAACAGACGTGGATGAGGCCCTTAAGTGGTCATATAATGGCCATTTATGGGCCTCAATAGGCCCAAGGGTGGGTGGGCTTCCTAGCATGTTGTTCGCCTACTGTGAAATGGGAGGCTGGTCAGGAGTGGGCAGGAAGGTGGTGTAATGATATGTACATATGTATACAAGTAAAGGGTTAATTATTACATCTCAAGTGTAACACAATCACTAGAGGACACCACTAGTTCAGTATAAATATAAGAACTCAGGGAATCCTGGGTAACTAGTCAGTAGTTTGTAATTTAGCTTGATGTAATGATTGTTTACTACCTGTTGTTCCTAATCAAACAAATACGAAACAAATAGAAAGGATAGGAGATAGAAAGCAGGAAACTACAGGCCAGTTAGCCTAACATCTGTAATAGGGAAAATGTTAGAAGCCATTATTAAAGCTGTTATAGCAGGGCACTTGGGAAAGAGTCAAGGTAACCAGGCGGAGTCAACATGGTTTTGTGAAAAGGAATCATGTTTAACCAATTTATTAGAAATAGTTGAACGAGTCACATGTGTTGTGGATACAGGCAAACCCGTAGATGTACTGCACTTGGATTTCCAGAAGGCATTTGATAAGGTGCCACACCAAAGGTTATTGTCTAAAATGAAAGTTCATGATGTAACTGGAAACAGATTGGCATGGGTTGAAAATTGGATAGCTAACAAGAAACAGAGGGTTAGCGAAAATGGGTCTTTTTCAAGTTGGCAGGATGGGATAAGTGGTGTGCCACAGGGATCAGTGCTGGGGTCTCAAACATTTTACAATTTATATAAATAACCTGGATGAAGAGACTGACATTATGGTTGTTAAATTTGCTGACGACACAAAGATAGGTAGGAAAATAAATTAGATAGGTTAAGTGAATGGGCAAAAATATGGCAAATGGTGTATAATGTGGGCAAATTTGAAATTTTCCATTTTGGCAGAAAGAATATTATCTAAATGGTGAGAGATTGCAGGGCTCTGAGCTAGAGGGCATTTTAACAGGGCATTGGTGAGACCACATCGTGAATATGGTGTATATTTGTCTTCCTTTTTAAGGATGGATGTAAATGCGTTAGAAGCAGTTCACAGAATACCAAGAATGGGCGAATTGTCTTTCGAGGAAAGGTTGGAGAGGTTAGGTTTGTATCAACTAGAGTTTAGAAGCGTAAGAGGTGACTTAATTGAAGCCTTTAAGATTCTGATGGAGATTGACAGGATGGATGTGAGGAAGATGTTTCCTCTTGTTGGAGAATCTAGAACTAGGGGTTACTATTGCTATTTCCACACAGGTAGGTTTACTATAATCATTAGTTGCTAAAAGTAAAGCATCAAGATCAAACCTTATGAAACCAATCTAAATCACTCTGCTTGAATATTTTTTTCCAGTTGATAGTACATTTTACTCATGACCGATACAGGCTTGGAGGGCCGAAGGGCCTGTTCCTGTCTTGTATTGTTCTTTGTTCTTTGTTGTCATCTTTTTGCACAATCTAATTTTATTTGATTTGTGTGGAATTAAATAAAGGGGATTTTGGTTTCATTGCCAAGAGGATCGCCTATGTTTTCTTTCAGGTTTCTTATTGCACCTCAGCAAATTATACGGTACCACCATTTGCACTCTTTAATCAACATGGAGATTCTGCCTGCACCTGTCCCGACAGTGAGTTGTCCACAGGCTGGGACTGTTCTCATTAATTCTCCTTTGAAGTACACTGGAAACCTTTTGTTTTTGCCAATTTTCTTTCTGGTAAGGTTCCGCAGGTCGGCAGCTACCTTGCCTCTTACCCAAGTGAAGAAAGAAAGATTTGTACTTATCCTGTGCACTCCACTCACGACCACAAAACACCCTAAAGTGCTTTACGATCAATGAAGTACTGAAATGCGGTGACTGTTTGCGAGGCAGGAAACTGGGCAACCAATTTGCGCACTGCAAGATCAAAACAAAAACAGCAATCTGACAATGATCAGATAATCCTTTCTTTTATTGATGCTTGTTGAGTGTTGAATATTGACCAGGAAATTGGCTCCTATAATCTTCAAAACAATGCTGTGGGATCTTTTATGTCCAATGGTGAATGGGTCTTGGTTTAAAATCTCATCCAAAGGGTGGCACCACCAACATTGCAGAACTTCCTCGGTCTTGTCCTAATGTGACAACCCTTGAAGTCTTTGGAGTGGGACTTGAGCTTTGAAACATAAACTCTTTGGGCGTGATTCTGCCGTAATCGGCAAGGTGGGCAACTCCGGCGCGAAGGACTGGCGTGAACCACTCCGGTGTCGGGCCGCCCCGAAGGTGCAGAATCCTCCGCGCCTTCAGGGGCTAGGCCGGCACCGGAGAGGTTTGCGCCAGCCGGCGCAGAAGGGGCTTGGCGCCACGCCAACCGGTGCCAAAGGGCCTCGCCGGCCGGCACGAGTTGGCACATGTGCGGGTGCGTGCGCTGGCACCATCCCAGCGCATGCGCGGGGGGGGGGGGGGGTCCAGCTCCGCGTCAGCCATTGCGGAGGTCCACAGCAGCCGACGCAGAGGAATAGAGTGCGCCCCCGGCACAAGCCCGCCCACGGATCGGTGGGCCCCGATCGCGGGCCAGGCCACCGTGGGGGCACCTGCCGGGGCCAGATCCCCCTGCGCCCCCCCGAGGATCCCGGAGGTCGCCCGCGGAGCCAGGTCCCGCCGGTAAGTACCTGGTGTATTTTACGCCGGCGGGGCCGGCCTTAAATGGGCGGCCACTCGGCCCATCGCGGGCCGTAGAATCGCCGGGGGGGCCACTGCCAACGGCCCCCGACTGGCGCAGCGCGATTCCTGCCCCCGCCAAATCCTCGGTGCCGGAGAATTCGGCAGCTGGCGGTGGCGTGATTCACACCGCCTGCCATGCCAGCGATTCTCCAACCCGGCCGGGGGGGGGGGGGTCGGAGAATCCCGCCCTTTATCTCCGTCGATGCTGTCTGACCTATTGAGTATTTCAGGCATTTTCTGTTTTTGCTTTTAAATCGGGACATTCTGATTCAGAGATGAGCGTATTCAATTGACACCCGAATGTCAGAGCACAGAGAATGAAAGGGTAATTTTCTGAACTTCCTATCCTGGCATGAACTTTGATTCACCAGGAGTGCACATTGGGATTAGACTCAACAATTGTACTCGGAATTTAGGCATGTAGATCAGTGAGACATGAAGGACTTCCTATCAATTAAAACTAATGGATGGAAAATCTGGTGTGGCCTGCTCATGTCTTGTAAAGCAGCGGTTTTCAAACTTTTTCTCCTCGGGACCCACTTTTACCAATTGGTCAACCTTCAGGACCCACGCTGGCTGACCTTTACAACGCTTGTAAGGGCTGCAACCCGTAGTTTGAAAAATCCTGTTGTAAAGTATACCTTTGAGTTTAGACTGGCTATTCTTTCAGAAGAGCAGCACATACTCTGCCTAAAGTCTACATACAGCATCTTCCTTGCAGGGTGACTAGGTAATGATCAGGAGCAGGAACCCTGGCTGATTGCTCTTTTCAACTCACCCAGATATGTAAAACCCTGGGCCGAATAATGTGTCAACCTCCATGGCACATTTAGTGGTGGCGTGGGTAGGGGACATTCATTTGGGTAGTTGCGGGGGGGGTGGGGGGGGGGGGGGGGTGACAGCTAGTAACCCTGGCATCTCCTGCCTCCGCCTCAATATCTCCATAACGGGAAGGCCTGTAGACAGGAATTAATGCCCACTTAAGGCCTTATCCTGCAACTGCTAGTAAAGGTAAGGTAAAGTTGCCATAGTCCCAGATGACCATAGGCTGCTTTCCCCTTTGAGGGCAAGAGCTGACTGATGCTGGTTTAACCTGAGGATCACCACACCTCAGGATAGGGGCAAAGTTGAGAAAGTGGGGCTTTCATGAATAACCTCAGCTGATATGGGGATTAAACCCACGCTATTGGCCTTGTTCTGTATCACAAACCAGCTGTCTAGCCCACTGAGTTAAATTGGCCCCCACTGACAACCGCTGGTGTTATTCCAGTAGTGGGCAGGGGTGGGGGTGGAAGGGGGAGGCATGTGGTGAACATGACAAGAAAACCATGGAGTGTTTGCTTACAGGCTCCCATTTGGTGTTGGGAGGGCTCTTTCTAAGACACTCAATACCTGAGTAAGGGGCTCACACTTAGAGCTACCCTTCTTCTCTTGCTGCTGAACTCCTTCCGCGACCCCTTTCCTACAATCCGCTTTCTGCCAACGCTCGCCTGTGCCTGGGTCTCTCCTCGATCCTAAGTCTCAGTTGGATGTAGTACCGGCAACACCCACTGTCTCCTCAGTGACTCTGTTGAGCACTGAAGAGCTGCCAGCCTCCGACTGGCTGGCAGTTCTCGGCAGGCAGGACTTCCACCTCCGGGGTCCTTGATCTTGGGGTCGGACCGTTGCCTGTCAAAGTGCCTGCGTCCTGAAAAGTGGTGACATGGGGTGGTCTTGCTAGCTCTCTAGCCAACAACTGAGACCCCCAACATTCTGCCCTCTTTTGTGGTGTTATGTTGTGCAACCAAAATCAGTTAACTACGATAGGCAACTCAGTGGACGTTACTCAGCAGTGACACAAACTGTAGCTGGAAAAAGTTTCCCTTTCATAAAACAACCAGTTTCAAATGTCAAGGTGTAGATCGTGCCAGGACAAATATTATCTACTAACTGTGTTGTGCTCATGAATTGACTTGCATAATTTTTAAATCTGCAAAATTACAGCAATTATTTTCAATCTTCGTCTTTTGGCACTTCTGTTTAAACCCCTGGGGAACACGAAGATGTATGGGCTGGATTCTCCGATTTTGAGGATATGTCCGCAGCATGTGTCTAGTCTTACGATGAAAACCTCGGTGCCGCCCCCGCACCGATACTCCGCCCGGTGGGGGGGGGAAACGGATGGAAAATTGGCCGCTCAAACGCACGGCAATGACCTGCAGCGGTCACGCCGTACAACATGGCGCCGGCGGCGCGCAGACCCGGCCTGCCAGATAGTGCCTCCCTGTAACCCCCCCTCGCCACTGCCAGACCACCCCGCACCAGGCCCCCCAGCCCCCGCCGAAGCTCCCCTTGCCAGCAGAACGGCTCCCCCCCCCCCGACTGTGGCGGCGTTGGACACAGTCCGCAGCCCTCACGCGAGGTTGACGAAAACTCAGACCACAAGTGATCGACGCTGTCGGGAAGTTGGCCTATTCAGGGCGGAGCATCAGGGGAGGGCCTTCAGGTGACATCCTGAGGCCGTTCCAATTGCTTGCAGTGCACTCACCGATGATGCCGTTTTGGAGGGGGTGGAGCATCCAAAAACAGGCTCCTTCCCCGATTTCGGTGTCAAAAGGGATTCTCCGCCCAATCACCAAACGTGATTTCAGCGTAGGCAAGCGGCGAATCCTGCCCTATGTGATTAAAATATAATTTTCTAATGCACAAATCTGAGCATTTAAAATAAAGGGTGGAATTTTTCCATTTTTCTGCAGATTGTTGCAGTGTCTTTCTCCCCCGTATCTCACGCTTTATAGAAAAACCAAATTCCAAGGTTGAGTCCCATTTATGTCACGCTGGCAGGTCAGGCTCTGATTCAACCTGCAGAGTCAGCAACTTAATTTCCTGAAGATAAGGGCACCATGTTTAAAGGCTGCCCAGATACATAAAAGTAAAAGCAGAACAACCCACCAAACATCGCCCCCGTGTACCTCCCCCATGCACCCCTCCCTCAAACAACTCAGGTGCAACGCCCTCCTGGCAGCACCAGAGGGCAGTGTCTACGTACTGCTTGGGCATGACAGTCTCTCCCCCCCCCCCCCCCCCCCCCCCCCGCCCGAATGTTGCACTCACCGAGCCCCTCTGGGTCCTGCCCATCAGGTGCAAGTTGCGGGAGACCTGTCATAATTCACACTGGCGTGCCCTCATGCCAATGTGAATTGAACATTGAACATTGAAAAATACAGCACAGAACAGGCCCTTCGGCCCACGATGTTGTGCTGAACTTTTGTCCTAGGTTAAGAACAAATTAATCTACACCCCATCATTCTACCGAACGTGGTGGGGAGCGAGGGGGGGGGGGGGGTGGTATTATCAGGCATCGAGACCTGATGATCAGATGCAAATTTATTGTAACGGGGTTCCCGAAATTGAACATCAGGGGCGAAATTCTCCGGTATCGGCTCGATGTCAGCCGACTGGCGCCCAAAACGGCGCAAATCAGTCGGGCATCGCGCCGCCCCAAAGGCACGGAATGCTCCACATCTTGGGGGGCCGAGCCTCAACCTTAAGGGGCTAGGCCCACGCCGGACGAATTTCCACCCCGCCAGCTGGCAGAAAAGGCCTTTGGTGCCCCGCCAGCTGGCGCGGAAATGACATCTCCGGGCGGCGTATGCGCGGGAGCGTTAGCGGCCGCTGATGGCATTCCCGCGCATGCGCAGTGGAGGGAGTCACTTCCTCCTCCGCCATGGTGGAGACCGTGGCGGAGGCGGAAGGGAAAGAGTGCCCCCACGGCACAAGCCCGCCCGCGGATCGGTGGGCCCCGATCGCGGGCCAGGCCACCGTGGGGGCACCCCCCGGGGCCAGATCGCCCCGCCCCCCCCAGGACCCCAGAGCCCACCCGCGCCGCCTTGTCCCGCCGGTAAGGTAGGTGGTTTAATCTACACCGGCGGGACAGGCATTTTAGCGGCAGGACTTCGGCCCATTCGGGCCGGAGAATCGCGGGGAGGGGGGGGGGGGGGCCCACCAGTCGGCTCGGCGCGATTCCCGCCCCCGCCGAATATCCGGTGCCGGATAATTTAGCAACCGGCGGGGGCGGGATTCACGCCAACCCCCAGCGATTCTCCGACCCAGCGGGGGGTCAGAGAATCTCGCCCCAGGGTTCCCATTTTGCCACTGGCTGGGGACAGAGACAGTCGCGTCAGGCCTTTCCATTGGTGTGAAACACGATTTGGGCCTCTCGTGGGATTCTCCCTCCCATCACCGATCCCACCCGGCAAAATTGGGAGCGTAAAATCCCACCCCTCCCGCCAAAATCTTTTTGTTAAATCCACAATTGAAATGTTCTCACCTGGATTTGGCTCAAACAGGATATGTGCTGGCGCCTGCGATTGATTAGTCTCACCCTTACAGATTTCAGTCTATTACTTTTGGGCCATGGAAAATTGCTAAGTGTGCAAGCTAGTGGTGGTGCAATGAGTGAAACATCTGGGGTGTGAATGAACAAGGCAATTGACTGTGCATCTCTTTAGTCAATCAGGAAGAGTTGAGAAATTGATATGGATTGAAAAAGAAGCTGAAATTAGATTGGGTGAATCCAAGGTTAAATCAGATGAAGCAAGTGAAATAAAGAGAGGAAAAGAAAGATTGAAGAGAAAAGGACAGAATTGAAAAGTAAAAATATAAATTCAAAATTTAACATTTCTAAAATCTCCAACAGTAATTTAAACCTGAAGGAATGAGACTCCACACTTGCAACATTTAATTTTCAGTACCAGAGCAGTGTTTTGGCTGTAATTAACGCTTAAGACATAATTAAAAGATACTTGGACTGAAATAGATAATACTTAATTTTCTATTGGAGTTTAGTTTATATGCACTGTGCAAGCACTGCAACCTCACACCCTTCAATACATTTCATGGCGAGGCAGTTAATGAGATGCTATTTTCGGAGTGGTAATTGTAGGAAGGCCAAAACTGGGAAGCAAATTTTGGATATTTGAATTTTTTCTTGATAAACAATTTTATTGAGGCATTTTGGCATAGTAAACAACACAATACAAAACAGTGTGCAAAGAACAATCAACATAGTGCAAAAACCAGCTCCCCTCCTACAAGGTCCCGCCTAACTACCCCCCTAATCTACATTGCCCTAACCCCCCCACCACCCCCCCCCCCCCCCCCACCCCCACTGACGATTAATTTTCCGCGAAGAAGTCGATAAATGGTTGCCACCTCCGGGCGAACCCTGACAGTGACCCTCTCAGAGCGAACTTAACTTTCTCCAGACCGAGAAAGCTCGTCATATCCGATAGCCAGGCCTCCGACTTCGGGGGCTTTGAGTCCCTCCATGCCAGCAGAATTTGTCGCCGGGCTACCAGGGAAGCAAAGGCCAAAACGTCAGCCTCTCTCTCCTCCTGGAATCCCGGGTCCTCCGAAACCCCAGAAATTGCCACCTCTGGACTCATCACCACCCTTATTTTCAGTACCCGGGACATAACGTCCACGAATCCCTGCCAGTACCCCCTGAGTTTTGGACATGCCCAGAACATGTGGACATGGTTCGCCTATCCTCTAATCCAAAGAATTTACTCACCGGGCCACTGTCATGTGGGCCCGGTGGACAACTTTAAATTGAATCAGGCTGAGCCTAGCGCATGTTGTGGTCGCGTTTACGCTGCTCAACGCATCCGCCCATAAGCCCTCTTCTAGCTCACCTCCGAGCTCCTCTTCCCACTTAAGCTTCAGCTCCTCGGTCTGTCACTCTACTGCCCCCATAAGTTCTTTGTATATATCTGAGACTCTCCCCTCCCCCACCCATCCACTGGACACGACCCTGTCCTGGGTCCCCCTAAGTGGCAGGCGTGGGAAGGATGGAATCTGTCTGCGTAGAAAGTCCCGCACCTGCAAGTATCTGATATCATTCCCTCTCGCCAGCCCAAATTTCTCCTCCAGCGCCCTCATGCTCGGGAAGCTCCCATCCTCTCAATCACAGCCCTCCGCCATGCTCGGAACCCACCGTCCATATTCCCCGGGGCCAACCGGTGATTGTCGCAAATTGGGGACCAAACTGATGCTCTCACTTCTCCCACATGCCTTCTCCATTGGCCCCAAATCCGCAAGTTCGCCACCACTATAGAGTTGGTGGAGAACCGTGCCGGCGGGAGCGGCAGGGGCGCCGTAACCAGGGCTTCCAAACTGGTGCCCCTGCACGAAGCGGCCTCCATCCGCCCCCAAACCGACGCCGGACCCACCATCCACTTCCTTATCATAGCTATGTTGGCCGCCCAGTAGTAATTACTAAAGTTTGGCAGCGCCAGTCCCCCTTCCTCTCGGTTCCTCCCGAGCATCAATCTCCTCACCCGCGGGGACGTTCCCACCCACACAAATCCCATAATCATTTTATTGACCTTCTTGAAAAAAGACCGCAGAATGTAAATGGGGAGACACTGGAATACGAACAGGAATCTCGGGAGGATCGTCATTTTAACCGTCTGCACTCTCCCCGCTAGTGTCAGTGGAGGCACATCCCACCTCCGGAACTCGACCCTCATTTGCTCCACCAACCGAGATAAGTTCAACTTGTCAACCGGCCCCAGTCCCGCGCCACCTGTATCCCTAAGTATCTAAAACTGTCCCCTACTAACCTAAACGGCATGCCCCCTCAGCCGACCCTCCTGGCCCCTCACCTGGACTACAAACAACTCACTTTTTGCCATGTTCAGTTTATACCCCGAGAACCGGCCGAATTCCCTCAGGATTCCCATGATGTATAAGAGCAGGTCAGCGGCGTACAATTAAATCCCCCCCCCCCCCCCCTACCAGCCCCTTCCAACCCCTAGAAGCTCTCAGGCCAATTGCCAGCGGCTCTATTGCTAGCACAAACAGCAGTGGGGAGAGGGGGCACCCCTTCCTTGTCCCTCGGTACAGTCTAAAATAGTCAGATGTCGTCCTATTTATCCTAACACTAGCCTCCGGAGCCTGGTACAACAGTCTGACCCAGTCGATAAAGCCCTCCACAAACCCAAATTGTCCCAGCACCTCCCATAAATAGTCCCACTCAACCCGATCGAAAGCCTTCTCGGCAACCATTGCCACAACTACCTCTGCCTCCTGACTCTCCGGGGGCATCATGATCACATTCAGCAGCTTTCTTAGGTTGGCCACCAGCTGCCTGCCCTTGACGAACCAGGTCTGATCTTCCATTATAACGTCTGGCACACAGTCCTCAATCCTAGCCGCCAAGAGCTTGGCCAGTATTTTAGCATCTACATTGAGCAGAGAGATCGGCCTATAAAAAGAGAACTTTTTATAAAACTCCACTGGATATCCACCCGATTGCATGGCCCTCAAGCCCCCCAATATTTCTTTGGTCCTAATCGGGGCCCCCAGCCCGTCCACCAACCCCCTACCCACTTTTGAGAAGGTCAGTCCATCCAGAAAGCGTCTCATCCCCTCCGGCCCCGCAGGGGGTTCCGGGGTGTAAAGATTACTATAGAAGTCCCTGAACACCTTGTTCAGCCCTGCCGGATCTCCTAACAAGTGTCGTCGTCCCGTCCCCCCGTCCGTCCGTCCCCCGTCCCCGACCCCCCGTCGACTACCTTCCCTATTTCCCTGGCCGCCTCTCTTTTCCTCATTCTACTGGCTTTCTCCCCGAGCTCATAGATCGCACCCCTCGCCTTCCTAAGCTGCTCCACAGCCTTACCTGTGGACAACACCCCAAACTCAGCCTGTAGCCTTCGTCGTTCCCTTAATAGCTCTGCCCTCGGGGTCTCCGCATATCTCCTGTCTACCTGTAAGATCTCCTTTACCAGTCGGTCCGTTTCTTCCCCGTCTGTCCTGTCTCTATGTGCTCGACTCGAGATCAGCTCCCCTCTCAGTACCGCCTTCAGCGCCTCCCAGAGTACCGCAGCTGAGACTTCTCCTGTGCCATTGACCTGCAGGTAGTTTTGTACACATTTCCTCACCCTCTCACACACCGCCTCGTCCGCCAACAAACCGACCTCAAGCCTCCATTGAGGGCGCTGAAAACTTTCCTTACCGACCTGCAGATCCACCCAGTGTGGAGCATGGTCCGAAATAGCCATCGCCGAATATTCTACGTCTGTCACCCCCGCCAGCAAATCCCTGCTCATGATGAAAAAATCGATTTGGGAATACATCTTATGAACATGTGAATAGAACGAAAACTCCTTCCCCGTCGGCCGACTCATCCTCCATGGATTAGCCCCCCCCCATTTGCTCCATAAACCACCTCAGTTCTTTTGCCATTGCCTGCACCTTACCCGTTTTTGAACACGACCGGTCTAGGTCGGGGTCAAGGACTGTGTTAAAATCACCTCCCATATCCAGCCTGCGCGAGTCCAGGTGCGGTATCTTCCCCAGCAGTCTCTTAATAAAATCCACATTGTCCCAATTTGGGGCATATACATTGACCAAATCATCCCCTCATCCCCTCGAGCTTACCATTCACCATGACACATCTGAAGGATATTTGAATTTAACCAGGAACTTGCCCTCTGTCTGAGGTTGTTGTACCACTTGCACGTAAATAAAGGCCTTCCCTTCATTTTGTCTGGAAGATTTGGATCAAAGTTTTGTCCTAGTCCAAATGGCTTTCTAGTAATTCAGCTGAGCAGGTCAAATGTCAGAAACACAGCCTTTGAACTCACTTGATGGTTTGTAATAGAAGGTAGGACATCCATCAACAGAGCAGCTTTCACGATGTCAAAGGCTCTACCGTCAATTAAGTACTTTTAAAATACCGTCCCTGTTGTAATGTAGAAATGCAGCAGCAAATTTGTTCACAGCAAGCTCCTATGAATAAAAAATGTAATAAATGACTACATATGGCAGCACGGTGGCGCAGTGGTTAGCACTGCTCCTCACGGCGCCGAGGTCCCAGGTTCAATCCCAGCTCTGGGTCACTGTCCGTGTGGAGTTTGCACATTCTCCCCATGTTTGAGTGGCTTTCGTCCCCACAACCCAAAGATATGCAGGGTAGGTGGATTGACCATGCTAAATTGCCCCTTAATTGGAAAAAATGAATTGTGGACTCTAAGTTTTTTTTTAAACAAATGACTACATAATCCATTCTTTTAGTCGTGAAGTTTGGCCAATTTGAAAATGTTTCTAAAATTGTCAGTCCAGTAATTCAGTGAAAAAAAAGCTACCTGCATATTTTCCTCTCATGCTGGCAGTTGAAGGCACTTCGTCCTCCAATAGATAAAATTACACCATTTCACAATGCAGCAAGTCCTCATACAGTTAACAAAACCACAATTGCTTGGAAATTGTGTAATTCAGCCTGATGTTAATTGTTGTAATGTACAAAGGGCACATCATTCAAATCAAAAGGCATTAACTGTGGCGGCGTCTGCATTATATTTCAATAATAGTGCAAATCATCACTCCTTGACCTCCAGGCTGCTTTTTAATAAACAAAGCAACTGCTATATTTTGAAGCCAGAATCTAATTACTGTGAAGCAGACTTTATTCTTTCATTTATTCCGACATCAAACACAGCATAAGTGCAGCTGCAAAGGCATTTAACATTTTGGGGACATCAATAAAGCTTATACTAAAAAAAAAGTGAATTTAAGAGCTTTTGACGAAACCTAAACTGCTCACAGTCCTGAGTCAGAATAGAATTTATCCTCTTGCAGGATGTTAATTGTAGCAGTTTAACTCATTTTGCCATAATTTAGCTGAGACGGCGGAGAAAATGCCAGGTTGCAATTCTTACGTTTGTCATATTTGGTTGCTACTCACGTTCAATTTTTCCATCAGTACAGATGTGAGAAGGTTTGGGATGTGGGTGTGAATTTCTCACTTTTGCATTGTACCTCTGTTTATGTCGCTTTCTGGCATTCCTGGGGCTCTTTCACCAAAGTTCTAGCCTACAATTGAAACAATCCCTGCAGAAATTCTAAAACGGTTCTGTAATAACCTAGTGCTGTTGGTGTGGAGTTTTACAAGCAGGCCATACTCTGTCCAGCCCCTCATGATTTTTAACATCTCTATCAAACCTCCTCTTAACCTTCTTCTCTCCAAAGAGAACAGTCCCAACCTCTCTGATCTGTCCTCAGAACTGAAGTTTGTCATCCCTCCAAACATTCTTGTCAACCTCTTCTGTACTCTTTCCAATGCATTCACATCCTTATTATAGTTTGGCGCCCAGAACTGTACACAATATTCCAGCTGAGGTCTAAGTAGTGTCTTGATGAATGTTAAAAATTACTTTCTGCAATTGAGAATGCATTGTTGCTGTGATTTGTTGATGTGTGTTCCCGGTTGATACCTCAGTTTCTGAGTGCAGTGAATCCTCAATCTTGTGACTTCACCACCCCTCCTTCGTACAGTTATGACTATCACAACACACACCCACAACTCGGACGTTATCGGTTATTGTACCATATGACAGCCACATTGGCCAAAGAGTCAATACGATTCTCATTAACATGTTCTCTCCTTTCTTGCAACAGAACATGACACATAATTCCAAGCAACAGTCTAGAACATCGTGGAGGAATTAATTGTTTGTCTATGAAGCTCTTTGGGATGTCAGCAAAGACGCTCGACCAATGCTACTTCTATCTAATTAATGGTTCTCACTGCTTTGTCAACTTTCTGCCCAGCTCTCAGACTGGCCAATCTATTGGGAAGCACGGTAGCATAGTGATTAGCACAATTGCTTCACAGCCCCAGGGTCCCAGGGTCCCAGGTTCGATTCCCGGCTTGGGTCACTGTCTGTGCGGAGTCTGCATGTTCTCCCCGTGTGTGCGTGGGTTTACTCCGGGTGCTCTGGTTTCTTCCCACAGTCCAAAGATGTGCAGGTTAGGTGGATTGACCATGCAAAATTGCCCTTAGTGTCCAAAATTGCCCTTAGTGTTGGGTGGGGAAACTGGGTTATGGGGATAGGGTGGAAGTGTGTGGTTGGGAAGGGTGCTCTTTCCAAGAGCCGGTGCAGACTCGATGGGCTGAATGGCCTCCTTCTGCACTGCAAATTCTGTATAAAATCTCATGTTGCTGTGAGCACCGACTCAAGTGGACTTCAAACTGCCAGACTGAGTGATTCTTTGATCACAAGAACATTTTGGAGCCCCCACTCAAAATAAGAAATGCCACGTAGCAGTTTCTTGTAGGGATCTCTTTTTCACATTTGTGATATTGTTTTTCTCAATTTGGAGTACCCACTTCATTTTTTAACAATTAAGGGGCAATTTAGCGTGGCCAATCCACCTAGCCTGCACATCTTTGGGTTGTGAGGGCGAAACCCACGCAAGCACAGGTAGAATGTGCAAACTCCACACGGACAGTGACCCAGAGCCGGGATCGAACCTGGGACCTCGGCTCGTGAGGCAGCAGCGCTAACCACATGCGCCACCGTGCTGCCCGACTTTTGTGATTTTGAGAGGGAAAGCGAGAATAAAACAAAGCTGATGAGAACCTGTTAAGAACACAAAGGCCCCAGTGACCATGGCGGGTATTAAGTGAGGAGCTCAGGATTAGGTAAGTCTATTTCACTAACATAGCCATGGACAAACTGTAGTACCATCTGCATGATGCCCCATAGTCCAGATCTAGTTTTGTCACATCTGTGTAACTGACTCAGAAGGCAAGTCTTTCCAAAAACCATTGTATTGGCAGTTCTTTTGTTTCAATGGAGTAAAGGTTCATCTTCATTATCTGGTCACTAACCAGTCTGAGGGGATCGACTGACCTTCATGGAAGCTGTCTGACTTTCAATCCAGTGATTGAAATGGCTTTATAAAGACTGGGTGATCCATCCAGCCATATGACATCCAGGGGGTGAAGGTGGAAATCGAACCCAATATATTTTCAATACAAACAGCGAAACCTGTCAGGTGAGAAAGATTCCAGATCTGCTTCTTGTCAAGTTTTATTTCTTTAACTTCCTTTTGTAAAACAAACATGTCTAAAATTACGTGATATAATTAGCATAAAGGTTGCGTGTCATCCTGTCAAACACGCCCTTCCTTACCTCATACCATTTGAATAGCCTCCAGGTGGAGAGGTTTGTTTTAAAATTAGTGAGTGAAGCAATGGTTACTAATTGTTTGGAAACTCAAAGTTTATGAGCAACATAATTTCCCAATCTACGTTGACCTGACAGTTTTAATGTTGACTAATTGTTTTATTTCACAATGATTATTATTACTCTTGCACCAGTAAAAGCAACTGAACCTGTTTATGTTCTGTGAAAAGAAATGATTGAGTCATGACAATAAACAAAAATAGCTCAGATCGCAGCCAAGTTTAAATATGATTGACGAGAAAGTGCTTCCTTTTCAGCAAGGGCAGAATATATCATTCATAATTTTTCAAAATTGATTTGGCTTTTCTTATTATTTTTACGTTTAACAATGTAAATCGAATTCACCACAATGTACAGTGCTGACCCAAAGAGGTGGTTCAGTTCCAAGTCAGTGATGAGTTAACTGGTCTTAGGAAGAATGAAGGAGCTGAATATTATTTAAATGGAGAGAGACTGCAGAAAGCTGCAGCACTGAGGGGTTTGGGGGTCCTTGTGTATATATCACAAAAAGCTAGCATGCAAATTCAGCAGGTAATTGGGAAGGCAAAGGGAATGTTGGTCTTTATTTCAAAGGGAGTGAAGTGTAAAATAGGGAAGAGGCATTAGTTAGACCCCACCTGGAATATTGCAAATAGTTTTGGTTCCCTTATCTAAGGAAAGATATGGTGGCATTGGAAGCTGTCCAGAGATGGTTCACTAGGTTTATCCCGGGTATGGGGGATTGTCTTATGAGGAGAGGTTGACTAGGTTGGGCCTGTACTCACTGGAGTTTAGAAGAATGAGAGGTGACCTTATTGAGACATATATGATTCTCAGGGGGCTTGATCGGGTAGCTGCTGAAAGGTTGTTTCTCCTTATGGGAGAGTCTAAGACCAGAAGGCATGATCTCAGAATAAGGAGTCGCCCATGCAAAACAGAGATTAGGAGGAATTTCTCCCAGAGGGTAGTGAACCTGTGGAATTCTTTACCGCAGAGGGCTGTGGAGGTTAGGTTGTCAAGTACGTTCAAGACTGAGATTGACAGATTTTTAATCAGGAAGGGAATCAATTGTTAAGAGGTTAAGGTTGGAAAGTGGAGTTGGGTATTAATATATCAGACCAGTCATGATCTCATTGAATGGTGGAGCAAACACGATGGCCAAATGGCCTACTTCTGCTCCCACGTCTTCTGGTCTTACGGCACTAAGTGTTCCTGATCTGTTGTGGAGAAAGATCCACAGACATCATGGGCGTCATTCTCCGAACCCCCGCCGGTCGGAGAATGGCCGTTGGCCGCCGTGAATCCCGCCCCCGCCCCCGCCGAAGTCTCCGAAGGGAGAAAAGTCGGCGGGGCGTTAATGGCGCCGCTGCCGCGGAGAATGTCACGGGTCTGCGCAAGGCAGCCGATTTTCGGCCTGCCGATATTCTCCCTTCCGGATGGGCCGAAGTCCCGTCGACGTGATGACCGTTCACGTCGACGTCAATCAAACCTCCTTTTCATCGGCGTGACCCGGTGCTCCAGGCTCACGCCGACCAGCGAGGAGGTGAGTGACGGCCTGGGGGGTTGGCTCTGGGCAGGAAATGGCGTGGCCGCAGACTGATTGCGTGAGGAGAGGTGTGTCTCGGTTTGTGTGTGTGTGCGGCGGGGGGGGGGGGGTGGTTAGAGTAGGCTGGGCTCCGGGGGAGTGCCGGGAGGGGGTCCGTGCCGGGGTGGAGGTTGGGGGTTGGGGGGGGTCCGTGTCGGGGTGGAGGTTGGGGGGGGTCCGTGCTGGGGTGGAGGTTGGGGGTTGGGGAGGGGGTCCGTGCCGGGGTGGAGGTTGGGGGGGGGTCCGTGCTGGGGTGGAGGTTGGGGGTTGGGGAGGGGGTCCGTGCCGGGGTGGAGGTTGGGGGGGGGTCCGTGCCGGGGTGGAGGTTGGGGGTTGGGGAGGGGGTCCGTGCCCGGGTGGAGGTTGGGGGGGGGTCCGTGCTGGGGTGGAGGTTGGGGGTTGGGGAGGGGGTCCGTGCCGGGGTGGAGGTTGGGGGTGGGTCCGTGCTGGGGTGGAGGTTGGGGGTTGGGGAGGGGGTCCGTGCCGTGGTGGAGGTTGGGGGGGGTCCGTGCCGGGGTGGAGGTTGGGGGGGGGTCCGTGCTGGGGTGGAGGTTGGGGGTTGGGGAGGGGGTCCGTGCCGGGGTGGAGGTTGGGGGGGGGTCCGTGCTGGGGTGGAGGTTGGGGGTTGGGGAGGGGGTCCGTGCCGGGGTGGAGTTTGGGGGGGGTCCGTGCCGGGGTGGAGGTTGGGGGTTGGGGAGGGGGTCCGTGCCGGGGTGGGTGATGGGAGGGCAAATGAGTTGGTCCACCTGGCCAGGTGCCAGCCTCCAACAGTTGGACCCATGCGGTCCATGCCACCTGGCTGGTGGGAGGAGGGGATATGGGCAATGATGACATGTCGTCGTTCCCCTCCCCCCCACCAGGCCGTCATGTTTTCAGACCATCCAGCGATGTTGGCCGCCGTGGTGGCAGCCGCTCATGTCTATGTTGCCCTGGATGAGGAGGAGGAGGAGGAGGAGGAGGAGCGTGCCAGAGAGGCGGCGCAGGCTGCCGCAGAGGGGCAGGCGGCAGCCGCCCAGGCTGGAGGGACACCTGACCGACAAGACGAGGAGGGGGAGGAGGACGTCGTGGCCCCACGGCAACGGAGGCACCCGAGGGCGCCCCGTGTGTACCGGCCCCGGCAGTCATACCAGGACCTCACGGACCGGGAATGCAGGAGGAGACTCCGGATGAGCCGGGAAACCGTGGCACACATCTGCCACCTGCTGGCACACCTGTCACCGCGTGGCACTGGCGGGGGACACCCTCTCCCCGTGTCCGTCAAGGTTACGGTGGCCCTGAACGTTTATGCAACGGGGTCATTCCAGGCACCGAGTGGGGACCTGTCCGGCATATCGCAGACATCGGTGCATCGGTGCATCCGGGCAGTGACAGATGCCCTTTATGCCATGGCGCACCGCTACATCCGCTTCCCCGTGGACCGGGCCAGCCAAGATGCCCGGGCCGTGGGCTTCTCTGCCGTTGCCGGGTTCCCCATGGTCCAGGGCGCGATCGATGGGATGCACGTCGCCGTGCGGCCACCTGCAGAGAACAGGGCCGTGTTCACTAATAGGAAGGGGACCTATTCAATGAACGTACAGGTGGTCTGCGACCACCGCATGATGATCCTGCACGTCTGCGCCCGTCACCCAGGCAGTGTACACGACTCATTCGTGTTGTCGCGGTCATCCATCCCCGACATGTACGAGGGACGCCATCCCCGGCTGAGGGGCTGGTTGCTGGGCGACAGGGGCTACCCATTGCGATCGTGGCTGATGACGCCTATACGGAGGCCACGCAATGAGGCGGAGAACCGCTACAATGATGCCCATGTAGCGACAAGGGGAGTGATCGAGAGGTGCTTTGGCGTGCTGAAGATGCGTTTCAGGTGCCTGGACCTCTCTGGGGGCGCCCTCCAGTATCGGTCAGATAGGGTCGGCCGCATCATTGTGGTGTGCTGCGTCCTGCACAACATAGCCCAGCAGAGGGGCGATGTGCCGCAGGCAGAGGAAGGCGGAGTGGAGGAGCAGCAGGAAGAGGCCCAGTCCTCCCCAGATGAGGGGGATGGGGGCAATGGTCAGGGCAGACGGGGTAGACACAGGCGGGTGGCTGTCCACCGTTACCGGCTGGCCCAGCGGGCACGGGACAGACTGATAGACGCCCGCTTCACTGACTAGATGGGCGTGGGAATCGGGTAGTATGGCCACAGACCGCACACCATGACAATAGCCGACCACCCACACCCCCCACCCATCCAC
The DNA here is from genome assembly GCF_047496885.1 of Scyliorhinus torazame. NCBI lineage: Eukaryota > Metazoa > Chordata > Chondrichthyes > Carcharhiniformes > Scyliorhinidae > Scyliorhinus > Scyliorhinus torazame. Next base: position 30,361,995 of record NC_092709.1, read on the forward strand.
CCACCCAGCACCCTCACCCCCCTCCCCAACCCCACACACCCCACCCGCATGCACACCACCCCCCCCCAATTGCCGATCCACCGGCGGCACAACGGGCCGGGCTCACCCAGTTGCGGGTGGACGCGTGTCTATCGCAGGCCATGGAGGATGATGACAACCCGCCTCCGATGAGCTCCTGGCTCTACATCGTTGGACTATGTCTGACCCATGGCCACAGTACCACCATCCACCCGGACCATCCCTGCATGCGGCTGTGACACTGCAGCGCACGGTCCCGTCCTCTGCCCGGGGGATGTTGATGGCGGCCCAGGGGGAAGGGGGCAGACTCACCTGGGGCTGAGGTAGGACCACCCGTCACACACACACTTGCGCTCAACGTACATGACACGCCCGCACACTTTGGACAGAGCACAAAGGCAGCTTCGGTAGGTGTAACATTGACTTTAATAACCAAAGGAGTTCATGCACGTGCCCTAGCCCCTAAAACTCATCTGTGCCCTGCACCCGTGCCAACTTACTCAGTGTCTAATTGTTTGGCCTTACGGGTCCTTTGACTACGTCTACGTGGTTCCCCAGACGGTACAGCAGAACTGGAGGTGGACTCCTGTGATTCCTGCCCTCTGACACTGGATCCCTTTGGCGGTCGTTTCCTGGGGCGTCCTGGCCTAGATGGGCCAGGCTGCGGCCCGGGCGACTGGGATGGCGAGCTGCCAGCCTGTCCTGCCCGTTGCCCACCCGATGCACCTGGGACGGAAGGGGGGGAGTCCGAGGTGTCGCGGTGTACCGGGACCTCCCCTACAGAGGGAGCCGGGACGGACCACACCACCTCCTCCTCCCTCGGGGTGCCCGATGGCCCCCAGGCCTCTACATGGGTGGGGGATGCGAACGGACTGGCCATCCGACGCGCCCCCGACATCTGGCGCTGCCAGTCCTGGAGGCCCGTGCTGGTATCGACAGGGGTCTGCAGGTTTGCAGCCATGGAGCGCAATGGGTTGTCGAACCCTGTCTGTGACAGTGCGACGCCGGCTCGCACATGGCCACTGGCGCCGATGCCCTCAGCGATGGCCTGCTGAGACTGGGCCATGGCCTGCAGAGACTGGGCCATGGCCTGCAGAGACTGGGCTATGGCCTGCAGAGACTGGGCTATGGCCTGCTGAGACTGGGCTATGGCCTGCTGAGACTGGGCCATGGCCTGCTGAGACTGGGCTATGGCGTTGAGCGCCTCTGCCATCTGGCGCTGGCCCTGGCTCATGGCCTCCTGTGAGAGGGCAGCCATTTCCTGGGCCACAGACGCCGCCTGCACGGAAGGCCCCAGGCCTCGCAAACCGTTCCCCATGTCTGACACCGTCGCACCCATTGCCTCCACCGCGGACGCCACCCGTGCGGTGTCAGCCTGGGTGGCACGCATGACCGGGACCACTCCCAGCTCCTGGACGCGGGTGGACTCCTCCACCTGCGACCGCAGCCGCCGCAAGCCACCCGTCACCCTATTCGCTCGTCTCCGTGTCGGTGGTTGCATCGGATCTATGTGTGGGTGTGGTAACTGCAGGAACCCGGGATCCATCTGGGCGGCAGATGTTCGCTTGGCCTGGGCTGCCCTCCGACCGCCCGGTCCCTCTGCTGCTCCTACCTCCACCTGCTGTACCGGGACGGCTGTGTTGTGCGCACCAGTGAGTGTACCAGACGCCTCATCACTAAAGTGCCCAACCGTGGTGAGTGTTTCTGCGATGGTGGAGGGTGTTGGTGACAGCAGTGGCGTTGTGTCGTGCTCTTCGTCCCACTCTGAGTCCATGGCACTTTGGGGTGGGGGTTCGTCTCCACCCATCCACTCTGAGTCACTGTCCGGTATTTCGTCTTCCCGGGTAGGGGTGTCCTGGGTAGTGCTGTCCCGGGTAGTGCTGTCCCGGGTAGTGCTGTCCCGGGTAGGGGTGTCCTGGGTAGTGGTGTCCCGGGTAGGGGTGTCCTGGATAGTGGTGTCCTGGGTAGTGGTGTCCTGGCTCGGATGTGACGGGGGCCTGTGGCTGCCCCCCTCATCGCTGGGTGGTCGCTCCCGCACGTGACGGGGGTGTCGTCTCCCTGTTGCTCCAGGTCTCTCCGTCTCCCGTGGTGTGCGAGGGGCATCCTGCGGGCGTCGCATGCTGGAGGGTCCGGGTCTCTCCGTCTCCCGTGGTGTGCGAGGGGCATCCTGCGGGCGTCGCATGCTGGAGGGTCCGGGTCTCTCCGTCTCCCGTGGTCTCCGAGGGGCATCCTGCGGGCGTCGCATGCTGGAGGGTCCGGGTCTCTCCGTCTCCCGTGGTCTCCGAGGGGCATCCTGCGGGCGTCGCATGCTGGAGGGTGCGGGTCTCTCCGTCTCCCGTGGTCTCCGAGGGGCATCCTGCGGGCGTCGCATGCTGGAGGGTGCGGGTCTCTCCGTCTCCTGTGGTCTCCGAGGGGCATCCTGCGGGCGTCGCATGCTGGAGGGTGCGGGTCTCTCCGTCTCCTGTGGTCTCCGAGGGGCATCCTGCGGGCGGTCTGCATCTGCGGGGATGGGTGCCTGGACGTTTGGTCCTGCGATACACAATGAAGCATGCATGGTTAGACATCAGGCAGTGATCAGGTGATACGGGGGAGGGGGATAGAGGGGAGGGGGGATATGGGGACGGGCTGTTGGTGGCTCACTTGCTCGTGGGGCCCCGACCTTTGCATCAGCAACCTCCCGGTCCTCAGGTCCGCCAGCCAGTTCCAGGGCCCTTTCCTCGTGTACGGTCAGTGGCCTCTCATCAGCGGGCCCTCCTCCAGTCCTCACATGCTCCCTATTGTTGTGTGCGCGCTTCTCCTGTGGGGGGGGGGGGTGGTGGCAGGGGTAAAAGGCAACAGTGTTAGGCAGGTATATGAATGCACGCCATCGGTTGCGCGTGCATTGCAGAGGTTAAGGTTAGGGCTGGATTCACTTGGGGATATGGGGGATATGGGGGAGGGGGGATATGGGGGAGGGGGATATGGGGAGGGGGGATATGGGGGAGGGGGGGATATGGGGGATATGGGGGAGGGGGGATATGGGGGAGGGGGGATATGGGGGAGGGGGGATATGGGGGATATGGGGGAGGGGGGATATGGGGGAGGGGGGGATATGGGGGAGGGGGGATATGGGGGAGGGGGGGATATGGGGAGGGGGGATATGGGGGATATGGGGAGGGGGGATATGGGGGAGGGGGGGATATGGGGGATATGGGGGAGGGGGGGAAATGGGGGAGGGGGGATATGGGGGAGGGGGGATATGGGGGAGGGGGGGATATGGGGGAGGGGGGATATGGGGGATATGGGGGAGGGGGGATATGGGGGAGGGGGGATATGGGGGAGGGGGGATATGGGGGATATGGGGAGGGGGGATATGGGGGAGGGGGGATATGGGGGAGGGGAGATATGGGGGATATGGGGGAGGGGGGATATGGGGAGGGGGGATATGGGGGATATGGGGGAGGGGGGATATGGGGGAGGGGGGATATGGGGGAGGGGGGATATGGGGGAGGGGGGATATGGGGGATATGGGGGAGGGGGGATATGGGGGAGGGGGGGATATGGGGGAGGGGGGATATGGGGGATATGGGGGAGGGGGGATATGGGGGAGGGGGGACATGGGGGAGGGGGGATATGGGGGAGGGGGGATATGGGGGAGGGGGGATATGGGGGATATGGGGGAGGGGGGATATGGGGGAGGGGGGATATGGGGGAGGGGGGATATGGGGGAGGGGGGCTATGGGGGAGGGGGGATATGGGGGAGGGGGATATGGGGGATATGGGGGAGGGGGGATATGGGGGATATGGGGAGGGGGGGATATGGGGGAGGGGGTGATATGGGGGAGGGGGGATATGGGGGATATGGGGGAGGGGGGATATGGGGAGGGGGGATATGGGGATATGGGGGAGGGGGGATATGGGGGAGGGGGGATATGGGGGATATGGGGGAGGGGGGATATGGGGGAGGGGGGATATGGGGGAGGGGGGATATGGGGGATATGGGGGAGGGGGGATATGGGGGATATGGGGAGGGGGGATATGGGGGATATGGGGGAGGCTCACCCTGCCTGCTCTGACGAGGTCGTTCACCTTCTTGTGGCACTGGGAGCCTGTCCGTGGTGTTAGGGCCACAGCGGTGACGGCCTCTGCCACCTCCCTCCACAGACGCCGGCTGTGGCGTGGGGCAACTCTGCGGCCGTGCCCGGGATACAGGGCGTCCCTCCTCTGCTCCACCGCGTCCAGGAGCGCCTCCACATCGCGTGACTCGAACCTCGGGGCTGAGCGACGGCCAGCCATCAAGTCGGGTGTTGCGGTCGGGTGTTCCGGTCGGGTGGGGGGGAGCTGCGCGGCCTTATGAGCCGTCACGCCGTGCAGCGCGTATGACGCTGCACGGCGTGAACCACTGCGCAAGCGGGGATCCCGTTACGTCGCTGCTAGCCCATTTCGGGCCGCAGACTATCGGCCCATTTTTATGACGTGACGCAAGTGGGATTTGCGCCGTTTTTTGCGCCGATCGGCGGAGTTTCCGCCGATAACGGAGAATTTCGCCCCATAATCCTGGTATGATGAATGTAAGAAATTTTCATCTTTATTTTTTAATATTCTTTGCAGTCATGTTATTGAAACCTGGGTTGAGATGCATACAGACAGTATGGCTATGAGAGCAGTGATTAAGGTGCCATAAAAGCCAGGTAATCATTATAGGTGAAGTGTTCTGCTAATAGAGTTTGAGAAGCATTTACTTGTGTATAGATATCTAGCTAATGTGATATTGTTTACATTTGAAGGACCACTGGGCATAGATAATTTATGAGGGGCATTGTGTTTGGTCCTGGCGAAACAAGCCCAGGGATATCTTGTAAGAAGAGAAAAAAGACTGCCTTATGTTTTGGGTACAGATAATGTAGTTAATAGGAGAAGCCAGGTCTGTCTGAAGAGTCAGTAGATCCTAGAACTCTAATCTGAACAGAAGTGTTTCAGTTTGGTCCTGAAAGTTTCTCTCTCCAAAGAATTTGCATAAAGAATAGCACGTAAAACCCTGGTTTGTAACTTTATTCATGAGTGGTATTTAATATACATTGGTTTGCTTAATTGGAATATAGTGGCAGGTTTAAGAAGTAAGTTAAGGTTTCTGCTTTTACTTAAGAACTGTTGTAACTGTTAACTGTAAATTTATTTCTTTGTTGCTCATGTGGTTAATTCTGTGATTAAATTAAAGTTTGTTTTAACATAAGAGAGACCTATTGGTCAGTGTTAGGCAGCACGGTAGCACACTGGGCTAGCACTGTGGCTTCACAGCACCAGGAACTCGGGTTCCATCCCATGCTGGGTCACTGTCTGTGCGGAGTCTGCGCGTTCTCCCCGTGTCTGCGTGGGTTTCCTCCGGGTGCTCCGGTTTCCTCCCACAGTCCAAAGACGTGCAGGTTAAGTGGATTGGCCATGCTAAATTGCCCTTAGTGTCCAAAAAGGTTGGGAGGGGTTATTGGGTTATGGCGATAAGGTGGAAGTGTGTCGGTGCAGACTCGATGGTCCGAATGGCTTCCTTCTGCACTGTATGTTCTATGTTCTATGTTATTACTCCTGGAGTGCAGTAGCCTTTTATCACAGTGTTAGAAATTGAGAATTGTTGGGTTCTAATTTGGGGTCCTAACACTAACCATTGAAGGACGTGTATGTGTGCAATCTTTGAGTGAGCTCAGAATGAGGGTCAGCTATTTCTGTGACCATTCAGCTCAAATATTAAGAACACCTACTTGGGTGATTTATCAGAGTGCTGCTGGTGCCCTAAGAACTATATAGGTGTATGAGTTGTTGCCACTGCCAACGCAGGAGGGATAAGAGTTGAAAATCATCTGGAAAATTGCAAAATCAAAATAATTTGGCTGGATTCCTGAGAGTTATATTATCAGTCAGGTAACAATCATTTTATCATGGATGAAATCTTGCAATAATATGCACAGGTTGTTGTTAAATGAACAGTGAAGGCAGATGGAATAGTTAAACAAAGAAAGAGCTCGCATTTTTATAGTGCCTTTTATGGACTCAGCCCATGTCCCACTGCTTCACAGTCATTGCAGTACTTTTCCTAAACTATAGTTAGTCACTGTCGTAATATAGCGGATGATAACATAAACACCAAGATTGCATTTCTGCCATGATGGAAATGAACGATTGGCTATTTCATTGGATAACTGGCTGGAACTAAGCAGTGGAAAGTGCACAGTGAAGAGATTAACTATAACAATACCAGGAATTAAATGGTATAGTCATAAAGAGAGCCTCAAACAATTAGGGATTTTTTTTCAGTAAAGCGCACAGCCCACAGAAATGCCCTGCAGCAATTTTACTTCATTCATTCGATGTGGGTGTCGCTGGTTGGCCAGCATATATTGCCCATCCCTATTTGTTCTGGATTTCTAAGCCATTTAAGAGTAAACCGGTAAAGGTAAAGATGTCATAGTCCCAGGTGACCACAGGCTGCTTCCCCTTTGAGTGCGAGAGCTGACTGGTGGTGATTTAACCTGAGGGTCACCACACCTCAGGTGAGGGGCAAGGTCGAGAAGGCAGGGCCTTCATGAATAACCTCAGCCAGTACCGGAATTGAACCCACGCTGCTGGCCTTGCTCTGCGACCTGAACCAGGGGCGGAATTCTCAGCAATCGGCGCGATGTCCACCGACCGGCGCCAAAAACGGCGCGAATCAGTCCGGCATCGCGCCACCCCAAAGGTGCGGAATCCTCCGCATCTTGAGCAGCCGAGCCCTAACCTTGAGGGGCTAGGCCCGCGCCGGACTGATTTCCGCCCTGCCAGCTGGCGGGAAAGGCCTTTGGTGCCCCGCCAGCTGGCGCGAAACTGACTTTGCCGGGCGGCGCATGCGTGGGAGTGTCAGCGGCTGCTCACAGCATCCCCGCGCATGCGCAGTGGAGGGGGTCTCTTCCGCCTCCGCCATGGTGGAGACCATGGCGAAGGCGGAAGGAAAAGAGTGCCCCCACGGCACAGGCCCGCCCGCGGATCGGTGGGCCCCGATCGCGGGCCAGGCCACCGTGGGGCGCCCTGCGCCCCCCCCCCCCCCCCCCCCAGGACCCCGGAGCCCACCCGCGCCGCCTTGTCCCGCAGGTACGAGAGGTGGTTTAATCCACGCCGGCGGGACAGGCATTCCAGCAACGGGACTTCGGCCCATCCAGGCCGGAGAATCGCCGGGGGGGGGGGGGGGCGCCAACCGGTGCAGCGCGATTCCCGCCCCCGCCGAATATCCGGTGCCGGAGAATTCGGCAACCGGCGGGGGCGTGTTTCACGCCAGCCCCCGGCAATTCTCCAACCCGGCTGGGGGGTCGGAGAATGCCGTGAGCGGCCGCTGATGCTCCCGCGCAAGCGCCGCCCGGCAAAGTCAGTTTCGCGCCAGCTGGCGGGGCACCAAAGGCCTTTCCCGCCGGCTGGCGGGCCGGAAATCAGTCCGGCGTGGGCCTTACGACAATTGATTCATGGTCATTAGACTTTTCAACTCCAACTTTTTATTGAATTTCAATTTAACCATCTGCCGAGGTGGAATTCAAACCCTGGTCCCCAGACCGTTTCCCTGGGTTTCGTGATAACTGGGCTCATGGCAATACCACTATGCCACCTCCTCCTCCCTATGGCATTTGCCCAACAGGAAGGAAATGTAGGGACTTCAGAAGCTCCAAAAATTGCTTGTCAATATTGTACAGATGTTGCCAATGAACTGCTTTAAACCAGCAGTAGCCTCTATGCTCTTCTTCTAGGCAGCTGAGTAATCCTGTCTACTAGAGTTAACCAAAGTTTTAAAATGTTGATTTTTAAAAAAAACTATTCTAAGTAGTACATCCTTCAATGCAAAGTAACCCATTGTTAGGTCTCATTTACCCCCTTGCTTTGTCTCAATGGAATCAAAATTATTTAGAATGCGGAGAGTGCAGTGGTGGTGCAATTTTGTTTGATGTACACAAGGTATCACCTATATTAATGTTCTGGGTTTATGGTCCCCAATGCATCATAAAATTAGCAATGTGTGACACTAATATTTATGGAAGAATACAACAGAGTGAAGGAGCATAGGACTCAGATCAACAAAGTTATTTTGTATGCTAAATTGCTACGTTCCCAACTTGACTATGGGAACTGAACCTGGAAAAAATAACTGCTGTATTTATAAAGGCTGTGCTGCTGTAGAAACTATTTCAAATGATTATTTTCTTACACATTTGTAGGCTAAAGAGCTGATTTTCAGCTTCAATTGATCTTTTAGCCTGTATTTGACTGATTTCCAACAGTGGATGGGGGTCATTCAACTTTTCTTTCCCCTCTTCATATGTAGTTACAGCATATTATTACCAATCTGTGTGACCAAACCATGATTAACATTCCAAGGTCGTAATTCATTTAAACCATTGGCAATCAAGAGCCTTGATGACATCAGGTGATAATTGTGTTATGGAGGCACATCGACCAATCACTGCAGCCAAAGTCTGGGTGTGTGCAACAGTGGACCACAGGAATGCTGTAAAGAGTAGTGTCACAGGGCAGACCATTTAAAAAAGACCTCTGCCTAATATTGGAGGGCAGAAAATTACAAAAATAGCACTCAGATCGATGATCTTAGTAATAACACAATTGTGCTTGACCTTTATAAACATTACCAGCCGTGAAGAACTAATTATAGTCCCACATTTTGCCTAGGCTAGTAATGAGCACTTCAGGACCAGTAATGATCGTAATGGCTTGCAAAACAATGCTCTGGACGGTTTATCATGACTTGTGATTTATCCTAGGTTCCAGCTCACAGATCAGGGCCAGCACTTGGTTTGTTGAAAGCTAATTGGATAATAAAGCACCTGAAGATCCCATGTTGAGACCAATTTGAGGCAAAGACTTCTCCTCGTGTTTACATTGCAGACGTAGCAAGGAGAATATCCTCTAATCACCAGAAATAGTGTGTAATTCAATGTAAAACAACAAACGTAGGAATTTGTTCCATTTTGATTGGAAAGTCAAAAAAACATGAGGCTAGAAATTTGGGTGGTTAAAGAACTTTGCTTAAAATTTTTCTATTTGCTATTTTAATAGGCGTGATTGCACTGTGAATTTTAAATGCTCTGATATTCGATAGGAGCATATTGACCATTTTTTAGGATAACATGCCTGACTGTAATTTTTCTCATGTGTAGGAGCTATTAATATAACAAAGACAGCTAGTCTAATGAGACAGTTAGGATGATGATATTTATTTTTGTTATCCTTGGAGTGAATGATATCTATGCACTTCGTGAACATAAGGTTATTAAGGTATAAACATTGGGAAACCAGCCATTCATCCCTTCCAGCAACATTTTGTTTCTGAGGCGCAGCTCAATACAGCTGACCAGTTGCTCACCCTGAATAGGTGTTTTGATGCAATGGGTGGAGGCAATGTGATGGCAGGTGAAGGTTGGGCAGGGGAAATGAAATGGAAAGTGCACAGCTTCAGTCCTGTCCTAAAATGGCAAGCACATCATATTTAAATATTAAGAGGGACCTGCCATTTAAAATGAGCAGCTAAGACAGTTTGGCTGCAAACAGCCAGGCACCTACAAAAATGGCCACGGCAAGAGTGTCAACTTTAATGGGTTGGTGAGTCTAAGACTCTTACCACATGATAACGCAAACATAGAATCACTACAGTGCAGAAGGAGGCCATTTGGCCCATCGGGTCTGTACCGACACTCTGTAAGAGCACCCTACCCCAGGCCCACTCCCCACCCTATCCCCGTAACCCCACCTAACTTGCATATCTTTCAGGCACTAAGGGCAATTTAACTTGGTCAATTCACGTAACCTGCACATCTATGAAATGTGGGAGGAAACCGGAGCACCCGGAGGAAACTCACGCAGACACGGGTAGAATGTGCAAACTCCACACAGGCAGTCACCAAGGCCGAAATTCCTGGTTCCTGGCGCTGTGTGGCGGCACTGTGACAAATAGAAATTTGGAAAACCGTCCTAAGATACACGGGTATTTGTTTTCTGGCAATTGATAAATGACAATTGCATTGCAATGGTTTGGCTTCAGCGTGAATGTCACTGTGAATTTTCCACAGTGCGGCCTAACTAATGACGGTCACACTTGGATGTGCCTTCAGGGTAAATAAGGATGGGTAGCGTTCGTTTTTGTTATATATTATTTATTCTTTGTTTATAAAACAGGTCATTGTTATTTATACTGTTATATTATTGTGTAAAGGATACACAATGTACTGTGATGGTTGACCAAAAATTTTCAATAAAATATTCTTTAAAAAAAAGGATGGGTAGTGAATACTGCCATGCCCAGCACCACCCACACCTCCACCCACACCTCAAGAACAGAATAATTCTGGTCAGTACTGTGATGTGATGAATATATTCACAACGGAACTTAAATGGGTCTGTCTCAGCCTCATGAGCTGAAGTGTAGAGGAAGATTTTTGCTTTTCGGAAGGCAATTGTAAAAGAGTGTGAAGAATGTATTTAGAATTTTGTTACCAATGGAGAGCAGAGCAAATCTGGTCCCTATCGGGTGAATTTTAAAACATTGTTTCCACAGCCCCAAAAATCAGGCTGGAAATTTCCTGAATTGCACAGAAACTGGGAAGTGCTCCACAATTTCCAGCTTCAAACTGGCATCGATCATTCCATAAAAAGACACAATGGAACTCATACGCTGCAGCTATACCAAAACCTTCCAGGGGGTTCCGGGCTGAAATATCTGAATGTTGTGAATTCATAATTGTAATAACGTAGCCCTTGGATATATGGAGGATAATTCCACACTCCCGGCCACATGCTGTATTTCAGAATTAAAATCGCAACCTTGTCTCCCTATCCCCAATTTCCATTCCCTTCAAGTGCAGCATATCCGTTAGGAGTGTGAGAGCAAAGAATTTCCCGCAATCCTTATTGAGGTTTTGTCATACATTTATTATAAACAGAAAAAATAATGTGAGAAATCATTAAATATGATTCATATCTCATTAATGACAGTATCACAGATTACTCACACCGCTTTTAATGATGCCTTTTGATAAAATTTCAAATGTTTCAATAAAATATTTTCTAAAAAAAAAGGTGCCTTTTGTTAATAGTTTGAGAATGATGGATAAAATGTCTTGAATCGAATGCCTGCTTCTCCAGCATGGAATAGGCTTGAGATACTGGACTACCTTCTCAAGAGTCACAAGTTCAAATCCCACCCATGGAAAATTGTCAAACTTCAATAGATTATTAATTTGCATACTAGCTCCAGAAAGAGTTAAGTTAGCAACCTACTCACTGTGGGTCACACTGATCTCTCTGAGGAACACTGAGCAGATGTTTTGGATCTACGAGGAGAGCTTTTCTTAGAGGCTGCTTTTTTAAAATGTTATGAGAATGCTGGCAACAGCATCCACTTTCTCTGAACGTTACAAAAGGTCCACATGAAGTTCACAAAGTTCCCAGGGGATCCAATTCGAAATGCGGCTTTGCAACAGGCCGGAACTCGATCACACTTTGTTCAGAGTCCAAGTAATGAAAAGCTACCTACTCAAAGCTATCACAAAACTCTTCAGCATGTTTTAGCCCCAAATCCCTTTCTGAATTTTGAGTTATATGACCATTCCAATGTCAATCTGCGTGCAAAAAAAATCACTGTAAAAGCAGTGACATATTGGGTGCCACTATAAAGCATTTTCCTCATGTTTCCCTCTCTTCACAGTTGTGCCATAATATGCGTGAAGTTTGGGAAATATTCTAGGGAGTTGCTGGGGACAATGTTACTTTCGGAAATTGTGTAAAATGATTAACATTGGATCAGTCGCCTGTTACACATCTCTGTGGACCAAAACTGGGAAAGTTGATCGACGGTTGAGATGCTTTCTCTCATTTATACTATCGTCCAAAGTCAAAATGATGCTCAATATCTTCATGTCTTGCAGGAAGTGATAAACACATCATTTGTTGATCATTTTTATCTTTGACCTGATTTGTTTCAGAGTCAGGTACAAGTATAGTAGCTGAGCAAATTGAGGTTACTGCTTTACTGCTCGTATTTGTTCATGAGCACCCTGTCAATGAAAATATTCATTTCAGAGAACCTTTGACTGAGGCATTTGTCCACTTCACATTTTTAATTGAAATGTACTGGATTGTGAAGACATAAAAAAATTAAATTTAGAGTACCCAATTATTTTTTCTCCAATTAAGGGGCAATTTTAGAGAGGCCAATTCACCTAACCAGCACATGTTTGGGTTGTGGGGGTGAAACCCATGCAGACATGGGGAGAATGTGCAAACTCCACACTGTCAGTGACCCAGGGCCAGGATTCAAACCCAGATCCTCAGCACCACAGTCCCCATGCTAACCACTGCACCACATGCCACCCTAGGATTGTGAAGACTGACCTTAGCAATGTAACTGGAACATCACTGAATTAGCAAATGTAAGGGACAGACTGTTGGCAGTGAGTTTAATTTTATTTAATGGGGACCGGTTTGGCAGATTGAGTACTGATATATGGATTGCTTCAGTAAATTTTGCATAATAGCTTACTCTTCACACCAAACTAACATGAACTGTGGGAAATGCATTGAGAAAGGAGTGTCACTTTTGCACCCTCAGATTATTTAATGCATCCTGGTGTTGAGAAACAGTTGATATGAATGTTGAACTTTTGTTTTCTTTTTAAAAATAAATTTAGACTACTGTAATGACCTCCAATTGGCATTATTGGTTGGCCAATTGGAGTATGAGCTCCCTCAATGATAGCTCATTGAGGGGGCCCATATAAGCACCTGTGTAGGCTTTGTGAGGCAGTCTTAAGATGACTGGAATGCTAGCAGCACTGTTTGGAGCTGCTCTTGGATATAGTTATTGCAAATAAATGACTGGTGTAATGACAGTACCCCTGCCTCCTGTGGATTATTACAACTACCCAATTCATTTTTTCCAATTAAGGGGCAATTTAGCGTGGCCAATTCACCTACCCTGCACACCTTTGGGTTGTGGGGGCAAAACCCACGCAAACATGGGGAGAATGTGCAAACTCCACATGGACAGCGACCCAGAGCCGGGATCGAACCTGGGATCTTGGCTCTGTGAGGCAGCAGTGCTAACCACTGCACCACCGTGCTTCAGAGGGACATCTGGTAATAACAACAGAACAGCATTCTGCACCAGAATTAATTGTTTAATGGTTATTAATGGCTACTGTGGAGGAAGCCTCCATTGCTTTGACATCTTGAGAACTGAACCATTTGCAATTAGTTCTGTGGTGGCATTGCATTCCAGACAAGAGCAGGTGAATGAGCCTTGCTGGGGGCAGTGTTAGTCCGGAGGTGGGAATGGAGTGCTAGGTCAGCTGGCCATCTCACCTAGGACAGAAACGCATTGGAGGAGCTCTGAGACAAGAACAAAGATGATGGTTGTTGGGTGCTAAAAGGTTGCTCAATCATAATGTGTGAGTGTCTCATACTCTGTAGGCTGGAATTTACTTGCCCGCGCTGGATGGGTTTTCAGCACCTAAAATAGGGCAGGTGTCCGGCACACCAACTTTCCACCCACACCTGAGCCACCGTCATAACGTGGGCACCAAAATCGCCAGCCTACCTGCCATTTGTAAATGAATAATGATGAGTCAATTGAACTTGTTAACAAGGCAATTGTCCATGATCATACACTGTCCAACCCTTAATATGGTTGGTGTGGAGAGTCGGGTGGGAGTTTTAGTTAAAAAGCTTTTTAAAGGGAAGAAAGGGGGCTGTACATTCGATCCCCGTAATATGCAGCCCCAAGGGGTTCTACTATTCTCCAGTTTTGGGGTGAGATGGGAATTCTAAGTCTTGTGGTGGAGGAGAACATGCATTTTAAGTCATATCAGTCCCGAATATACAGTTTCTGATATTAGAATTGGAATAGATTCTAAAAGGTATATTGTTAAAACATTCTTATTGAGTATGATGTAATATTATATTCCGATGAGGAGGTTTCCTCCTTACAAATGCATCTGAAAAGGGGCACTTCAATAAAACAGTTTCAGAAAGCCTTAAACCACTTCAACTCTTTACTACTTTTGTATTTTCTTTGATGGGCTCCTTAAAGAGAAGGCCCAGGTTTTGGTCATCTACCCTTATGTGGCTCAGTGTCAAATTTTGCTCGCTGGCATTCCTGTGAAGACATTTTAATCTCCTGTAACCTTCTGGTTCCCCAGTGTCAGATTTGGGGGGTTCCCCAAGGATGCGCCGGGGAATCCCTGTCGGAGGTTCCCAGGTATGGGTTAATGCAGCAATTGCCCAGAAGGGCTAACGTCCCCTAGACAATTGCGCTGAGCTGGGAACCATCGAACAAAGCAATTTAAATCACTAACTTCAGGTGGTTCTGCCAGTTTTATGCAAATAGTTACTCTGAAAAGGTTAGAAGGAATAAAACCACTTCTAACTTTAACGTAACTTGGACGACATGGTGGCACAGTGGTTAGCACTGGTGCCCCATAGCACCAGGGACCCGGGTTTGATTCTGGTCTCGGGTGACTATCTGTGTGCAGTCCGTGTCTGCGTGGGCTTCCTCCGGGTGCTCCAATTTCCACTCACAGTCCAAAACTGTGCAGGTTAGGTGGATTGACCGTGCTAAAATTGCCCCTTAGTGTCCAAAGATGTACAGGTTGCTGGGATACGGTGGGGGAGTTGGCCTGGGTGGGGTGCTCTTTCAGAGGGTCAGTGCAAACTCGATGAGCTGAGTGGCCTCCTTCTGGTTCTATGGTTCTAAATACACAGACTGAGCCCCGTATAGGATTCCACCCCCCCCACTCCCAACCCCCAGAAGTCTGACCGCACCCCCCCCTCCCCTACCCCCCAAATCCCATCTACGTACCTTAGAAACTTAGCTTCTCCCTGGCCTGTTATTTTCAATGGAATCTTTAAACTCACTGCTTTACATCAGCTCGTGCCATAAAAACAGAGTTGTGTGTCCTCCTTCGATCTGATTCTTTTACACTTCTGCACTGAGCCCCAGTGACCACTGTGCTGCCTGGATCTCATTCAGCCTGTGTCAGGAAGGTAGGGCGAGACATGAATGAAATTTAGGGCAGGTATGGAGTATGGACTGGCGATCCAACACTGATTGCCACTCCAAGGAAGTTGTGGTGTTATGTTTTTTTTAAAATAAATTTACAGTACCCAATTCATTTTTTCCAATCAAGGGGCAATTTAGCGTGGCCAATCCACCTAACCAGCACATCGTTGGGTTGCGGGGGCGAAACCCACGCAAACACGGGGAGAATGTGCAAAACTCCACACGGACAGTGACCCAGAGCCGGGATCGAACCTGGGACCTCGGCGCAGTGAGGCTGCAGGGCGAACCACTGCGTCATCGTGATGCCCTGTTGTGGTGTTATGTTAAAGGCTCCATATACATACAAGTTGTTATTGATGATGTTATTGGAATCTTGCTGGGTACATAATTAACTCTACCATTTCCTACAGTGCAACAGCAACTACACTTCAAAAGGATTTAATCGGCTGTAAAATGCTTTGCAATGTCTTTTGGTTGTGAAAGGTACAACTGTATCGATGCAGGTTATTTATTTCCTCCCCTGCCATCTTTTGTTGGGTGAGAGTCTTAAGTTGGCAGAGAATTGAAATTGGAGCCTGTCGGTAAGGCAGGAAGAAACATGAATGTAATGTACAATAACTGATCACTGGCTAAATCAGATTTCAAATATTTTATTTATTTTTTAATTTTTCCAATTAAGGGGCAATTTAGCATGGCCAATCCACCTCCCTGCACATCGTTTTGGGTTGTGGGGGGGTGAGACTCATGTAGACACGGGGGAAATGTGCAAATCCACACGGACAATGACCCGGGGCCGGGATCAATCCCGGATCCTCGGCGCCTTGAGGCAGCAGTGCTAACCACTGCGCCACCGTGCTGCCCCAGATTTCAAATATGTTCTAGGATCAGGTTCTTTATCAACACATTTGTGACTAAAGCACTAGGCAGTCATCTGTCAAAATGATTTATTTTTATTCGGATCCAACCACTAAAACCACCTGGTGAATCTTGTATTCGTAAGAAAAGCTGCATTTACAAAGTAATGTTTCACCCTGCGTTTTACCTCAGTGGTGACAGTGTATAGTATTGATGTTCAAAGAGATTTGGGTGTACTGGTATAGGGAACGCAGCAAGTTAGCATGCAGGTGCAGCAAGTAATTAGGAATTCAAATGGCATGTTGGCCTTTATTGCAAGAGAATTGGAGTACAGGAATGAAGAAGTCTTGCGACAGTTGTACAGGGTTTTGGTGAGACCACACCTGGAATATTGGGTGCAGTTTTGGTCTACAACAAAGGATATTGCATTGGAAGCAGTGCAGTGAAGGTTCACCAAATTTCTCCCTGGGACGAAGGGGCTGTATGATGAGAGGCTGAGTAAATTGGGCTTATATCCTCACGCGCTGAGGACCCGGGTTCCATCCCGGCCCAGAGTCACTGTCCATGTGGAGTTTGCACATTCTCCCCATGTCTGCGTGCGTCTCACCCCAGCAACCCAAAGGTGTGCAGGGTAGGTGGATTGGCCATGTAAAATTGCCCCTTGATTGGAAAAAATGAATTGGGAACTCTCAATTTATTTTTTAAAATATATATATATTCTCTGGAGTTTATAAGAATGAGAGGTGATTTCATGGAAACCTACAAAATTCTCTGGGGGCTAGATAGGGTGGACACTGAGAGATTGTTTCCGCTGGTTTGGGGGTCTGAAACACAGTCTCGGGACAAGGGGGCGATCATTTGGCACTGAAATGAGGAGAAATTACTCAAAGGATTGTGGGTCTTTGGAATTCACTATGCCAGAGGGAAGTGGGTGGTCTATCGTTGAACACAGTTAAAACTGAGATGGACAGATTTTTGATCGCTCAGGGAATTAAGAGAAGTGGGTGGGAAAATGAAGTTGAAGTCCCAAGATCAGCCATGATGGTATTGAATGGCGGAGGAGGCTCAATGCGCCACATTGTCTGCTCCTTCTCCGAGTTCTTGTATTCTTGTGTATAAAGGATGAAGGTGGGTGGCCTTTTTTTTCCCACTAAAATTAAATCTCATCTCCAAATGTAGAATTAAAATGGTACTTTACTAACGGGTTTGTGGCAAATCCAGCCCTTCTGAATGAAACTATTCATCCAGTGGTCTACTCCAGTTGGCCAGGCTGTTTATTGATTTGTACTCAAAACGTTATGATGCAGTGTTGCACATGACATCATCCCTGATTGCACGCACACATGCACTAGCCTTGAAATTACTGTTCTCGACTACAAATTATAGTTGCTAGTGTGCTGAGGTTTGATGTGCTATAATTCAGAGCAGAAGGATACAATTCACATTAGTGGCGATGCAAATTGAGTCCTTGCTGTTTATGCCAATAAAAAGTCAAGTCACAAGTCTCAACTTAATAAGTAGCACAGGTTACGAAAAAATATAATAGCTGCTTGTGACAGAGGCAGCTGAATCAGATCTGGTATGACAAGCATAAACAAACTGAAATTTAATTAGACTCAGCTATCATGTTTATTCATCTATTGGGAAGTTCAGAATTTAGACATTTTTGATGGTTCAGTTATTGAATGCATTTCCTCGTGTGCTGCTGAGCTACAGAGCAAGATGTTCATAAATTCAATTGCCACATGGCATTGAATTAATTGCTCTCAAGCACGAATGACATCACTTCCAATAGACTCATTCCCACTGACTGGGTGAGGAAAACAATCGATCACGAGGCCCTTGCGTTCACTCCAGGTTCACGTGCTCCCCGCTCGCATCAGGGGAGCCATATTTGTAAGGAACGTTATTGGGAATAGGACAACATTGTTTCAGGCCAGAATCATCACTTATATACAAACCACTGCAGGAAGATGGGTTTACATGGGCATCGAAAAGAAAAAGGTCATACTTGAGCACAATGCATCCACGCCTGACCAGTCTGTGGGCACCCACTCTCTGTGTTCACATGTCAAGCATGATCACATGGAAGATGCTTGACTGCAGGCTCACATTCTCAGCAAAGATCAATGACTTCAGGAGAGCACAGGACAAAACTGAAGGTTGAACAACTTTTTACAAGTTGGAATTCTTTGCACGATCCACCTATCTTTGACTGAACAAATATGCAGAATATATTGTGGCTGCAATCTTGCAATAGCTATTCCCAGGCAATAGGTTCTGTCATTCAAGACATTTGGGACATTCTCTGGCCTTCCCGTGACATGTTTCTCGGTGGTGGGAGGCGACCTGACATTGGCCAGCAGTGGGGTCTTCCGGTCCTGCTACTGCCAATGGGAGTTCCCATTGAATCCACCCCACACTGCTGGGAAACCCATGGCAGGACCGGAATATCGTGCCGCCGCAAACAGCCGGAAGATCTTGCCCTTGGTGTTCTGTTCAATACCATGGATTGCAATCGACAAAGAGCAGCCAGTGATCTGTGTCAGAATTGATGCCGCGCACACTCTGCACAAAACGCTTAATAATTCTAAAATAAGTGATTGACACATTCTTAAAATAGTTTTGTGGTGCAGTGGTTAGCACTGCTGCCTCACGGCGCTGAGGACCCCAGTCCGATCCCAAATCCGGGTCACTGTCCGTTTGGAGTTTGCACATTCTCCTCGTGCCTGCATGGGTCCCAACCCCACAACCCTAAGATGTGCAGGGTAGGTGGATTGACCACGGTAAATTGCCCCTTAATTGGGGGAAAAAAATAATTGGGTACTCTAAATTTATTTTAAAAACATCTTAAAATAGTTGAGTCTTCGAGAGAATGAGAGACTGCAGCCTTGAAATTCAAGTCAAAGTCAAAGCGTCGCGCAAGGGATCTCTCGTGAGGGAGCTGGAATATAGGGTGGAAACTAGTTTTGTCACAATGCCATTCCATTTGTGAAGTAATGAGACTTCAAATCCACTCCATCCCTGACGGTGCGGACCAGCTAGTATTTTGGGGCTGATATGGGATGAAGGCACATGCTGTAAGAGCACAGGGAGAAGTCAGGGACAAAAACGGACATTTAAAACTGAAAAACACATCTCTCCAGTTTCCTAACTTCCACAGTCAAATATTAGAGGAGATGGTGGCGCAGTTGTAATGTCATTGGACCAATAATTTCAAGGCTCTGGTTTCAAATGCCACCATGGCAGCTGGTGCAATTTAAGTTCAATCGATTGATATGTCTGGAATTGAAAGTAACTGACAGTACCATTCCCTCTAAACTTTCTTTGTTGGGTGCAGCCTGTTTATTTCAATGCTTGTGTGGTGCTTTTCCCGTTAAGGTCAACACAGCAGAGTAATAGTCACCTGTCCAGGGTGACCAATCGGGACTCAGGAGTGGAATCACTTCATGGCGAGAAAGGCTCATAAACAGAGACATTTTGGGAGCTAGCTACAGTCATGCGGCTGCTGTACAATTCGTATTAAGAAATACCTTTTTGTTCACTAATGAAAGTGCATCTTTCCAGCTTGGTATTTTACATTTTTTTGCACAGCCTCGCACAGATGCAGAGAACAACTTGTGATTGTCCTGTGTGATATCTACCGGATTGTCGCAGGGGCTGCATCAGTGCACAGCTTAATGGGAACATCGAATGTCAGCAATGGGGACCGCAGCTAGTTATACAAACCCATCTGACTCCCTCACGCACTGTGAGGAAGGAAATCTGTTGTCCTATCACGGCCCGGTCTATATGTGACTCCAGAACCAGAGCAGTGTGGTTGACTCTTAATTCCCTGTAGAATCTGCACAGAGAGATCAGAAGGGACGAAGGGTAGGATGCAATAAGAACGGTTTATTAATACGTACATTTAACTACTCCACTCCCCGAAGGGTCTCCGTCCTGACCTACACTGAGATCGGTGTTTTTATACTTTATGGGCTCTCCTTGTTAAAGGTGAAGCTTCGTCTCGGTACCAGGCGAGTTCGTAGTCGGTCGAGGTCATGCGAAACTGTGACCACACCCCGTGACCTCCGTGGGCATTGTAACACTGCCCTTTGAAATACCCCAGCAAAATACTTAGTTGAAGGGCTATTAGGGGGTCAAAAGTAACTCCTGCTCTTGCCAACAACACCTACACCCAGTGAATGACAGAAAAATAGGTTATATGTAAGACTATTTGGCCTTAACTTTAAAAGATAAATTCTACATTTATCTCATAAAAGGAGTATTTTGGAATTACCTGAACAAAGTCACTGAATTCTAGGGGGCTGCAGAGATGGAGTTTTTACATCTTCATAACTCATTTGTACCGACAATAATGTTTGTTGATGTTGTGTGCAAATTCTCCCACATTTTTGATCTTTCTTACTGTGTGACAAGCAAAATTGTGCAGAGTGTTCAAAGTGTGGTCTGACTAGTCCATTGTAAAGCCTCAGTGGCGACCTCAGTAGATTTATAACTCAGGGCTGGAACAATATATTCCAGGATTCAATTAGCTTGTTTAATTGTCTCGTCAAATTGTCTAGACAGTGAAGGGCAGATTTTCCTCCACTTTGTGATGGTTCACTGGGCATAAAACAGAGGGAAAAGGAGCAAAGACTCATATTGGGTCTCCCCATCCACAGCCCCAACTTTCCTCCTTTGTGTTGTCCTGGGGAAGGGGGGGTTTCTAAGAGGGGGGGGGGGCAGAATTTGTATACTTCCATCAGAAGCAAACGCTGGACTACTATGAATACAAGTGTAAGGGGCCTAACAGCCTCTTGGGGCTCACTTTCCTGCCTCCTGGTTGGGTGGGTGCCACTTGGAAAGGTACCTTGAAGAAATGAGTCAGGCCTAGTTGCATAATTTTGGCCATTCGGAAAGTAATTGTTCTCATTCTGCAGGGTTTGTTGGTTTTGAGACATTCTGGCTGCTATCCAGAAAAGGAAAACAGCCAGTGACCATTCCTGCTGTTTCCAGCTGGATTGCTCCTCCAGACCTTTTTGCACAAGACCTTATCAAGTGCTTGGGTTATTCCAACTCCGATGCCCTTATATCCCACTAATACAGTTAGGTTAAGGATTGGCCAGGTGGAGTGAGCTTTGGGTACCCTTTATCTGGTTATCACCCAGGCAATGAGGAGGAAAGGCAGAAAATCAGGGACTGACTCTATTGCTCACAGGTTGATTTCTGTGTCTTGATTTGTTCATTCTCATTGTTTACTTTGCACTTACACCGCACATTATTTTCCCAATTTCTGACTACTTGCTGAAATAACCCAAATGATTCCAAAAATTTCTCATTGCATTCATTGGTATCAAGCGCACTTCCAATGTTCTTGCTAGCGGCAAATTTAACAATCTTACGGGGCGGCACGGTGACGTGGTGGTTAGCACTGCTGCCTCACGGCGCTGAGGACCCGGGTTGGATCCCGGCCCTGGGTCACTGTCCGTGTGGAGTTTGCACATTCTCCCCGTGTTTGCGTGGGTCTCGATCCCACAACCCATAAAAGATGTGCGGGTCGGTGGATTGGCCATGCTAAATTGACCCTTACTTGGGAAAAAAAGAATTGGGTACTTTAAATTTAATTTTAAAAAATTTAACAATCTTACATTTGGTTTTGGTACACAGGACATTTATGGAAATGGAAAAATATCAAAGGTACCGACAATTATTTTTGTTGGACTCCATTGAATACCATCCTCACCATCGCTACCACCCCCACCAGTCCAGCAATACTCCCCCTCACTGGTGCTCTCTGATTCAATCTTTAAACCAACTTTGTATCCAATGCCCGGCTTCCCATGGCTTGCGTTTCTTGTGAAGTCTGTTGTGTGGAATCTGGTCAAAGGCCCCGTGAGAATATGCATAAACTGTATCACAGGGAACTCCTCTATTTTATCTGTAATGTTCTCAAAGAACTCGACAGGGCTGGTCAGGAATGATCTCCCCTTTGGCCAATACTTATTAAACTATTCCAATTTAAAAAATCTCCTCAGGCGTGTTCCTTAGAGTGGTTCCGATGTTTTGCTGGCTAGAATAATTGCCTGGTCATTCACTACCAACATCCAACAATTAGTTTCCAACATCTCACAAACTTTCCAGTGGTAATAACAGTGAGGGGCATATTTTCAGAGGGAACGCTACAAACATAAGTTAGTGTTCCTTATTATTTGGATGGTTTAAGTTTCTAGTGTATGATTTGAGGGCAGATGTTTTGATCTACTGTATGTAAATAACTTTGCCACGTAAAAGTGGGCGCAAACTTTTTCAGACGAAGTTGATTTTCCAGACATTGATGGGTTTTGCCAATTTTGTTTACCAAGGTGAAGGAAGGGAGGGTAGCGGGAGTTGGGAAAATTCCTGGCTCGGCCCACCCGCTTCAGGGGAAAGTGCCCACAAGAATAGAATTTCCAATGTCGGGTGCAGGTGTGGGCTGTAGCCAGGTCAGCCTACTCCGAGAAGTTCTGAGTCAGTTACAGCAGCTACCTGGTGCAGCGACGCACTGTTTAAAGGGCTGTGGGATTTAATTCCAGTTATAATAAAAATAGTAAAGCCCACATCCCTCATACTCCTTCATCCCCAGATTCCCCGTGCCCCATCCATACCACCTTATGCTCCCACCACTCCCAATGCCAAGCTATGCCCTCCAAACAACCCTCATGGCCCCTTCATCACCCCATTACCAGGTAATCCCCCCCAAAATTAACATCTATGCCCCCCCCCATGCCCCCAAGCCAATGTAGTCCCATGCTCACTCCCTTATGGTCCCACATGCCACCTCATTCCAAGAATACATATGAGGCTTGGCTGAGAGCCCAGAAATCCATTGAAACACCTGAGCCCAAGGGAAAGGATTGCTTGGTTATCACTTCTGCTCTCTGATCTATACTGTCAATTGCACAAGTTTATTTACATGAGATAATGTGGTTTCAAGTACTTATAGTTTCTGTTATCCATACGTTAAAGAGTCTGATGATGGACACTTCTTTTGGGCTGTAGTAAAAAGGAGTTCTTCTTTTAAGAAAGTGGAAAGTTATCAATGAATGGCTGTTTCTTATAAAGCTTTTATTTACACATCCTACTGTCACTATAGCATTCATTGTATAGTGATTAAATGGGAATTGAAGGTCTGTGGGGCAAAGTTTGGAGGAGATGTGCAAGGCAGGTTTTTTACACAGAGGATGGTGAGTGCCTGGAAAGCGTTGCCAGGGGAGGTTATGGATGCGGATACATTAAAAGCGTTCAAAAGGCATCTCAGCAAATACATAGCTAGGATGGTTATAGAGGGACACGGCACTAGGAAATGGCATGGGGCGGGGCATGAGGAGCCATTGGGATTGCTTGCCGCATACCTTGACATCGAGGCCATGAGAGGTCACACGGGTGGTTGGGGGCACACCTTGGCACGGGGGAATGAGGGGCCATAGCAGTTGTTTTGGGGGCTTACCTTGGCGTGGGGATGGGCATGAAGAGGACCTTTTGAACTTCCCTTTCAAAAGCTCCTCTCATGCAGACCATGGTTCATGGCATCTTCTTGAGGTGCCACAAACCACAATTCTTTGAAACCTGACCCGACTCCATGAAAATTGCAAAAGTAAGGACATGCCAATCCCTGCAATGGTGCCGGCCAGGCTGGGAGCGCAGGAGTGCAGCCTTGCAACCCGAACCAAACTGCACCCTCATTAGTCACTCCCAAAAATCAGAAACCCCAGGAGTGGGATCGAGAATCCCAGAAGAGAGACCCACAATCTTTAATGGTCTCCTGAGTCCTCCCAATTTGGGAAAAATCCAGCCGACATCTCTGATTCACAGCGATATTCAGGGCAAATGCTTCCCTCGCGATTTCTGTTGTAAGTTTGCAACAAGAATCAGGAAATTCTGGACTGACTTAGCATTCATAAAATGTCCATAAGTACATTTACTTGCAAAAGATTTGCTTTGCATCCAAGTGCAACTCCGGCCTGTTGCCAAAACTACTTTAATAATTGCTCTGTAAATGCCTTGGATTGCCTGACCACTTAAGAGTTATTTACACGTTTTGATAAACTGGGCGTTCCTACCCTTGCCCCCAAAACATGGTCTGGACTTTACTTTTCGCAGGAGTAGGGAGGATCTCCTACCCACAGCCCAACGGCATCATGAGACCAGTGTAGTTTCTTGGGTCATTATGAATGCATTGTGGGGTTCTGAGCAGGATTTCTGCCAACAGATAGCCCCCAGGAAGGTTCTGGTGGTCCTGAAACAGGGATGCCGCTGCAGCAGCCAGTTGAGTGGGAAAATTTAAAGGTGGAAGAAGGGGTCCAAAGGATTAAGGAGGTGCACAGGCAGTTTTTCATCTTCAACCTGAGCTGAGATCTATAAATTTATGGGAATGTGGGCTGGAATCCGTTTGGATTCCATGTTCCCTCTGCCAGCGCTGGCCCCGGCCCTGGATTTTCCCACGGGGATGGGGGTGGCTTCAATGGGAAATCCCACTGATAAGCAGAAAGAGTAGAGAATCCATGCTGCCGAAGGTGGATCCAACCCATAATCCAGCTCTGTGCAAGTGTCACCAGAGCCGATCCAGCCAATTATCAGTCTACTCTCATTCATCAGCAAAGTGATGGGAGGGGTTGTTAACTGTGTTATTGAGTGGCTCTTGCACAGCAACAACCTGCTAACTGGTGATTAGTTTGAGTTCCACCAGGGCCACTCGTCTCCTGAGCTCATTGCAGCTTTGCTCCAAATGTGGAAAAATATAGGGTGGCAAGGTGGCACAGTGGTTAGCACTTCTGCCTCACGGTGCCGAAGACCCGGGTTTGATCCCAACCTCAGATCACTGTCCATGTGGAATTTGCACATTCTCTCCGTGTCTGCGTGGGTCTCGGCCCCACAACCCAAAGATAGGCAGGGTAGGTGGATTGGCCACATTAAATTGCCCCTTAATTGGAAAAATTAAAACAAAAGAAGTTAAATGTGGAAAAAAGAACTGAACACACAAGGGGAGCTGAGAATGACTGCCCTTGACATCAAGATAACATTTGACTGAGTGTGAATTCAAGGAACCCTGGCAAAGCCCAAGTTAATGGGAATCAGGGGACAAGCTCTCCATGGCTTTGAGTCATACCTAGCACAAAGGAAGATTGTTGTGATTGTTGGAGGCCATGTATCTCAATCCCACAACATAATTGCAGGAGCTTTTCAGGATACTGTCATACACTCAACCAACTTCAGCTGCTTCATCAACAAAGTTCCCTTCATCATAAGCTAAGAAGTGGGGATGTTCGCTGGTGATTGCACAATGTTCAGCAGAATTTGCAACTCGTCAGATACTGAAGAAGTCCATGTCCATATGTAGCAAATCCTGGACGACAGTCAGATTTGGGCTGATAAGTGCCAAATTTGTGCCACACAAGTGCCAGGAAATGATCTTCTCCAAAAGAGAGAATCTAACCATCTCACATTAACATTCAATGACATTACCATCACTCAATCCCTCAGTATCAACATCCTGGGAGTTACCATTGATGAGGAATTAGACTGGACCAGCCATATAAATACTATGGTTACAAGATCAGAGACTGGGAATTCTGAGGGAGTAACTCAGCTCTGGACTCGCGAAAGACTCTCCATTATCTACAAGTCAGGAGTGTGATGGAATATTCTCCATTTGCTAAGAGTGTGGTTCCAGCAACACTCAAGAATCACCATCCTGGACAATGCAGTCCATTTTATTGGAACCCCATCTATCAACTTAAGCATTCACTCCTTCCACCACCAAGGCACAGTGGCAGCTATGTGCACTATATACAAGATACACTGCAGTGACTCACCAGGGCTGCTTTGATGGCACCTTCCAAACCTGCGACCTCTACCACTTAAGAGGACAAGGGCAGCAGAATCATAGGAACACGACCACTGGCAAGTTCCCTTCCAAGCAACACCCAGTCCTGACTTGGAACTATGTTGCTGTTCCTTCACTATTGCTGGATCAAAATCCTGGAACTCCCTCCCAAACAGCACTCAGTGTAGCTACACCACAAGGGATGCAGTTGTTCAAGAAGACGGCTCAATACCACCTTCTCAAGTGCAATTACAGATGGGCAACAAATGTTGGCGTAGCCAGTGATGCTCACAACTCATGAAATATATATTTTAAAGTAATTGAATCCGCTTCGTGATGTGGTCAGGAATCCCCAACCTCACGACAAGCATCAAGTAGATCAGAGCCTGGGAGTGGTGCCTGGGGCAGGATCCTTCTCTGTGCTCTGTTTCAATCGTGAACATGGAGCCCCAGAGGCGCTAGCTGTGAGTCAAAGGCAAATATTTGGCTTATGTGTGAACTGAATGGTCGGTAACACTAATCTCACATAAAAGTTGACAAAACATTGCAACTATTATGTGTGAACCTTGAACCAGATTATCACAGAATCACAGACTAATACAGTGCAGAAAAGATCCTTTGGCCTATCGAGTCTGCGCTGACGCATGAAAGGCATCTGACCTGCCTATCTACTATGGGCCAGCACTTGACCCATAGCCTCTATGCTATCAATAATTAGTTTAAATTAGTTTAACTTGGCAAATACTAGACACAGTAGCACAGTGGGTAGCACTGTTGCTTCACAGCGCCAGGGACCCAGGTTCGATTCCCGGCTTGGGTCACTGTCTGTGCGGTGTCTGCATGTTCTCCCTGTTTCCAGGTGCTCCAGTTTCCTCCCACAAGTCCTGAAAGACATGGGGCTGGATTCTCGGGTCGCTGACGCCGAAATCGCCTTCGGCGATCGGCCGGAGAATCAAAGTTCCCGATCAAATCGGGGGCGGCACCACTTTCACGATGCTCCGCCCCCTCCAAAGCACCATCTATCGACGGTCTCAGGACATTGCCGGAGATCTGTCCCCAGATGCTCCGCACCCGACCGGCTGAGTTCCGGACGGTGTCGGTAGCGTGTGGTCTCATCCGTCGGGAACTCGGTGTTGCGGTTGCAGACTCAGTCCAGCACTGCCATAGTCAGGGGAGGGTCGATCCGCGGGCAGGGTGAATTTGATCAGGACTGAGGGCACTGTGGGGGGTGGTCCGGGGTGTTGAGCCGCCCAAAGGGTGTGACTGTTTCGCAGACGGGCCTCAGCCGTGGGCATGCGCGACCACGGACCCGGCAATTCTCCAAGCCGTATCGGCAGCTAGAGCTTGGTGCTCTATGCTGCCGGCATGCTTGCCCCCAGTAAAATGGGGAATCGGTGGCCATTTTACACCATTTCGTCTGGTGGAAAACGCCACCGTTCCCATGCTGGCGTGAGGATATATCCCCAGAATCGGAGAATCCAGCCCATGATGTTAGGTCATTTGGACATTCTGAATTCTCCCTCTGTGAACCCGAACAGGCGACAGAATGTGGCAACTAGGGGCTTTTTACAGTAACTTCATTGCAGTGTTAATGTAGGCCTACTTGTGACAATAAAGATTATTATTATATTTGCCAAGGGTAAGAGTAGGGCCAGTCAAGGTCAGTAGTGGGAAGTTGTGCTTGGAGTCCGAGGAGATAGGAGAGGTGCTAAATGAATATTTTTCGTCAGTATTCACACAGGAAAAAGACAATGTTGTTGAGGAGAATGCTGAGATTCAGGCTACTAGACTAGAAAGGCTTGAGGTTCATAAGGAGGAGATGTTAGCAATTCTGGAAAGTGTGAAAATAGATAAGTCACCTGGGCCGGATGGGATTTATCCTAGGATTCTCTGGGAAGCTAGGGAGGAGATTGCTGAGCCTTTGGCCTTGATCTTTAAGTCATCTTTGTCTACAGGAATAGTGCCAGAAGACTGGAGGATAGCAAATGTTGTCCCCTTGTTCAAGAAGGGGGAGTAGAGATAACCCCAGTAACTATAGACCAGTGAGCCTTACTTCTGTTGTGGGAAAAATCTTGGAAAGGTTTATAAGAGATAGGATGTATAATCATCTGGAAAGGAATAATTTGATTAGAGATAGTCAACACGGTTTTGTGAAGGGTAGATCATGCCTCACAAATCTTATAGAGTTCTTTGAGAAGGTGGCCAAACAGGTGGATGAGGGTAAAGCATCTGATGTGGTGTATATGGATTTCAGTAAAGCGTTTGATAAGGTTCCCCATGGTAGGCTACTGCAGAAAATACGGAGGCATGGGATTCAGGGTAATTTAGCAGTTTGGATCAGAAATTGGCTAGCTGGAAGAAGACAAAGGGTGGTGGTTGATGGGAAATGTTCAGACTGGAGTCCAGTTACTAGTGGTGTACCACAAGGAACTGTTTTGGGGCCACTGCTGTTTGTCATTTTTATAAATGACCTGGAGGAGGGCGTAGAAGGATGGGTGAGTAAATTTGCAGATGACAGTAAAGTCGGTGGAGTGGTGGACAGTGGGAAAGGATGTTACAAGTTACAGAGGGACATAGATAAGCTGTAGCGCTGGGCTGAGAGGTGGCAAATGGAGTTTAATGCAGAAAAGTGTGAGGTGATTCATTTTGGAAGGAATAACAGGAAGACTGAGTACTGGGCTAATGGTAAGATTCTTGGCAGTGTGGATGAGCAGAGAGATCTCGGTGTCCATGTACATAGATTCCTGAAAGTTGCCACCCAGGTTGAGAGGGTTGTTAAGAAGGCGTATGGTGTGTTAGCTTTTATTGGTAGAGAGATTGAGTTTAGGAGCCATGAGGTCATGTTGCAGCTATACAACACTCTGGTGCGGCCGCATTTGGAGTATTGCGTGCAATTCTGGTTGCCGCATTACAGGAAGGATGTGGAAGCATTGGAAAGGGTGCAGAGGAGATTTACCAGAATGTTGCCTGGTATGGAGGGAAGATCTTATGGGGAAAGGCTGAGGGACTTGAGGCTGTTTTCGTTCGAGAGAAGAAGGTTAAGAGGTGACTTAATTGAGGCATACAAGATGATCAGAGGATTAGATAGGGTGGACAGTGAGAACCTTTTTCCTCGGATGGTGATGTCTAGCACGAGGGGACCTAGCTTTAAATTGAGGGGAGATAGATATAAGACAGATGTCAGAGGTAGGTTCTTTACTCAGAGAGTAGTAAGGGCGTGGAATGCCCTGCCTGCAACAGTAGTGGACTTGCCAACACTAAGGGCCTTCAAATGATCATTGGATAGACATATGGACGATAAGGGAATAGTGTAGATGGGCTTTAGAGTGGTTTCACAGGTCGGCGCAACATCGAGGGCTGAAGGGCCTGTACTGCGCTGTAATGTTCTATTTCTATGTTCTATGAAACAGAATTTCATCATAATGGCATCCACCAATATCCTGGTTCCTCTGGGCAGGGATTTGACAGCAGGTGGATAGATAGGAACCATGAGCCGATCCAAACTCTCAATCTTCGCCTTTTTCAAAGCCACAAATAGTTCTTTTCAACGCTGACAGGATTTATCAGACTAAAGTTATCACATGATACTTAAAAGGACTATTTTGATCTGCTCAGTGCTCATTTTTTGTGAAGCGTAAAGTAGTGCAGATACTGGAAATCTGAAACAAAATTGGAAAATGCTGGAAAACACACAACAGGCCAGTTTGCACCTGGTGCATTGAAACGCCTCCACCTGCAACCTCCCCTCCAAGCCGCACACAATCCTGACTTGGAACCATATCGCATTATTTCACTGTCGCTGGACAAAATCCTGGGACTCTCACCCTAGCAGCACAGTGGCTGCACCTACACAACATGGACTGCATTGGTTCAAGAAGGTGGCTCCCCACCACCTTCTCAAGAGCAATTAGGTTGGGCAATAAATGCCAGCCTAGCCAACACTAACGTTTCATGTGCTTTCTTTGAATGATAATTTTCCGCTTCAACATAATGGTGGACTTGGAATATAGTCTCATGTGTAGCCAGTTTCGCCCACCCATAGTCAGTTTGGCGTGGAGCGATTCCGAGCAAAGTTCAAGAATGTCTCTACAGGAAGTAAAGGAGTGTAATATCAAAGGAAGCAACCTAGATTTGTGCATCGCCCTCTGGCAAGATTCAGAAGTAGGCTAGATTCTTTTAGCCTCCCCGCCGAAATCGCAATCGATGTGGGGGCAGAAAATAGGCGTTTTTGCCGAAATCCGGTCTGACGCCGCACCCGCGATTCCCCGGGGACCGCGGCGCGGGTAGGAGGCCATTGACATAGGCCCCCCCCCCCCAGCGATTCTCGAAGGAAAACTGGCCCAAGTTCCAGACGTGTGGTTCTAATCGCCCTGGTGGGGGGTGAGGGATCCTTTACCGGAGGTGGCCTCATAGACAGCCAGGCAAGCGATCGGGCGGCACCGATCCGCGGACGCGCGTGATCTCGTGGGGATTTACTTCTTCCATCAGGGTCCATGGACGCGCGTGATCTCGTGGGGATCTACTTCTTCCATCAGGGTCCGCGGTGTGAGTCCGCCATGTCGCACGGGGCGGCTTTCTTAAGGAAAGTCCAGAGTGAAACGCCCGCATTTTGACGTTGGCGTGGGGACATAGCCCCATTATTGGAGAATCCTGGCCACTGGCAGAGACCTAGTTATCAAAGATGTGTGACTTTGAAGTACACCCCTAGTAAGGGAAGGACAAGAAATACCTGATTAAAAAGAGAACGTCTTGTCCTAGTTCTCTATCTTTACAAAATATGTATCTTAGTCTCAATTTTTCTCACCTGCTCATCTGCATTTGTGCTTGTTGGACACTTTCAACACCCAGTCTGCCTTGCATTTTTTAATTCTTCTCAATGGTCTCTGTAATTAGCCACAGGAACTCATATGGAACCCAAACATTTTAACCATCATTTTAAAAGATCAATTAATCCTGATCTATTAGATGGGGCACATGTTTAATTGAAACCACACTGCAATTGCGTGCAGTACCCATTAGCTTACATTATGAAAGATATTTTCAAAGTAAAAGATGATGCGAAATAGCTGTTATTTTATAGTTTGGCTATATCACCCTGAGCTTGCACAATCTGCTACCAGGTTTCCGCAAATTGCACAAATCACTTTCTGAATAGACCTTTTCTTTTCAGCAACTAAAATTTCTTAAATCCGAACAACATAGAATATACAGTGAAGAAGGAGGCCATTCGGCCCATCGAGTCTGCACCGACCCACTTAAGCCCTCACTTCCACGCTCTCCCCGTAACCCAATAACCCCTCCTAACCTTTTTGGTCACTAAGGGCAATTTATCATGGCCAATCCACCCAACCTGCACGTCTTTAGACTGTGGGAGGAAGCCGGAGCACCCAGAGGAAACCCACGCAGACACGGGTAGAATGTGCAGACTCCACACAGACAGTGACCCAGCATGGAATCGAACCTGGGACCCTGGCGCTGTGAAGGCACAGTGCTAGCCACTTGTGCTACCGTGCTGCCCTACGCAGTTTGGTACCTAACGGTTTGAATAAGTTATTAAAAATGCTAAGGAATAACCTATTCCACAGGGAGTTATGTCTATGCTATGCTTAACAGTTCCTGCAGCAACTTAGTGTGAGGGTGAAAAAATTACTTTTTAATCATATATATTAGTTGCTTTTGTTTTGTGTTCTACAGAAGTTAAAAAGTGTATTAAGCTAAGGAAGTAGACATTGGGAGACATGAATCACAGAGAGTGAGGTGCTCAATAATACTGCTTCCATTTTCAACAAAAGAAGCTCAATTATGAAACCAACTAAATTATACACCTGTGGATAACATAGAATTACATAGAATTTGCAGCAGATAAACAAACTATTTGAGCCAACATGTCTATGTCGAAGTTCATGCTCCACACAAGTCTTTACCTATCAATATTTCCTTATATTCCTTCTCCACCATGTAGCGCCCTCTTAAATGTGTCTTTGCTATTCATCTCAACCACTTGAGAGCATTTCCTATGTCACCACTCTCTGAGTAAAGAGGTTTCTCCTGAATTCCTTGTTGGATCAATTGGTGACTTTGTTATTTGCCCTTTGTTTTCGACTCCCCCAGAAGTGGACATGTCTTCACTATATCTAATCGAACAAAAACCTTCATACACCGATCCTCCGCCTGGTGAGGGGCTAGCTGCCGCGCCACGTAAAATGCACGGCCTTCCCGATATAAACGCCTGGAGAACTGCTCTTTGCCCTTGTGATTGAGCCTTTTGCAATGGAGCTCAGGGTCTCAAAGGGGTGGAGGGATATTGAGCGGGGAGGGTGGGGGGGTGGCATGGAGCACCAAGTTTCTTTGCACGCAGATGATCTCCTGTTGTATATGTCGTACCTGATCGGGAGCTTTGACGGGAACATGGGAATTTTGGGGGAGTTTAATGTTTAGTCTCTTTTCGGGGTTTCAGCTCAACATGGGGAGAAGTGATATATTCCCAATTAATGCCCGCGGGCAGGAGAGCGGTTTGGGGGGCTGCCGCTTTGGTTGGTAGGGGCGAGCTTTAATTATCTTAGGATACAAGTGGCACGGAATTGGGCACAGCGACATAAGTTGAATTTGGCAAGGTTGCTGGAGGGCATGAAGTCAGGCTGCCAAACTCATTGGCTGGTCAGGTCCAGAAGTAAAGATGCCGAAGGTTTTGTTTGTGTTTCAGCACCTCCCGGTCTTGTGCCCTGGTCCTTTTTTAGGAAGGTTAATGGGATGATTTTGAGGTTTGGGTGGATGGGTCGGGTTCCACGGGCTTGGAGTGTATTCTTGCAGCGGGATTGGCGGGGGCAGGTGGGATTATCATTGCTGAACTTGCAAAACTATTATTGGGCAGCAAATATTGCAATGGTTAGAAAATGGGCAGCGGTTAGAAAATGGGCAGCGGAGGGGCGGTTGGTGTGCGGGCGGATGGAAGTGCCTTGTGTAAAGGGACCAGTTTGAGGACACTATTGTTGGTGCCCCTTCCATTCTCGTCGGCCAGGTACTCCACGAGCCTGATGCTGGTATCAGCATTGAAGGGTGTGGAACCATTCCTGGCAGCATTTTAGAATGGAAGGCACGTCCCTGTGGGCCCCGATCTGCACACCCTTAGGTTTGCTCCAAATGGGTTGGATGCGAGGTTCCGGGGGTGGCGGCAGGTGAGGTTAGAATACTTTGGGGATTTACTTGTTGAAGAGAAGTTTGCAGACCTGGAGGAGCTAGAGGGAACATATCAGTTGCCGAAGGGGAATGGGGTCAAGTACCTTCAGGTGAGGGAGTTTATGAGGAAGGAGGTGCCCTCGTTTCCGGCGCTTCCACCCTCGGTGCTGCAGGACAAACTTCTATCTGAGGGGGAAATAGGAGAGGGCAAGGTCT
This sequence comes from Scyliorhinus torazame, assembly GCF_047496885.1. NCBI lineage: Eukaryota > Metazoa > Chordata > Chondrichthyes > Carcharhiniformes > Scyliorhinidae > Scyliorhinus > Scyliorhinus torazame. The sequence goes on from NC_092709.1 coordinate 30,395,162, forward strand.
CAGATATATATGGGAAGCTGTTGAAGAGAGAGAGCACCCTGGTGGAGGAGGTTAGGCATAAGTGGGAGGAGGAGCTGGGGGAGGGGGGGGGGGGACAAGGGGGCACTGGGGGCTGGAATATGGAGTGAGGCTTTGCGGAGGGCCATGTAGTTTATAGTGGTTCATGGGGCCCACATGCCGGGTCCAGAGTGAGTAGGAGGGGAGATGGTTGGGGGAGTGTGTAAAGATGTTTAGGCTGTTTGCTGTTGCCGGGGTTGGTTTTTGTGTAGTTTCTTCTTTGTTTTGTATGTATTTAAAAGTGCCTCCAATAGAATGTTTTTTTTAAATGGATGTTTGATATATATATACTTTCTTCAAAAGCACCAAGACAAAAAAATTAAATGACAAAAGAGAGCATCCAAAGCTCCCATAATATCATGTCATTTGATCTGCTTTTATAGAATGTCCACGAATATAACATAATATGATTCATCGTATCACAGCATAACGTAACCAAAATATGTATTTTGAATTGCCGTTGGCATTGCATAAAATTTCCATAGGGCGCCAAATCTATCCCAAACAAGCCTGGTACTGTACAGAATGCTTTATGTGCAATTGTGGCTGATAAAATTGGTAAGATATATGGAATAACAGAAATGCATGCCAGATGTTTACCAGGATTTAAAAGCAACTGGGATTCATAAATTAGGCATCCACCTTTCAATTTGGGCATGAACTTACAGTTTAAGTAACATAAGCGTTGAAAGTAAGAAAAACGAAAAAATCAGGAATATTTAGTAATAGATTCCAGTGCAACCGAAGGCTGGACAAAGGTGGTGATAGCAGCACTTAGCGAGAGGTTCAGGAAAAGGGGAGTAATTTGGTTCAGCAGTTGCGATCACACCGGGAAGTAGTCAAGTCCTTCATTGAAGGTTTCCCAAAGTCAACGAGAGTAATGAAGTGCTGTCTGAATGTTTGATACATGATGCAACTTTTGCCAAGATTATAATGTAGCTGCAAAAAAAAAAGGGATTTGTGTATTTTCTGGAGAAATCAGATTTACTGCCCTTGAAAGAAAGTATAATGATGCTTTGCTTGCCAAGGAATGTTAGATTTTTTGGGAAGAAAATATTTCAAGGTTCAGGAGCCTTAGAAGGCTGAGTGCAATATCACTTTCAAAAAGTGATTTAAAAAAAATGTGTCATGAGGAAATTGCTAACGCAAAAAAATTAATAAACAAAACAAAATTGCTAATTCAGATGATTGGCATGGGAGTTAAATTGGGACTACGTACGCTACAGAGAAAGGTTGATACATTTCTGACTACGTTGAATCAAAGCTCTGCCAGAATTTGATAAAGTTCAATGCTTGAATATATGAAAAAGGTAAAGATGGGTTTCTGGAGTTCAGACTGAAAGATGCAAGCTTCAAACTTGTTACTCAGCTGTCCCTCTGTGGAAAGCTGTACTTTTGGTAAAAATTTCAGCTTGCTTTATCTATTCAACTCTCCAAAGTTAAAGATCTGCTGGTCAAAACGGCACCTCTCCTATTTTAAACTATAGGGATCATGAAATCACGGGAAATGTGGGGGCAGTGGTGGTGGTGGTGTTGGGGAGGGGGGGGAGGGGGTTGATGTCGCCCAGGGGAGTTGGTGGGGGACCAGTCTAATTTTCCAGGGCGGCCTTCATTAGGGCGCAGTAGGCATACTGCCAATGCCAAATCCTCTAATCCTACACTGCTCACTGACTAACAGCAGGAAGTTGGGGGCTGCTGTAGATTCTTATGCCTTGCAGCAGTTTAAAGTGGGGGCCGAATCTTTGCTGTGGCCCAATGGACGCTGGAGGAAATCCGAAGGCGTGAAGAGCAGGGCAGGCAGAATAATGGACCCCAAGGTCTCCAAAATTCAGCTGTCGAGATGCTGACAGGATGAACCTGTGCGAGGAGGGAAGTCTTCTTTCCCTTCTTTCCCACAGCAAGTCAAGGAGTGCTAGGGTAACATGGTAAATAGTGAGATGTAACATGGTAAATAGTGAGATGAGATACAGAATGTAAATGGGAACAGCATTTGCACCAGAACCTGGCTCCAGTTTAAAAAGAAATGTAATTTTCTCATGCAGAGTACCAAGGGAAGACATATCTTCACATATTTCATCCTCCCTTGACCTTTCCCGCTGGCCATTGTTGTCCATAATTTAGCAGGAAAGACCTCATTGCACCATCTTTCTTCTCTGTTGTATATTGGGAATAGCTTGGAAAGAGAGACAGGCACTAAGATGGGAAGATCACATCTTTGATGGCATCATCACACAGTAAACATACTCGTAACTTAGGAATACATTACACTGCTAATAAACTATTTTCAGTAATGATACGACTTCAAAGACAAATCTCTAATAACATGCATACTTGGCATTATTAAAACAAACTATTTTCAAAAAACCTTTAAGCAAATCTATAAATCAAGTCTAACACCTGGTTTATGATCTTTGTGTGGGTTTTGGTGTAAAGGTTCAGGTCAGGTCTCACAGAAGATCTTGTTTCTTTCTTCTTCAGACATCTGCTGTGCCTTGTTTCTTATAATCGACTGTTATATCTTTTTTAATTATTTGATGGGAAGTGGGCCAGCATTTATTGCCTTTGAAGAGAGTGGCTCATTCAGCCATTTCAGAGGGTGATTAAGAGTTAACCCTGTGGGTGTGGAGTCACATGTAGTTAGATGATAGTTTTCTTCCCCTAACGAGCATTAGTGAACCAGATTTTGTTTTAAATGACATCTAATGATAGTTATCATTGGTCACCATTAATGAGATTTGCCAATCTCGTTTTTTATTAATTCAATCCTAAATTCCACAGGTTGCTGTGATGGGATTTGAACCCATGACCCCATAGCTTTACCCTGTGTTAATCGGTAAGTGACATGACCACTACACTACTGCCCCCTCCCTTGCATTTCACACTTTCAAGTTTGTGTTCAGCCCATATTTTCTGTGACCATTCCATTTAACTATCTTTTGATAATTTTCCTCCTTGGATCAATTCCAGTCGCAATCTATAATTTCATTTTTACAAAATTATCTATGTACTCTTTGAAATGGACAGCTTGTCCTTGACCTTGGTTGTAAAAGAGTTTTTGGCAGCTTATTTTTACAGGTCGAGAAGATGGCATATTTGCTAACCAGTGATTACAGTCTAGGACAGGCCGATAAACAAATCCTCTCGATTTCATGCGAACATAAGAACATAAGAACTAGGAGCAGGATTAGACAATTCAGCCCCTCGTTCGCGCTCTGCCATTCAATACCATTACGGATTATCTCACCTCAGCCTTAAATCCACTTTCCTGCCCGTTCTCCACAGCCCTTCAACCCGTTACTAATTAAAAATCTGTTTATCCCCTCCTTCGATTTACTCAATGTTCCAGCATCCACCACACTCTGGGGTAGTGAATTCCATAGATTCACGCCCCTTTGAGACAAGTAATTTCTCCTCATCTCTGCTTCCCTTTATCTAAAACTACAACCTCTCGTTCTAGATTGTCCCACAAGAGGAAACATTCGCTCTATGTCTACTTTGTCAATACCTTTTATCATCTGAAATACCTCAATTAGATCTCCTCTAATGCCTCTAAACTCGAGACAGTATAGGCCCAAACTATTCAATTGCTCTTAATAAGACATCTCATCTCTGGGATCAATCTAGTGAATCTCCTCTGAACTCCCACTAATGCAACTACATCTCTCCTTAATTAAGGCGACCAAAACTGCACACAGGACTCCAGGTGTGGTTTCACTAATGCCTTGTACGATTGCAGCAACATTTCCTTACATTTATACTCTATTTCTTTAGCTATAAAGGCAAAAGTTCGCACTACCGAGCCTAAGTGAGTACTACTGGGCCGCCAATATCTCAATGGTGAGTAAGTGGATGGGAGAAGAGGAGGGAGCGGCGTGGAAGAGATTGGAGAGGGCGTCCTGTAGGGGGACTAGCCTACAAGCTATGGTGACGGCCCCATTGCCGTTCTCACCGAAGAAATACACCACAAGCCCGGTGGTGGTGGCGACTTTGAAAATTTGGGGACAGTGGAGACGGCATAGGGGAAAGACGAGAGCCTTGGTGGGGTCCCCGATAAGAAATAACCATAGGTTTGCCCCGGGGAGAATGGATGGGGGATTTGGAATATGGCAAAGAGCAGGAGTAACGCAACTGAAAGATCTGTTTGTGGATGGGAAGTTCGCAAGTCTGGGAGCGCTGACCGAGAAATATGGGTTGCCCCAAGGGAATGCATTCCGGTATATGCAACTGAGGGCTTTTGCGAGGCAACAGGTGAGGGAATTCCCGCAGCTCCCGACGCATGAGGTGCAGGACAGAGTGATCTCAAAGACATGGGTGGGGGATGGTAAGGTGTCAGATATATATAGGGAAATGAGGGTTGAGGGGGAGATTATGGTAGATGAGCTGAAAGGGAAATGGGAAGAAGAGCTGGGGGAGGAGATTGAGGAGGGGCTGTGGGCGGATGCCCTAAGTAGGGTAAACTCATCGTCCTCGTGTGCCAGGCTAAGCCTGGTTCAATTTAAGGTGTTACACAGGGCGCATATGACTGGAGCACGGCTCAGTAAATGTTTTGGGGTAGAGGATAGGTGTGCGAGATGCTCGAGAAGCCCAGCGAATCACACCCACATGTTTTGGTCATGTCCGGCACTACAGGGGTTCTGGGTGGGGGTGACAAAGGTGCTTTCGAAAGTAGTGGGGGTCCAGGTCGAACCAAGCTGGGGGTTGGCTATATTTGGGGTTGCACAAGAGCCGGGAGTGCAGGAGGCGAGAGAGGCCGATGTTTTGGCCTTTGCGTCCCTAGTAGCCCGGCGCAGGATACTGTTGATGTGGAAGGAAGCCAAGCCCCCGGGGGTGGAGACCTGGATAAATGACATGGCAGGGTTTATAAAGCTGGAACGGATTAAGTTCGTCCTAAGGGGATCGGCTCAAGGGTTCACCGGGCGGTGGCAACCGTTCGTCGAATACCTCACAGAAAGATCGAGGGAATGGAAAAGAAGAAGGCAGCAGCAGCAGCCCGGGGGGGGGGGGTGGGGGGGGGGGGGTGGGGGGGAGGGGGGGGGGGAACCAGAAGGACTCTCAGGGTTGTTAATATATATGTATAATATGTATAGGTCGTTGCTATAAATAATTGTATATTGGACTGTTAAATCATATTTTTGGAGAGTGTTTATCTGAGACAAGGCAGTTGCTATTTAGTTTTAGTTTTCGTTTTTGTTATATATTATTTATTCTTTGTTTATAAAACAGGTCATTGTTATTTATACTGTTATATTATTGCGTAAAGGATACACAATGTACTGTGATGGTTGACCAAAAATTTTCAATAAAATATTTTTTTTTTAAAAATAAAGGCAAAAGTTCAATTTGTCTTCCTCATTACCTGCTGTACCTGCATGCTAGTTTTCTGCAATTCATGCCCAAGGACACCCAGGTCCTTCCACACCGATGCACTCTGAATTTTCTTTCCATTTAGATGATAATTTTTCCATCCAAAATGGATAACCTCACACTTATCCACATTAAGCTCCATCTGCCAAATTTTGGCACACTCATCTAACCTATCTATATCCATTTGTAAATTTCTCAAATCTTCATTGCAACTTACTATCCCACCTATTTTAGTGTCATCTGTAAGTTTGGCTATAGTACCTTTTATCCCTGCATCCAAGTCATTAAATATTTAAGGCCCAAGGATGGAATCCTGTGGCAGCCCACTCGTTACATCTTGCCAACCAGAAAAAGACCCATTTATCCTGACACTCTGCCTTCTGTAGATTAGCAAGACCTCCATCCAAGCTAATAAATTACCCCTGCCCCCATGCAATCTTACCTTGTGTATTAACCTTTTCTGCAGCACATATCAAGTGTCTTCTGGAAGTTATTACATCTACAGGACCCCATTATTCACTTGGCTTGTTACATCTTTGGAGAATTCTAAAACATTTACCCTTCATAAAACCATGCTGACTCTGATGGATTATGTTTTGACTTTCCAAATGCCCTGTCATTGCTTCCTTAATAATGGACCAATTTCCCAATGGGAGATGTTAAACTAACCGGCCTATAGTTTCCTACTTTCTGCCTCCCTTCCTTTTGGAATAAGTAAGTAAAGCTGCCATAGTCCCAGATGACCAGAGGCTGCTTTTCCCTTTGACAGGGAACGCTGAGTGGTGGTGATTTAACCAGAGGATCACCACACCTAGGGCGAGCGGCATGGTTGAGAAGGCGAAGCCTTCAGGAAAAACCTCAGCCAGCACAGGAATTGAACCCGCACTGTTGGCCTGGCTCTGCATCACAAATGAACTTGACAGCCAACTCAGCTTAACTGGCCACTTTTTGTTTGGAATAAGACCGTTAAATTAGCATTTTTCCAAACCACTAGAACCTTTCCGGCATCCAAGCAATTTTGGAATATGAAAACAAGTGGATCTACTTTCTCCATTGTCACTTCCTTTAAGTCCCTAGGATGTAGTCCATTGGACCCTGAGGACCTGACTGCCTTGAAACCCAATAGTTTGTTGAATACTTTTTCACTATTGATGATAATTGTTCTAAGTTCCTCCCTTTCTATTACCTCTGCATTACCTGTTGATACTAATATCCCCCACCATGAAAACTGAGGCAAAATATACATTTAGCTTCTTCACAATTTCTGGTTCCCCCACTATTCCCCTGCCCCTGTCTCATGTATTTCCTTTTCTTTTCTTTTCTTTTCATGTACTTAATGATCTGTTGATCTGCTCGCAGAAAAATACTTTTCACTGTACCTCGGTACACGTGACAATAAACAAAATCCAAATCCAAATCATCACAGTACAATAGAGGAGGAATTTCTGGAATGTATACGGGATGGTCAGTATGTTGAGGAACCAACAAGGGAACAGCCCATCTTTGACCAGGAGTTGTGCAATGAGAAAGGATTAGTTGGCAATCCAGTGGTAAGAGAGCCCTTGGTGATGAGTGACCATAATATGGTAGAATTCTTTATCAAAGTGAATAGTCCTGAACCTCAATAATGGCAACTATGATGGTGTGAGGCATGAGCTGGCTATGATGGGCAGGGAAACATTACTGAAAGGCAGGACAGTGAACAGGCAATGGCGGGATTTCAAGAAATGAATAGTTGAACTCAAAGTTGTTTATTTCTATTTGACACAAGAGTAGAAAGGGAACCGTGGCCAAACCATGGCTTACAAGGGAAATTAGAGATAGTATTAGATTCAAAAAGGAGGAATACAAATTAGCAAGAAAAAGCAATAGACCTTAGGATTGGGAACAGTTTGAAATTCAGCAAAGGCAGACCAGGGATCTTTTCACAGTAACTTCATTGAAGCCTACTCGTGACAATAAGCAATTTTCATTTCATTTCATTTCATTAAGAAGGGGAAATTTGAAAGCAAACTAGTGGGGAATACAAAAACTGACTGTAAAGTTTCTATAGGTATATGAAGAGAAAAAGATTAATAAAAACTAATGTAGGCTCCTAACAGTCAGAAATGGGGGAATTCATAACGGGCACAAAGAAATGGCGGAGGAACTAAATTCATACTTTGCTTCTGCCTTCACAAAGGAAGATATGAGTAATGTACCGGAAGTTCTGAGAGGCACAAGTTAGTGAGGAGCTGAAGGAAATTAGTATTAGTGGAGAATTGCTACCGGATTCTCTGTTGGCGGGATCCTCCACTTTGCCAGCAGCGCACCCATGCCCGCAAGTTTCTCAACGGCATGGGATGGCCACAATGGAAAACCCCATTGGCTGGCTGCCGGAATGGAGTATCCCTCTACCAGCAGGGGCGCGCCCCACCGGAAAACGGGGTTGGCGGGATGGAGAATCTCACCCATGGTTTTGGGGAAATTAATGGGATTGAAAGCGGACAAATCTACAGGGCCTGATAGTCTCATCCCAGAGTACTTCAGGAAATTACCCTCAAAATAGTAGATCAATTGGTGGTCATTTTCCAAAATTATTTGGACTCTGGATTGATTCGTACAGATTGGAGGGTAGTGAATGTAACCACGCTATTCAAAAAGGGAGGTAGAGAGAAAACAGGGAACTACAGACCAGTGAGCCTAACGTCAGTGGTAGGGAAGTTGCTGGAGTCCATTATCAAGGATTTCATAGCACAGCATTTGGAAAGCACTGGTATAATCAGACAAAGTCAGCATGGATTTATAAAAGAAAAATCATGATTAACAAATCTATTAGAATTCTTTGAATATGTAACTCGTAGAGTTGACCAGGGAGAACTGGTGGATGTGGTTTATTTAGACTTTCAGAAGACCTTCAACAAGGTCTCACAGATTAATAGCAGATTAATATGTAAAGTTAAAGCGCATGGGATTACGGGTAGTGTCTTGAGATGGGTGGAAAGCTGGTAGCAGACAAGAAGAAAAACATTAGAATAAATGGGTTGGCAGGCAGTGACTAGTGGGGTACCACAGGGATCTGTGCTCGGACCCCAACTGTTCACATTATATATTAATGATTTGGACGAGGGAACTAAGTATAGTATCTCCAAATTTGCAGGTGATACAAAGTTGGGTGGAAGGATGAGCTGTGAGGAGGATGCAGAGATGCTTCAGCAGGATTTGGGCAGGCTGAGTGAGTGGGACATGCATGGCAGATGCAGTATAATGTGGATAAATGTCAGGTTATCTGCTTCGGTAGCAAAAATAGGAAGGCAAATTATTATTTAAATGGGTGTAAATTGAGAGAGGTGGAAACTCAGTGAGACGTTGGGCATCAATCGCTGTAAGTATGCGCACAGATACAGCAGGCAAATGGTAAGTTGGCCTTCGTCGCGAGAGGATTTGAGGAGAGGAATAGAGATGTTTTACTGCAATTGCATAGAGCATTGGTGAGGCCTCACCTGGAGTATTGGGTGCACTTTTAGTGTCCTTATCTGACGAAGGATGTTCTTGCTATGGAGGCAATGCAGTGAAGGTTTACCAGGCTGATTCCTGGCATGCTGGATTGTCATATGAGGAGCGAATAAATCAGTTAGGATTATATTCATTGGAGTTTAGAAGAGTGAGAGGGGATCTCATAGAAACTTACAAGATTCTATCAGTAGTAGACATGGTAGATTCAGAAAGAATGTTCCAGATGGTAGGGGAGCCCTGAACCAAGGGGTCATCGATTGAGGAAAAGGGGTAAACTTTTTAGGACTGAAGTGGGGAGAAATCTTTTCACCCAGGGAGTTGTGAATCTGTGGAATTTGTTACCACAGAAAGTAGTTGAGGCCCAAACATTGCGTAATTTCAAGAGGAATTAAATATATCTCTTGGGGCTAAAGGGATCAAGGGATATGGGGGGGAAGGCGGGATCAGGGTATTGAACTTGATGATCAGCCATGATCATAATGAAAGGTGGAGCAGGCTTGAAGGGACGAATGGCCTCACCGGCTTCTATTTTCTACGTTTCTATGCGTCCTTCATGGGACCAACATTCACTTCCCTTTTATATTCTTATACAAGCTTCTGCTATTTTAAAAATATTTTGTCGCAGCTTTCTTTCACAATATATCTTTGCTTTTTTAATTACTTTTATAGTTACCCTTTGTTGAGCTTTAAAATTTTCCCAATCTTCCATCCTGCCACTGGTCTTTGCAATATGGTATGTCTTAGTTTTTGTCTTTATGTTATCTTTAACTTCCTTGCTTAGCCATGGATGTGTTTTCCCCTCTTAAAATGGTTCTTCCTCTCAGGATTATATTTTAGTTGGGAGGAATTTGATATCTCCTTAAACAACTGCTCATCAACCATCCTACTTTTTAGTCTTCCTGCCCAGTGCATTAGGACCAAATCTGACCTCATGCTGACATTAGTGTGCGACTCCAGTTTCCGTCAAACTGAATTTTGAATTCTAGCATGCTTAAATAAATAATCTTTATTGTCACAAGTAGGCTTACATTAACATTGCAATGAAGTTACTGTGAAAAGCCCCTAGTCGCCACATTCCAGCGCCTGTTCAGGTACATGGTGGGAGAATTCCTAATTCTCAGCTGGTGCGGGAATTGAACCCGCACTGCTGGCCTTGATCTGAATCACAAACAGTCTAGCCCACTGAGCTAAACCAGCCTTGATCACTCTTCCCTAGAGGATCCTTAACTATGAGACCATTAATGAATCCCTTCTCATTGCACAATACCAAATCCAGAATTGCCTGCTCCCTGGTTGTTTTCACAACATATCACTCCAAGAAACAATCTCTAATACATTCAATGAATTCTCCTTCGCGTCTGCCCCTGCCAGTTTGATTAATCCAGTCGATATGCATATTGAAAATACCCATGATTATTGTTGTACCATTCTTACGAGCCTCAAATATTTCCTGGTTTATAACCATTCTTGTGCATTCAGTACAAGGCTCGGTCAGGGTCTTATCTCTTAAAGAACGAGGTGCCATCACTCTATGACCCCACTTAATGCAGCCCTGTTCACATGAAAGCTCATTACGTTGAGTGTGAAATGATTTTAGTTCCACAAGAGAAACCGAGTTTCACTAGTCAAACTCTGTCCAATCATTCAAAGTCACTGCATTGACTCTTTAAAACCTGGGGCCAGATTTCTGTCATGTCGGGCCAATTCCAGAGCCATTAAAAACTGGCAGGCTGGTTCTGATTTCAGGACTCCTGCCCCCATATCCGGCACCAACATTGTTCGCCAGCATAAGATGAGAGGGTGGGTAGCAAGCCCGCACCCTGCCCTCCCAACCTTGCTGGTTCCATTGTAGGGGTAGGCATCTCATAGCCCCCCACAATTTTCATGGAGTTGGGACAGCTTCTCCATGGCTCATGGTTCACGGTCCAACAGAGGAGTAGCGAACCATAGTCTAGATTCGGGAACCATTTTGAAAGGTATGATTAAAAGATTTTTCCCCATGTCCCCCACTCCAACCCCTCAGCCCCCAGGCTCTTTCCATGCCCTCCATACCACATCCATGGCACCTTCCCCGAGTTTTAATGCACTAGTTGCAATTCCAGATGCAGTGATTGGAAGGTTGTCACTTACCATTCATACTGTGAAGATTGCACCATCGCAGGCTACTTTTGAGTCTACATGCAGCAAATGAGACAGTACGTCAGCTATGGGATTTCCTTTTGAACTATGATATTCAATTTGTAATTATACTGTGAGAGAAGTGCTCTGCTGTATTCATGATGTTATCATTTGTATTGCAGGCTTTGGACCTAGAATAGCTATTAGGGGTTATTGATTGACATGTAACTAGCATGAAGTTTCTACCAGAACAAAAACATGAAATGTTTTTTTCCGAAGATGTCTTTCCTTTCTATTTGTACGTAGTTGCATTCACTCTTGATCAGCATGTGCAACAAAAATGTTGCGGGCTTCTCTTGCCCATCACCCCTTACCACTTTGCACTGTCAACATGAAGACTGTAGTAAGCAGCTCGTACATTGTCAGGGTTGAAATCCCTTTGTCCAGGTAAATATTGACTCGCTTCTACTCTTCTCGGGTGAAACTGGCACAAAACCAGATGGGAGACAATGAGCAGAGGGAACCCTGTCACTCTGTAGTGGCATTTGCAGCTAGTGATCTGACCATCAATACCACATCTTTGCCTTTTGTCCTCCTTTTCTATTTCTCAGTCCACCTTTTCTTTTTCTCAGTCCATGAGAAGACTTTGGACTGCAGTGTCAGCCAGACTGGTGATTGTGCACTGCCACCGATCTTACTCTGCCAAGCACTAGCGGGATCATCTCCCTTCTGGTCCTTTTGCCAATTATCTTAAATTTGTACCTTCCAGCCGCCGAACCTCCCGCCAAAAGAAACAATGACCTTTTATGTTATCCTTCGTAAAACTCGCATTGTTTGAGTTTAGTTGGGGCTCTACCCCCACCTCACCTCACCTTACATTCCCCCCCCCCCCCCGCTCCCCCCACCTCCCCACCCCAGCCCCCTCCATCGTATAGGCCATGTTAGCCCACAAAATCCTCCTGCTGTGCTCAGCAAAATACCTATTTGTCGGCAGAAAGATAATGAGAGCCATGGAGGAGGATTCCTGTCACAGCCTTTCATCTGATTAATCAGCCTTCAAATCCTTCTACGATTGCACACTGTTCTCTGAGGGAAGAGTGCAAAGATCCGAATACAACTGGACAGAACCACAGCGAGTTATTGACGGGCTGCTGTTGTTACGGAACCACGCCCAGCATCAGTCTGCATCCTCCAGGAGAGGAAAGGACAAAAAGGGGAGAGCTTTGTAAAGACGAGAAGAGAAGGTCAGATGAATATTGGTGGGTAAGGTGCCCACTGTCCCCTAGATAAAAATGAAGCAACTTCAGCAAATTTTGCCTCTAACAAAAATAAAAGATGGAAATCGCTCTCTTAGCGGGTTTTATCTGCTACAGGAAGCCAAATTAAAGCTTGCCCCCATTAATTTATTTTAATGAAAGGGATGTTGTTGAATGTGGTTTGAAAATAGTTATTTTCGTAGTTGAAAAGGAACAGGCTTTGAAATTGCAGACAAGCAAAATGAAAAATGTAATAAAAAAAACAGGCAGCTTACACACATCAGACTGACAGGGGACAATTTTAACTTAGCCCACCATGCAGGAAACCCTTTCCCCGCGATCGGGTGTCTAATTCTAATCTTCACTGCGATGGTCATTTTAACTTTGCTCATTGGGCGGGATTGCCAACAGGTTTTACATCTGACCTGATATTAATCTCCACTGAAGATTAAAATTGGGCAAGGTTTAAAAACAGCAGTGAACCCCATTCCTCTGGGTTGGTTAAAATTGCCCCGACAGTTTCAGACTTTTAAAAGTTAGAAGCATAATTTAAACTTTGGGTGATGCTATATAAAGGGGGATGGCTGCCCGTTTTTCCTCACAAATCCTCCAGCCGTTCGCTGGTGGCGGGGGTACCCTGGCCCCGATGGCAGTGTACCCCTGCCGTGGTGGCATGAAGTGGCTTCAATCGGAATTCCCATCGATAGCGGCGGGAGCAGAGAATTCCGCCACCAGCGAATGGCGTGCCAACTCCCGTTGACGAGAAACACGCGGTTGGGTGGCTGGAGAATCCAGCCCCAATCTATCCTTCATTGACGTAAATGGAAATTTTGTTTAGGTCTATATTGAGTAGTTAATTCAATACCGTCTATAGTTACCAATAGTGTTACTCACCCGACCCCCCCCCCCCCACTCCCCAGTGTGTTAGCACATTTCAGATCTAAGAAACAACCATAATTTTAATGCAATTCTAAGTTAATTAGCGTGTATGTTCTTTCCTCAGACAGAATACAGTCTCACGTTGGCCATAATAAAAATTTGTTGATGGGTAAAAGTAAAACTCAACGTAGTTACTGTTGCAAGTTATGTCTCATTCTAATCTTCACTGCGACGGTCATTTTAACTTTGCTCATTGGGCAGGATTCCCAACAGGTTTTACATTCGTCCTGACATTAATCTCCACTGAAGATTAAAATTAGGCAAGGTTTAATCTTGTTCAATCAATATTGCAAATAATAACATTCTCTGTTCCTGTGTTTTGATACCTTATTGTAGTTAGGAACCAGTTTCATAGGTGAATGTTCACATTGTGTATTTTTGCAAATTATTCTGTTTGGATTTGTTGAAACTGGGTATAAATTCCGATTATACAAAGTATACATGCATAAACACAGATTTTTACACTGTCTAGTTTTGGACGGAATTTAATGGCTGATTAGGGTAGGCATTGTCAAACTCGGGGGCACGACCCGTGGGTGGGTCGCGGGCGGGTGTCGGGTGGGTCGCGGAGTCATCCGTCGTGGCGCTCCCGATCGTGCAAATCTGCGCGCAACAGCCGCAGCTGCCGGTGTTAATAACAACGATTGCAAGCGGCCTTCAAATTGGCCACAAACATGTAAAAAAAATGCGGCCGCTCTGCGCATTCTGCGCATGCGCGACGATGATCTGGCACGCATGCGCAGTGCGGCCGCATTTTTTTTTAAACGGTCGCAGCTTTTTGTTTTACAAGTTCCGGGGTGTTTTATTCATTTATTTTATTCTTTTTTTTTTACAAGGTAGGGAGGGTTTTATTTGATAAGCTTTTACAGGTAAAAAATGCAGAACTTTGGACAGATGGAGACTCCATACTTTCCAACACCGGAAGGCTTCACTTTCATCTGTAGCCATCTGGGATGGCCACTTCCAGAATACAAAATGGACATTTGCAAAGATTGCAGGGAAAAATGGACAATGTTAAGAAAGCAAGCAGGCACAGAGCCTGTCTGCATATTGGAGCCACAGCTCCCAGACAAGACTGAAACTGTAGGCCCATTAGCATATGGATGGCCCATGTCCGGGAACAAAGGAAGGTACTTAAGTAATCGATCTGGCCCCAGACCTCGTGGCGCCAGTTCCCCAAACTGAAAGCAGAAAACAAAGCAGGCCAACCAGGACACGCCCAGCCATCAGGGCACCCACTCCTTTATTGGTCAAGATCAATACGAGTGATCAACATACGGCCCAATTAAATGGGGCCAAGTTCAAGGACCGCCCAAAAGCGCGCAAAGCCCCTTCAGGTATAAGAAGAAGGCCCCAAGAGAGAATCGCTCTCTTGAACTTGGCTCTCACAGCGGAGAGACCCGTCCACCAGCTGCACCAGAAGCAAGTAAGTCCAAGGTCAACGCTCGCTACCAGACGGACGATCTTAGCTGTTTCCCCTTCACCACTTCGAACCCAGCAGCCTCAGAACCGAACAACGGCCATTGTTCCTCTGACTGAGTCGGCGCCCGAAGCTAAGTATAGGCTTTAGCAGTAGTGATAGTTAAATCTGTAGTATTTTGTGCATGAGTAGACATTACTGTGTGTGTAAATGAATAGTATTGACTTTGAGCTAACTAACTGGTGTACCGACTCTTTGATCAGTATTCGAGTTTAAACCTTGTGGCGGTATCGAAAGATACCTGGCGACTCTAGAGCAAATATAATTAGGATTAAGGAAGGTGACCATATTGACCGCCATATTCAGAGCCAACCAAAGAGAGCAACATTTACTGGCGACCTCTGACGGGACTCGACCTAGAAGTGGCCTAGTCACTCCGAGAGAACCCAAATTTGAATTGGAATCCAATTGCAAACAGAAAAACCACAAGTGCAAGAACGATAGGAGATTTACCAGGATGTTGCCTGGAATGGAGATTAGTCTTACAAGGAAAGATTGAGGGTGCTAGGCCTTTTCTCATTAGAACGGAGAAGGATGAGGGGCGACTTAATCGATGTTTCTAAGATGATCAGGGGAATAGATAGAGTAGACCGTCAGAGACTTTTCCCCCGGGTGGAACAAACCATTACAAGGGGACATAAATTTAAGGCGAATGGTGGAAGATATAGGGGGGGGGGGGATGTCAGAGGTAGGTTCTTTACCCAGAGAGTAGTGGGGGCATGGAATGCACTGCCTGTGGAAGTCGTTGAGTCGGAAACATTAGGGACCTTCAAGCAGCTATTGGATAGGTACATGGATTACGGTAGAATGATATAGTGTAGAGTAGTTTGTTCTTAAGGGCAGTACGGTGAATAGCACAATTGCTTCACAGCTCCAGGGTCCCAGGTTTGATTCCGGCTTGGGTCACTGTCTGTGCAGAGTCTGCACATCCTCCCCGTGGGTGCATGGGTTTCCTCCGGGTCCTCCGGTTTCCTCCCACAGTCCAAAGATGTGCAGGTTAGGGGGATTGGCCATGATAAATTGCCCTTAGTGTCCAAAATTACTCTTCGTGTTGGGTGGAGGAGTTGACCTTGGGCAGGGTGCTCTTTCCAAGAGCCGGTGCAGACTCAATGGGCCGAATGGCCTCCTTCTGCACTGTAAATTCTACGATAATCTATGATTAATCTAGGACAAAGGTTCGGCACAATATCGTGGACTGAAGGGCCTGTTTTGTGCTGTATTTTTCTATGTTTTCTATGATACTGATCAAACCTCCAAGATTCGGAAGTGTGTTATTTGCATGCGTACGAACAGGGATATAAGGTAAACCTGAGAGATTTTATTGCGTAAAACTGTTGGGAGTTTTGTAGGCCGGAAATTAGCGTAAGCCGTACCCGTGTTTACATCACCACTTTATCACCCCCCCCCCCCCTGTTCCAAATTCAGTAGAGAACCCAGAGATAGAGAGAAAAATGGCAATGAAGGCATTGGAACGCCTTATGAAGCCCCCAGGAATTCGAGGTCGCAGCGACCAGTAGAGTAGGACAGTGTCCCGTATGGGAAGAAGAGATCAGAAAATATCTCAAAGGGAAGGGATGGCCCCTTTGGAGTGAATTCTGCGCCAATGATGAAACAGGTCCCAGGAGTATAAGACACACTTGGTGGGAGAACCTGTCAGAGATCCATAAGAAGTGCTTAGGGAAAGCTCGCAAGCCGATGGCAATCGTGTCCTGCTTGGCACAATTGTGAGGCACAGAGGAGGTCGTTAGGACGTTCTGTAGAGAGATTGAAGAGAGAGACAGGAATAGTGAAGGAGATATGAGCGAATTTGAGAAGGAGAACAGGGAATTGAGAGAGCAGTTAGTGGCGAGGGACAAGGAGGTGGCTGATGCCAAGCTGGCACACCAGTCTTGTCTCGCCCATTTGAGTAGTTTTCAGACCCAATATGATAAGGCCTACCAGGACACGCAACGCGCAGTCTTGGTAAGACAGGAAACCGAACAACAAGTTGAGCAGTTACAGAAACAGTGACAGCGATAGCAATAGCGACAGTCCCAGCACACCACACTACGATTACACCCCTGCACCAGGCCCCACTCCCAGTGACTCCGAACATGATTCCAGCGATCCCTTCGAGGTAACGTACATTAAAGCCCCTGACCCAGACCCACCGCCTGACGATTATGGATTAAAACCTTGCAGCTCCAACCTCGGCACAAGATTCTGGCACCGAGACAATTCATTCAGGCTCATCCAGAATGATGAGATGGACCCCAATTCGCCCCAAGCAGCTGTGGCAAACCTACTCCAGTCAAGAGTATGGCAGCCGGGAGAAGATGATGACATAGAGTCTGACTCCCACCAAACTAATTCCTTTGCGACTCTGTTCGCTACTGAGCAATGAGGTGTCCAGATGATGGTAAAAAGGAACCGATGGAGTGTTACGGTATCCTTTCTGATGGAACCGGCACCATGTTTGAAATGAATGTTTGGTTGTTATTGTGAATGTTAAATGTTGTTTGTCAATTTAAAAGTTTTTCATGGCCCCACGCCACCACTCTCTTGACGCCCACTGGCAGTTGATGGAACAAATTTGTCGACAGACAACCATTCAGAGGAACTAGTTTGTCGGCAGACAACCAATCATAGTTACTCTCCTGATTTGAAGGTAATCACGAGAGGCAGCCCCCACACCGACCACATATTCATCCCGTTCTTGCCTGTCGCTCAGGCAGTGGAGAAACGGCACTGGTCCCCGCCCTGCCTGAGGACCTCCATCTGGTCAGCTATGTTCGGGTAGAGCACACACGGCACTGGTCACCATCCTACCTGGGGATTCCACCCATTCTTACCCGCCGCGGCCCATACGCACCCCATTTTGGCTCTTTAAGTTCAAAACCCTTTTGTTTCTTTATGGCAACACTTAGGTTGCTTCCAAATGCTATTTACATCCTCGAACACTGGGATGGTAGATCGCACAGGCTGGGAGACGGGTCGCACTGTGTCAGTATTTTTCTCGGATATCTTGTCCCAAATATTTGGTTTAACAAAGAAAAATGAGGGAGTCACAGATGGTGACCAATTATAATGGGTAATTGGCAATAAGAGGACAGACAGACAGACATACGAGATCTTAAGCAAGATAATAACAGATATTATGCTTGTGTCCATAGAACTCCGGAACCTCAGGAACCTCAGAAGAAGACAGAAAGAAGGAAAGATGAAGACAACCATCATGTTCTACAGTTGGATCTTAGCGGGATCCCTCCAGTTGCATGCGGATGTTACCCACTGACCCTTACCACGCAGGCCGTGAATGTTTCCCACCCCTGCCATACACTAAACCCTGAGATAGTTACCAGTACACCGACCTGGTGTGACCAGGTTCATCACCTGGTATTCCCTATCCTACGTTGTGGAATCACTATTAGTACTTGCGATACTCTGCAGTGTCGTTCAGACTCTAAGACTGAGGAAATGGCAGAGGAAAGCCTCCCGCACTCGCACTCCGATATGCACCCTCAGATCCCCTATTTTCGGACTTCAACAAACCCCTCAACCCCTTTAAGTGAATTAAAGGGCATCTGGGTTTTTTTGTGTGTTTTGTTTGTTCCAATAAAAAAGAAATTTAAAACTCTGTGCTTGACTGCCAAGACAGACAGACCTGTGTTGCTGCTATTTGTACAGTTTAAAATGTGGTAAATTCTTTTGACTGTTTGAGTATGGATAGTTTAGTTAAGGATAGTTAGAGGTTCCAGTTTTTTATTTTGTAATGCATGCCTGAATGTCATAGAGCCCCGTAGAATTTTATAATGATGTATGTACATAAATAATTTAGGTAAAAGTTGCAATTCATAGGAGAGAGCAGTGTACAGCCTATGAAGTGCTTACGGGTGCCCAACTTGGGAGGAAAACGAAGATGACACGGTTATTTGATCCTTCACGCTTCACGTTGAGGATCACAAGGAGGGTGTGTAGCCCTCTGGGATGGCCACTTCCAGAATACAAAATGGACATTTGCAAAGATTGCAGGGAAAAATGGACAATGTTAAGAAAGCAAGCAGGCACAGAGCCTGTCTGCATATTGGAGCCACAGCTCCCAGACAAGACTGAAACTGTAGGCCCATTAGCATATGGATGGCCCATGTCCGGGAACAAAGGAAGGTACTTAAGTAATCGATCTGGCCCCAGACCTCGTGGCGCCAGTTCCCCAAACTGAAAGCAGAAAACAAAGCAGGCCAACCAGGACACGCCCAGCCATCAGGGCACCCACTCCTTTATTGGTCAAGATCAATACGAGTGATCAACATACGGCCCAATTAATTGGGGCCAAGTTCAAGGACCGCCCAAAAGCGCGCAAAGCCCCTTCAGGTATAAGAAGAAGGCCCCAAGAGAGAATCGCTCTCTTGAACTTGGCTCTCACAGCGGAGAGACCCGTCCACCAGCTGCACCAGAAGCAAGTAAGTCCAAGGTGAACGCTCGCTACCAGACGGACGATCTTAGCTGTTTCCCCTTCACCACTTCGAACCCAGCAGCCTCAGAACCGAACAACGGCCATTGTTCCTCTGACTGAGTGGGCGCCCGAAGCTACGGATAGGCTTTAGCAGTAGTGATAGTTTAGTCTGTAGTATTTTGTGCATGAGTAGACATTACTGTGTGTGTAAATAAATAGTATTGACTTTGAACTAACTAACTGGTGTACCGACTCTTTGATCAGTATTCAGGTTTGAACCTTGTGGCGGTATCGAAAGATACCTGGCGACTCTAGAGCAAATATAATTAGGATTAAGGAAGGTGGCCATATTGACCGCCATATTCAGAACCAACCAAAGAGAGCAACACATCCAACAGGTTCTATTGGAGGAGCGTGTACGAGGGTCAAAGGGACCCAAAACTATGTCCTCCATTTTTGTCAGCAGCAAGCAACATAAGAGAAAATGGTGGGTTGCGCAGGTCAGCCGGCGTAGGCCACGAAGCTCGGCTGGCGTGGGTCGCAAAGAAAGGCCGGCGTGGGCTGCGAAGTCCGGCCGGCGTGGGCCGTGAAGGTCGGCTGGCATGGGTCGCGAAGGTCGGCCGGGTTGGGTCCCGAAGGTTGGCCGGTTGGTAAAAATGAGTTCCCGGAAAAAAAGTTTGAAAAACACTGAATTAGGCAACAGCTTCTTCCAAAAAGAGCATTTTCCACAAAACCTTCAGTAGGTTCTCTAATGACACCGAAAAGCTCCATGTAATTCTGCTGGAGTATTGCCGGGAAAATCGCCACAATTTCACAACCATCAGTCCAGCAGATTCTCTAATTATTTGCTGGAAGCTTTGATGCAGCATTGCTCTAGAGTAATGGCAGGTGAAGCTCCACAATTCTGCAACCTTTAATGTGGGGGTTCACAGCCAGAAGATGACGAAAGAACACAATTTCTCAGGAGAGAAATTAGGACAATTAGAGCCACTGGTAATTAACAAGGAATAAGACAACTAGACAAGATAGCCTCCTCTTATTCTCCAATAAAGGATTGATGATCCTTATTTCTTTGGAGAATTTAATCCCTGCCAATCAAAATAGTGGGCGAGAGTAGCTTTTACGGTAGATGATTTTTCTTTACAACACAAAATCATTAGTCGGAAAGACGGAAAGTCAACTGATCATGACACACCTGTAATAACATTCTTTTCACACTTCTCACACAGCTAATGAGCCACTTGAGCAATATAAATGAGAAAAACGTTCATTCATTCAGTAGTGGCAAAACCTTTCAGTAATGACGCAGTGTCAAATTTGAAAATGCCTTTTCCACTGAGCCCACAGAGGCAAAGACCTTGGCAGAACATCACAGAAATAAACTCGGGCTTAATTGTCAGGAGGAACCGGAAGGAGATTTGCAAGAAGTTAGGAACGTAGGAACAGAAGTCGGCCCAAGCTTGTTCTGCCATTCCATTACACTGTACCTTAGCTCCATTTACCTGTCATTCAATTGTCTTGATTCCATATCTCTTGATAACTTTGCCTAACCTTCAACTGACTTGTTTCTGAAGTTGGGGAGGAAGAGCGTTCCTGATTTCCACTGTCATATTTGTGAAGAAACACTTCCTGATATCTCCCCTGAATTCTTGGCACTAATTTTAAGATTAAACCATTTGCACAGTGTTCCCCCACTCCCATTTTAATTGGCAGGGATTAAGTTCTGCAAGGAAATGGGGTAATTAATGCTTTCTTCTGCATTGCCACACCAAAGGAAATATTTTCTCTCCCTCTACCCGATCAAATCCTTTAATTAACTTAAATTACTCAATTAAAGTTGCACAATTCTTAAATAAAGAACACAAGGTGGGGCAAGAATAATAAAGAAAAGTTCCCTTCAATTTATATGGTGCATTACCGTGTCATTGAAATGTTTCAGAGCATTTCACATCGTGAATGTTTTTCTGGCGAACTGTGACTTTTTGTACATTTAACAATGTGGCAGCCATGTCGCCCCCGTGTAAGATCAACACCATTCAGGAACTGTGGCAGTGCCTTTCAGTGCCCACAAAGGTTCTTCAGTATTATTATTAGGTTATTAAATAATCTAAATATTTTTGAGAACCTGAATGAGGTTTGTTTGCACGCCCTATTTGTAACCTCCCAGTTTCAGTTGCTGGTAGGTTGCACCGTAGGACGTTAGATGCATCGGGTGCCAAGTGAGATTTGGACCAAGACACCCAATAAAATGGGGTCCTGATAATCCTTTCCCATACATCCCCATTCAATTATTGGACTCATAACCTCTCATCTGCTCTATCTGAGCAGAGCAAGTGCCAACAAGTAGTCTGCACAGTTTAGTTTTAGAGCAGCTTTCAGCAATAGACTAATATTTATCATACAAGCTTGAAAACACTGATGTACACAATTAATGAACCACTCCGGCGTTGGGCCGCCCCAAAGGTGCGGATTTCTCCGCACCTTTAGGAGCCAAGCCCTCACCTTTAGGGGCTTGGCCCGCGCCGGAGTGGTTGCCGTCCCGATGGCTGGCGTGGAAGGCCTTTGGCGCCACGCCGGCTGGGGCCGAAGGGACTCCGCTGGCTGGCGGAAGTCCGCGCATGCGCGGGAGCATCAGCGGCTGCTGACGTCATCCCCGCGCATGCGCAGGGGGGGGGTGTCACCTACGCGTCGGCCATCGCAGAGACTTACACGGCCGTTGCCTAGTAAAAGAGTGCCCCCACGGCACAGGCCCACCCGTGGATCGGTGAGTCCCGATTGCGGGCCAGGCCACCTTGGGGGCACCCGGGGCCTGGTCGCCCCGCGCCCCCCCCAGGACGCCGGAGCCCGCTTGCACCTCCTGGTCCCGCAGGTAAGGGAGGTTGAGGGGATTAGATTATGACGAGAGGTTGAGTAGACTGGGACTGTACTCATTGGAGTTTAGAAGGATGTATGATTTACATCTTATTGAGACATATAAAATTATGAAGGGAATAGATAGGATATATGCGGGCAGGTTGTTTCCACTGGTCGGGGAAAGCAGAACTAGGGGGCATAGCCTCAAAATAAGGGGAGGTAGATTTAGGACGGAGTGTAGGAGGAACCTCTTCACCCAAAGGGTTGTGAATCTCAGGAATTCCTTGCCCAGTGAAGCAGTTGAGGCTCCTTCTTTAAACGTTTTTAAGAAAAAGATAGATGCCTTTCTAAAGAATAAAGGGATTCGGGGATATGGTGTACGGGCCGGAGAGTGGAGCGGAGTCCACAAAGACCAGCCATGATCTCATTAAATGGCGGAGCAGGCTGGAGGGGCCAGATGGCCGACTCCTGTTCCTAGTTCTTATGTAGGTGGTTTAATTCACGCCGGCGGGATTGGCATTACAGCAGCGAGACTTCGGCCCATCGCGAACCGGAGAATCGCCGGGGGGGCCCGCTGTCTGGCGCGGCGCGATTCCTGCCCCCGCCGAACCTCCGGTGCCAGAGCATTTGGCGGCCGGCGGTGGAGGGATTCATGCCGCCCCCCGGCGATTCTCCGACCCGGTGGGGGGGTCGGAGGAATCCTGCCCCAGAAATAGAAAAGTATTTTTTAAAGCAAAACAATGTTTATTCTATGAACTCAAGTTAACCTTTTTAAAACAAAGAGTGAACACCTTAGCAACCATTAATTCAAATACACCCCCCAAAGTATACAACACTAAGTAAACCTTTAAGCATTCCTTTTAACATCCATAAGATTTAAAACACCTTTTACCAGAAGCACATCAGGTTAAATTTACTACTGTTATTAGTTTTAAATCACCAGGATCGATTTACAGTCTTTTAATTACATAGAGAGACTCTAATACACCTTCTGGCTGTGACTGCAGCTATCCAGCTCTGAAAACGAAACTAAAAAAAACCCTGCAGCAAACAGCCTAAAATGAAAGTAAAAAGCTGACAGACAACCCAGCTCCACGCGCTCTCTGACATCACTGCAGTAATAAACACAAATTTCTTAAAGGTACTCTCACTACAGATACTTATATACACCCCCATTTCTAAACACCCATTTCTTAAAGGTACTCTCACATGACAATATGTCTAAGTCAGGATGGTTGCATGGATTATAGTTTATGCTGTTCCTATGGCATTGCCAATCTTGCCCTTTTAGTAGCAGAGATGGCATTGGAGAAGATTCCAGTCGAAGAAATAGCACATACAGCTGCCACTGCAGTGGTGATGGAGAGGGAGATGTTTCATGAAGGGGTACCAAGTAAGTGGACATCTCTGTACTGAATGGTGTTGAGCTTCTTGATCTTGATCAAGATTCCACCCATTCAGGAGAATGGTGAGGATTCAGCCATGGTCCTGACTTGAGCCTGTTGAGTGATGATGAGACTTTGTAGGGTTAGGCGATGAGTAACTTGTTAAAGACTATTCAGCCACAACTCTGAGTAATCAGCTCCTAATTAATGGTGAGTCCAAAGGTGTTGAGAGTGGGAGACCCATCAATGCTGGTGTCACTGAAGGTTGGAGGAAGAGATGAACCTTTCACTTGTTGGAGATGGTTGTTACCAACTTCATTTTTTATTTAAATGGGTCCGCTGAACCTTGACTGGGGGGGTGCTACCAATGTGGCAAAAATAATTTCTGTTGCTGATTGCTGAAGGTTAATATTTGTGAAAACTAGCTTTAGTTAACTCTTCAATGGAGTAGTGGATTAGAAAATAGATTAATGACATGGGGGAAATTTTGACCCTCCCACTAGCCGTGCGCAGGGATGGTGACACAGGCAAAAAATCCGGAGAGAATCAGGAAACACAATTTCCTCCAGATAAACCGCATTTCTCTATTTTCTCCAACCCTCAACGATGATATCATGAAGTTCACGGCCACAAAGGGTGTGAGCCTCATTTAAATAAATTTGAATGCATTTGACTATCATTAATGGGTCCCCCACCACATGATTTCCCCCCCACCCCCTCACTATTCATACACCACTGACATGATGTCATGTAGATTTCGGCAAATAAGATTCAGTCTAGGGGATCCCTCCTGGAGTGCTGAGGTAAATACAGTCCGGTGGGGAGGGGGGCAGAGGTACATGTCCGGCAGAACCAGGGCCCTTCTCCCTGGCGCAGGTTTGCACTGTCAATTTTGAACTGCCAAGTTGGCACAGTGCCAGGGGGAAGTGCCAGTGCCGGACCCAAGTGGGAACCCCAAGGGACGGTTCATATATGCATGGTGGGAGGAGGAGATCGCACACTGGGGAGGGGAGAGTTCCAGTGATAGTGTGGGGGGAGAGCGAATGCGAGTGATCATTTTCAGGGTGGGGGGGGAGGGGGTGGTGCGGAGAGCCCCTGATCCCCCCCATGGTGGGGGCTGGGACTGTTAGGTTGCAGGACTGATCAGGGCATCTTTTAAATATGGCGTCCCGACCTCTGTGGAGCTGGGTGCTGGCTCCACCAGGTCCCGCCCCTGTCAGAGTGACCGTGTAAATCACACCCACTCATTTTCTTTCTTTACAGAGGCTCAATATCTGAAGAAAAAACTGATCTGTGCAACTGGAGGGCCACACGCCATTTCACAGTCTGAGTCTGACACTTTGCCAAATTCTGGTGCGGTGCCGCACATTATGAGCCTTTTGAATGTTTGGAAGGAAAACATTACTTAACGTTGAATAAAATAGAATCCTTTGTTGCAAAGTACATTGGCGAATTTCTCTGCAGGTATTTGGAGAGCAGGTACTTGGGGATTTTCATAGTAACTTCATTGGTCGGCAGCATGGTAGCACAGTAGTTAGCACAGTTGCTTCACAGCTCCAGGGTCCCAGGTTCAATTCCTGGCTTGGGTCACTGTCTGTGCAGAGTTCTCCCCGTGTCTGCGTGGGTTTCCTCGGGGTGCTCCGGTTTCTTCCCACAATCCAGGTTAGGTGGATTGGCTATGCTAAATTGCCCTTAATGTCCAAAAAAGGTTAGGTGGGGTTACAGGGATAGGGTGGAAGTGTGGGGATAGGGTGGAGGTGTGGGCTTGGGTAAGGTGCTCTTTCCAAGGGCTGGTGCAGACTCGATGGGCTGAATAGGCTCCTTGCACTGTAGATTCTATGATTGCAGTGTTAATGTAAGGCTACTTGTGGCAATAATAAAGATTATTATTATTTTATCATAATCTTCTTGCTTAACCTGAATCTTATCATGAGCTGATTTTGGTCAAACCCAGGTGGCAGAGCCGAGTGCAAAGATCTTTTCCCTAGGATTGTTTTCTCTGTGTGCTGGGTCCCTCCTTTCTGCCTAATACCCTGGATCATCATTCACCTCCTGTCTTGTGCTTTAAGGAATATACAACAATGCTGTACCCATGCTGTCAGGCTGAAAACTCCTATATACTAATCAGTGCTAGTGAAGTTAAACTCTTGTTCAACTAACTTTAATTCTGTTTATGAATTTAGAACTGATTATAATGATGCTACACAAGTTCATTACACTTCAACCAGGGCTTAATCATCCTTAGGGAGCAGATTAGTTAAATCAGCAGAGTGCCTTTTCTAGTCATCATGGCTGAAGGTAGAACAAGTTATTGGGCGCTGGGAAAAGATTGAAGGTCATTTTTATTGTGCACCGTGTGTGATCTTTCAAATAGCCACTTGTATGAGCTTCATGCTAATATTACAGTTCCTGGTGTAATGATAAAAATCAGCATTGCTGATCAGCATAGAACAGCCCTGTCCATCACGTGAACCCGCCTCCCATCCATTGACTGTCTACACCTCCCGTTGCCTTGGGAAAGCGAGCAGCATAATCAAGGGCCCCTCCCACCCGGGTTATTCTCTCTCCCAACCTCTTCCATCGGGCCGAGATACAAAAGTCTGAGAACACACACTCACAGATTCAAAAACAGCTTCTTCCCTGCTGTTACCAGACTCCTGAATGACCCATTTATGGACTGAACTGATCTCTCTACACATCTTCTCAACTGTTGTTAGCACTATACTCCGTATGCTTCCCCCCATGACTATGTATTTACATTGTGTATTTATTGTATGTCCTATGCTTTTTTTTATGCATGGAATGATCTGCCTGGACTGTACACAGAACAATACTTTTCACTGTACCTAGGAACGTGTGACAATAAATCTAAATCTAAATGACCCGGGCCCACTGGATGTTGGACAGGCAAACCGACCTCTGGATGTTTAACTGGAGAATAAATAAGAGTGTATTTTAAAGTAGAATATGCGAGTGTTGCATTTTTCAGTATTTGTTTGGAACCATTTCCTACTTTGTGAAATGTATTGCCCCAGGTTTTTGGCAGCTGTGGTTTTCTATTGCTCCAATCTGGAAATGGAGTTCACATCTTTTTTTTAGTGCATGTGTGCTTTTTGAGGAAAGAAAAAAAAATGAAAGGGAGCATAAATCCAGGCTCAATTGGATCAAGCCAGGCTGTCTACTCTTCTGTACCCATACAATTCATAGGTAAATTCTCTTCGATCTGGAAATATCTTGAGGAAAACATTTTTAGACTTCACTGCACAAAATGAAACATTTTGTGGAACCTGCTTGAATTTGACCTGCAAACAACCTCCACCAGAATGGACGGTGCTTGTGGAAACTGCCATCTACCAAAGAAGGCATCAGCAACACTAATCAAATGTCCATCTACCAAAGAAGGCATCAGCAACACTAATCAAAGGTCCATCTACCAAACGAGGCATCAGCAACACTAATCAACATATAGTTGCATTGAGCAGGCCATTGCTGGGAATAAATGGGCTGTAACATTTCCCACCAACAAAGCTGTTCCAAAAGCATTTCATCGGCAGTGAAGTGCTTTGTGAAATCCTCATGTTGACAAAGGTGCCAGATAAATTCTGTCTCTCGCAAATTAAGTACCTGCATTCATGAGAGTCATCACTGAAGTGCGTGCATGCATTTCTATGTAACCCTGGTGCACAACTTCTCTGTCTGATTATGACAAGGCAATACTCATGCATTTTACTCTTGAACCAAATTTCATACAAACAGACGAGCAAGGAGCGGGAGTCGACCTTTTGGCCACTTGAGCCTGCTCCACCATTTAATAATATCATAACTGATCTGATAGTCATCTCAAATCTGCATCCCGCCTACCCCCGATAACCTATCACCCCCTTGCTTACCAAGAATCTATCCACCTCTGCCTTAAAGATATTCAAAAACTCTGCTTCCACTGCCTTTTCGGGAAGAGAGTTGCAAAAACTCAGGTCCCTTTGAGAAAAAACATTTCACCTCGCCTCCATTTTGAATGAGCGACTCCTTACTTTTAAACAGTGACCCCCTATTTCAACATTCTCCCACAAGAGTTGTGTATTTTAATTCTTTCCACACCCTTTCCACATCCACCCTATCAAGATCCTACAGGACTCACACCGGTATTCCATCTCTAGCAGCGGGCCGGATGCAGAGATGGGCGTTGTTGTTGTCAGCGCGTACCTACATGATTAAACATCGTCAATCAAATCTCTACATTTACCATTTACCATAGGGGCTGGTTTAGCACAGTGGGCTAAGACAGCTGGCTTGTAATGCAGAACAAGACCAGCAGAGTGGGTTCTATTCCCGTTCCAGCCTCTCCGAACAGGTGCCAGAATGTGGCGACTAGGGGCTTTTCACAGTAACTTCATTGAAGCCTACTTGTGACAATAAGTGGTTATTATTATTATTTACCGAATGAATCGACAATGAATTGTTCGAGTGGTAATATTTTCTATTTTGAAGAAGCACATAACACTCCTGTGACCACAGGAGAAGTTAAGAAGTGTCCCAGAAACGATCCACTACTGTCAAAATTATGGACTTCCATAACTTCCGCCATGGGTGGCACGGTGGAACAGTGGTTAGCACTGCTGCCTCACAGCGCCAGGGTCCCAGGTTCAATTCCAGCCTTGGGTGACTGTCTGTGTGGAGTTTGCACATTCTCGTCCTGTCTGCGTGGGTTTCCTCCGTTGCACCGGTTTCCTCCCACAGTCCAAAGATGTGCAGGTTAGGTGGATTGGCCATGCTAAATTACCCCTTAGTGCCCAAAAGGTTAGGTGGGGTTATGGGGATAGGGTGGGGGCATGGACCTAGGTAGAGTGCTCTTTTGGAGGGTTGGTGCAGACTCGATGGGCCAAATGGCCTCTTTCTGTACCATAATGAGTCTACGATTCTATGATTTTACGACATGGAACTTTGTGGCGAGACCATGGCAGCAAACCCCAAGGTGGAGCCATACGTTACTCGAACGATCGGTACAGGCTGGTTGTCAACTCTGTGGAATAAGGGTCATCATTACGCCATTGTTAAGGAAAGGTAACCTAAACCAACATCAAGAAAGTAATTTTGGGATAGTAAGGATGAAGGAGATGGCCAGAAGCTGTTTTTGGTGGCCAGGGCTTGCACATTGTTTGTTTTTTCTGAAGCTGCCAACGCAAGAGTAAATGTTGAGACAAAACAGCAAAATCAAGTTGTGCGACATGAGAACGGGGCTAAATGCCATGTATTTCAGAAAATTCAGCAAGTATTGCCAAGGAGAGCTACCACCAGTGAGAAGTGAATACCTGCCATTGCCTTAACACAGACAGGACCGGTTTTCTACATCGTCCCAACTCGGCACAATGTAGTGTGGAGGAGATACACTGATCAACTTTTAGCGCCGGGGTTTTGGCAGGGGCGGGAATCGCGCCGTGCCGGTCGGTGGCCGCTGGCAGTGGCCCCCCCTCGGCGATTCTCCGGCCCGCAATGGGTCGAGCGGCCTCCCGTTTTAAGCAGGTCCCGCCAGCGTGAATTAGACCTGGTACTTACTGGTGGGACCTGACTCTGTGGGCGGCCTCCGGGGTCCTCAGGGGGGCGTGGGTGGGGATCTGGCCTCAGGGGGCGCCCCCACGGTGGCCTGGCCCGTGATCGGGGCCCACCGATCCGCGGGCGGGCTTGTGCTGTGGGGCACTCTTTCCCTCTGCACCGGCTGCTGTGGACCACCGCCATGGCCGGTGTGGAGACGAACCCCTCTGCACATGCACTGGAATGGCGGCAGCACACGGTGGTGCTCCCGCGCATGCGCCAATTCGCGCCGGCTGGCGGAGGCCCTTCGGCGCCGGTTGGCGAGGCACCAAGCCCCTTCCGCGCTGGTTGGTGTGGCGCCAACCCAGCCGGCACCGGCCTAGCCCCTCCTCCGCACCTTCCGGGCGGCCCGACGCCGGAATAGTTCACGCCACTCCTCTGCGCCGAGACCGCCCACCCCGCCGGGTAGGGGAGAATCTCGCCCATTATGTCAGTTCCAGTTGAGACAGCAATGGATGATGTCCAATCTAAACTAAAAACACCAGAGATTGCAGTCAACATGACGCCTGAGGTTCACCAACAACCACTCAGACATCCTCTGAAACATCTATCTTATTGAATGTTGTGTTTACTAATTATTCATATTGTGAATTTTGATTGTTAACATTATATTGGCTGGAATTCTGGGTATGGGACACTGTGTGACGAATTCTCTGCCCCGCTGCGCCACATTTCCATTTCACCCTGCCAGCGGAATGTTCCATTACGCCAGCTGGTCAATGGGGTTTCCCATTGTGGGGCAGCCCCACGCCGTCGGGAAAAACCCGGGTTGCCGGCAAAACGGAGCATCCCGCTGGCGGTGAATCCAGCCCATGTTCTCCTGCTGGTGCTGAATTGCACCTGAGTTGCACTCATGCTCCGAGCACAAATCAGGAAGCGAGTTTACTGATTTGACAGGCAAATTTCTGCATGGCGAGGATTGCGAGGTATTCCTTCGGGAATTCCGCTACCGGGTCGCCATTTTGAGCACGCATTACGTGTTCTGGTGGCTTTGCCCCCAAATCCCCCCTGCAATGTAATTCAGCCGTCCCCCCTTCAATGCAATTCAGTGCCTCCCCCCAAGATTTTCTGGGTCACCCACCCCCAATGCACGGGGGTGACCCGACGTCCGCCCCAACTCGAGACCCCCTAATTAAAGAGAACCCCATCAGAGACTGACTAAGTAAAGATACCCCCTAATTAGAGAAACTTGTAGCAGAGACCTTCCATAAGAGAGACCCCTGCTTGAAAGCCCCCCAGAAGACAGGCCCCTGCCTGGGTAAGTCTTGCATTTTGAGGGAGAGAATGGCCCTCCAATGGACTTTGGAGGCAACTCCCTTAAAGAGTAACCCCTTTGGCCCACCCCGAGGTCCACTGCATCAGGTACATGCTTGTCAAGACCTGTACCACTTCTCGTCCACGTGATTCCTGGAGGACAGGAGGACTGGAGAATATGATGAGTGCCTGGCCCGCTAATAAGATACAAATGGGTCGTACTTACCCATTTGCATCCTCATGCAGTTGCACTAATCTCGATCCCACGCCGGGGGGGTGGGGGGCAGCAGCAATTCTGTTTTCAGCCCGACGCTAGCTTCCCAATTACCCACTGCCGGTAGCGGAGTTCCCGATGTTGCGGAGAATCCAGTCCTTTGTGTTTCAGTGCAGGAATGTAAATGGGGCGGGGGGTGGGGGGGGGGGGGGGGGGGAGGGGGGGCGGGGGGCAGCATTAAGTGTCGCCTTTTCATGTTTGTTCCCAGAACATGGTCACTTTAAGAATTTGATCACGTGAAGTATTGATGATGTCATTGTTAGTTTGCGTGGGCAAACAGGCAGTTTATCTTAACAGCCTGTAGAGTAAACACCTTTCCAATAAAGTTCTTGAATGTTGGCACCTTCGTGGTCTGCAAGCCTATCCTTTAAAAATACCACAATTACCACCTGCCCTGTTTAATAAAAGTGCATTCTTCACCAGAAGAACATCCGAGATAGGGGCAGGATTGGATGATAACACCAGCTCGAGCCTGTTCTGCCATTCAATTTGATCATGGCGGCAACAAGGGGCACAGAAGTGAGCACTTTCATAATCAGAGAATACAAAAATACTAGACCACCAACAACCAGCCCCACTAAAAGACCTGGGTGCGTTGATGTGATTTATGTGTGATAATATTTTTATGTTACACCATATCAATGCACAAAATATGGAACATTTCCAGTAAAAAGAGCTTTGCATGCCCATTTACACGAGATCTATCCACATGTTTACAAGAAAATTTGAATGGTGGCAGGTATATGTTACACATGAGAAGGAAGTGTTTTGAACATAGGTAAATGTGGCGTGGGTACATGTAGAGAGAGGGTGTTTTGAATCGTGGCACTCGATATAGCACAGATATGTGTGTGCAGATGTGTACACACATATACATTTTTGAGGGCGGGGATTGAGTGGCAGCTGAACAATGGAAAGTATCAAAATCGTGGCAGGGCAAAGGTTTCATGGGCAGAGATTTCAGCAAACAATCCTGCAGCCAGCATTTCCCAGGACTCTAGCAAACATTTTAAAATTAACATCAAGTTTTATATTGTACACGTTTTGTGAACATTAAACAAATTGTCCTTCCCTTCCATGATATTTTAATCGAGCAAATAGCTGAAGTGTAAGAAAAGCACAGAATCTATTACCGCAAAATCCTAAATGGGCATCGTCAAAACGCTGAGAATATTCATCAACTGAACCAAAAGATTTTAATGTGTATTTATTGAATAAGGACGTCAGCATGGTTTCTAATAGCTATGATCTGCCCTTTTTATTTAAATGTCCAAGCTGTTAGTATGATCTAATTATTATTCAAACCACTCGCAACATTTTAAGTGTTTCATTTTATCTTGTCTAAAAAATGAACAGCAAGTTTTCAAAAGCCTATATTTTTCATTCGCCTTTAAATTTAGCTGCAATTAATCTGCCCAATTTGATTAAAAACTGCACAAATTAAACAATAAAAGCCTGTCTAATGAGGAATTAATTATGAAAAGTAGAAGGAGAGCTAAGCTGAATAAATGCAATAAGTTATGGCCCGAGGCATGATGTGTCAGGATCTGAGGGAGACAAAGGGCTCCTTCCTCCATGTGTGCCTATGCTGATAGGACTCATCACAGATCAGTAGATTCAGAAGCCATAACAGTCCAGTAATTGAAACTGCCAAAATCAATAGCAGTGACAGGCTTAATTAAATTAAATATGTCTCTGATGAGCTCAAACAGCATGGCAGCGGACCACTTGACCCCTTCCCCAAGCAATTCTTGAGAGAATGCAGCATTCTGCTTGATGAATACGGCCCCTGAGGATATTCTGCACACTAACTGCTGGGGAGACCTCTCCAAGAGTTATGGCTTGCTTTTTGGAATGTAATTGTATCTTGGATTCATACAGTACTTGCAACTCCCCCCCGCACCTCCTTCAGCCCCCCCTTCACAACAATCAGTCACATTTGTATTTCACTGTGCAAAAATTCCAAAGGCGCTTTCTGATGAAAAGGACAGTTCCTCGGATTTTCATTTCCCATTATGTGTGGTTGCATTCTTGTTGCAAAATTTAACCATCCAGGAAGCACGGTGTCAAAAGCAACAGGGTTTCGCCGAGGCTGCAAATTCTGAATGTCACTGCTGGAGCATGAATATTTCATGGTCGGACGTTGAAAAGGTCGCTGCTGCTTTATCAATAACATACACAACACAGAATGTTGATTTAGTACAGCGAAGCCCTTTTTGTACCTACCCGTTATATAATTTATTTTCATCCTTTTGTTTCGTGTTTTCTCTCTTTTCCCGCCAGCAATGTGTAGTCATCATTTTGCAGAATTGAGTTCAACTTGACTACTTTTGATGTTGACCTGTTGGATAACATGGAGTAAACAATGCACCTCACAGTGCCTTGAAATGTTTCACGTCAGCCTTAACAATCTCTCCCTTTGGAATAAGCCCTTTGGGGATCAGAGACACCGATTATTGAACCAGATTCCAGTTGAATGCTGGAGCTGTTGCTCTGACAACAGCGAGGGAGATCAGTGAGACTGCTGCTGGCAAAGGCATTGAAGGTTTCTTTCTGGTGCCAAAAAACTCTGAAGATCTCTGCCTGGCGACTTGGAAAGTGGTCCCAATCTCAGCAAACAACACACTTTCTTCTGGCAGGAAATCAGAGTCAATCATGCAGCGAGCTTATATTGTGTTGGAGAGGCATCACTGTAAACATGGATTATTCTGAAGGACAAAGAGATCAAGGAACCATTTATGACTGCAGGTTCAGTGCAAATAAATAGTTAGCACCCCTCATTTTCATTGCATTCAGATTAACTTGTGCTGTTTGGTAAAATGAATTCCTCAAGTGATGCATTGGGAGTCAGTTACTTCAGCCAATCTGCTGATGCCCGGCAGAGTAACTAAGTTGTCTGGCTTGCTTATTAAACAATAAAAAAGCAACAGTTGCCAACTCACTTGTTTTGTGTGATTTCTGTTTTCCATTACCATTTGCATATTTGAACATCGGGATAATCACATGCATACTCAGATATGCTAATATTTTGCTGTAACTTACATTATTGTCATTCTACCCTTTCCCCCTGTCAATTTTCCCTGTGCCTCACACCATTTCTGTAGACATGGTCCCAGGCTGCTCTTGTTATGTTAAATTGGGCACCATCCATATTTTCCTTTCAGACAAGAGACCGTGCAAAACCAACTCTGCCTGGCAAGTGTGACTAAAAGGCTGGAAGTGCCTCTTGATACGATTGCTCTCTGGAGAGTCTTGCATTCTGAGGAACTTATTTTCCTCTCAATACTCTCAGCCTATGCCCCCCATCACTTCCATCTTTCCTTTTATCAAACAAGCATCAGGCTACTTGTCCTACAGGTGTTGGCTTGGACTGTAGCCATGCCATACAGTTCGTTGTTAGCCTCCAAAGTGTATTCAGAAGGAAATAACTCTGAGAGCTGTTCACTGCGGTTGGTAAGTCAGTTGATCCATGTCAGCTTCCACACAACCCACCATGTAAAATCAACATGCTGAACATCTCCCACTCCTGCCCGCCTCAAACTAACCACCTTCTCTTGGATGCTGTACACTCCAAGTGACTTGCTCTGCACATCTCCACTCTGCTCAGAGTCATTGCAACCGGTCCTCTTCTTATGGATAATTTGGTCCTTGACCTTGTTCAAGCTGGTGATGCCTCTGTCTCGGCACAACTAGCTGCTGATTTTGGGATAGTTTGACTCCTCTTTCCAGATCCGCTCTCATTCCCAATTATCTGTTGGTTACAATTTTACTATCATTTCAATGACAGGTTGTTAACAAATGAACCTAATTCTCAGAGTCTGTCACTGTCGTCCTCCTCTTTAAAATTCAGAATAAGACTAGATTGAACAAAAATACTCTGAGCAGAATTATGGACTGAATCAATTGAACCCAATTTACTTGTACAATTTGATAAGTGTAATAACCCTCACATGATCTACGGGATGATCCAATTGATCTCCCTGTGGGACTCTTGGAATATGAGCTTTCCTGCTAATGGGTGGAGGCCCATGAATTGGCGATCATAGAATCCACCCTTAAAGGATTGTTTGGATTGGTATCGGCATGATCGATAGGCCCGGTTGAGGCCTATGTGCCGTATGCCGTGTTACAGCCTTTTCTTTTGGCTGAAAATAAACTGTCCTTTTGTTTCACCTTCTCGGGTCTCCTGAGCTTTTATAATAAGCTTTCCTTTCAATGTGGGGTATGGTTCACTGAAATGAAATGAAATGAAATGAAAATCGCTTATTGTCACAAGTAGGCTTCAAATGAAGTTACTATGAAAAGCCCCTAGTCGCCACATTCCAGCGCCTGTTCGGGGAGACTGGTACGGGAATTGAACCGTGCTGCTGACCTGCCTTGGTCTGCTTTCAAAGCCAGCGATTTAGCCCTGTGCTAAACCAGGTGGGGTCTAATTCATAGATTATCATAAAATTTACAGTGCAGAAGGAGGCCATTCGGCCCATCGAGTCTGCACCGGCTCTTGGAAAGAGCACCCTACCCAAGGTCAACACCTCCACCCAACACTAAGGGCAATTTTGGACACTAAGGGCAATTTATCATGGCCAATCCACCTAACCTGCACATCTTTGGACTGTGGGAGGAAACCGGAGCACCCGGAGGAAACCCACGCACACACGTGAAGGATGTGCAGACTCCGCACAGACAGTGACCCAAGCCGTAATCGAACCTGGGACCGTGGAGCTGTGAAGCAATTGTGCTATCCACAATGCTACCGTGCTGTCTTATCATTCAAAGTGGGGTATGGTTCAATGTGGGGTATGGTTCAAGATCTTGCAGGTGCTGTGTTTCCATTCTCCTCCATCTCATTTTTGCACCTAGTTTATTGAGCAAAATGTAGTTTCCAGAGTTTTACCTAGTTATTTATTTAACTTGAATCTCTTCAGGCTGGTTTAACACAGTGGGCTAAACAGCTGGCTTGTAATGCAGCACAAGGCAGCAGCGCGGGTTCAATTCCCCTACTGGCCTCCCCAAACAGGCGCCGGAATGTGGCGACTAGGGGATTTTCACAGTAACTTCATTGAAGCCTACTTGTGACAATAAGTGACTATTATTATTATTATTATTTACGTATACATGTAAGGAGTAATTTTCAACTTCTGAAGGGATGGAAACCAATGGGAAGAAGAATTAAATAGGGAATATAATAGACAGCCCATCAGTAATTGGCAATTTCCTGTCCTGCCAAAGTATAAAATGATGCTGATAAGCTTCAGCTTGTTAATCAATGGCAAACCAATATCCAACACCCTAACGTGACATGGCCTCTTCATGATAATTCACAGATATCAGATCAGGCCAATGTGGGTATTGTCTAATTTATGTTATGTTGATGAGTTGCCATAAGTGCAGGGGAGAGTGGAAACTCTGATATGGGAACCTACAAACAAGCAATGCCCAGAGCGGATTGGCCACTGAAAGCAATCAAGTGCAGCCAGGTGACGAAAAGAAACAAGCCTTTGAACGCTTCTTTTTATGTTGGTCACTTATACTAGGGCTGAGGAAATTGCAGAGAATGAGTTGGCTAAAGTGAATGGCAGTTTTGGAATGATAGATCTATGTGGCTGATTTTTACAATGCTGTACAAGACATTCCCTAACCCACTGAGATTGCCACACCCTCATTGGAATTGATTACAAATTGGATAAGACGCGAGACTTTCAAGAAGCATAGCGTTGAATATTGTTATTGTTGTGGCACAACAGAAGAGCTCTTCAGACAGTTGGAGAGAGAAAAGTAAAGAATTAAGTGGAAAATTAGAAAAGGCACCTTCAGCACAGCGATGCAACAAAAATTAAAACGAAGAGAAAGATGAAATCAGCAGACAAAAAGAATGGAAAGGAAAGACAAGAAAGATAGCTTAAGTTGGAAATGTTGCATTAACATACTCCCAATACAAATGTGTATAACTTTAGAGGTATCTCTGTTTAGAAACATCTTGCATCAAAATATACTTAGGATTGAATATGCAGTAGTGACGAGAGCCGTTTCACTAGCCCATTGTAAGATTGATAACTTCTTCATGGTTCTGTTTTCTTCCCGTCAGTTTTCTCCATTCTCCTCTTCTGAAGGTACGGTTCAATATGGGCTATGGTTCAATGTGAGCTATGGTTCAATATGGGCTATGGTTCAATGTGAGCTATGGTTCAATGTGGTCTATGGTTCAATGTGGGCTATGATTCAATATGGGTTATGGTCCAACGTGGGCTATGCCTCAATGTGGGTTACGGTTCAATGTGGGCTATGGTTCAATGTGAGCTATGATTCAATATGGGTTATGGTCCAACGTGGGCTATGCCTCAATGTGGGTTACGGTTCAGTGTGGGCTATGGTTCAATGTGGGCTAGGGTTCAATGTGGTGTATGATTCAATGTGGGCAGTGGTTCAATGTGGTCTGTGGTTCAATGTGCGCTGTGGTTCAAAGTGGGCTATGGTCCAATGTGGGGTCTAGTTCAATGTGGGGTATGGTTCAATGTGGGGTATGGTTCAGCGTGGGCTATGGTCCAATGTGGGGTCTGGTTCAATGTGGGGCCTGGTTCAATGTGAGCTATGGTCCAATATGGGGTATGGTACAGTGTGGGGATGGTTCAATGTGGGATATGGTTCAATATGGTGTATTATTCAATGTGGGCTATAGTTCAAGGTGGGCTATGGTTCAATGTTGGCTATGGTTCAATGTGGGCTATAGTTCAAGGTGGGCTATGGTTCAATGTTGCCTATGGTTCAATGTTGGCTATGGTTCAATGTTGGCTATGGTTCAAGGTTGGCTATGGTTCAATGTGGGCTATGGTTCAATGTGGGCTATGGTTCAATGTGGACTATGGTTCAATATGGGCATTGGTTCAATGTGGGGTCTGGTTCAATGTGTGGTCTAATTGAATGTGGGGTATGGTTCAATGTGGCGTATGGTTCAATGTGGCGTATCGTTCAATGTGAGCTATGGTTCAATGTTGGCTATGGTTCAATGTTGGCTATAGTTGAATGTTGGATATTGTTCAATGTGCACTATGGTTCAATGTGGACTACGGTTCAATATGGACATTGCTTCAAGGTGGGCTATACTTCAATGTGGGGTATGGTTCAATGTGGGGTATGGTTCAACGTGGGCTATGGTTCAATGTGGGGTATGGTTCAATGTGGGGTATGGTTCAACGTGGGCTATGGTTCAATGTGGACAATGGTTCAATATGGGCATTGGTTCAATGTGGGGTATGGTTCAATGTGTGGTCTAATTGAATGTGGGGTATGGTTCAATGTGGCGTATGGTTCAATGTGGCGTATGGTTCAATGTGAGCTATGGTTCAATGTTGGCTATGATTCAATGTTGGCTATAGTTGAATGTTGGATATGGTTCAATGTGCACTATGGTTCAATGTGGACTACGGTTCAATATGGGCATTGGTTCAAGGTGGGCTATGCTTCAATGTGGGGTATGGTTCAATGTGGGGTATGGTTCTACGTGGGCTATGGTTCAATGTGGGGTATGGTTCAATGTGGGGTATGGTTCAACGTGGGCTATGGTTCAATGTGGGGTATGGTTCAACGTGGGCTATGGTTCAATGTGGGATATGTTTCAATGTGGGCTATGGTTAAATGTGGGCTATGGTACTGTATGGGCTATGGTTCAATGTGGGCTGTGGTGCGATGTGGGCTATGGTTCAATGTGGGCTATGGTTCAATGTGGTATATTATTCAATGTGGGCTATAGTTCAAGGTGGGCTATGGTTCAATGTGGGCTATGGTTCAATGTTGGCTATGGTTCAATGTGGGCTATGGTTTAATGTGGGCTATGGTTCAATATGGGGTATGGTTCAATGCGGGGTCTAATTGAACGTGGGGTATGGTTCAATGTGGGGTATGGTTCAATGTGGGCTACGGTTCAATGTTGGCTATGGTTCAATGTTGGCTATAGTTGAATGTTGGCTATTGTTCAATGTGGGCTATTGTTCAATGTGGGCTATGGTTCAATGTGGGCTATGGTTCAATGTGGGCTATGGTTCAATGTGGGCTATTGTTCAATGTGGGCTATGGTTCAATGTGGACTATTGTTCATATGGACATTGGTTCAAGGGGGGCTATGCCTCAATGTGGGCTATGGTTCAATGTGGGGTATGGTTCAATGTGGACTTTGGTTCAATGTTGCCAACGGTTCAATGTGGGCTATGGTTCAATGTGGGCTATAGTTCAATATGGGCTATGGTCCAATGTGGGATATAGTTCAGTATGGGGTATGGTCCAATGTGGGGTCTGGTTCAATGTGGGGTCTGGTTCAATGTGGGCTATGGTCCAATGTGGGGTACGGTTCAGTGTGGGGTGTGGTTCAACGTGGGCTAGGTTCAATGTGGGCTATTGTCCAATGAGGGGTAGGGTTCAGTGTGGGGTATGGTTCAATATGGTATATTATTCAATGTGGGCTATAGGTCCAGGTGGGATATGGTTCAATGTGGGCTATGATTCAATGTTGGCTATGGTTCAATGTTGGCTATGGTTCAATGTTGGCTATGGTTCAATGTGCGCTATGGTTCAATGTGGACTATGGTTCAATGTGGACTATGGTTCAATATGGGGATTGGTTCAATGTGGACTATGGTCCAATGTGGACTATGGTTCAATGTGGGGTATGGTTCAATGTGGGTCTAATTGAATGTGGGGTATGGTTCAATGTGGGCTATGGTTCAATGTGGGCTATGGTGCAATGTTGGCTATGGTTCAATGTTGGCTATAGTTGAATGATGGCTACGGTTCAATGTGCGCTATGGTTCAATGTGGACTATGGTTCAATATGGGCATTGGTTCAAGGTGTGCTATGCTTCAATGTGGGGTATTGTTGAATGTGGGGTATGGTTCAACGTGGGCTATGGTTCAATGTGGACCCTGGTTCAATGTGGCCTATAATTCATTGTGGACTCTGCTTCAATGTGGGCTATGGTTCAATATGGGCTACGGTTCAATGTGGACTATGGTTCAATGTGGGCTATAGTTCAATGTGGGCTATGGTTCAATGTGGGCTATGGTTCAATGTGGGCTATGGTTCAATGTGGGGTGTGCTTCAATGTTTGGTATGGGTTAATATGGGCTATGGTTCAATATGGGCTATGGTTCAATGTGGGCTATGGTTCAATTTGGGCTATGGTTCAATATGGGCTAATGTTCAATGTGGGCTATGGTTCAATGTGGGCTCTGGTTGAATGTGGGCTATGGTTCAATGTGGGGTGTGCTTCAATGTTTGGTATGGGTTAATGTGGGCTATGGTTCAATATGTGGACCCTGGTTCAATGTGGCCTATAATTCAATGTGGACTCTGCTTCAATGTGGCATATGTTTCAATGTGCGGTATGGTTCAATGTGGGCTATGGTTCAATGTGGGCTATAGTTCAATGTGGGGTCTGGTTCAATGTGGGCTATGGTCCAATGTGGGGTACGGTTCAGTGTGGGGTATGGTTCAACGTGGGCTAGGTTCAATGTGGGCTATGGTCCAATGTGGGGTAGGGTTCAGTGTGGGGTATGGTTCAATATGGTATATTATTCAATGTGGGCTATAGGTCCAGGTGGGATATGGTTCAATGTGGGCTATGATTCAATGTTGGCTATGGTTCAATGTTGGCTATGGTTCAATGTGCGCTATGGTTCAATGTGGACTATGGTTCAATGTGGACTATGGTTCAATATAGGGATTGGTTCAATGTGGACTATGGTTCAATGTGGACTATGGTTCAATGTGGGGTATGGTTCAATGTGGGTCTAATTGAATGTGGGGTATGGTTCAATGTGGGCTATGGTTCAATGTGGGCTATGGTGCAATGTTGGCTATGGTTCAATGTTGGCTATAGTTGAATGTTGGCTACGGTTCAATGTGCGCTATGGTTCAATGTGGACTATGCTTCAATATGGGCATTGGTTCAAGGTGTGCTATGCTTCAATGTGGGGTATTGTTGAATGTGGGGTATGGTTCAACGTGGGCTATGGTTCAATGTGGACCCTGGTTCAATGTGGCCTATAATTCATTGTGGACTCTGCTTCAATGTGGGCTATGGTTCAATATGGGCTACGGTTCAATGTGGACTATGGTTCAATGTGGGCTATAGTTCAATGTGGGCTATGGTTCAATGTGGGCTATGGTTCAATGTGGGCTATGGTTCAATGTGGGGTGTGCTTCAATGTTTGGTATGGGTTAATGTGGGCTATGGTTCAATATGTGGACCCTGGTTCAATGTGGCCTATAATTCAATGTGGACTCTGCTTCAATGTGGCATATGTTTCAATGTGCGGTATGGTTCAATGTGGGCTATGGTTCAATGTGGGCTATAGTTCAATGTGGGGTATGGTTCAATGTGGGCTATGGTTCAATGTGGGCTATGGTTCAATTTGGGCTATGGTTCAATATGGGCTAATGTTCAATGTGGGCTATGGTCCATGTGGGCTCTGGTTGAATGTGGGCTATGGTTCAATGTGGGGTGTGCTTCAATGTTTGGTATGGGTTAATGTGGGCTATGGTTCAATATGGACTATGGTTCAATGTGCGGTATGGATCTATCTGGGCTATGGTTCAATATGGGCTATGGTTCAATGTGCGGTATGGTTCAATGTGGGCTATAGTTCACTGTGGGCTTTGGGTTAATGTGGGGTAAGGTTTGATGTGGACTATGATTCCATGTGGAGTATGGTTCAATGTGGGCTATGATTCAATGTGGAGTATGGTTCAATATGGGCTATGGTTCAATGTGGAGTTGGTTCCATGTGGGCTATGGTTCAATGTTGACTATGGTTCAATGTGGGGTATGTTTCAATGTGGGCTATGGTTCAATGTGGGCTATGGTACTGTATGGGCTATGGTTCAATGTGGGCTATGATGCGATGTGGGCGATGGTTCAATGTGGAGTTGGTTCAATGTGGGCTATGGTTCAACATGGGCTATGATTCAATGTGGGATATGGTTCAATATGGGCTATGGTTCAATGTGGGGTTAGTTCAATGTGGGCTATGGTTCAATGTTGGCTAGAGTTCAATGTGGGGTATGTTTCAATGTGGGCTATGGTTAAATGTGGGCTATGGTACTGTATGGGCTATGGTTCAATGTGGGCTGTGGTGCGATGTGGGCTATGGTTCAATGTGGGCTATGGTTCAATGTGGTATATTATTCAATGTGGGCTATAGTTCAAGGTGGGCTATGGTTCAATGTGGGCTATGGTTCGATGTTGGCTATGGTTCAATGTGGGCTATGGTTTAATGTGGGCTATGGTTCAATATGGGGTATGGTTCAATGCGGGGTCTAATTGAATGTGGGGTATGGTTCAATGTGGAGTATGGTTCAATGTGGGCTACGGTTCAATGTTGGCTATGGTTCAATGTTGGCTATAGTTGAATGTTGGCTATTGTTCAATGTGGGCTATGATTCAATGTGGGATATGGTTCAATATGGGCTATGGTTCAATGTGGGGTTAGTTCAATGTGGGCTATGGTTCAATGTTGGCTAGAGTTCAATGTGGGATATGTTTCAATGTGGGCTATGGTTAAATGTGGGCTATGGTACTGTATGGGCTATGGTTCAATGTGGGCTGTGGTGCGATGTGGGCTATGGTTCAATGTGGGCTATGGTTCAATGTGGTATATTATTCAATGTGGGCTATAGTTCAAGGTGGGCTATGGTTCAATGTGGGCTATGGTTCAATGTTGGCTATGGTTCAATGTGGGCTATGGTTTAATGTGGGCTATGGTTCAATATGGGGTATGGTTCAATGCGGGGTCTAATTGAACGTGGGGTATGGTTCAATGTGGGGTATGGTTCAATGTGGGCTACGGTTCAATGTTGGCTATGGTTCAATGTTGGCTATAGTTGAATGTTGGCTATTGTTCAATGTGGGCTATTGTTCAATGTGGGCTATGGTTCAATGTGGGCTATGGTTCAATGTGGGCTATGGTTCAATGTGGGCTATTGTTCAATGTGGGCTATGGTTCAATGTGGACTATTGTTCATATGGACATTGGTTCAAGGGGGGCTATGCCTCAATGTGGGCTATGGTTCAATGTGGGGTATGGTTCAATGTGGACTTTGGTTCAATGTTGCCAACGGTTCAATGTGGGCTATGGTTCAATGTGGGCTATAGTTCAATATGGGCTATGGTCCAATGTGGGGTATAGTTCAGTATGGGGTATGGTCCAATGTGGGGTCTGGTTCAATGTGGGGTCTGGTTCAATGTGGGCTATGGTCCAATGTGGGGTACGGTTCAGTGTGGGGTGTGGTTCAACGTGGGCTAGGTTCAATGTGGGCTATTGTCCAATGAGGGGTAGGGTTCAGTGTGGGGTATGGTTCAATATGGTATATTATTCAATGTGGGCTATAGGTCCAGGTGGGATATGGTTCAATGTGGGCTATGATTCAATGTTGGCTATGGTTCAATGTTGGCTATGGTTCAATGTGCGCTATGGTTCAATGTGGACTATGGTTCAATGTGGACTGTGGTTCAATATGGGGATTGGTTCAATGTGGACTATGGTCCAATGTGGACTATGGTTCAATGTGGGGTATGGTTCAATGTGGGTCTAATTGAATGTGGGGTATGGTTCAATGTGGGCTATGGTTCAATGTGGGCTATGGTGCAATGTTGGCTATGGTTCAATGTTGGCTATAGTTGAATGATGGCTACGGTTCAATGTGCGCTATGGTTCAATGTGGACTATGGTTCAATATGGGCATTGGTTCAAGGTGTGCTATGCTTCAATGTGGGGTATTGTTGAATGTGGGGTATGGTTCAACGTGGGCTATGGTTCAATGTGGACCCTGGTTCAATGTGGCCTATAATTCATTGTGGACTCTGCTTCAATGTGGGCTATGGTTCAATATGGGCTACGGTTCAATGTGGACTATGGTTCAATGTGGGCTATAGTTCAATGTGGGCTATGGTTCAATGTGGGCTATGGTTCAATGTGGGCTATGGTTCAATGTGGGGTGTGCTTCAATGTTTGGTATGGGTTAATATGGGCTATGGTTCAATATGGGCTATGGTTCAATGTGGGCTATGGTTCAATTTGGGCTATGGTTCAATATGGGCTAATGTTCAATGTGGGCTATGGTTCAATGTGGGCTCTGGTTGAATGTGGGCTATGGTTCAATGTGGGGTGTGCTTCAATGTTTGGTATGGGTTAATGTGGGCTATGGTTCAATATGTGGACCCTGGTTCAAT
The DNA here is from genome assembly GCF_047496885.1 of Scyliorhinus torazame. Classification (NCBI taxonomy): domain Eukaryota; kingdom Metazoa; phylum Chordata; class Chondrichthyes; order Carcharhiniformes; family Scyliorhinidae; genus Scyliorhinus; species Scyliorhinus torazame. Next base: position 30,438,878 of record NC_092709.1, read on the forward strand.
GTGGCCTATAATTCAATGTGGACTCTGCTTCAATGTGGCATATGTTTCAATGTGCGGTATGGTTCAATGTGGGCTATGGTTCAATGTGGGCTATAGTTCAATGTGGGGTCTGGTTCAATGTGGGCTATGGTCCAATGTGGGGTACGGTTCAGTGTGGGGTATGGTTCAACGTGGGCTAGGTTCAATGTGGGCTATGGTCCAATGTGGGGTAGGGTTCAGTGTGGGGTATGGTTCAATATGGTATATTATTCAATGTGGGCTATAGGTCCAGGTGGGATATGGTTCAATGTGGGCTATGATTCAATGTTGGCTATGGTTCAATGTTGGCTATGGTTCAATGTGCGCTATGGTTCAATGTGGACTATGGTTCAATGTGGACTATGGTTCAATATAGGGATTGGTTCAATGTGGACTATGGTTCAATGTGGACTATGGTTCAATGTGGGGTATGGTTCAATGTGGGTCTAATTGAATGTGGGGTATGGTTCAATGTGGGCTATGGTTCAATGTGGGCTATGGTGCAATGTTGGCTATGGTTCAATGTTGGCTATAGTTGAATGTTGGCTACGGTTCAATGTGCGCTATGGTTCAATGTGGACTATGCTTCAATATGGGCATTGGTTCAAGGTGTGCTATGCTTCAATGTGGGGTATTGTTGAATGTGGGGTATGGTTCAACGTGGGCTATGGTTCAATGTGGACCCTGGTTCAATGTGGCCTATAATTCATTGTGGACTCTGCTTCAATGTGGGCTATGGTTCAATATGGGCTACGGTTCAATGTGGACTATGGTTCAATGTGGGCTATAGTTCAATGTGGGCTATGGTTCAATGTGGGCTATGGTTCAATGTGGGCTATGGTTCAATGTGGGGTGTGCTTCAATGTTTGGTATGGGTTAATGTGGGCTATGGTTCAATATGTGGACCCTGGTTCAATGTGGCCTATAATTCAATGTGGACTCTGCTTCAATGTGGCATATGTTTCAATGTGCGGTATGGTTCAATGTGGGCTATGGTTCAATGTGGGCTATAGTTCAATGTGGGGTATGGTTCAATGTGGGCTATGGTTCAATGTGGGCTATGGTTCAATTTGGGCTATGGTTCAATATGGGCTAATGTTCAATGTGGGCTATGGTCCATGTGGGCTCTGGTTGAATGTGGGCTATGGTTCAATGTGGGGTGTGCTTCAATGTTTGGTATGGGTTAATGTGGGCTATGGTTCAATATGGACTATGGTTCAATGTGCGGTATGGATCTATCTGGGCTATGGTTCAATATGGGCTATGGTTCAATGTGCGGTATGGTTCAATGTGGGCTATAGTTCACTGTGGGCTTTGGGTTAATGTGGGGTAAGGTTTGATGTGGACTATGATTCCATGTGGAGTATGGTTCAATGTGGGCTATGATTCAATGTGGAGTATGGTTCAATATGGGCTATGGTTCAATGTGGAGTTGGTTCCATGTGGGCTATGGTTCAATGTTGGCTATGGTTCAATGTGGGGTATGTTTCAATGTGGGCTATGGTTCAATGTGGGCTATGGTACTGTATGGGCTATGGTTCAATGTGGGCTATGATGCGATGTGGGCGATGGTTCAATGTGGAGTTGGTTCAATGTGGGCTATGGTTCAACATGGGCTATGATTCAATGTGGGATATGGTTCAATATGGGCTATGGTTCAATGTGGGGTTAGTTCAATGTGGGCTATGGTTCAATGTTGGCTAGAGTTCAATGTGGGGTATGTTTCAATGTGGGCTATGGTTAAATGTGGGCTATGGTACTGTATGGGCTATGGTTCAATGTGGGCTGTGGTGCGATGTGGGCTATGGTTCAATGTGGGCTATGGTTCAATGTGGTATATTATTCAATGTGGGCTATAGTTCAAGGTGGGCTATGGTTCAATGTGGGCTATGGTTCGATGTTGGCTATGGTTCAATGTGGGCTATGGTTTAATGTGGGCTATGGTTCAATATGGGGTATGGTTCAATGCGGGGTCTAATTGAATGTGGGGTATGGTTCAATGTGGAGTATGGTTCAATGTGGGCTACGGTTCAATGTTGGCTATGGTTCAATGTTGGCTATAGTTGAATGTTGGCTATTGTTCAATGTGGGCTATGATTCAATGTGGGATATGGTTCAATATGGGCTATGGTTCAATGTGGGCTATGGTTCAATGTGGGGTATGGTTCAACGTGGGCTATGGTTCAATGTGGGATATGTTTCAATGTGGGCTATGGTTAAATGTGGGCTATGGTACTGTATGGGCTATGGTTCAATGTGGGCTGTGGTGCGATGTGGGCTATGGTTCAATGTGGGCTATGGTTCAATGTGGTATATTATTCAATGTGGGCTATAGTTCAAGGTGGGCTATGGTTCAATGTGGGCTATGGTTCAATGTTGGCTATGGTTCAATGTGGGCTATGGTTTAATGTGGGCTATGGTTCAATATGGGGTATGGTTCAATGCGGGGTCTAATTGAACGTGGGGTATGGTTCAATGTGGGGTATGGTTCAATGTGGGCTACGGTTCAATGTTGGCTATGGTTCAATGTTGGCTATAGTTGAATGTTGGCTATTGTTCAATGTGGGCTATTGTTCAATGTGGGCTATGGTTCAATGTGGGCTATGGTTCAATGTGGGCTATGGTTCAATGTGGGCTATTGTTCAATGTGGGCTATGGTTCAATGTGGACTATTGTTCATATGGACATTGGTTCAAGGGGGGCTATGCCTCAATGTGGGCTATGGTTCAATGTGGGGTATGGTTCAATGTGGACTTTGGTTCAATGTTGCCAACGGTTCAATGTGGGCTATGGTTCAATGTGGGCTATAGTTCAATATGGGCTATGGTCCAATGTGGGGTATAGTTCAGTATGGGGTATGGTCCAATGTGGGGTCTGGTTCAATGTGGGGTCTGGTTCAATGTGGGCTATGGTCCAATGTGGGGTACGGTTCAGTGTGGGGTGTGGTTCAACGTGGGCTAGGTTCAATGTGGGCTATTGTCCAATGAGGGGTAGGGTTCAGTGTGGGGTATGGTTCAATATGGTATATTATTCAATGTGGGCTATAGGTCCAGGTGGGATATGGTTCAATGTGGGCTATGATTCAATGTTGGCTATGGTTCAATGTTGGCTATGGTTCAATGTGCGCTATGGTTCAATGTGGACTATGGTTCAATGTGGACTATGGTTCAATATGGGGATTGGTTCAATGTGGACTATGGTCCAATGTGGACTATGGTTCAATGTGGGGTATGGTTCAATGTGGGTCTAATTGAATGTGGGGTATGGTTCAATGTGGGCTATGGTTCAATGTGGGCTATGGTGCAATGTTGGCTATGGTTCAATGTTGGCTATAGTTGAATGATGGCTACGGTTCAATGTGCGCTATGGTTCAATGTGGACTATGGTTCAATATGGGCATTGGTTCAAGGTGTGCTATGCTTCAATGTGGGGTATTGTTGAATGTGGGGTATGGTTCAACGTGGGCTATGGTTCAATGTGGACCCTGGTTCAATGTGGCCTATAATTCATTGTGGACTCTGCTTCAATGTGGGCTATGGTTCAATATGGGCTACGGTTCAATGTGGACTATGGTTCAATGTGGGCTATAGTTCAATGTGGGCTATGGTTCAATGTGGGCTATGGTTCAATGTGGGCTATGGTTCAATGTGGGGTGTGCTTCAATGTTTGGTATGGGTTAATATGGGCTATGGTTCAATATGGGCTATGGTTCAATGTGGGCTATGGTTCAATTTGGGCTATGGTTCAATATGGGCTAATGTTCAATGTGGGCTATGGTTCAATGTGGGCTCTGGTTGAATGTGGGCTATGGTTCAATGTGGGGTGTGCTTCAATGTTTGGTATGGGTTAATGTGGGCTATGGTTCAATATGTGGACCCTGGTTCAATGTGGCCTATAATTCAATGTGGACTCTGCTTCAATGTGGCATATGTTTCAATGTGCGGTATGGTTCAATGTGGGCTATGGTTCAATGTGGGCTATAGTTCAATGTGGGGTCTGGTTCAATGTGGGCTATGGTCCAATGTGGGGTACGGTTCAGTGTGGGGTATGGTTCAACGTGGGCTAGGTTCAATGTGGGCTATGGTCCAATGTGGGGTAGGGTTCAGTGTGGGGTATGGTTCAATATGGTATATTATTCAATGTGGGCTATAGGTCCAGGTGGGATATGGTTCAATGTGGACTCTGGTTCAATGTGGCATATGATTCAATATGGGGTATGTTTCATTATGGGCTATGCTTCAATGTGGGATATGGTTCAATGTGGGCTATGGTTCAATGTGGCCTTTGGTTCAATGTTGGCTATAGTTCAATGTGGGCTATGGTTCAATGTGGACTTTGACTTAATGTGGGCTATGGTTTAATGTGGGCTATGGTTCAATGTGGACTTTGACTTAATGTGAGCTATGGTTTAATGTGGGCTATGGTTCAATGTGGGCTATGGTTCAATGTGTGCTCTGGTTCAATATGGGCTATGGTTCAATGTAGGGCAATATTTAATGTGGTGTATGGTTCAATGTGGGGTAAGGTTCAATGTGGGCTATGGTTCAATATGGGCTATGGTTAAATGTGGAGCATGGTTTAATGTGGGGTATGGTTCAACGTGGGCTATCGTTCAATGTGGGCTATGGTTCAATGTGGACTTTGGATCAATGTTGCCTACGGTTCAATGTGGGCTATGGTTCAATGTGGACTTTGGTTCAAAGTTGCCTACGGTTCAATGTGGGCTATGGTTCAATGTGGCCTTTGGTTCAATGTGGACTTTGACTCAATGTGGGCTATGGTTCAATGTTGGCTATGGTTCAATGTGGACTTTGATTTAATGTGGGCTATGGTTCAATGTGGGCTAATGTTCAATGTGGGGTGTGCTTCAATGTGGGCTATGGGTCAATGTGGGCTCTGGTTCAATATCGACTATGGTTCAATGTGCGGTATGGTTCAATGTGGGCTATAGTTCACTGTGGGCTTTGGGTTAATGTGGGGTAAGGTTTGATGTGGACTATGATTCCATGTGGAGTATGGTTCAATGTGGGCTATGAGTCAATGTGGGGTATGGTTCATTATGGGCTATGGTTCAATGTGGAGTAGGTTCAATGTGGGCTATGGTTCAATATGGGCTATGGTTCAATGTGGACTTTGACTTAATGTGGGCTATGGTTCAATGTGGGCTATGGGTCAATGTGGGCTCTGGTTCAATATCGACTATGGTTCAATGTGCGGTAGGTTCAATCTGGGCTATGGTTCAATATGGGCTATGGTTCAATGTGCGATATGGTTCAATGTGGGCTATGGTTCAATATGGGCTATGGTTCAATGTGCGGTAAGGTTCAATCTGGGCTATGGTTCAATATGGGCTATGGTTCAATGTGCGGTAAGGTTCAATCTGGGCTATGGTTCAATATGGGCTATGGTTCAATGTGCGGTATGGTTCAATCTGGGCTATGGTTCAAGATGGGCTATGGTTCAATGTGCGGTAGGTTCAATCTGGGCTATGGTTCAATATGGACTATGGTTCAATGTGCGGTATGGTTCAATGTGGGCTATGGTTCAATATGGGCTATGGTTCAATGTGCGGTAAGGTTCAATCTGGGCTATGGTTCAATATGGGCTATGTTTCAATGTGCGGTATGGTTCAATCTGGGCTATGGTTCAATATGGGCTATGGTTCAATGTGCGGTATGGTTCAATCTGGGCTATGGTTCAATATGGGCTATGGTTCAATGTGGGCTATGGTTCAATGTGGGGTTTGCTTCAATGTTTGGTATGGGTTAATGTGGACTATGGTTCAATATGGACTATGGTTCAATATGGGCTTTGGGTTAATGTGCGGTAACGTTTGATGTGGACTATGATTCCATGTGGAGTATGGTTCAATGTGGGCTATGATTCAATGTGGAGTATGGCTCAATTCGGGCTATGAGTCAATGTGGGGTATGGTTCATTATGGGCTATGGTTCAATGTGGAGTTGGTTCAATGTGGGCTATGGTTCAATATGGGCTATGGTTCAATATGGGCTATGATGCGATGTGGGCTATGGTTCAATGTGGGCTATGGTTCAATGTGGGATATGGTTCAATATGGGCTATGGTTCAATGTGGGGTTAGTTCAATGTGGGCTATGGTTCAATGTGGGCTATGGTACAGTATGGGCTATGGTTCAATGTGGCCTATGGTGCGATGTGGGCTATGGTTCAATGTGGGGTATGATTTAATGTGGGTTATGGTTCAATGTGGTATATTATTCAATGTGGGCTATAGTTCAAGGTGGGCTATGGTTCAATGTGGGCTATGGTTCAATGTTGGCTATGGTTCAATGTGGGCTATGGTTTAATGTGGGCTATGGTTCAATATGGGCATTGGTTCAGTGTGAGCTATGCTTCAATGTGGGGTATGGTTCAATGCGGGGTCTAATTGAACGTGGGCTATTGTTCAATGTGGGCTATGGTTCAATGTGGGCTATGGTTCAATGTGGACTATTGTTCATATGGACATTGGTTCAAGTGGGGCCATGCTTCAATGTGAGGTATGGTTCAAGGTGGGCTCTGGTTCAATGTGGGCTATGGTTCAACGTGGGGCATGGTTCAATGTGGACTTTGGTTCAATGTTGCCAACGGTTCAATGTGGGCTATGGTTCAATGTGGACTCTGGTTCAATGTGGCATATGATTCAATATGGGGTATGTTTCATTATGGGCTATGCTTCAATGTGGGATATGGTTCAATGTGGGCTATGGTTCAATGTGGCCTTTGGTTCAATGTTGGCTATAGTTCAATGTGGGCTATGGTTCAATGAGGACTTTGACTTAATGTGGGCTATGGTTTAATGTGGGCTATGGTTCAATGTGGACTTTGACTTAATGTGAGCTATGGTTTCATGTGTGCTATGGTTCAATATGTGCTATGGTTCAATGTAGGGCAATATTTAATGTGGGGTATGATTCAATGTGGGGTAAGGTTCAATGTGGGCTATGGTTCAATATGGGCTATGGTTCAATGTGGAGCATGGTTTAATGTGGGGTATGGTTCAACGTGGGCTATGGTTCAATGTGGGCTATGGTTCAATGTGGGCTATGGTTCAATGTGCGGTAAGGTTCAATCTGGGCTATGGTTCAATATGGGCTATGTTTCAATGTGCGGTATGGTTCAATCTGGGCTATGGTTCAATATGGGCTATGGTTCAATGTGCGGTATGGTTCAATCTGGGCTATGGTTCAATATGGGCTATGGTTCAATGTGGGCTATGGTTCAATGTGGGGTTTGCTTCAATGTTTGGTATGGGTTAATGTGGACTATGGTTCAATATGGACTATGGTTCAATATGGGCTTTGGGTTAATGTGCGGTAACGTTTGATGTGGACTATGATTCCATGTGGAGTGTGGTTCAATGTGGGCTATGATTCAATGTGGAGTATGGCTCAATTCGGGCTATGAGTCAATGTGGGGTATGGTTCATTATGGGCTATGGTTCAATGTGGAGTTGGTTCAATGTGGGCTATGGTTCAATATGGGCTATGGTTCAATATGGGCTATGATGCGATGTGGGCTATGGTTCAATGTGGGATATGGTTCAATATGGGCTATGGTTCAATGTGGGGTTAGTTCAATGTGGGCTATGGTTCAATGTGGGCTATGGTACAGTATGGGCTATGGTTCAATGTGGCCTATGGTGCGATGTGGGCTATGGTTCAATGTGGGGTATGATTTAATGTGGGTTATGGTTCAATGTGGTATATTATTCAATGTGGGCTATAGTTCAAGGTGGGCTATGGTTCAATGTGGGCTATGGTTCAATGTTGGCTGTGGTTCAATGTGGGCTATGGTTTAATGTGGGCTATGGTTCAATATGGGCATTGGTTCAGTGTGAGCTATGCTTCAATGTGGGGTATGGTTCAATGCGGGGTCTAATTGAACGTGGGCTATTGTTCAATGTGGGCTATGGTTCAATGTGGGCTATGGTTCAATGTGGACTATTGTTCATATGGACATTGGTTCAAGTGGGGCCATGCTTCAATGTGAGGTATGGTTCAAGGTGGGCTCTGGTTCAATGTGGGCTATGGTTCAACGTGGGGCATGGTTCAATGTGGACTTTGGTTCAATGTTGCCAACGGTTCAATGTGGGCTATGGTTCAATGTGGACTCTGGTTCAATGTGGCATATGATTCAATATGGGGTATGTTTCATTATGGGCTATGCTTCAATGTGGGATATGGTTCAATGTGGGCTATGGTTCAATGTGGCCTTTGGTTCAATGTTGGCTATAGTTCAATGTGGGCTATGGTTCAATGAGGACTTTGACTTAATGTGGGCTATGGTTTAATGTGGGCTATGGTTCAATGTGGACTTTGACTTAATGTGAGCTATGGTTTCATGTGTGCTATGGTTCAATATGTGCTATGGTTCAATGTAGGGCAATATTTAATGTGGGGTATGATTCAATGTGGGGTAAGGTTCAATGTGGGCTATGGTTCAATATGGGCTATGGTTCAATGTGGAGCATGGTTTAATGTGGGGTATGGTTCAACGTGGGCTATGGTTCAATGTGGGCTATGGTTCAATGTGGACTTTGGTTCAAAGTTGCCTACGGTTCAATGTGGGCTATGGTTCAATGTGGCCTTTGGTTCAATGTGGGCTATAGTTCAATGTGGGGTATGGTTCAATGTGGGGTATGGTTCATTATGGGCTCTGCTTCAATGTGAGATATGGTTCAATGTGGGCTATGGTTCAATGTGGGCTATAGTTCAATGTGGGCTATGGTTCAATGTGGACTTTGGTTCAAAGTTGCCTACGGTTCAATGTGAGATATGGTTCAATGTGGGCTATGGTTCAATGTGGGCTATAGTTCAATGTGGGCTATGGTTCAATGTGGACTTTGGTTCAAAGTTGCCTACGGTTCAATGTGGGCTATGGTTCAATGTGGCCTTTGGTTCAATGTGGGCTATAGTTCAATGTGGGGTATGGTTCAATGTGGGGTATGGTTCATTATGGGCTCTGCTTCAATGTGAGATATGGTTCAATGTGGGCTATGGTTCAATGTGGGCTATAGTTCAATGTGGGCTATGGTTCAATGTGGGATTGGTTCAATTGTGGCTGTGGTTCAATGTGGGCTATGGTTCAATGTGGACTTTGGTTCAAAGTGGACTTTGATTTAATGTGGGCTATGGTTCAATGTGGGCTATAGTTCAATGTGGGCTATGGTTCAATGTGGACTTTGATTTAATGTGGGCTATGGTTCAATGTTGGCTATGGTTCAATGTGGCCTATGGTTCAACGTGGTCTTTGACTTAATGTGGGCTATGGTTCAATGTGGGCTAATGTTCAATGTGGGGTGTGCTTCAATGTGGGCTATGGGTCAATGTGGTCTCTGGTTCAATATGGACTATTGTTCAATGTGCGGTAGGTTCAATCTGGGCTATGGTTCAATATGGGCTATGGTTCAATGTGCGGTATCGTTCAATGTGGGCTATAGTTCACTGTGGGCTTTGGGTTAATGTGGGGTATGGTTTGATGGGGACTATGATTCAATGTGGGGTATGGTTTGATGTGGACTATGATTCAATGTGGGGTATGGTTCAATGTGGGCTATGATTCAATGTGGAGTATGGTTCAATATTGGCTGTGATGCAATGTGGGGTATGGTTCATTAAGGGCTGTGGTTCAATGTGGGGTTGGTTCAATGTGGGCTATGGTTCAATATGGGCTATGATTCAATGTGGGATATGGTTCGATATGGGCTATGGTTCAATGTGGGATTGGTTCAATTGTGGCTATGGTTCAATGTGGGCTATGGTTCAATGTGGAGTATAATTTAATGTGGGTTCTGGTTCAATGTGGGCTATTATTCAATGTCTGCTGGTAGCCCTTTGGTAGTTTGCCTTTATTCACACCTGACTATTGCCAGTGATTGTTTGCAAGACCAGCTTTACCATGATATCATAGTTGAGTCTGACTCTGCCTTTATACATCATCCATACTGGCACAAGTTTGTCAGTAGCCATTTGAAAACCATCAAGAATGGAAACCTCAATCAGTGTTCCTTTCTCTAACTTATGTGGCATTCCTAGTGATGCATTGGTTGAGACCAACATAGATCAGACATTAAATGTGGCAACTTTCTTGCATAAATAGCTTTGTTATTCACTTACTGTACACTGGAGATGGTCTCTGTGATGATCATTATTTTTCTCAGTCATATATTCTCGCTAGGTTATGCTGTGAAATCCCATTTTTGGGCTAACTCTCCAAACCCTAGCTCCCCAACACCCCATGGTCTAGTCACCCTATTACTCTTCATCCTAACTAAAATACTGCTACAGCTCAACAGATTTGGGACAAAGCGGGTTTTTGGAGTTAGGTCAGGGACGGACGTGATCTTGTTGAATGGTAGAATAGGCTCACAGGGTTAAATGGCCTATTCCTATGTTTCCAACAAACAAGATGTGGAGACAGGTTTTTTTTAATCATGTGTTTTTTGTTTATCCTTCTCCACTGTGAAGGTAGCGAATTATGCTGAGGTTTGGTTCTAGACATAACGAGACTCTTACATACCCCAGTGGTTGTACAGAGAAGGTGAATTGGCCACTCTAAATTGCCCCTTAATTGGAAAAGAAAGAATTGGATACTCTAAATTTATTTCCGAAAGAAGACTCTTACATGCCCACATTGAGGATCCAGGAAATGAAGTGATTTATTAACGATTAGGGAGTAAACCTTGGACGTTCCTGGTCTGTATAACTCAGGAGCACACCAAGCCAATGATCTATGTGGACTACAGTCAGACTGCAAAACACATACCTTCCAAGAGGCAATGCCAGAACTGGCCTAACCAAAGCTCTGGAATTATATCGTGGATTGCTTTTACAATATCTCACTGGGAAGTTGTAGAGAAACATCAACAGTAAATAATAGAATAAACATTTCTAAGGCTGGGGTTCCTTTTTCTTTTGACAAAATAAGGCTAAGTGAATGATTTTAATTTTTAAAATGTTTTCCGAGAGCAATGTGCAGTTTCTGACCAACAACATTAGTCATTTATACACAATCAAAAACAAAAACATAACATTAAGTAAACTTTTCACTTGCCCAAACTCTCAATTAATCCCAGGAATTCTGCAAGCTTTCAAAACCCACACATGGTTTCCATCATGTAGAACTGCCAAAAATGGTTTTCCATAAATTTGTACTGGGGAACATTATAAAGCATAATTACAGAAATGTAGTGAATCATAAAACAATTCTTAACTCAAAATATTCTCCAAATATACTGCAGACATGCAAACCTCCAGCAGTTTAACTGAACGACATCTGAGACCAATTTGCAAAGGTTTTGTGTTTCCTTGAGTGACAGTTCTGAGTTCTAAGTTGAGTGGTCTTGTTGACTATCTACCGCATAGTTATTGACTCTTCTGCAGAGCCTGCATAGGTTAGGAAAAATTCCCAGTGGATGCATAGCATAATCTAATTTTATAGATGAAATTCAGTCATCACTCAGGGCCACTCTCCGTACTGGTACAGTCATGGTTGTCAGGCAGACAGCACCCCCTGAAAGATTGTGTAAGAACTTGAAATTTCATATTGTTCTTACCCTCTTCGTTCTTTTTTTACATTCATTTATGGGATGTGGAGTCGCTGGTTAGGCCAGCATTTATTGCCCATCCCTAGTTCTGAAAATTTCATCCATGCACAAGTAACGAGGAAAGCAAATAATATTATATTTATTGCATGGGGAATTGAATACAAGAGGAGGGAGGTTATGCTTCAGCTATACAGGGCATTGGTGAGACCACGGGCTGGATTTTCCGCCCCGCTGAGCCACATATCTGTTTCACCCCGTTACGCCGGCTGGTCAATGGGATTTCCCATTGTGGGGCAGCCCCACGCCGTCGGGAAATCCCCGGACTGCCGGCAAAACAGAGCATCCCGCCGGCGGAGAATCCAGCCCCACATCTGGAGTACTGTGCACGGTAAGGTTGTCCTATTTAAGGAAGAGTGTAAATGGATATAGTCCAGAGAAGGTTTACTAGACTAATACCTGGGATGAGAAGGTTGCCTTATGAGGAAAGGTTGGACAGGCTAGGCTTGAATCCACTGATCTTTAGAAGAGTCAGAAGTGACTTGATTGAAACATATAAGATCTTGAGGGGTCTTGACAGGATGGATGTGGAAAGGATGTTTCCTCTTGTGGGATAATCTAGAACTATCTGTCACTGTTTCAAAATTATGGGGGAGGTCTTATGGCTGTTCATGCCGTGTGAGCTTCCTGTCCCGCCAACGGCGCACCCCACCTAGGGTTTCCAGGCAGCGTGGGATGGATTCAATGGGAAATCCCATTGACAGCGGTGAGACCAGAAGATCCCGCTGCCGGCCAACGACGGGTCAAGTCCTGCTGTGGGAGCCCAGAGAATCTCACCCAAGTGATCGCCCATTTAATTCAGAGATGAATAGAAATATTTCCTCTCAGAGGGTAGTGAGTCTCTTCGGAGCTCTCTTCCTCAAAAGGCAGTGGAATCAGAGACTTTCAATATTTTTAAGGCAGAGCTAGATAGATTCTTGACGGGGTGGAAAATTATCAGGGATCGGCTGGTATGTACAGTTGAGGTTACAATCAGATCAACCATGATACTATTGAATGGTGGAGCAAGCTCAAGGGGTTGAGTGGCCGACTAAGTGGGCAGCATGGTAGCACAGTGGTTAGCACTGTTGCTTCACAGCACCAAGGTCCCAGGTTCGATTCCAAGCTTGTGTGACTGTCTTTGTGGAAACTGCACGTTCTCCCCGTGTCTGCGTGGGTTTCCTCCGGGTGCTCCGGTTTCCGCCCACAAGTCCCGAAAGACACGCAGTTAGGTAATTTGGACATTCTGAATTCTCCCTCCGTGTGCCCGAACAGGCGCCGGAATGTGGCAACTAGGGGAATAGAACATAGAACATAGAACATTACAGCGCAGTACAGGCCCTTCGGCCCTCGATGTTGCACCGACCTGTGAAACCACTCTAAAGCCCATCTACACTATTCCCTTATTGTCCATATGTCTATCCAATGACCATTTGAATGTCCTTAGTGTTGGCGAGTCCACTACTGTTGCAGGCAGGGCATTCCACACCCTTACTACTCTCTGAGTAAAGAACCTACCTCTGACATCTGTCTTATATCTATCTCCCCTCAATTTAAAGGTATGTCCCCTCGTGCTAGACATCACCATCCGAGGAAAAAGGCTCTCACTGTCCACCCTATCCAATCCTCTGATCATCTTGTATGCCTCAATTAAGTCACCTCTTAACCTTCTTCTCTCGAACGAAAACAGCCTCAAGTCCCTCAGCCTTTCCTCATAAGATCTTCCCTCCATACCAGGCAACATTCTGGTAAATCTCCTCTGCACCCTTTCCAATGCTTCCACATCCTTCCAATATGCGGCAACCAGAATTGCACGCAATACTCCAAATACGGCCGCACCAGAGTGTTGTATAGCTGCAACATGACCTCATGGCTCCTAAATTCAATCCCTCTACCAATAAAAGCTAACACACCGTACGCCTTCTTAACAACTCTCTCAACCTGGGTGGCAAATTTCAGGGATCTATGTACATGGACACCGAGATCTCTCTGCTCATCCACACTGCCAAGAATCTTACCATTAGCCCAGTACTCAGTCTTCCTGTTATTCCTTCCAAAATGAACCACCTCACACTTTTCTGCATTAAACTCCATTTGCCACCTCTCAGCCCAGCGCTGCAGCTTATCTATGTCCCTCTGTAACTTGTAACATCCTTCTGCACTGTCCACAACTCCACCGACTTTAGTGTCATCTGCAAATTTACTCACCCATCCTTCTACACCCTCCTCCAGGTCATTTATAAAAATGACAAACAGCAGTGCCCCCAAAACAGATCCTTGTGGTACACCACTAGTAACTGGACTCCGGTCTGAACATTTCCCATCAACCACCACCCTTTGTCTTCTTCCAGCTAGCAAATTTCTGATCCAAACTGCTAAATCACCCTGAATCCCATGCCTCCGTATTTTCTGCAGTAGCCTACCATGGGGAACATTATCAAATGCTTTACTGAAATCCATATACACCACATCAACTGCTTTACCCTCATCCACCTGTTTGACCACCTTCTCAAAGAACTCTATAAGGTTTGTGAGGCACGACCTACCCTTCACAAAACTGTGTTGACTATCCCTAATCAAATTATTCCTTTCCAGATGATTATACATCCTATCTCTTAAACACCTTTCCAAGACTTTGCCCACAACAGAAGTAAGACTCACTGGTCTATAGTTACCGGGGTTGGCTCTACTCCCCTTCTTGAACAAGGGGACAACATTTGCTATCCTCCAGTCTTCTGGCACTATTCCTGTAGACAAAGATGACTTAAAGATCAAGGCCAAAGGCTCAGCAATCTTCTCCCTAGCTTCCCAGAGAATCCTAGGATAAATCCCATCCAGCCCAGGTGACTTACTATTTTCACACTTTCCAGAATTGCTAACACCTCCTCCTTATGAACCTCAAGCCCTTCTAGTCTAGTAGCCTGAATCTCAGTATTCTCCTCAACAACATTGTCTTTTTCCTGTGTGAATACTGACGAAAAATATTCATTTAGCACCTCTCCTATCTCCTCGGACTCCAAGCACAACTTCCCACTACTGTCCTTGACTGGCCCTACTCTTACCCTAGTCATTCTTTTATTCCTGACATATCTATAGAAAGCTTTAGGGTTATCCTTGATCCTACCTGCCAAAGACTTCTCATGTCCCCTCCTGGCTCTTCTTAGCTCCCTCTTTAGGTCCTTCCTAGCTAACTTGTAACTCTCGAGTGCCCTAACTGAACCTTCATGTCTCATCTTTACATAAGCCTCCTTCTTCCTCTTGACAAGTGTTTCGACTGCTTTAGTAAACCACAGTTCCCTCACTCGACCACTTCCTCTCTGCTGACAGGTACATACTTATCAAGGACACGCAGTAGCTGTTCCTTGAATGAGCTCCACATTTCCATTGTGCCCATCCCCTGCAGTTTTCCTCTCCATCTGATGTATCCTAAGTCATGCCTCATCGCATCATAATTGTCTTTCCCCCAGATATAACTCTTGCCCTGCGGTATATACCTATCCCTTTCCATCACTAAAGTAAACGTAATCGAATTGTGGTCACTATCACCAAAGTGCTCACCTATCTCCAAATCTAACACCTGTCCTGGTTCATTACCCAGTACCAAATCCAATATGGCTTCGCCTCTCATTGGCCTATCTACATACTGTGCCAGGATACCCTCCTACACGCATTGGACAAAAACGAACCAATCTAATGTACTCGAACTATAGCGTTTCCAGTCAATATTTGGAAAGTTAAAGTCCCCCATAACAACTACACTGTTGCTTTCGCTCCTATCCAGAATCATCTTTGCAATCCTCTCCTCTACATCTCTGGAACTTTTCGGAGGCCTATAGAAAACCCCTAACAGGGTGACCTCTCCTTTCATGTTTCTAACCTCAGCCCATACTACCTCAGTAGACAAGTCCTCATCAAACGTCCTTTCTGCCACCGTACTACTGTCCTTGACTAACAATGCCACCCCTCCCCCTCTTTTACCACCTTCCCTGAGATTACTGAAATATCTAAATCCCGGCACCTGCAACAACCATTCCTGTCCCTGCTCTATCCATGTCTCCGAAATGGCCACAACATCGAAGTTCCAGGTACCAACCCATGCCGCAAGTTCACCCACCTTATTCTGGATGCTCCTGGCATTGAAGAAGACACACTTTAAATCACCTTCCTGCCTGCCGGTACACTCCTGCAACTTTGAAACCCTACTCATGACCTCACTACTCTCAACCTCCTGTATACTGGAGCTACAATTCAGGTTCCCAAGCCCCTGCTGAACTAATTTAAACCCTCCCGAAGAGCATTAGCAAATTTCCCCCTCAGAATATTGGTACCCCTCTGGTCCAGGTGCAGACCATCCCGTTTGTAGAGGTCCCACTGACTCCAGAATGAGCCCCAATTATCCAGAAATCTGAAACCCTCCCTCCTGCACCATCCCTGTAGTCACATGTTCAACTCCTCTCTCTCCCTATTCCTCGTCTCGCTATCACGTGGCACGGGTAACAACCCAGAGATAATAACTCTGTTTGTCCTCGATCTAAGTTTCCACCCTAGCTCCCTGAATTCCTGCCTTACAACCCCATACCTTTTCCTACCTATGTCGTTGGTACCTCTGTGGACCATGACTTGGGGCTGCTCCCCCTCCCCCTTAAGGATCCCGAAAACACGATCTGAGACATCACGCACCCTGGCACCTGGGAGGCAACACACCAACCGTGAGTCTCTCTTGTTCCCACAGAATCTCCTATCTATCCCCCTAACTATGGAGTCTCCAATGACTAATGCTCTACTCCTCTCCCCCCTTCCCTTCTGAGCAACAGGGACAGACTCTGTGCCAGAGATCTGCACCCCATGGCTTAACCCTGGTAAGTCGTCCCCCCCAACAGTATCCAAAGCAGTATACTTGTTACTAAGGGGAATGGCCACAGGGGATCCCTGTACTGACTGCTTCCTCCCAGCCCCTCTCACCGTCACCCATCTATCTTTATTCTTCGGAGTAACTACATCCCTGAAGCTTCTATCTATGACCAACTCTGCCTCCCGAATGATCCGAAGTTCATCCAACTCCAGCTCCAGTTCCCTAACGCGGTTTCTGAGGGGCTGGAGATGGGTGCACTTCCCACAGATGAAATCAGCTGGGACACTGACGGCGTCCCTCACCTCAAACATTCTGCAGGAGGAACATTGTACTACCTTCCCTGTCATCCCCTCTAGATATAAAAAAGAAAGAAAGAAAGAGCTTACCTGTTATTCACTCCCCTTCTCAGCAAGCACTCACTCAGCAACCTCTGCGCCCCGCACGATAACACCTGAGGGAAAATAAATAAAAACTACTTACCAGTCACCAGCCAATCCCTCACCTGCAGGCTGTGACATCACGGTTCAACTTTCCACTTCTACCTGCCCTCGAGCCTCCCTCTTGACCCTTACAGCGGTTGTCACAGTAACTTCACTGCAGTGTTAATTTAAGCCTACTTGTGATAATAAAGATTATTATTATACTCCCATTCCTAATTTGTACATTTGTATGATCAGTAATGTGCAGTTCGAAGCCACTGCATTTGTGGCAGTGGTTGGAACTGAATTTGAGAACAAAACCTTTGAAGGAATCCTTTTTAAAATCTTTGGGCGGGATTCTCCAGATCACCAGCCTAATTTTCCTGGGTGGCGCACCCTCGCCGGCAGTGGGATTCTCTGTCCCACTGCCTGCCAATGGGATTTCCCATTGTGGCCACCCCACGCTGCCGGGAAACCCATGGGCTTGGATGCGCTGCCGGCGCAACAGAGAATCCTGCCGGGAGAGAATCCTGTATTTTGTTCTTCCAAAGTATTTCCAAAGGGTTTCATGTGTTAAGTCTAGTGATAATGTAGCTGCTCAAATTATGAACCTGATTTTAAGTTTTTCATATTTTCCCTCCTTTATCTTCTCCTATGTCATACTTCCTAATGAACAAAGCAGGAAGAGAACATAGTGCAAGACCTCAGGAAATGCCACTCTTGAGATGCTCACCAGAAGATACACAAGAGATGCTTTGCTGCCTCCAATTTTCCCCTCCTTTCTTACAAGAAAATTCCTTATTTCCTTTTTTCATGGAAACATAGAAAATAGAAGGATGAGGAGGCCATTCTGCCCTTAGAGCCTGCCCGCCATTCATTTTCACAGTAAATTCATTGCAGTGTTAATGTAAGCCTACTTGTGACAATAATGTAGATTATTATTGTGATCATGGCTGATCATCAAGTTCAAAACCTTGATCCCGCTTTTGCCCATATCCCTTGATCCCTTTAGCCCCAAGAGTTAAATTTAGTTCCTTCTTGAAATTACACAACATTTTGGCCGCAACTACTTACTGTGGCAGCAAATTCCACAGATTCACCACTCTCCGGGTGAAGAAATTTCTCCTCACCTCAGTCCTAAAAGGTTTTCCCCTTTTCCTCAAACTATGACCCCTAGTTCTGGACTCCCCCACCATTGGAAACATTCTTTCTGATTCTAACCTGTCTAATCCTCTTAGAATTTTGTAAGTTTATATGAGATCCCCTCTCACTCTTCTAAACTCCAATGAATATAATCCTAACCGATTTAGTCTCACCTCATATGACAGTCCCGCCATCACAGAAATCAGTTTGGTAAACCTTTGCTGCACTCCCTCCATAGCAAGAACATCCTTCCTTCGGTAAGGCCACTAAAACTGCTTACAATACTCCAGGTATGGCCTCACCAATGCCCTATACAATTGCAGTAAAACATCTCTATTCCGATACTCAAAACCTCTCACTCTGAAGGCCATCATACCATTTGCATTCTTTACTGTCTGCTGTTGCTGCGCGCTTACTTTCAGTGACTGATGCACGAGGACACCAAGGTATCGCTGAGTGTCCACCTCTCTCAGTTTACACCCCTTCAAATAATAAACTGCCTTCCTATGTCTGCTACCGAAGCAGATAACCTCACATTATACTGCATCAGTCATGCATATGCCCACACACTCAGCCTGTCTAAAGCCTACTGAAGCATCTCTACATCCTCCTCACCGCTCACCCTCCCACCCAACTTTACATCATCTGCAAATTTGGGGATAATACATTAGTTCCCTCATCCAAATCATTAATATATAATGTGAACAGTTGGGGTCCTAGCACAGATCCCTGCGGTACCCTACTAGTCACTGCCTGCCAAGTGGCAAAAGACCCATTTATTCCAAATGTTCGCCACCAATGTTAAGGCTTGAACCCGCGTTGCACCATTGAATGGCTCAAGGTGTTGGACAAACCTACTGAAAAGAAATAGCATGTTAACGATGCCTGGCTTCATTAGTGCTTCCGCATCAGCTAACAGGTTCAGGCAATGAAAAGATACACCAACAGTTGTGCATCTCCACAATTAACAAGTTGATTCCACCATTCTTCTGTTTGCCTTGCACAAATGACAGCTGGGCTGGTTTAGTTCAGTGGGCTAAACTGCTGGCTTGTAATGCAGAACAAGGCAGCAGCGCGGGTTCAATTCCCATACCAGCCTCCCCAAACAGGTGCCAGAATGTGGCTTTTTACAGTAACTTCATTGAAGCCTATTTGTGACAATAAGTTATTATTATTGTTGTTATCAACATCCCTATCAGTTTTAAGTATTTGTGCTGTTTGCAAATTAATTGCCCATTAAGCAAATCTCAAAGTTAGAGCTTATAATTAGCAGCTTAATTTAGCAACATGATAATTGTTAATGTAATGCCAATCAGTCTCTTCATCCCAGAAATCGAACAATTTAATCTGTTTGCATCTCACTCTTGCATATAGTAAATTGTTGTTAGAGAATTTTAAAAATTCAAGTGTTAATTTTTTCTTACTTTTTCCTTTTGTCGCTGTTTTTAATCTTTCTCTTAATCAAATTTGATTTTTCCTCTGATTTATTTTTCTGTATCTGATTTGGCTTGATTTCATCTCCTTCTCCATTATTCTGTTGCTTCTTCCTGAATCTTTACATCTAATCAGTTATGGGCAGAGATTTTTACTCACATTTCTCATTTAAGTGCCAGATGCCCTGAGGTTCTCACCATGCTGTTAATGACTCACATTCCCAGGAACCTACAGGGCAACGTTATCAAGCTAAAAAATGCAGGAAAAAGAAAATGAACAGTGCATTCCGGCAGTGTCATGATCCAACAACATTTGCTGCCGTGAAACTACAATAGTTTTCTAAGCCATCTTACTGTTCGCCAGAAGATGTTGAGTCCTTTGGTGCTGCCCATCCTGGTACACTGCATGAGTGCTTTATATATCAAGCTGGATATTAATTGGCAGCAGGATATAGAATTTTTAGAATCCCTCCAGCCCATCGCGTCTGCACCGACCGTGTGAAAGAGCTCTCTACCTGGGACTGCACCCTATCCCCGTAACTCTGCACTTTCACCATGACACTAAGGGACAATTTAGCATGGCCTACCCACCTACCCTGCGCATCTTTGGCCTGTGGGAGGAAACCGGAACACCTGGCGGAAACTCACGCAGCCACGGGAAGAACGTGCAAACTCCACACAGTCACCCGAGGAAGGATACAAACCTGGGTCGCTGGCTCTGTGAGGCAGCAGTGCTAACCACTGTGCTGCCATGCCATGGCTTTGCCTGATATTTATGCATTTGTCAGCATGGGTCACTCGGATTAGAAATAGAAACCTGGTTGATATTCTGTTTCGTAGACTACGGTACTGCAAAAAACATAACACCGCTAGCAATCTAGCAATTGAATCTGGGATACAGTGTGCACAGCTCAATTACATAGGCTGCCTTTCCGAACTCAGCTTTCAGGACAGCACTTGTTCTGCTATAGCAAAAATGTGAGACATTTGTTATTAAAAATTACATTTTATGCTTCAAACATTTTAAGTAGTTTGTCTTTCATGCTTCTTTAATCCAATTTTGCGTCCCTCCAAAAGAAAAAATACAAAGCGTTGGTACATTACCCAATAAGTAATATCTTACCTAATGTGGCAACAACCAATGTGCATTTACATAGAACCTGTAATGTAGTAAAACATCACAAGGTGCTTCACGCAAGCATTATCAAATGAAATTTGACACCGAGCCACATAAGGAGATAATAGGAGAGATGACGAACAGCTTGGTTTTAAAAGATAGGTTTTAAGGAATGTCTTGACGGAGGAAAGAGAGGTAGGGAGACAGAGAGAACTAGTGTAAGAGTCCCAAAGCCCAAGAGTCAGCAATTTGAAGAAAGAGCCGCCTGCGGTCCATTATTAAATGAGCTTTAAAAATGGATTGTGCAGGAGGCAAGAAGTGGAAGAGCACGGAGATCTCAGAGAGTTGTTGTGTGGAGGACATTCTCCAATCCCGCGGCCAAGTTCTGACCCCGGCGTGAAAATCGGTGCGAACCACTCTGGCGTCAACGGTCCTCGATTATCAGGTATTCAACCCTCCCTATGGGGCTAGGTCAGCGCCGGAGTGGTCTCTGCTGCTCCAGCCGGCGGGCCACGGCCGGCGCGAGTCTGCGCATGAGCGCTACGGCCGGCGCAAGTCCGCGCATGTGCCCCACGGCCTGCGCGAGTTCGCGCATGCGCGTGGGTTCTCTTCTCCGCGCCGGCCCCCGGGCAATATGGCGGAGCCCTACAGGGGCCCGGCGCGGAAGATCATAGGCCCCACGGAACCAGCCCGCCCGCCGAACGGTAGGCCCCAATCGTGGGTCAAGCCACTGTGGAGGCCCCCCACATGGTCGGATCCCCCTGGCCCCTCCTCCAGGACGGCCTCCGCAGACAGAACTTCCAGCTCCCACCGGGTGGGACCAGAGTAACCCACGCCGGTGGGACTCGGCCAAACTTGGCGGGCACTCGGCCCGTCGCGGCCCGGAGAATCGCCGGTGGCTGGCGCTTTCCACGGCCCCCGACCGGCCCGGCGACGATCCCACTGGCGCCCGAGAATCGGCGCCGGAAAATCGGCGAGCCGGCGTCGGGGTGGTATGGCGCGATTCCCGCATCCCCCCAGGGATTCCCCGACCCAGCCCGGGGTCGGCGAATCCGGCCATAGAGTTGTTGATGGAGTCTATGGGAGCAAGGATGGGCTTTTTACAACGGAGGTGTCGCTGTCCAATGTGTGTCAGCGAGCATAGGAGTAAAAGGGGCTTTCTGTGAATTGTGGCACAGGCAGCAGAATTTTGGATGAGCTCAAGTTTTTTTTAAGAGTACCCAATTTGTTCTTTATCACTTCAATCAGCATGCATTCCATAACTGTGCAGTATAAAAGCAAATTTGGTCATGTAAAATGTAAGTGTTGTCACTTTATTCGTAGGGGTTCCCTCCAATATACCAATTCCTATAACCCTCAGATTTAACAATCCTTCGCAGTGGTTAGCACTGCTGCCTCACAGTGCCTGGGACCCAGGCTCAATTCCTGGCCTTGGGTGACTGTCTGTTTGCACTTTCTCCCCATTTCTGCGTGGGTTTCCTTCGGGTGCCCTTGTTTCCTCCCACAATCCAAAGATGTGCAGGTTAGATGGGATTATGGGGAAAGGACGGGGAGTGGTCGGGTAGTCTTTCAGAGGGACATTGCAGACTTGATGGGCTGAATGGTCTCCTTCTGTTCTGTAGTAATTCTATGGTTAAACTTTTGTGGCCAAACTTTTGTGATGATCCATTATTGATTGCCTCAAAGTTAAACAGTTGCAAATTGGGACAGAGGAAGCATCAAGCACACAACTCAGGAGCTTAGAAAACAGGTTTAAAACCTATCAATGAGAAACCATTAAGGACCAGCCACCAGCACTTGCCAATACAAAAAGGTTATTTTAAATAAAAGTGAATTAACAAAGCACTTGACATGATTTCTGAAATAAAAGGTGCACCCAACATTTATTACCATAATTGAAATTTTCACGGCAGTTTTAAACAAATCAAATATGTATTTCCCAATGATATGATTACATTCCTATTTTGAAAACATTTTTGTGTTTTGTAATACCTTCATTAAAGTTCTTGCTTGAAGATCTTCGCCTCGGACAAAAGCCTTGCTTGAACTTGATAGGGCAGATATTCCTTTTATTCCATATAAATGGATGGGAAATCAGACTGTCTCTGTTGCTTGCTTTTGATCCTGCCCAGTTGATTCTCCTCTATACATTGTGTCCATGGATGCTTTATGTTGATGGACAATAAAAAGAAAATGTGCTGTCACAGTTTTGTCCAGAGATGTGACAATGTTAACTGAAAGAAGATTCTGCTGTCTAAGAAAATACTGTGCGCACAATTTCCCAGGAAGCACCAGTCTCCCAATAATTCACAGCTCAAAACCTTTCTTTCAGATTTCAGCTATTCTTGAAATAAATGGTAAAAGACAACTGATAAAAACATTATTCAAATAAAATTTGCAGGGAACATATTTTTAAATTGAGAGGATAAGTGTGTGCCTGTGCGTGTCTCGTTGGTGTGTGTGTGCAGGGGAAGAGATCCTTAGCCAATCTGATGGATGGAACTGATGACATACCTATTGTAGCTTTTATTTGTGTTGAATTATAAATACTGAATCATTTCTTTTCAACAATTTTATCTTTATGTATAGAAAATTAGGCAAAGGCCAACGTTATGTCTGTAAATGGCAATGGAAAAGTCAAGTTGGAAGCATCAAGATAGAAGCAGTGGACAATTTAAGTACTTGGGCTTTAAAAAAATTTTTTTTTTAAATTTAGAGTACCAATTAATTTTTTACAATAAAGGAGTAATTTAGCGTGGCCAATCCACCTAGTCTGCACATCCTTTTGGGTTGTGGGGGCGAGACCCACGCAAGCACGGGGAGAATGTGCAAACTCCACACGGACAGTGACCCAGAGCCAGGATCGAAACTGGGACCTTGGCGCCGTGAGGCAGCAGTGCTAACCACTGCACCACCGTGCTGCCCTGGAGTACTTGGGCTTGATGATAAACATGAAAGTTCTTTCCAAGAATGAAAGCAGGTTGGATTAGCTAGGGCAAGAGAAGTGGTCAGTGACTGAAGTAATGCCGGGAAGCCCAGGAGCTGAAGTCAATAGTCCACTATAGTCACTGGTGTGAAGTGTTGCACTCTGTGGATGTGAGAGTTGCACTCTGAAGAAGTGAAAAGAGAACGGCAGCTTTTCAAATGTGGATATGGTGCAGGATGCTCAGACCAGTTATATGAGCAGGAAGAGCAGTGAGTAGGTTAGATCGAGAGTAAAAGTTAAGGAATTAAAACCTTTTTTAAGTACAGTTAGAGAGATCTCTGACAGGTCCCACTCGGTGCCTGGAATGATCCGGTTATATAAGGGTTCAGGACGACCGTCACCTGGACGGCCACCTGGAGTGGGTGTCCTCACCCATACCTTCATACCCAATTCATACCTGTACCCTCATACATAAGCAAGTATGGCCATTGGAAACCAAACCTCGACAGCCTTGTCCTGGCAATAATTGAAGGAGAAATTGAGGGTAAAAACAGAAGAGGAAGAAGAAAATTCTGAAGCGTTGAGATGTGGACTGGGGGAGGCTTTGAAGAAAGCCAGAGAAGAACCAAGACGATGCCACTGAGGGTATGTTGAAAATAAAGGATAGAAATATATTTTTGTAAATTAATTGAATACAAACTGGATGTCGAACTTGAATGGGTTTTGAAAGAAAGGTTATCCAACTCTTCCTTTTTCGCTTTTTTCCATTCCTCTTGGCTGTTGATAAACTCAAGTCCGAGTTTCTCACCGAAACATCTTCCCTTTTGCATCTCCCTCAGCCTTTGCACCGGGTGTCTTCTCATTCTTTTTGATTTCAGCACACCTAGTTCCTCATTTCCTTGTCGTCCTATCTTCTCTTCACCTCTCTCTCCACATAAACTATCTTTCCATGGCAACTCTATCAATCTTGACATCTCATGTGACTTTTCTATTCCCAACATCTCAATCACAGACAAGGCAATCGCCGACCACTTCCTTGGGAGTGGGGGAAAGGGACATAGCCGGGGCCACCATGTAGCCCATTGGACCTGGTTGGGCACAGGGATATGCTCCGTGTCTACCTTTCACCCTCTGCAGACAATGGACTTTGGAAATCAACCAGGAATGGCTGTCATCGTCCTGGCCGCTACAGCTCTGGGGGATGCACTGAGGCTGTACGAGCAGGACCTGCTCAGGGAGGACCCCCTGCAGTGACGGAGCCTGCTCCAGAAAAACAGGAGCCAACCGGTGAGGATGGAGTGGGCCACCCAACAGGTTGAGGAGAAGGAGGAGCCGCATCAGGCCTCATATGTACTGGCAGCGCCTGTCATTCGAAGACCTGTCGAACAGGGCATGCTGTCGAAGACTCCGGCTGAGCAGGGGGACAGTATGGCATATCTGCTGGATGATGGCACACCTGGAACCATGAGGTTATGGGTGAGGGCACCCACTCCAGGTGGCCGTCCAGGTGACGGTCGCCCTGAACCCTTATATAACCGGGCCATTCCAGGCACCGAGTGGGACCTGTCGGAGATCTCGCCGGTCTCGGTGCACAGGTGGATCCGCGCTGTCACAGAGACCCTGTATGCCCACTCGGCACAATATATCAAATTCAATGTGGACTGAGCCCACCAGAGGTTCACCGCCATTGCCGAATGCCCCAGGTTCAGGGGGTGATCGACAGGAAGCATGTCCCCTACGAGCACTGGCGTATGAGGGGCTGGTCTTCACAAACTGAATGGGGTTCCACTCCATGAATGTACAGATGGTGTGTGACCACGAGATGTACATCATGCATGTCTGTGCCCGATACTCTGTACACTTGATGGTTCCCGACACCTTCGAGGCGCACCCCCCCCCCGGGTGAGGGGTTGGCTCTGGGGCAACAGTGGTTATCCGCTGCGGTCATGTCTGATGATGCCTATTCGGAGGTCACAAACCAACACGAAGACTTGCTACAATGACACTCATGCAGCGACCAGGAGCATGATCGAGAGGTGCATCGGCGTCCTGAAGATGCGGTTCAGGTGCCTGGGCCGCTCTGGAGGGGCCCTCCAATGTAGCGCTAGGAGGGCCTGCCACATTGTGGTGATCTGCTGCATCCTACGCAACATTGCGCAGCAGAAGGGTGAAATGTTTGAGGAGGAGGATGAATGTCAGGCCTCGTCCGACGTGGAGGATGTGGCGGTGTGCCAGGATGTGCAAGGCATGGGCCCCGGGCAAGTACAGGAAGCTACGCAACGTGTGCGCCAGGGCCAGAATGCCCGTGACGCTTTAATCGCTTCCAGGTTCGCCACCTAAGGTGCCTGGCTGGTGGCATGAACATCCTGACCCATCCCCACAACCCCCACTACCCCAGCCGATCACCCCCTCCCTGCACCAACCCAAACCCCCTCACCCTGCCCACACCTGCAACTCGTGATTCCTACCTGCCTCACTAAGAGGTGTGGGCCCTGGGTAGACAGTAACAGTGGGTCTGGTCCATGGGATGGAGGATGATGACAACCCGCTCTGCAATGAGCTCAGGTGCTCCTCATTGTTTGACAATGTCTGACTCTGGCTCACGGTCGTACTTTCTACCGTCCGCCTGGGTGATCCCTGCATGCGAGCTGGCCATTCCATCACAAGGTCCCATCAAACCCTTGGAGCGGTGGCGGTGGGGATGGGATGCGGGGGTTGGGATGGAGAGGGATAGGGGTGGGGCTGGGTACCGGGACAGTGAACAGTGGCTGAGCTGGGGGCATGGCCTGTGCCCACCTCCAATGGCCGCCTATCTCCCCCCCTCCCCCACCCCTAGCGCCCCCTCTGCAGCCACCCCAGCCTAGCCCAGCCCAACCCTCAGACCCTTCTGACAAAGCACCAACAGAGTTCCTCTGGGGCTATGTCATGTCCCTCTGTGACTGTACCAGGTCCCACTGGGACTGGCTCAGGTCAGACAGTGTTCGGGCAATGCCATCGACGCCAGCATCCGTGGCACATTGTGACTCACACCACATTGGGCCACGCTCTGGAGTGCCACTGCAATGTCCTGGTGGCCCGGGTACATAGCTGCCTGTGCCAGACCAGCCCTGTGATTTGCCCTCAGCAACTGCCCACACAGAGTACCCCAGGCCTTGGATATCCTGACCTATGGTCAATACCTTCGCCCCCAAGGCCTCCACCACAGATGCCACCCATACGGTGTTGGCCATCCTGTGTGGCATGCATGGTCGGCACCACCTCCTGCCCCTGCATGCAGTTGTTCTCCTCCAACAGCATCTGCTGACAGCCCCTCGTGTAGTCCCCAGCTCTGTGTCTGCATCTCCAGCATCGATGGGGCAGCCCTTTCCAGAAACCCGAGGCCCGTCCGGACGGCAGCTAGTCCCTGAGTCGAACTGCCCTCTGACTGTCTGCCCCCTCGGAGGTTCCTACCTCCACCTGATATACTGCTGCATGTGTGCGGTGCGCACAAGGTAGAGCCCCAGGAGCCTCTTCACTATAATGCCCAACCGAGATCAATGTCTTTGTGGTGGTGGAGGGTGTTGGAAACAGATGTGCCAGAATGCTGGTGTCTTCTCCAGGCTGGTGCTCCAGGGTGTCGTAGGCTGGCGTCTAGGGGCTGGCGTCGCTGTCTGTTGTCGCATCGTCACTGTTATTGTCGTGGGGTTGTGGCCGGGGCGGGGCCCACCTCATCGCCAGAGGATCCTGCAAAACATGATGCACAGTTGGATCGTGGGTTGGTGTGTTGTATGGGTGATGGGGTGGTGTGTGGGTGGTGTGGAGGTGGTGTGAGTGGTGTGAATGGTGTGGGTGGTGTGGGGGTAGTGGAGGAGTGATGTGGGTGGTGTGGGAAGTTGTGTGGGGGTGGTGTGGGTGGTGTGGAGGTGGTGGGGGGAGTTGTGTGGAGGTAGTGGGGCGTGGTGTGGGTGGTGTGGGGAGTTGTGTGGGGGTGGTGTGGGTGGTGTGGGTGGTGTGGAGATAGTGGGGGAGTGATGTGGGGAGTTGTGTGGGGAGTGTGGAGGCGGTGGGGGAGTGTGTGGGTCGTGGGGTGGTGTGTGGGTGGTGTGGAGGTAGTGGGGGCGTGGTGTGGGTGGTGTGGGGAGTTGTGTGGGGGTGGTGTGGGTGGTGTGGAGGTGGTGGGGGCGTGGTGTGGGTGGTGTGGAGGTGGTGGGGGAGCGATGTGGGGAGTTGTGTGGGGAGTGGTCTGGGGAGTGTGGAGGTGGTGGAGGAGTGATGTCGGTGGTGTGGGGAGTTGTGTGAGGGTGGTGTGGGTGGTGTGGAGGTGGTGGGGGAGTGTGTGGGTCGTGG
Source organism: Scyliorhinus torazame (assembly GCF_047496885.1). NCBI lineage: Eukaryota > Metazoa > Chordata > Chondrichthyes > Carcharhiniformes > Scyliorhinidae > Scyliorhinus > Scyliorhinus torazame. The sequence goes on from NC_092709.1 coordinate 30,466,716, forward strand.
GGTGGTGTGGGGGTGGTGTGGGTGGTGTGGAGGTGGTGGGGAAGTGTTGTGGAAGGTATGAGTGGTGTGGGTGGTGTGAGGGTGCTGGGGAGTGGTATGGGGGGGTGTGCCACGCGTGCCATAAGGACACCGGAACTCAGTGAGAGCTCACTTGCTTACCCGGTGTTGACCTCCATCTTGAACACTGCCCTCTCTCTTGGTCCACCGACCATTTCCAGTGCCCTCCCTTCCGTGACAGTAAAGAATTACAGATCCGACGGTTCCTCTCCGGTCTCCTCTCTCTCCCCGTGGTTATGCGCTACATTTTCCTGGGGGAGGGAGAGGCGGTGAAATAGCAAAAGGAAGAGTGCGGCACAAAGCGTGGGCAGCTGGTGGCTTTTGTGAACATGGCACCCAGCCTTGGCGGGCAGTATGGGTGTTGGCATGTGGTGCAAGGTGGGGTCAGAGCAGTGGTTCAAATGCCCTCAGGGTGTGGAGGGGGCGGGGCGTACGAGTGTGTGAGATGCGGGCTGCCTACTCCCCCTGGCTGCTTTGAGGAGGTCATGCAGCTTCTTCTGGTACTGCTGGCCAGGCCTGGCAGTGGGGCTGATGGCGCTCATGATCGCTGCCACCTGTGTCCAGGCCCAGTGCATGGCAGCAGATGGCAGCCTCCTTCCCACCCAGGAACACAGGGTGGCCCGTCTCTCCTCCACGGCATCCAACAGGGTCTTGAGCACAATGTCAGCGAATCGGGCTGCCGCTCTTCGTGCAGCCATCTTGTTGGCTGGGATGAGTGTGTGTGCGGGGAGTGGAGTGTTTGTATACAGCAGGAGCTTGTCAGCCTCTCGAGTGGGAATCCCGAGCCCGTTTGTCATTCAAATCGCTCGGGTTCCACGTGCCGCCATGCCAGCCCGTTAACAGATCATGTGGCGCAGTGGTTAACACTGCTGCCTCTTGGCGCCGAGCACCTGGGTCCGAACCCAGCTCCGGGTCACTGTCCGTGTGGAGTTTGCACATTCTCCCCGTGTCTGAATGGGTCTCACCCCCACAAGCCAAAGATGTGCAGGGTAGGTTGATTGGCCACGCTAAATTGCCCCTTAATTGGAAACATTTTCAAAAAAATTAAAGGATCCTGAATTGGGCGAGACCGCTGCTGATTCCGTGGCCGTCGAAATCCACTGATTCAGTCCTGGCATCAACATATGTCTCTGAAATAGAGAATCCAGCCCTTAGTCTCTGGAAGGGCGAATTGGCCCTCTGTCTCTTGGCCAAAAGTCAGTTTTATTTGAACTCAGGCTATTTCCACAACCTGAGATCTGAATCATCAGTTGATGGGTTTGGATGTCTGCTGAGATGTGAAATGTCTCGCCTCACACTCCCTTTTGGCCGTTCTTGTTTGCCTTTCTCACCTTCACATTGGAAGGTTGCCTTGCACTTTAAAGCAGTTTGTTCTGTCTCATTGCAAACTCCCGAATTTCAGTTAAGGGGCTGGATTCTCTGGCTAAGGGCCGACTCCGGCGTGGGAAGTGTGGTGTTTTACCATGCCAAAATTGGCGCTGAACCCTCACAGATTCTAAGACGGTGAGGGGCTAGCAGCGGCTCCCGGCTCCCGGGCCAAAAATGGTCGGAGAGTGGCCGTGTTCATGGCCGTACAACGTGGCGCCGGCAGTGCGTGGACCCGACCTGCCAGATAATGCCCTCCTGGACTCCACCTCGCCACCCCCGGACCAACCCCCACCAGTCCCCCCAGCCATCGCCGAAGCTTACCCGGCCAGCGGACTATGGCGGCGCTGGAAACAGTCCCCAGCCGCCACGCGAGGTTCACGAAAACTGAGAGCACTAAGTGAACCGCGCCACCGTGAACTCAGCCCATCGGGGGCGGTGCATCGGGGGAAGGCCTTCAGGCACCATCCTGTGGTCGTCCCCACGGCGTGCAGCGTACTCCCCGATGACGCTGTTTTGGAGTGGGCGGAGCAACTGAAAACCGGCGCCGCCCCCGATTTGGTCCTAAGAAGGGATGCTTCGCCCGATCACCGATTACGAAATCGGTGTCGGCAAGCAGACAATCCCGCCCAAAGACTCTGAAAAACAATTTTTCAAAAAACATAAAGAGCTGTGCCTTCATGACACTCTGTCCTCCTAAACGACCACCACGACCTCCAACTTTACTATCCTTTGCTAAGTCCTTGAGTATGTCGTTGTCCCCTAAATCTGCACTCTTCTGTCATGCAACTCCATGTTTAAATCTCCAAAACCAGGTTTCAGCCGCTGTGACAACACTGAGCTACAAATGATATTGTTTGTGAGAACGACCGTTTTATACTATTGCAACTCACCGTATGCAACTTCTTGTTTGCAGCAAACTACCCAGCCTTCAGAACAGCGAACACAACACCACACAACCCTGCCATGGCAATCTCTGCAAGATGTGCCAGATCATCAACATGGGTACCATCATTACAAGTGAGAACACCACCCACCAGGTACGCGGTACATACTCGTGCGACTCTGCCAACGTTGTCTACCTCATACGCTGCAGGAAAGGATGTCCCGAAGCGTGGTACATCGGCGAGACCATGCAGACGCTGTGACAACGGATGAACAGACATCGCGCGACAATCGGCAGGCAGGAATGCTCCCTTCCAGTCAGGGAACACTTCAGCAGTCAAGGACATTCAGCCTCTGATCTCCAGGTAAGCGCTCTCCAAGGCGGCATTCAGGATGCACAACAACGCAGAATCGCCGAGCAGAAACTTATAGCCAAGTTCCGCACACATGAGTTCGGCCTCAACCGGGACCTGGGATTCATGTCGCATTACATTCATCCCCCACCATCTGGCCTGGGCTTGCAAAATCCGACCAACTATCCTGGCTTGAGACAATTCACCCCTCTTTAACCTGGGGTTACCCCATCTCTGGATCTGTAAAGACTTAATTACCTGCAAATGCTCGCATTCAAAGCGTTGTCTGGCATCTTTGACTTTGTCTATATATATGTTTCTGGAACCTACGTCTTCATTCACCTGAGGAAGGAGCAGTGCTCCGAAAGCTAGTGATTCGAAACAAACCTGTTGGACTTTAACCTGGCGTTGTAAGACTGCTTACTATGCTCACCCCAGTCCAACGCCGGCATCTCCACATCACCTCTTGTTTGGAAAGAGTTAGCCAATTTAATCACGATTGATGACAGCTCTTCAGCACCTGAGGGTAACTGACAGCCGACAGGCTCAATGTAACCATGTGTCCTCTCCACCCACCATCATGGTTCGATTGTGTTACTTCCATCGCCCAGATCGGCTGAAGGAGCCTCACAGTACAGCCCAGCAAACATATCGAAAAATATAGAGGCATGATTCGTGGTGCATAATGTTGCACTTAGGAAGGAATTGGACTGTTCGTCTTTCTCTTCACAGAAAAGCACAAAAATGAAGAAGTCAATCGGTGCCCTAATCGCCCCAATGGTGTCCAGGAATTAGAGGAAATAGAGCAGGATAATCAATTTATTTCCACCAGTAAATAGGATTAAGTCGAAATTTACCAACATTTATTCCTGTAGAATGGATGTCCCCATTATCATGTGATAACACGATTATTCACTATTTCACCTAATTACCTTCCCCCCGAATCAACAGTAGCACGTGTTCCACGTGTATGCTCTTGATCACCATCTAGTGGTTGGATGTATTTACAGTGAATTGTTAACCCTTCATTCATTCTTACAATACACATGTTGTCACACCCATCTACAGAGGCCAAAAGGTCACTAAATAGCTATTGCAGTGCACGCAAATAATCAGAGCTCAAACCTGAAATATACTTTCCAGTCTTTCAGAGAAGGACCACAATGCAAATCTCCAATACCAACCCAAAAGGAAACTGTAGGCACATGTAAAGATAATCCACAAACCTGTGAATGGTTACAACAAATACAGCTTCTCTATTTATTAGGTTATTATTTCATGACGTGACCCTCTTTGTGCTTAAAACTCTTCTCATATGAGAAACTAACTTCTCACTCCGCCCTGCTACTGCTTAGATGTGAAGAGGCTGTGAGGTTGGTGGCTGGGATTGCACCCACTGCCCTCACCCAGGGAGAGATGGCTGGCTCCTCATCATCCTGTCTCAGTTGCTCCTCTCTGATGGTGTTCTGTGTTCATCTTGTGACATACTTTTTATTTCACGAACAACCTGTTCCTGAGTGGGTGTACCTGGGCTGCTGCTTGAACCGGTAAAGTTGGATAATTAAGTCAGAGAACTAGTTGCAGGAATAGGTGCTTTGAAGCTTGTCAGAGTCTTCCTGCTGCACATGGCTTGTTCCTGCGAGGGTCAGAAAAGGTCATTCGTTTTAGAAGCTTAGAGTCATTGATTATTCAGAAGATGTCTGAGAACTGAGAGGAGGTCTCAATTAAATAGAATGCCTGAAAACTGCAGGAGCTAACACTAATGTAAGTAGGGAGGCACGGTGGCACAGTGGTTAGCTGTGCTGTCTCACAGCGCCTGTTCTCCCCGTGTCTGCGTGGGTTTCCTCCGGGGTCTCCAGTTTCCTTCCACATCCAACAATGTGCAGGTTAGCTGGATTGGCCATGCTAAATTGGCCTTAAGTGCCCAAAGGTTAGTTTCAGGGGGTCAGTGCAGACTCGATGGGCCAAATGGCCCCCTTCTGCACGTTAGGGATTTTATTATCCATTCCATTACCAACCTAACCCTGACAGCTCCCTATGAATTTCTACATCTCCCAGCATCTGTCAAGTGTGCCTGCCTAGGTATTCTGGAGTTTCTTCCTCAAGGTCTAATGATTGGGTATCCAACACCAGGGGCAATTTAACGTGGCCAATCCACCTACCCTGCCCATCTTTGGGTTGTGGGGGCGAAGCCCACGCAGACAAGGGGAGAATGTGCAAACTCTACACGGACAGTGACCCAGAGCCGAGATCGAACTTTGGACCTCTGCGCCGTGAGACAGCAGTACTAACCACTGCATCACCGTGCTGCCCTATACTTTTCAATATGTACTTAACGCCATTAAAAACTGGGAAAGGAAAAGTGGGGCAGCTTTATATGACTGTGGAAGGGAAGTGCTGGGGTACTTTGTCGGTGTATTTTTTTGTTAAGGGGCAATTTAGCGTGGCCAATCCACCCACCCTGCCCATCCTCTGAGTTGTGGGTGTGAGGCCCATGCAGACACGGGGAGTATGCGCAAACTCGCCACGGACAGTGACCCGGAGCCGGGATCGAACCCGGTTCCTCGACGCTGGAAAGCAGCAGCTCCAACCACTGCACCACCGCGTAGCCCCTAGTCTGTACATTTGAGTGAACAGCACTATCTTTTCTCCTTTGGGCTCTTAAGGTTTGTTTCTTTCGAGCTGTGTTGCATGCCAACCCTGCACAGCAGTCTGCTAAAGAGCAAACAGCCTTATTTAACATGCCACAGAAGGCTACTGTTGCATCAGAAAAATGGAATGCCTCTCTCAAACAGTAATGCCAATAATTGCCTTCGGATTTAACACAAAGAAAGTTTTGGTCTCTGAGCAGTCTGGAGTGATTTGGCAGTAATTGCTCTAATGCCTAAACATTCTTACAAAGAAAATGGAAAATGACAGATATTTCACAAGTTCAATTAGAATATTGCAAACAGCCATAACAATTATCCATAATACTGAATGACCTTTCATCCAATAGCGTTCAGCACCAAGAAACCAATAGATAATTCATGCTGTATTCTCACCAATTTGGCGACCTGGTCATTTTTCACTTGTCCCTTTCTCTTTCAAAATTGCTGCTATCAATTGTCTCCTCAAAATGACCCATCATTGCTCGCTTCGGCAGCACATGTACAAAAAGATCCATCTGTCCTCACCTCAAGCTTATCTTCAAGGTCTTTGAAGCTGCTTAAAGTGCAGAAAACTATAGATAGTGGAAATCTGGAATACAGGCAGCATCTAGTCTTTACATTTTTTTTAGAGTACCCAATTATTTTTTTCCAATGAGGGGCAATTTAGTGTGGTTAATCCACCTGCCCTGCACATCTTTGCGATGTGGGGGTGGAACCCACGCAGACACAGGAAGAATGCGCAGGCAAGTTTCTGGGTCACTCACTAGTGAGCATCTTACAGTTGATGATCCACAGCAGATGGAGGCAGGGATGTCTCAGGGATTTGGCACCTGGAGGGATGCTGGAGCCCTGCACACTGCTGAGCCTCTGACAAATACATGAATAGGATGGGAATAGAGGGATACGGACCCCGGAAGTGTCGAAGATTTTAGTTTAGACGGGCAGCATGGTCGGCGCAGGCTTGGAGGGCCGAAGGGCCTGTTCTTGCACTGTACTTTTCTTTGTTCTTTAACTCCACAAGGACTGTGACCCAGGGCTGGGATTTGAACCGGGTTCATCAGTGCCGTAGGCAGCAGTGCTCTCCCCACCACTGTGTCACCGTGCCGCCCTCAGGCAGCATCGAGTTGTGGGTGGAATCTTACCAAAAAATGGTCAAGTGTCAATCCCAGGCAGAAAACCGTCAGCGGTCTTACGCTTCCTAAAGAAACGTTTTTCGCCCCATGTGAATCATGCACGCTCTTGGTGCCCTCTCGTTGATTCGTTGACCCCGGGGAAACATAATTACTGCAATCACAGGGGAGCTCCATATAAATGCTTCCTAGCGCTGCCCAGCACTTGTTCCAGATCATGAGAGGGGATGGCAGCACGACAGCTGGCACCGCATTTCACGGAGGGAGCCCTGGATGGTGTGCAGCAGAGGCGGGACCTCCTGTACCCGCAATCTGGGAGGCAACCCACCAGCAAGGTTTCCTCCCCCGCCTGTGAGGCAATAGCTGCCTTGGTGAGTGCCAGCACTCTCCAGAAGGGAACGGGGCAGTAGTGCAGGAAGAAGATGAATGACCTTCGCACAGCCAGGGTAGCTCAGCCACCTCTTGTCTCTCTCATTGCACCCCCTCACCCACCCCTCGCACCTGCAAGGTGATCTCTCAGCCAGCCTCCTCATGGGTTGCCCAAAGGTGATGAGGCCCTCTTCTCTCCCCACCACTCCACTCCCCTTGCTGCCCTCCCAGTCAAAACTCTGGTCCTCACATCCCTGCTCCCAGCCCAGTCCAATGCATGGCACTCCTCAAACATCTGGAGTGGCAGGACCCCCGCCAACATTCTCCCCATCTGTGTCACCACAGGACAAACTCAAGCATAACCGGTGTGGGAGGGCACTGCCACCCAGTGCCATGTGGAAGCTCTGGTACCTGACCTGAGGAAAGAGCGGGGAGGAGCTTGACGTGCATGTGCTAAAGACAGTCATTCCTCAAGCCTCATCTGAGTAAACATGTTGCAACATTTATCCCCCGTTGTGTATTAATGCCATCTCCCTTCTCTTGCAGGGCAATCAGCCAAGCAGCCCGGACCATCCTCATGTCCTCTGAAATAACCAGACCCGAGCAGCTCTGGGGGAGAAATCTCAGACATAACCATCAAAGAGGTGTCACAGCTGTCACCCGAACCCTCCACCAGCGCAGATACTCGCATCTCGGTGGGATTACCGAGTAGGCAGGTTTCTGGGTCACTCACTGGTGAGCACCTTACAGTTGATGATCCACAGCAGGTGGAGGCAGGGGTGTCTCAGGGATTTGGCACCTGGATGTCCGTTCTATGGCTCAGCTCATGACCTCCAAGGCTGAGGTCTTTACCTGCATGGTGCAGGCACTGGTGGGAAGCCACGAGTGTCTGTACCAGAGGATGGCGGGACTTCTGGATCTAACTCTAGCTGTCCCTCTATCCCATGAAAGAACCTAGGGACTCCCGGGCACTGAAGGATGAGAATCGGCAGGAGTGCAGCCCAGGCCCTCCACCCAGGGGACCCCGGGGGCGTCCAACCCACCTGACACTCCCCTCGCTGTAAGCAACACACCTCCAGCCTCCCACACCGAGGAGGACAGCACTCCAACACCCATGCTGCCTGAGAATGCGGCCCAGACACTCAAGGTCCATGCCCCCAGGGGACACCTGCCAAAGCATCTCAGGCAACTGGGTGTGGAAGGTAACAGACCACCTCAACCTCAGCTGTGGATCAGGGGCAGACACCTGTACATGGTGTGAGGGTGACAAAGTGTAGGAAACTGTAGATACCTAGTGGACACGGGTGAACATAGGCATTGGTTAAGAGATCTCACCACTGTAAATAGTAACTTGTAAATAAACATCACTTTGTTCACCAGCAGATCCTGCGCCCTGTCATTTCATGGCACCAGGCTCTACAAACCCCTGCACACACTCAGTGCTTCATCCCTGTGCAGTGTGAGAGTTCCATGCTATGTCTTTGCCAGCTCCCACACTGATGACTCAGTGAAGACACGTTGCTGCAGGCAACCCTCCTGCCCGCCTGGCATCAACGCTCAGGCCTCCCATTGCAGCCGCCTTCTCCAGTGATGAGGATGCCGTGGGCTGACAAAGTGTAGAGAGGCTGGGCCACCCCGGAGGCGAGATGGAGGAACACACCAGGACCCCTGACCTCGAAGGGGGCTGTAGCAGATATGAGCTTATCCCACGTCTCTAAACCTCATGATAAGCCCTTTCCTTGGCAGGACGTGCTCAGCTCTCTGTCAGGCTGGAATCAGACACATCGCTGGGAAACGGAGGAGCATCGCTCTGTCCGCATTGCAAGTCATCACCATTCTCCCACAGAGTCGGGCCAATGGGTTGGCACCCTGCCCATGGTATTGGGATCTATGATGGAAATCTACCACGAGCACCAAACTAATCCCGAGATAGCAGTGCCCACTGTTGGAGATATCTTCACCCCTAGACCTGCTCGTTCCCAAACCTACAAGCTATGGGGCCATTGTAGCCATGTAAAATGGCTGCGTTCCGTTTAATCTGGCCAAAACCCCGTTTAAAATGGCTAACCCGAAAGACTGCTGGGAAAAGCAGCCAAGAAGACACAAGCAGGCAGCTGCAGACAGGTTTGCATATTTCAGCTCTGGGAATGTAGCCCAGATCGATACTCAGGACTGTTTACACCTAATCAACTCAGACATCCACAGCTAAATCGGCTATCCCCGGGAACAATTGCAACATATTAGCAATTGAATACCGGGCCAGACCTGTCGGCGCCTGCAGTGGCCGAAACAAAGACAGGTGAGCGACCAACCCCCGATCGAGGAATCGCCTCACCATTGGACACATCGACCCCAGAGATTGGGGACAGAATCCAATCACTTGGGACTCAGGGTCAAGGGCCGCCCCGGGAGGCGGGAAGCCCCTGGGCCCTATAAAAGTAAAGGTCCAAGTTCAGATCTCTCTCTCTCTCATCTTCGCCTGCTCGAGACCTTCGCAAGACCAGCCACCGGTAGCAGTAAGTGTGAATCCAATGATCGCTATCCGGTAGAGACACCTAGCCACCGACCTGTAGCAGCCTTTTGAATCCCGCGGGCCAGATTTGATTGGACAAGCCATTCGTTTCCCTGACCTGGTGGGCTCTTCCTAAGTTAAGTATTGGCCAGTAGTGATAGGTTTGTTATATAGAAAGTAGTATTAGAGTATTAATATTGCTTGTTGTATATAATAAATGACCGTTGGTTTAATCCTTACTAAGCGGTGTGCTGTGTTATTAATCATAACCTAAACTTGAACCACGTGGTGGTATCATAAAGATACCTGGCGACTCATGAGCAAAGGTGACCGAAACAGAGTAAATAGAATAAAGCTAGAAAGAGCAACATAATTGGCGACATCCTGACGGGACCCGACTTAGAAGTGGAAAACCACTCCGGGAGAACCCCAACATTTTGAATTAGAATCCAATCGGAAACAAAAAAAAAAAAAACCACAAGTGTTCAAGCGGTTCTGGTTAATAACTCACAATTCGGAAGTGTGTATATGCATGCGTAACTAACAGGGTTATAAGGCAAAACTGATAGACTTTTTGTTGCGTCAAAACTATCGGCAGTTGGTATTTCGGAAATTAGCGCAAGCCGTACCCGTATCTACCACACCACCTTGGCCCCCTGTTCCAAATTCGAACGTAACGAGCAGATAAGAGACAGCCATGCAGGCAATGCAAGCGATGCAGCGCCTCATGAACCCCGAAGATTTTGCTGTCGCACCAGTCAGCAGCGTAGGAGCGGGACAGTGTCCCGTTTGGGAGGTGGAAATCAGCAAATTTCTGCAGGGCAAAGGATGGCCCGTGTGGAAGGATTTCTGCAGTAACGACGACTCAGGTCCTGGAAGTATAGGGCATACTTGGTGGGAGAACCTGAGTGAGATTCACAGGAAAAGTTTAGTAAAAGCGCGCAAGCCGATGGCAATTGTGTCTTGTCTGGCACAATTGCGAGGCACAGAGGAGGTCGTCAGGACGCTCCGCAAGGAAATAGAAGACATACATCGGATAAGGAAAACCGATATATGTGAGATTGAGAAAGAGAACCAGGAATTGAAGGGAAAATTAGCAGCAAAGGACCAAGAGGTGGCTGACGCCAAACGGGGTCACCAATCTTGTCTGGCGCACTTGAGTAGTTTCCAGTCACAATATGAGAAGGCTTATCAGGACCTGCAGCGTGCAGTCCTGGTAAAGAAAGAAACAGAAAACCAGTTAGAGAAGCTCCAGAAACAATGCAGTGATCTCAAGGCAGCCTTGAGAGCGCTCCACGCCACAACAACGGAACAAAGGCAGAGTACTTTAGACCATGCTAAGTGCCGAAAGCAGATTGCAGACTTGAAAGCACTGCTTTCTGTCCAAAAGGGATTTCAAGAAACCTTTGGGGAAAGTTTAGAACAGGAAGACGGCCCTGATTGGGAAGAATTGCAGGAGACAGCGCAGAGATATGTTCAGGGAGCATGTGCGCAGGAAAAACCCCAAAGGAGGAAAGCACCGCCCCCCCCCCCACACAACAGATAATACAGGCTCCCATGAACCCTGTAACAACCCACCGCACCGCCACAGCAGACGCGGCGGACGTCTTATATTCCACCCCCCTCACAGTGACCCAATTACGGGACGCGTGTGCCAAAATCACACCGTTCCTCCCCGCTTCAGACCCACACCATTTCTTTGCCACCATCAAACACCAGGCGACCATGTACTGCCTGGATGAGAAAGAGCAGGTAAAGCTCACGGTCCTCAGCTTAGACCCATCGGTCGCAGCAGCCCTTCCCGACCCACAGAATGTAGGAGGAGGCACCCTTGCAGAAATGCATACCGCGATCCTGGATGCGATCGGGTAGACGGTCTGAATAAATGCAGACAGGAAAAGTCTGAACACCCCACAGCGTTCGCAGGACACTTGTGGATTCATTTTGAAGCCGTTTTCGGCAACGTAGATCGCGCCCATTTGTCCGCAGACAATACGGCCAAGTGGACCCGCACCCTTATCTCCCATGCCACGGAAGCAGGACAGAATGCCTGTAGCAATTATGACCCCTCGGAGGAGGCTCATAATGAGAAGTGGGTGGTCAAGAGATTGTCCCGCGTTTGGGAACAAGCGGCTCACGGTAAATCAACCACTAGAACACCCAAGGAAAACCAAGCCGCCGCAGACGTGCAGGCAGTAAGGACCACTCTCCACAATCCCAAACCACAAGAGTGCTACAATTGCGGACACTTGGGACATTTTGCTAGGGAATGCAAAGACCCTAAGAAACCACAGAGTGCCCAACCGACAGGCACTCTCGATAAGAGAAAGGCAGAGCCCATAGCGGCCGAGAACTGAGGTGTCCACATGATGATTTAAAGGAGACACTTGGTGAAAAGTGTTGTCCTTTCTGATGGAACCTGCAGAATGTTTTATGTTGTCTGTCTGTTTGTTAAATGTTGTTCGTCCTACAGGAGAATTTTCTCACCGCCCCACACCCATTCACCTGAACTTTTAACTTTTCCCACTGACCCCCACCGCGGCCACACGCCCATTCGGCCGATACCTCTGAGGACTTGCCTCAGAGGCCCACCAGATCAGACGCCCGATCGTAGCTACTCATCTGATTGGATGGTATAATCAGAACAGTAACCCCACCATGATGACTACATTTTTGTCCGTTCTTTGGTCGCTCAGGCAGTGGAGAAACGGCGTGAGACCCGCCCTGCCTGGGGACCCCCCCGTTGGTCAAAAACGCTCGGGTAGGGAAGATACGGTATTGGTAGCCGTCCTACCCGGGGACTCCACCCAAATCGTACCCGTCGCGGCCCACACGCACCCCATTCGAACTTTACTTTCAAAAACAGTTTTATTTTATTTAGGCAACCTTTGGGTTGCTGCCACATGCTATTTACATCCTAGAGCATTTGGATGGTAAAGTTAGCACTGGTCCACCATTGGGAAGTGTGCCATGTCCAAACATTTGTTTTGAGAAAAAAAATGGGGGGAGAGTCACATACTGTGACCAATTATAAGGGTTTAATTGGCCCCAAGAAGGACAGACACACTAACACACCAGATATTAAACCGAAGTATTTACACACACTACGCTTGTCTTACAGAACTCCAGAAGCTCCAAGCCCGGAGAAAACCAGCAAACAGGAAAAGGAAAAGAAAGAAGACAGCCATGAGGACTCCTTTCTTCGTGATCAACATATTTATAATGGACTATTGGTTGCGCGGGAACGCGGACCCCATTACTCCAAACCCCTTTACCGTTAGCACTTCACTGCCCCGTAGTACCGAGGGCCCAATCACCAACCACGCTGCATTATCCTGGTGTGCCAAGTTCATAACTTGGTACTCCCTGTCGTACGTTATTGAGGTACTGTTAGCATTGGCTGTACTCAGTTGTGCAGTACAGACCATGCGCCTCCGCAAGTGGAAAAGGAGAACGTACCACGCTCGAACCCCGGTATATCGGATCCGATCCCCGATATTCGGCTATGACCAGACCCCAGACCCCTGCGACCGATAAAGAATAAAGAATATTCGTGTGCATTATTCCTGTAAATAAAGAAATATACGGAACATTTCATTAAAAAAAAATGTATGATCCTGAGCTTGACTGCCAAGCCAGGAAAGAGTATATTAAATATTGTGATTGTTGTTGTATGTTTTAGGAAGATAGGATAATGCAATGTTTAGGAGTATAGAGTGTTTAGGTGAAATTAGAGGTTCCCAGTTTATTTTTTTATAGACACATGCCCCTGCCTGACATAGCGCCCTCAAGAATTGTTTAGGTAAATTTTTGTGCATAGCTAGGGTCAGAGTAGTGGCCATGTGGGAGGTGCACTCCCCCAGTCGGGAAAGGAAGAGGACAAAATTTATGTGATCCTTCACGCTTCGCGTTAGGATCACAAGGCGGGCCTGTAGCCACGTAAAATGGCTGCGTTCCGTTTAATCTGGCCAAAACCCCGTTTAAAATGGCTAACCCGAAAGACTGCTGGGAAAAGCAGCCAAGAAGACACAAGCAGGCAGCTGCAGACAGGTTTGCATATTTCAGCTCTGGGAACGTAGCCCAGATCAATACTCAGGACTGTTTACACCTAATCAACTCAGACATCCACAGTTAAATCGGCTATCCCCGGGAACAATTGCAACATATTAGCAATTGAATACCGGGCCAGACCTGTCGGCGCCTGCAGTGGCCGAAACAAAGACAGGTGAGCGACCAACCCCCGATCGAGGAATCGCCTCACCATTGGACACATCGACCCCAGAGATTGGGGACAGAATCCAATCACTTGGGACTCAGGGTCAAGGGCCGCCCCGGGAGGCGGGAAGCCCCTGGGCCCTATAAAAGTAAAGGTCCAAGTTCAGATCTCTCTCTCTCTCATCTTCGCCTGCTCGAGACCTTCGCAAGACCAGCCACCGGTAGCAGTAAGTGTGAATCCAATGATCGCTATCCGGTAGAGACACCTAGCCACCGACCTGTAGCAGCCTTTTGAATCCCACGGGCCAGATCTGATTGGACAAGCCATTCGTTTCCCTGACCTGGTGGGCTCTTCCTAAGTTAAGTATTGGCCAGTAGTGATATGTTTGTTATATAGAAAGTAGTATTAGGGTATTAATATTGCTTGTTGTATATAATAAATGACCGTTGGTTTAATCCTTACTAAGCGGTGTGCTGTGTTATTAATCATAACCTAAACTTGAACCACGTGGCGGTATCATAAAGATACCTGGCGACTCATGAGCAAAGGTGACCGAAACAGAGTAAATAGAATAAAGCTAGAAAGAGCAACACCATCCCTAGCAAGGTGACCCATATGAGCCCTGGTCATGACCCAAGGTCCTTTCTCCTCCTCCTCCTTCCCCTCCTCCTTGGGTTTCCCCTCGCCGCCCTCCTCCTCACCTGTGGTGCTCCTCCATCTCCACTAGGGTCCAAGTGGTCTACACTCTGCAGCGCCAGGTTGTGGAAAGTGCAGTAGATCACAATAATGTGGGAGACTCGCTGGGGGGTGTACTGGAGTACATCTCCCAACCGGGTCAGGCACCGGAACCGCATCTTCAACTGCCCGATCGCCTGTTCCACCAGTATATGTGTAGAAGCATGAGCCTCATTGTAGCAAGTCTTCACCTCAGTTTGTGGCTTCCGCACTGGAGTCATCAGCCAACTCCTTATTGGGTACCCCTTGTCCCCAAGGAGTCATCCCTTCAGACACTGCTCTCCCTCAAAGATGTCTGGAATCTGCGAGCACCCCAAGATGTAACTGTCATGGACGTTACCCGGGAAAAGGGCACATACCTGCATGATTCGCATCACGTGGTCACAGATGTTCTACAACATTGATGGACTGGAATCCCTTGAGATTCATAAATGGCGCTGCATGGAGACTGGAGGGCCACGTGCGTGCAGTCTATCAAACCTTGCACTTCAGGTATGCCTGCTAAATGGGTGAAGCCCATGACCCTGGCACCTTGCTTCTCCTGGTCCCAATCCAAGTTAAAGCGTGGGAGCTGCGAGTCGGAGCGGAGATTTAAAAAGCGCGGGAGCTGCGAGTCGGAGCAGAGATTTAAAAAGCGCGGGAGCTGCGAGTCGGAGCGGAGATTTAAAAAGCGCAGGAGCTACGAGTCGGAGCGGTGATTTAAAAAGCGTGGGAGCTGCGAGTCGGAGTGGAGATTTAAAAAGATCGCGGCCTAGTTTCGGGAGCCGTTCGGGGGAGGAGGAGCAGTCTCTGTCAGGGAGAGAACCTGAGAACATCTGAGACTCTCAGAAGATAAGTAAGTCATTTTTACTCATTTTTACTTTTATTACCTTTTCAAATTGTGTGTGTGTGTGTGTGGGGGGGGGGGGGGGGAACTGAAGTGACATCACAGAAAAGCTGTGACCTGAGTGGCTGGTTGGGAATCTACGCTAAATTAAAAAAATTAAGCATTGGTAACTAATTAAACATAATTACTTAATTATAATTTAGAGGGGTATCTAAGCCAGAGATCAGGGAGTACTATATTTAGCTTTCACATTTATAGTAGAAATCTAGTGCTAGGAAACAGATAGTTAACAGTAACTTTTTTTTAAAAATTGAACTTTTAACTTAAATTTACTAATTAATTGACGCAATGTCAGTTAGAGGGGTGCAGTACTCTGACTGTGAGATGTGGCAGGTCCGGGAGGCTTCCAGCGTCCCGGATGGCTTCATCTGCAGAAAGTGCACCCAACTGGAGCTCCTCACAGACCGCATGGTTCGATTGGAGCAGCAATTGGATGCACTTAGGAGCATGCAGGTGGCGGAAAGCGTCATAGATAGCAGTTATATAAATGTGGTCACACCCAAGGTGCAGGCAGAGAAATGGGTGACCACCAGAAAGGGCATAGATAGGCGCTTCTGTGGACATGAAAGTGACTCCAGAATGGTATGTTGCCTCCCTGGTGCCAGGGTCCAGGATGTCTCCGAACGGGTAGAGGGCATCCTGAAGGGGGAGGGCAAACAGGCAGAGGTCGTTGTATATATTGGTACTAACGACATAGGCAGGAAGGGGCATGAGGTCCTGCAGCAGGAGTTCAGGGAGCTAGGCAGAAAGTTAAAAGACAGGACCTCTAGGGTTGTAATCTCGGGATTACTCCCTGTGCCACGTGCCAGTGAGGTTAGAAATAGGAAGATAGAGCAGCTAAACACGTGGCTAAACAGCTGGTGTAGGAGGGAGGGTTTCCGTTATCTGGACCACTGGGAGCTCTTCTGGGGCAGGTGTGACCTATATAAGAAGGACGGGTTGCATATAAACTGGAGAGGCATAAATATCCTGGCCGCGTGTTTGCTAGTGTCACACGGGAGGGTTTAAACTAGTATGGCAGGGGGGTGGGCATGGGAGCAATAGGTCAGAAGGTGAGAGCATTGAGGGAGAACTAGGGAATAGGGACAGTGTGGCTCTGAGGCAGAGCAGACAGGGAGAAGTTGCTGAACACAGCGGGTCTGGTGGCCTGAAGTGCATATGTTTTAATGCAAGAAGTATTACGGGTAGGGCAGATGAACTTAGAGCTTGGATTAGTACTTGGAACTATGATATTGTTGCCATTACAGAGACCTGGTTGAGGGAAGGGCAGGATTGGCAGCTAAACGTTCCAGGATTTGGATGTTTTAGGCGGGATAGAGGGGGATGTAAAAGGGGTGGCAGAGTTGCGCTACTGGTTAGGGAGGATATCACAGCTGTACTACGGGAGGACACCTCAGAGGGCAGTGAGGCTATATGGGTAGAGATCAGGAATAAGAAGGGTGCAGTCACAATGTTGGGGGTTTACTACAGGCCTCCCAACAGCCAGCGGGAGATAGAGGAGCAGATAGGTAGACAGATTTTGGAAAAGAGTAAAAACAACAGGGTTGTGGTGATGGGAGACTTCAACTTCCCCAATATTGACTGGGACTCACATAGAGCCAGGGGCTTAGACGGGGCAGAGTTTGTAAGGAGCATCCAGGAGGGCTTCTTAAAACAATATGTAGACAGTCCAACTAGGGAAGGGGCGGTACTGGACCTGGTATTGGGCAATGAGCCCGGCCAGGTGGTAGAAGTTTCAGTAGGGGAGCATTTCAGGAACAGTGACCACAATTCAGTAAGTTTTAAAGTGCTGGTGGACAAGGATAAGAGTGGTCCTAGGGTGAATGTGCTAAATTGGGGGAAGGCTAATTATAACAATATTAGGCGGGAACTGAAGAACCTCGATTGGGGGCGGATGTTTGAGGGCAAATCAACATCTGACATGTGGGAGGCTTTCAAGTGTCAGTTGAAAGTAATTCAGGACCGGCATGTTCCTGCGAGAAAGAAGGGTAAATACGGCAATTTTCGGGAACCTTGGATAACGAGAGATATTGTAGGCCTCGTCAAAAAGAAAAAGGAGGCATTTGTCAGGGCTAAAAGGCTGGGAACAGACGAAGCCTGTGTGGAATATAAGGAAAGTAGGAAGGAACTTAAGCAAGGAGTCAGGAGGGCTAGAAGGGGTCACGAAAAGTCATTGGCAAATAGGGTTAAGGAAAATCCCAAGGCTTTTTACACGTACATAAAAAGCAAGAGGGTAGCCAGGGAAAGGGTTGGCCCACTGAAGGATAGGCAAGGGAATCTATGTGTGAAGCCAGAGGAAATGGGCGAGGTACTAAATGAATACTTTGCATCAGTATTCACCGAAGAGAAGGAATTGGTAGATGTTGAGTCTGGAGAAGGGTGTGTAGATAGCCTGGGTCACATTGAGATCCAAAAAGACGAGGTGTTGGGCGTCTTAAAAAATATTAAGGTAGATAAGTCCCCAGGGCCTGATGGGATCTACCCCAGAATACTGAAGGAGGCTGGAGAGGAAATTGCTGAGGCCTTGACAGAAATCTTTGGATCCTCACTGTCTTCAGGTGATGTCCCGGAGGACTGGAGAATAGCCAATGTTGTTCCTCTGTTTAAGAAGGGTAGCAAGGATAATGCAGGGAACTACAGGCCGGTGAGCCTTACTTCAGTGGTAGGGAAATTACTGGAGAGAATTCTTCGAGACAGGATCTACTCCCATTTGGAAGCAAATGGACGTATTAGTGAGAGGCAGCATGGTTTTGTGAAGGGGTGGTCGTGTCACACTAACTTGATAGAGTTTTTTGAGGAGGTCACAAAGATGATTGATGCAGGTAGGGCAATGGATGTTGTCTATATGGACTTCAGTAAAGCCTTTGACAAGGTCCCTCATGGTAGACTAGTACAAAAGGTGAAGTCACACGGGATCAGGGGTGAGCTGACAAGGTGGATACAGAACTGGCTAGGTCATAGAAGGCAGAGAGTAGCAATTGAAGGATGCTTTTCTCATTGGAGGGCTGTGACCAGTGGTGTTCCACAGTGATCAGTGCTGGGACCTTTGCTCTTTGTAGTATATATAAATGATTTGGAGGAAAATGTATCTGGTCTGGTTAGTAAGTCTGCAGACGACACAAAGGTTAGTGGAATTGCGGATAGCGATGAGGACTGTCAGAGGATACAGCAGGATTTAGATTGTTTGGAGACTTGGGCGGAGAGATGGCAGATGGAGTTTAATCCGGACAAATGTGAGGTAATGCATTTTGGAAGGTCTAATGCAGGTAGGGAATATACAGTGAATGGTAGAACCCTCAAGAGTATTGAAAGTCAGAGAGATCTAGGAGTACAGGTCCACAGGTCACTGAAAGGGGCAACACAGATGGAGAAGGTAGTCAAGAAGGCATATGGCATGCTTGCCTTCATTGGCTGGGGCATTGAGTATAAGAATTGGCAAGTCATGTTGCAGCTGTATAGAACCTTAGTTAGGCCACACTTGGAGTATAGTGTTCAGTTCTGGTCGCCACACTACCAGAAGGATGTGGAGGCTTTAGAGAGGGTGCAGAAGAGATTTACCAGAATGTTGCCTGGTATGGAGGGCATTAGCTATGAGGAGCGGTTGAATAAACTCGGTTTGTTCTCACTGGAACGACAGAGGTTGAGGGGCGACCTGTTAGAGGTCTACAAAATTATGAGGGGCATAGACAGAGTGGATAGTCAGAGGCTTTTCCCCAGGGTAGAGGGGTCAATTACTAGGGGGCATAGGTTTAAGGTGAGAGGGGCAAGGTTTAGAGTAGATGTACGAGGCAAGTTTTTTACACAGAGGGTAGTGGGTGCCTGGAACTAGCTACCGGAGGGGGTGGTGGAAGCAGGGACGATAGTGACATTTCAGGGGCATCTTGACAAATACATGAATAGGATGGGAAGAGAGGGATACGGACCCAGGAAGTGTAGAAGATTGTAGTTTAGTCGGGCAGCATGGTCGGCACGGGCTTGGAGGGCCGAAGGGCCTGTTCCTGTGCTGTACATTTCTTTGTTCTTTGTTCTTTGTTAATATACTTGCGGGCTCTCGCATAAAGGGCATATCTCACCTCTCGAATGCATTTGTGTGCAGCTGACTGGGAAACGCCACATAGATTGCCAGTGCTGCACCTTCCATTGTGTGAGGGGGGCGGAAGAAAGAGTAGGTTCAAAGTCTCACTCAGAGTTAACGTTTCCAGCCGATGCCCTTGATTCAGAACAGTTCCATTTCTCCCTCCATAAATGTACTTCCAGCATTTCCTGTTTTTCTTTCCATGAAGCGCTACTTGCCTCATGGCTGCATGCCAACTTTTCCCACAACTCCCACAATTTCCGGTTCAAATCCTTTCAGTCTGGTTTTCGTTCTATCCGCAGCACTGAGATCCCCCGGGTCAAATTTGCTGATATCTTCAATGACTGTGATCACACTGGTTTCCTCACCCTCTCCTTTGCATTTCATGTGATCAACACTATCTTCCTCCATTTTGACTTGCTGTGAGTGGCCTGCACTGACTTCTTGGTGGTCCACATCAGTTTATAATTGCATGTCTCCACCCCCATCTGTCATAGTGATGGGCGACCTAGGCCAGTGAGTCAGCCGCATGAATGGCCCTCCTTCACCTCAGTGGGTCACAAGATTCAAATCAGGCTTGTTCACTAACCATGACCCCATGAATACATGCCAAATACTCCATGAGATCTAGTAAACACTTAATCGTTTATATATTAAAAGAACTACCATCAATTTCAAATGCTAAAAACAAAAGAAATATTTACACTTTGGGAGCAGAGGGAGAGCACGACTCTCACATTCAATGTTGTGAGCGATTAGCATGCATCTCAGTTCACTTGCCCTTGCTTTATGTGTGTATCACTTCAGTCATTCTGGTGGGAAAAAAACGACATAGATGGAAATCAGCAGAAATGGCAACCCTGTGCGTGGGTAACGGTCAACAAAATGTCTCATGGGCCGCATTCATAATCCTGATGAACTGCTCGTGGCCCCGGGCCACAGGTTGCCTATCACTGATCTAGACAATGCATAACCAATAATGATTTCCCCTCATGCTACATATGGTCACCACCAATTCACCCAAGGATCCTTGGTCTCTTTCTATTCCTCACCCATATGCTACCAATATCTGACATCCTCCACGGCAGGAGATAGCTTTTTTATCCAAGCTGACAACACGCAGCTTAACATCTGCATTATTCTCCTCCATACCACAACTGCCATTGTACTGTCGCACCACATATGTCTGACATTAAGTTGCGGTTGACCCGATGTTCCTTCAATTCACCAGCAGGGAGATAATGTTTGGTCCAAGCTGAAATCTCTACTTCCACCTCTTTTATTTGTTGTTTGCTCAAACTAAATCAGAATATGCATAAGAGAAAATTACTGTGGATGCTGGAATCTGAAACCAAAGAGAAAATGCTGGAAAATCTCAGTAGGTCTGGTAGCATATGTAGGGGGAGAAAAGAGCTAATGTTTTGAGCCCAGGTGACCCTTTGTCAAAGAATATGCATAATCTTGATATTTTGTTCAAAACTGGGTTGAGCTTCAAATCCCATATCACACCCATCCCAAGACTATTTATTTTTACCTTTGCAATATTGCCTGTCATCACCCCAACGTGACCACTATTGTCACCAAAATATTTATTTGCACCCTTTATTATCTTCATAATGAATTTCTCCAATGCCTTCCTTTCTGATCTTCCAATCTCCACTATCCTGAAATTCAAGCTCGCCCAAAAGTCACATTGTAATCTTTACTGAGACCCAACTGCTCAGCAGTCCCTTCATTGCTGACCATCAATGGCTTCTTTTTCCAATGCATCAGATTTAACATTGTCAACCTCACTTACGTATCCTTCGATGGTATTGTCTCACTCTATGTCAACTGCCCTGTCCAGCTTGGTGCCCTCTCTTGTATCATTTGGGTCTTCGGTTTTGGTGTTTTTTGTACCTCCCAACTCTTTGCTTCACCATCGGTGGCACAGATTTCGGTTCTCACCAAATTCTTTCCCCAAAACACTTTCCTTCCCTTCTGTACCTCTCTCTGCCTTTGGAAGTCATCTCAAGTCTTTGGCAACTTTTGCTAACAGTCCCCCCAATGGGTTTTTATTTGTGAAGCAGTTTTGGATGCTTTTCTACATTAAGACCCAGATATGATGGGTTTCCATTTCCTGCTGTGGAGTCTCGTTCAACAGAATCACACATTGGAAACCGAAAGAGTCAGGCCTGCATGCCTTATTTACAGGGCCTTGATTTAATGGCTATCTTTTGTTACAGTCATAAATGACATGGTAGCACAATGAGATTGAATTAAATAACAGCAGTGATATGCTCAGACACTGTTTGGATTATTATTTCTTCATTCAGGTCCGATTTTCACCTCAACAAAACAGCATTTGAAAAACCCAGCTATGGAATGCTCTTCCCAGACTGGAGACCTCCAGCAGGTAGGACAGGGGCAGCTGGTGCAAGGGAATGCACATCACCATCAAGTTCCTGTCCAAGCCACACAATAGCCTGACTTGTACTTACATCATCATTCCTTCATCATCACTGGGTCAACATCCTGGAACTCTCTACCTAACAGCACTGTGGGAGCACCTTCACCCACATGAACTACAATTGTTCGAGCAGAAGACCCATCACTACTTTCTAAAGGATATCTCAGACCAGCAGGAAATGCATTCCTGCAGTGGCATTCATATCCGGGAAATGAGTTAAATAAAACCTGCAATGCCAACTGTATAAACCTGGGGCCCAAGTGGTTTATAATCTTAGTTGAACGCTGTCAATACAGAAGAGGTTTGAAATGTATGTTGAAAGGCTCTTTATAAACTGAGAGGTGCTGAATTTGACAGCACAGCCCTGCAGTCCTTTGTCAATTTTTTATTGACATAAAAGTAAATGAATGTCAAGGATCAAACTGTCTTCAAGGCTCCCTTAGTGATCCAATATTGGGTTTTTCCCCCCCTCACCAATTTTGAAATGAATGAAAATGAAAATCGCTTATTGTCACAAGTAGGCTTCAAATGAAGTTACTGTGAAAAGCCCCTAGTTGCCACATTCCGCCGCCGCCTGTTCGGGGAGGCTGGTACGGGAATTGAACCGTGCTGCTGGCCTGCCTTGGTCTGCTTTCAAAGCCAGCTCTTTAGCCCTGTGCTAAACCAGCCCCTGTCTCCTTCTTCCTCATGAAATCATTAAATTATTCTGGGGTATCGTTTCACAGCTGTTGGTCACCCTCTTGCGACATGCTCAATTGCTGAGAGTAAGCAATCCTGAACAATATTGATTGGCAGCTATTTAACCACAGGGATATCAAATTCCTATCCTCACTGCAATACAGTCACAAATACATATCCACTGATTTAGGTCAGTTGGCTGGACAGTTGGTTCATGATGCAGAGTGAGGCTAACAGCGTGGATTCAATTCCTGTACCATCTGAGGTTATTCATGAAGGCCCCACCTTCTCGACCTTGTCCCTTGCCTGGTGTGTGGTGATCCTCAGGTTAAATCCCCACCAGTTACCTCGCCCCCTTAAAGGGGAAAGCAGTCTATGGTCATCTGGGACACTGATGACTTTACTTATAGAATCATAGAATTTACAGTGCAGAAGGAGGCCATTCGGCCCATCGAGTCTGCACCGGCTCTTGGAAAGAGTACCCCACCCAAGGTCCACACCTCCACCCTATCCCCATAACCCAGTAACCCCACCCAACACTATGGGCAATTTTGGACACTATGGGCAATTTATCATGGCCAATCCACCTAACCCGCACATCTTTGGACGGTGGGAGGAAACCGGAGCACCCGGAGGAAACCCACGCACACACGGGGAGGATGTGCAGACTCCGCACAGACAGTGACCCAAGCCGGAATCGAACCTGGGACCCTGGAGCTGTGAAGTATTTGTGCTATCCACAATGCTGCCGTGCTGCCCACTTTATCTACCAGACTTTCTGGTTAACTATTGGAGCAGGATCACGAGATGATTTATTTTCCCAGTTCGGTACTGAGGCCAATTATAAGGCTTCACTATCACCTCAGCCCCGAGTTAAACCTGAAACCTTCCTAGACTGTGTGATCCAGTGGATACACTCACATGGCATTGAGAAAATGTAGCATTCTTTGTGACTGTGGTTGTGACTATGACAACATTCCCTTTCTTGTCATTATCAACCTGTCTGCAACTTCCAACACAGTTCACCACATCATCCTTCTCAAGAGCAACCTCTCTGTCATCCAGCTGGGTGATACTACCCTAGCCTGGTTCCATTTTTTATCCATCTAATCGGCGAGAGAGAATCACCCACAATAACCTATCTTCTCACTCCCAATCAATTAACTTTGGAGTTTCCTAAGGATCCATTTCTGGTCTCCAGCAGTATTGATGGAAAGCACATCAAGTTCCACGTGCATGTCAATGACACTCAGCTCCATCACACCACCACCTCCTTGGATCATTTAACTGTCTCAGATTTGTCACATTAATTGTCTGATATCCAATACTGGATAAGATTGAAGCAGTTGTCACTGGTCCCCTACACAATCTCCCTGTCCAACATTTCCATCCTTTGTAACAGTCCTAAACTGTGTAACATCAGACAACTCTGATTCTTTCTAAGCTCACTTAAGATCCTAAGCTCACCTGCTGATGAAACATTCATACATGACTTTGTTACTTCTAGACTTGACTATTCCAAAGCTCTCTTTGCTAGCTTTCCCTCTTCCGCCCACAATAAACTTGTGCTCATCCAAACTTCTGCTACCTGTATCTCAACTCAAACTGAATTTACTTCACTTATCACCCCGGTGCTTTATGGACCCGCACTGGCTGCCAGTTCGAAAATATCTCAATTATAAAAACCTCAGCCTTGTTTCAGATTCCTCCATTGCCTTACCTAACAAGCCTCCAAAATCTCTACGCTCCTCCAATTCTGGCTTTTTGTGCGCCCCTGATTTTAATCATTTTGCCATTGACGACCTTGCTTTCAGCTCCTTAGCCCTAACGTCTGGAATTCCATTCCTAAACCTCACTGACTCTCTCTCTCCTTAATCGTTGGAAAGTCTGAAGCCGCTATTTTCGATTCCCGTTCCAAACACCAGTCCCTAACTATGAACTCTATCCATCTCCCGGAGCCTAAACCAGACTTTGCGCAAACCTGGTATCATATATGACCCTGACAAGACTACACATTTGCACTATATAAAGCTGCCTATTTCCACATCTCTAACATTGCCTGACTTTGCCTCTGTCTAGGCTCATTTTCTGTTGAAACCATCATTCCTGTCTTTGTTGCCTCTAGACTTGACTATTCCAATGCACTCCTGGCTAGCTTCGCAGATTCTACCCCATGTAACTTGAGGTCATCCAAACCTTTACTGCCTGTGTCTTAAATCAGACCAAGCCCTGTTCATCTATCAGCCCCATGCTCACTGACTTGCATAGGCTCCTATTCCAGCAACAAATTGATGTTAAAATTCTCATTGTTGTTTTCAAACTTCTACAGCCTTGTAGCCATCTGGGATGGCCACTTACAACAAGAAACATGGACGGTCGCAAAGCATAATGGGAAATATGGACAATGTAAGGTTCAAGCAGGCATAGAGCCTGAATGTATATTTGTGAACAAAGAATCCAGTCAGCATCGAAACCCCCAACCGATTAGCATTTTGATGACCCATCTCCGTAAGACAAAAGACTGATACTTGAGTAACCGATACAATCCCAGACATTTCGGCACCACTCCCTGTACTCAGGAAGCATCAACAACAGGGTCAATGACCGCTTAGGACACGCCCGGCCATCAAGGCACCCATCCCTTTATTGGCTCAAAACGAATACAGTGATCAAGAACTACCGAATTAATGGGGTCCAAACCGAAGGACTGCCCAAAAGAGCGCAAAACTCCCCAAGGATAAAGAGAGAGACCACCATGCGTTCGATCTCTCTTGGACCTGGTGCTCCGGCAACGTCCACCTCCAATTGCAGCACCACCAGAAGCAAGTTCAAGTTCAATGCCCGCTACCAGACGGATGAGCCCAGCTGAGCAGCAGTTACTTCTCCAGACCCAGTAGATCCAGATTCGAACTAAGGCCACTGTTCCTCTGGCCTAAGCCGGGTGCCTGAAGTTAAGTACAGGTTGTCATAGTTGATAGGTGTTGTTTAACTAGTAGTGTTTATGTTGCATGATTAATCTTGTATGTATATAAAGTACCATTGATTTTGAATGAAATAACTTCTGTTTGGCTCTTTGATCGATATCCGGTTGAACCTTGTGGTGGTATCATTTGATACCTGGCAACTCTGAACAATATAATATCGATATCTAAAGAAAGAAGGGCAACCTTATTGATTGCCATATTTATAGCAGGTAAAAAAGGCAACAGTTATTGGCGACTCCGCCGGGACTCGACCCAGACATGACTGTGTCACTCCGAGAGAACCCACAAAAACGTTTGAATTAGAAATCCAAATTGGCAAAGTAAAAGAAACCACAAGCGTAAGACCAGTATCGATCAAACCTCCAAAATCCAGAAGTGTGTAATTTGCATGCGTACTACCAAGGGATATAAGGTAACCTCAATAGATTTTGTTGCATGAAACTTTCTGGAGTTGCGTAAAGCGGAAAATAGCTTGAGCCGTACCTGTTGTTTGCACCACCTCTTTATTCCCCCTTGACCCAAATTCCCGAGATAATCATAGAGATGGCAATGAAGGCAATGGAATGCCTTATGTATCCACAAGAACCCAAAGTCTCAGCGACCAACAGAGCAGAACAGTGTCCCATATGGGAAGAGGAGATTAGAAAGTACTTAAAGGGGAAAGGATGACCCCTATGGTCTGAGTTTTGTGCGAATGAGGAAACACGTCCTGGTAGTATAGGACAAACTTGGTGGGATAACCTGACCGAGATCCACAAGAAGAATTTGAGTAGTGTTCGTAAGCCGATGGCAATCATGTCGTACTTGGCACAATTGCGAGGCACAGAGGAGGTCATGAGGATGCTTCGTAGATAGCTTGAGGAGAAGGAGAGGAGTAGAGAGGGAAATGTTAGCGAGTGTGAGAGACTAAATGAGCAACTCCGAGAGTAGCTAGCGGTGAAGGACAAGGAGATGGCTGATGTCAAACGGGCACACCAATCTTGTCTCGCCCACCTAAGTAGCTTTCAGTTCCAATATGATAAGGCCCACGAGGACACGCAATGTGCGATTTTGGTAAGAGAGGAAACAGAAAACCAGCAGAACAGTTGAAAAAACAATGTGAGTACCTAAAGGCAACCCTACGAGCACTCCACAGTTCCACCATGGAACAGAGGCAGAGTTCAGTGGATCATGCCAAGTGCAGGCAGCAAATTGCAAGATTGCAATCACTGCTCTCAGTTCAGAATGGGTTCAGAGATACCTTTGGCCCGCAGTTAGATCAGGAAGATGACCCCGATAGGCAGGAACTTAATGAAATGGTCCATCGATATGTGAACCGGACAGAAAGTCTGAATAGAGCCCCCCAGGCTCCAAAAAGGAAAGCACCCGCACCACCGACTGCACAGGTAGCACCCAACCCAATGAATCCCATCACCACGCAGCGTAGAGTAACAGCAGAAGACCAGCCCGATTTTGTGTACACCACCCCACTAACCATCACCCAGTTAAGAGATGCCCGTGACAAAATAGAAACTTTTCACTCCACGTCAGACCCACACCACTTTTTCGAATGAGTTAGGCAGAAGACCTTCATGTACGGTCTGGACGAGCAGGAAGAAGTAAAGCTCATTGTAATGAGCCTTGATCCATCTGTTAGTTCAGCCCTTCCCGACCCACAAAATGTAGGAGGAGGTAGCCTCCAAGATATGAAAACAGCCATCTTAGATGCCATTGGCTACACTAGAGGAGATCCAGTAGAAGGACCCAACCGGTGCAGACAGAAAAAGGGAGAGAATCCAACATTTGCTGGATACCTCTGGATCCACTTCACCACAGTTTTCGGTGATTTAACACGCGCCCATTTATCTGCAGACAATACGGCCAAATGGACCCATATTTTAGTCTCCCACGCCACGGAGGCAGGACATAAGGCATGTGCGAATTACGACCCTTCAGACCTGGCACGCAATGAAGTGTGGGTATTGAAGCAACTGTCTAGAGCTTGGGAACAATCCCTACAGAAAAAGAGAGAGCAGGAAAGAGTAGACGCCAACATGAATCCAGTAAGGGCACACAAAGATCCCGCATGGATATATGAAGGCAGAAGTAACACACAGCACCCTAAAGTGCAGGAATGCTACAATTGTGGACAGAAGGGACATTACGTATGAGAATGCCAAACCCCCCCCGAAACAGCAACGGAATCAGTCCACAAATGTCCCCCCCCCCCACAAGGAACAATGTCAGACCTATCCACAGAGTTAGCGCCCGTGCAGATAATTTGGCCACAAATGGCACCTATTGACGGTGTTTGGACTCCCCAACTTGGGTCTGCGACACACTTTGGGACAAGTCCGGAAGACCGGTAGTTACAGGCACAGTACGGGGACACCCAGTAGAGTTCCTTTGGGACACAGGAGGGTCCCGAACCATGTTAAACTCCTCCACGATGTATCAGCGAGATATATGGCCCACTACAGGCACCATCACCCTTCGTGGCTTTACAGGTCACCTCCAGCAGGGACACATTACGGCCCCTCTGGATATCCAGATCGGTAACATTAAAACTAAGCACTCAGTTGTTTGGGTAGATTTACCCCAGACAGCAGAACACATATTGAGAATAGATTTTATTAGCTCACACAATCTTTCTTTCGACCCCGTAAATAAATGTGTGTGGAAAATGGCTAGAGCAGCACGAGCCCCCGCCACGCTCACAGTAGGAGACTACGCACACAGGATTAGCTCAGTGGGAGAGTACTGGTTTGATCCACAAACCATTACCACGGACAAAACAGTTAGGGAAGTTTTGAAGAGACATAAAGCATCGTTTGCCCAGCACAAGCACGATTGCGGTAAGATTCCAGGAATGGTCAACATCACAGGTCCCGATCGTAAGCCCCAGAAGCAATACGGGTTTCCACAGTAAGCCGAGGGAGAGACAGCTAAAGTAATCCAGAGTTTATTGGACCAAGGAGTAATTCGGCCCGTAGCATCAACGAACAATGCCCCGATTTGGCCCATAAGAAAACCAGATGGTTCATGGCGACTGACCATCGATTATAGGGAATTAAACAAAGTAACTCCGTTAGCAGCCCCCACCATTGCCAGGAGTACCAAGACTATGTTAAACAGGGACTTCAGTCAAAACCTTCACGGTTTTGGACATTAGCAATGGCTTTTGGTCCATTCCATTGGACAAAACTTGCCAGTACAAATTTGCGTTCACTTTCCAGGGACAGCAGTACATGTGGACGTGCCTTCCACAAGGCTTCCACAACTCCCCCTCCATTTTTCACAGACAATTGGCGAGCGGATTAGCAAAATTTTCCCGACCTGAATGCCTCGTTCAGAGTGTGAACGACTTGCTCCTACAGACTGACACCAAGAAAGAGCACATTTCGCTTCTTTCAGAACTATTAGGACTCCTCAAAGAAATTGGATGCAAAATTAACCCCCAAAAAGCCCAAATTCTCCAGGAAAAGGTCACTTATTTAGGTACGGTCATCACGCATGGTAAGCGGGAGATAGAACAGAAATGGATAGATTCAATTGTAAAATTACCCTTGCCCCAAAACGTTACAGCACTCCGGTCATTTTTAGGACTGGTAAGTTACTGCAGGAACCACATAGACGGTTTTGCCACAAAAGCAGTCCCACTTTCCAAGCTCTTTAATGGCTTCCACAGCACACGGATGCCGTAGATACATTGAAATGCGCCCTAAGCACAGCTCCCGCTTTGCAGGCCCCTGACCCACACTCCCCATATGCAATAGAGGTGGCGACCACCGACCGAACCCTTTCAACCGTACTTCTACAGGAGAGGCACGATCGCTTAGGACCCGTAGCCTATGCCTCACGAGTTTTAGATCCCGTAGAGCAGGAATTTTCAGCCTGCGAAAGGCACTTGCTCGCAGTTTTTTGGGCTGTCCAATACTTCTCATACATAACAGGACTCAACCCCGTAACCATTTTGACCGAGCACACCCCAACACAGCTACTATTAGATGGTAGGCTAAAAGACGGCACAGTAAGCCAAATTGGCGCAGCGTGCTGGACCGTACTCCTACAAGCACGCGACATTACGGTAAAAAGGGCAAAGACACACATGTTTCTGGCCGACAATTTAAAATAAACAGGAACCCCACATGAGTGTGAGATCATTGCAGCGAAGCACAGCACAGGCCCCTTTGTTCCCAAACGGTGCCGAAAAAGACAGGCATCCGACCACAGACGACCCAGCCCACAGATAAAGCTCTACAAATTTATGTACATGGCTCCGCCACCATTCTAAATGGTAAAAGGATTACAGGTAGTGGAATTTATGTAAAGGACGCGCTTTAGGGGAAATCTTGTTAAAGTTGCCTGGACACTTAGGTTCGCAGGCAGTCGAGTTAGCAGCCATTGCTTACGTTGTCCAGCACCCAGATTTGTTCCCGACCCCAGCGGACATATATTCGGACAGTTTATATGTGTTCAACAGCTTGACAGAATTCCTGCCCCTGTGGGAATCTAGAGGATTTATATCCGCCAACGGAAAACGCCTACCCTCAGCGCCATTACTAAAACACATTCTCCAGACAGCGAGAGGTTGAAAATACGGAATCATAAAAGTTAGAAGCCACCATTGTTCCTCCCCACCCGGTGACATGAAAGCAGACGCCCTAGCGAAAGCAGGCTCATGACATGGCCACTTTTGGCAACCCCCCAAGAGTGCCCCAGTACTCGCGGTCCAGGTCTCACAGACCAATATTCAAGATTTGGCCCAGGCATAAAAAGAAGATGACACGCTAAAGGAAATTTTAAAAGGAGACTTCCCAGCTCCCTATGATAGGTTTAAAAACACGTCAATGACACATGAGGGAATCGTATTAAAGGATGGTATTTATGTGGTCCCACCCAGGATAGGAACCAGATTATTTGCCAATTCCACGACGGACACGGACACCAAGGGATAGAATCCACCCTTGCCCACCTCAGACCTCTCTGCTGGTGGCCCGATTTAAAAACCGACGTAACCCACGACATTGAGAACTGTTTGATTTGCGTCCAGAACAACCCGGACAGATATGCAAAGCAAGGTCAGCTAAGACAGACCCGCCCAGTTAATGGCCCATGGACGAACTTGGAGTTGGACTATATTGGTCCCCCCCCCTACAGAAATGGATTCAAATATGTGTTGGTTGTCATCGACACCTTCACAAAATGGGTAGAAGCATTCCCTTCAAGAACAAACACGGCCAAAGCCACGGCAAAAATTCTAACCGAGCAAATTTTTACTAGATGGGGACTCCCCCGTAGTATTGAGTCGGACCAAGGTTTGCACTTCACAGGCAGAGTAATGAAAAACGTCCTAACGATTTTCGGCATAAGACAGAAGTTTCACATTGCCTATCACCCGCAGTCCAGCGGCATTGTGGAATGCAAGAATCACACCCTAAAGGCAACTCTTCGGAAGATGGTACAGCAGCATAACACGACATGGTACACAGTACTCCCATTCACACTGATGTTTATTAGAAACACAGTGTTGAGTTCGCCAGGATACACCCCCCATATCCTCATGACTGGACGACCCATGAAGGGTCCGAGTATTTATTAGGACTTGACTTGGCCAGCCCCACAGTGAACCCCCTTACCCACGAAAAAGCGGTCCAAAACATAATGGAGAATATTAAAGCAGCACAGCTCGCTGTAGCTGTTTGACTAGGTGCTAGGAGAAAGCAGAGTAAGGCCTGCTTTGATAAGGCCCGATAGAGTATACAGTCGGACAGCAAGTCAAAATCTCCCTGTACAATCCTAGTTCATTCCTCTCCACCAAATTTGCAGGACCCTACTCAATTTCTGATAAAGTAAGCCCCTCAGTTTATAAGATTACATATCCTAATGGAAAATCAGGATGGTTCCACATAAACCAGCTTAAGGTTTATGGAACGCAGTGCAGCCACTCACACCACCTCTCACAGGCAATGGCAGACAACGAAGACCCGCCCACTCAGCCCTCCCCCAGCCAGGACAGCACGTCCACAGGCATGACCTTGACTCCGCCCCCAGACTCCAATTTCACCCTCACACTTGATTCGGCCGCTAGCGATAGCGATAGCGACAGCGAAAGCACAACGGAAGCCCTTGATACTCCCGACCAATCGAAAAACAGACCAGGCCCCAGTCACTATGGCCCCAGTGACACCGACCACGATATGTTCGGCCCCTCAGACACAATTTATTTGCTGTCACCAGAACCTGACCCACCGCCCAACGCTAGCGATCCCCCCTCGCCCCAACCACCCTATAGAATATGAAAAAATGGCACCGCGACAATTCTTATTGACTGATAAGAAACGACGAGATGGATCCCACATCGGCCCACGCCGTATTGGCACTGAATCTCCAGTCACGGGTTTGGCAACCGGGAGATGGTGACAATTCCGAGTCTGACTCCCACCATGCTAACCTCTTTGAGATCCTTTTTGGAATGGAACCCTGAGGTGAACAGATGATGAGAGAAAGGAACCGATTGAGATTTACCGTGTCCTACTCCCTGATGGAACCTGCCCGCTTTCTTCTTTAGTTTGTTGTTTTAATGTTGAATGTTTCTCTCTCTTGTATGACTTTGTTTGTCAATCTCATGCAAATTTCTTGATACAGTTATAACTACTCCTTTGACAGCACATGACAGTTAAAGGAACAAGTTTGTTGAAAGTCCATAAATATTCAAATTCTTACCGTTCTTGTAAGGTCACTCAGACAGTGGAGTAACGGCACTTATCCCCACCCTGCCTGAGGACCCCCTATGTATGTGGTCAGCCAAGCTCGGGTAGTTGAGCAACGGCACTGATCACCGCCCTACCCGGGGATTCCACCCATTCTTGCCCTGCCACGGCTCATACGCACCCCATTCGGAAAGTTCTTTTCAAAACTCTTTTTGCTGTTCTTTTAAAAATGTGGTTTAAAGAATTCACTTTGCCACAACTTTTGTTCCCTTTCCGGTGACCCTTCGGGTGCTAACCCCCGCCTGCTAGTTACATGTTAAAACACTTGGTTGAAACGAATTTGCACTGGACAGAGAATTTGTCCGCTCACTCAGCCCATCAAACACAGGCTGCGAGAGTGCTCTCACTGTAACAGAATTTTTTTTCGGATGTCTTGTCTTCCAAATGGTTGGTTTAAAAAAAAAAATGAGGGAATCACATGTGGTGACGATTCTAAATGGGAAATTGACGTTAAGGAGAAACAGACAGACAAACGAGATATTAGACAAGATAATAACAGATATTATGCTGGTACCCCCAGGAAGATACGAATATACCAAGAGACAGAGAAAGACACAGACAAGATGAAGACGGACCTGATGATCTACATCATGATCGTCGTTGGATTAATACAGTTGCGCGCGTTACCCGCCCCTACACCCCTCACCACACAGGCCCTAAACATGACCACCCAACACGATACCCCTAGCCCGGACACTACACCACACATAGACACAGCCACTGATACCCCCACATGGTGTGATAATATCATAAAGTGGTATTCCCTTTCATACACGGTGGAAGCCCTATTGATTATAGCTATACTTTGCAGTGTCATCCAGACGATCAGACTTCGGAAATGGTGAAGGAGAGCGTCCCGCCTTCCAGTATAAACACTCAGAGCCCCTTTTCTCGGACTTCATCAGACCCCACACTCCTTTTGAACCTTTTCCTCCCTAATAAATTCCGCGGATTTATTTTTAATAAAATTACTTTCTCTGTAAACTGACATAAGTGTTAAGTAGGAATGTGATGCTGCTATTGTTTATTTTGTACTGTAATATAAGTTCCTTTGATTATTAGATAGCAGCATGAGTGTAGTTTAGTTAAGGACAGTTAGAGGTGCCCCTTTTGCGTGAAGAAACTTAAATGTATGTTCGAATGTTATCGTCCCCCCCTTAGAATTTTAGAGATGTGTGTTGTATTAGGGAAAACGTTGGTAAATGTTTCGACCCATAGGACAGAGTAAGGCAGAACCTGTCCTTGATTGAAGGTACCCGGCATACCAGAGAACAGGAGACGATTCAGTAGTGTGATCCTTCATGCTTCGCATTGAGGATCAAGAGGACAGACTGTAGCCATCTTGGATGGCCACTTACAACAAGAAGCATGGACGGTCGCAAAGCATAACGGGAAATATGGACAATGCAAGGTTCAGGCAGGCATAGAGCCTGAATGTATATTTGTGAACAAAGAATCCAGACAGCATCGAAACCCCCAACCGATTAGCATTTTGATGACCCATCTCCGTAAGACAAAAGACTGATACTTGAGTAAGCGATACAATCCCAGACATTTCGGCACCACTCCCTGTATTCAGGAAGCATCAACAACAGGGTCAAAGACCGCTTAGGACACGCCCGGCCATCAAGGCACCCGCCCCTTTATTGGCTCAAATCAAATACAGTGATCAAGAGCTACCCAATTAATGGGGCTCAAACCGAAGGACCGCCCAAAAGAGCGCAAAACTCCCCAAGGAAAAAGAGAGAGACTGCCATGCATCCGATCTCTCTTGGGCCTGGTGTTCCGGCAACGTCCATCTCCAAGTGCAGCACCACCAGAAGCAAGTTCAAGTTCAGCGCTCGCTACCAGACGGATGAGCCCAGCTGAGCAGCAGTTACTTCTCCAGACCCAGTAGATCCAGATTTGAACAAAGGCCACTGTTCCTCTGACCTAAGCCGGGTGCCTGAAGTTAAGTACAGGTTGTCATAGTTGATAGGTGCAGTTTAACTAGTAGTGTTTATGTTGCATGATTAATCTTGTGTGTAAATAAAGAACCATTGATCTTGAACTGGTGTTTGGCTCTTTGATCGATATCTGGTTGAACCTTGTGGTGGTATCATTTGATACCTGGCGACTCTGAGCAACATAATATCGCTATCTAAAGAAAGAAGGGCAACCTTAATGATTGCCATATTTATAGCAGGTAAAAAAGGCAACAGCCCCAAAAGACTCTACTCTGGCTCTTGAACATCTCCAGTTTAAATCTACTATTTGTGGCCCCACCTTCCGATGCTGAGACCCTAAACTTCAGAATTTCCTCCCTGTAACTCACTGCCTCACTATGTTCAGAAGGCATATAGTATATTGGCCTTAATACTGAGAGGATTTGAGTATAGGAATAGAGATATTTTGCTGCAATTTGTAGGGCATTGGTGAGACCACATCTGGAGTATTGAGTGCAGTTTTAATCTTCTTATCTGAGGAAAGATGTTCTTGCCAAGGAGGGAGTGCAGCGAAGGTTTACCAGGCTGATTCTTGGGATGGTGAGACTGTCATATGAGGAAAGATTAAGTCAGTCAGGATTATATTCATTGGAGTTTAGAAGAGTGAGAGGGGATCTCATAGAAACTTTCAAAATTATAACAGGATAGATTCAGAAAGAATGTTCCTGATGGTGGGGGAGTCCTGAACTAGGGGTTGTAGTTTGAGGATAAGGGGTAAACCTTTTAGGACTGAGGTGAGGAGAAATTTCTTCACCCAGGGAATGGTGAATCTGTAAAATTCACTACCATAGAAAGTAGTTAAGGCCAAAGGTTGTGTAATTTCAAGAAGGAATTAGATATAGCTTTTGGGGCTAAAGGGATCAAGGGATATGGGGGGAAGGCGGGATCAGGGTATTGAACTTGATGATCAGCCATAATTATAATTAATGGTGGAGCAGGCTTGAAGGGCCAAATGGTCTTCTCCTTCGTCCAGTTTCTATGTCAATTTCCTCCTTTAGGACACACCTGAAAACTCACCTATCAGACCAAGATTTTGGTCGTCTGCCTTAATATCTCTTAATGTGGCTCAGTAAGATACTCTGTTTTATAATTCTCCCATGAAGTGCCTTGGGACGTGTTATTGCAATAAATGTGCTACGTAAATATAAATTGTTCCCTGTTCAGGGCCTCTCAGGCTGAGTCCGCTTTACACAGATTACTCATTCGTAATGATACACTGGCCCTCTTTAGTACACCACGCTTTGCATCCAATTTCCTTTTTTATCAAGAACTTCCTCAAAATCCTTCTTTTTGGACCACATATTGAGTCCTGTGTACAATTTCTGTCTCCTTATTTAAGAAAAGATATAAATGCGTTGGAGGTGGTTCAGAGAATGATACCTGGAATGGTGTGGTTATGTTATGTGGAAAAGTTGGACAGGCTAGCCCTATATCCATTGGAGTTTAGAAGATCGAGAGGTGATCCTGTGTGTGCAAGATCCTGAAGGGATTTGACAGGGTGGTGCTGAATGTTTTTCCTGGTGAGAGAGACTAGAATTAGAGGACACAGTTTAAAAAATAAAGGATCTCCCATTTAAGATGACCAGGTGGAGGAGAGAGTTTTCCCTCAGAGGGTCGAGAGTCTTTGCAACTCTCTTCCCCAGAGAGCAGTGTAGGCGGGGTCATTGGATATTCTTTAAGGCAGAAATAAATTGACGAAAAGGGGAGTCCTAGAGTCATAGATTTTTACTGCATGGAAACAGGCCCTTTGGAGTCACAAGGATAGGAGGGAATGTGGGGTTGAGGCCACAATCAGATGAGCTGAGCACACAGAATGGCGGGAACAAGCTGGAGAGAAAAAATGGCCTACTCCTGCTCCTAATTTCCACACCCCATCCCGTCCTCTCTGCCCAATCCTGTCTGTTTTCCAGAGAAATGCAGGAAATGTTCAGCAGATCTGACAGCATCTGTCGGCAGAGAAACATAGTTCGGGTATCCGGTAGACGAAGAGGCTGACAGACATGCAGCCTGATGTTATAATGTCAGTTTAACTTCTTGAAAAGTGTAAAATGCAACCTGTTTGGGGTTTTTTTGGAGAGTTATGATTGGTCCATTTCCTACCCTTAAGGTAGTCAAACTTGCCATTTATTCATTAATGGATGGAAAACAGGAAACCGTGCCCCCTCACCATCATCTATTAAATATACACATGGTCAATCCTTCACAGTAACTTCACTGAAGCCTATTTGTGACAATGAGCGATTATTATTATTATTACAATGAAAGATAAATGCCCTATTCTGCGTCAATATTCTTCATTTTTATTTGGGAATCCTACCCGAGATAAGGGCACACATTGAAGGGTATTTGTCTCAATGTATTTCTCCCTTTCTCCCCAAGGCGCTGGGCGTGGATTCTGGAATTCTGGTTGTCTTGTGTGTGTTCAGTGGATTAATTGATCAGAACTTATCACACTCCATTGCTGTCAGTTCTGTGGACGGGCACTGTACGTGTAGCTGAATCCGAGACGGTGCCCCACAAATTCCTGTCCAATGTCTCCTTGTCCTACTTTCCAACAATGTGTCCTTCAACTCAGCAGAGAGTGGTCAAACACAGGCTGCTTGCGGTTCTTACTATCGACGTTGACCTATCTGTTTCCCGCTTTCGTTTATGTTTTCTGCTTCCTTACTCGAGCCGCCTTTTCTTCATTCCTGACCTTCAGATCTGGGAAATGAAATACTACAGAAATGTAGTGCAGTGAAGCTGGCGAAGATCTAGTTTTGCCCGCAATGAACGAAGAAGCAGCCATTAGCATCAAGCCATTGACCAAACAATAGATGGGGATGAAAAGACCTGACTGCTTGGGCCAAAACATTGGATTGTAATTAGATTAATTATCGCTAAAGTAATGGCCGTCACACCTTGGCCTCATTCCCTTAGGTTTTTTTCTGGGAGCCCATCCCAAAACACACATTTCGAAACTGCCCCAGTGGAGCACCTCGATTGACGCTACACTGGAAGAATCATTGATAGGACAGTGCTAAATGGTACCAAATGGTACAAGACTTCCTCAACCCTCAGCCTTTTTTAAATCCGTTCCCGTCAGAGTTCGCAGGGTCTCGGGGAGCTAAACTGTAAACTGAGTGTCCGGGCGCAGTGCAAACTACACCCCAGCAACATTGAAGTTCACTCTCAACGTGTAAAAAGGGAGTACTTCCTATTGTAGTTTTTTTTGTGTCTTTCAATGGCCTTTGCCCCCTTCTCTCTCGCTATTAGCCTGGGAAGTTATTCCGAGCTAATTGCAGCAATCAAACGTCAAACATGAAGACATTGTCACGGACCTAGTTCTATCATTTTCAGGGGGTTTGATTCACTGGGGTGCCAAGATTTACAAACCGGGGAATTAGCAGAGGCAGAGTCGCGGGGCAAGAGGGCAATTTATCACTCCGCTAGTCGGCCCCACAACAATTGTGACTGGCGGCTGGGCGTTTTGACGCTCACATGGTGTTGTTCAAAGTGTTTGGAGGAGTGAGAACCAGCGAGGCGAACTGAGGCATTGAGGGGATTCGATGGCTTGAATCCAGCTCTCCTGTTAGTCAAATCATCATCCCACACGTGACACAAAATTGGGCATAAATTGATTATTCTCATTTAGATCAGTTACCCCGAAGTTTTTCATGTTGGGTAATACTTCTCTAATGTCTAATTGTTGTTTGAACCGGTCTTTACAATATGTGTTCCAGAGATACACATTTTACTCTTCAGAAAGATCCTAATTTTAGAAAAAGCTGATGAACTGCGTTTTTATTTCCAACTTGGGCCCAGATCCTCTCTTGCTGCGTTGATGTTTTTTTAACTAATAGTTTCACAATATGTTCGTACATAAAGTTGATGTGTTGTAAGTTTTTAAAAAAAACAATCGCCCACAGACATAACACGGTCACTGTTTTCACCCCATGTCAAAGTTTATATTCTGCATTCTATGAAAGGGCGGGAACATTGAATCTTAAAACTCACCAGAAACCATTGTCAAGCAACGAAATCCTATAATTAAAACAAAAAGCATTGTCCCAAACTGTTAATGGACGATTGAACCACGAATATAAAAATCTGTCTCCAACATGACTTCGTTATAAATTATACCACTTCCACCTTGCTAGTCCCCAAACACGAAGAACCTAGTCCTTATTAGAACGAAACAACGCTGAATATTAGTTTCATAGGAAATGCAGATGCGGATAATTGAAACTGAAGTATGCAAGCAGAAATAACTTGGCCCAACACCCTTCTCGACTAATATTTGGAACATAATTAATCTTGTAACGTCTGTGCGAAATGTACATTCAACCCAGTTAACACGTTAGAAATCAATAATTGGAGGAACAGATTGGCTGCTGCAAAATAGCGTCACTGGATGAGTGCATTTCTATTGCATCGAAACCCAGAACTACCCTAAACCTCAGTTATGCAGACTGAGACCTGAATTGCCCGCGTGAATTGTAACGTGTTGGTGGAAAGCTCTGGTCGAATCGCCGATAAAACTAAATTTGAGAAGTGTTTTGACAAAGCGTATTTCTACAATACAAATCCCACGCTGGGTCGAGTTGCTGGCATAGCAATTGGATGAAACACAATCCTCTCTAATATTGATTTACGGGGTTGGCGGTTGACATGCGACACCAATTAACGTGAGACTATCCGAAGGATGTGCGCGCTGTCCGACTGAGAGGGGAGTGGGACGGGGGAGGATTATTGCTGGCCCCAGCGCGCTAAGTACTGGACATGTCTCCAGAGGGTAGATGCACCTTTGGACAGCCTGCTGTCCACATTTTCTAATGAGGTGTAGTCGTGTATAAGCAAGTTTAGAGATAAAACTCCATCTGAATGACAGGAAAGGATTGACTTTCGAAACGGCGACTGTGTTGCCATTAACACAAGAAAGAGCTGGCCATTCAAACTTGGGTCCAACGTGGGATGGTTGGGGTTTTCTGCCAATGTAATCTGCGATTGTGTTAGAAATGAGATTTATAAGTATTTGTAAGGGCGTTCATGCTGAGATCTTGATCACGGTGCTTGCTACATCCGTCCATTTATTTATCATTTAATATTTTACTGCTGCCATTTATTCCTCAGGTGCTGAGTGAGCCAGTGGGGTACGAGGCGGGCTGCTTGCTCTGCCGTTTTCTGCTTCTGCGACGCAATAGGCTGTAAATAGTCACTTTTACTGAGGCCACCCCCCCCCCCCCACACACACACACACACACACCCACACCTCTTCTCTCCACCCCCCACCCCCCCCATCCAACCCAGCAATGTTTTAAACTTGTTTTCGACTTTTGCACTGTCGCCGTGGGGTTCAAACTCCTGCCTTCCCCATCATCAGCCCAGCAACATAACCAGCAACCCCCGCCCCACCGTGTCCATTTTGCATTGGGTCACTGGAAGGTCAACACTGTCACATATTGACAGTAATAAACAGTCACAATGTAGTGTTTATATTTACCTATGAACGTGGCAGTCAAAACAGAAAACAACTGCATTTATACAGGGCTTTTGACCACAGAATGTTTCAAAGCGCTTGGCCGCCAATAAAGAACGTTTGCAGTGTAGGCACAGTTGTAATATTGGAAACATTGCACAGCAAGCTCCCACAGACAGGAATGCGATAATGTCTGTTTTTGTAACATTGAAGGATCAATGTCGACTTGAACAGAGATAACTTCCTTGAAACGGAGCGGTGGGCTACCTGTTAAATCCACCTGGGAGGGCGGACAGGGCGCCTAATCCTGTAAAATGGCACGTCCAACAGTGCAGCTCTCCCTCAGTAACACACCCGGCAACTTTAATATCTGTGCTCAATTCCTGGAGTACAGCGGATCTTGAATCCAAGGCTTTCGGGTTTAGAGGTAAGACGTGAGCCACGGCAGTCTCTTGCTGTAATAGTTCAGTTCACCCTGAAGCCAACACGACATCGCGACTATCTCTCTAAATATTCTGATGTTTTTAAAAAAAAACATATTAAAGGCATTACTACAAATAACGCACTTGGGCAAGATCCAACCGAGGACACCGAGCTGGGTCTGATTGAGTAATGGCTGCACACGCCTCAATCGCTTCTTGGTCGCCACGAGATCTGTCAAACTTCCAAAATGAATGTGTCCCATTACAAGCTTCGTTCTGCATTTCTGAGCCACCTGATCCGTCCTTACTGACAAGCCGACGTTTGGCTCTATTACATCTTACCGTGCATTAGAGAGACTGGGAAGTTTCCCCTGGTTTACCCGCATACTGGTAGGGAATCATAATCTCACTTGGCAGGGTAATCTGCCTCCCTTTCCACGTTAATGATGAAAAGAAATGTTCCACTATAAATTTTGTAGGAGCAAATAATGGTTGTGCAATGGTCTGTACATTGAAAGTGAGTCACTACATGAGGCTGTGCTTAGTAATGATCGCTAATAGCTGATAGATTCAGCGAGAAAGAATCAAATGCTTATGGTATGACATATAAACGGTGCTTTAATAAGTGCAGCGGTTGCCCTGTTTATACACACTACTCAACAATCGCGATGCGGTGTCACATACCCAATACATTTCAAAATGTGAAACATTTTATAATAGTCAAAATGTTACAATCCCGATAATATTATTTCTAGAGGAGCCAGAAATAATATATTTCCAGTGTTTTTTTGTTTGGGGGGTGGGGGGGAGGGAGGGGGAGGGGGGTGTTCAATGGCTGGGTGTTTTTAAAAATGTAATTACTTTTAAAATTAATGTCGTTCATTCTAGCCAGGTCCTTCGCCGCTGTGTGTATATACAATATATAACAGCACTCTGGAGGAAGATAGCGTCCAGTGTTGCTGACCGTCTCAATGTTTATCATTTCTCACCTTCCCGAGATCAAAGGGTTCAACGGGAATATGATAACCCGTGTGATGGCTTGGAGGACGATGAGCTAGCCTCATCTTTGCACATGGCAGTAGCGGCCCGGTTATAAGACATAGGCCAAACACCTCACAACTGTATGAAACATGACAGATACTTCTCTTGCAAACCGTTAGCTGATTTGGGGATTCTCGTGCGCCCAAACCCTGCTGCAAACGGCGGCGTCTTGTAAACTTTCAACGGATTAAATAACAAATTGGCAAAGACTCGAGAATATAGCCGGTTTTGGGGGAATGTTTCCATTATGTTTCCCCGAAGATAGTGGCGCTCCAGTAATTCAGATTTACCAGCGCCAATCTGCAGAATATATCTAATAGTCTGAACAGAGGCCCACTGTTTTATGTCAATGTTGTGCTTGGTATTAACCAGATCCATAACTTGATAAGCATCTTGTAACGACTGTGGCTAAGCCGTGAAGTTAAATGGCAACTCGTGTCCCTTTTAAAATGTATCTATTTCACTCCCCCCCCCCCCCCCCACCTCCCAATCCCCCCCAAAACCCACTGGAAATATATTATTTCTGGCTCCTCGAACTAATACTATCGAAATTGTAACATTTTGATCCTTTCAGGCGAGGCAATATGATGATGTGGGAAATAAACTGGAAATGGAGAAGATTCCCACCAAGGCCTGTCAGCCTCTGAATCGGGGTTTCAGAATAAAATACGTTTCTCCCTCCCATTGACCATGAAGAAAACTCACCCGGACCTAACATATTAACTCGGTTTCTCTCTCTCGCCCTCCACAGATGCTGCCGGACCTGCTGAACCTTTCCATCATTTTCTATCGTTTATTTCAGATTGCCTACCCCGTTGAATTTTGCGTTGATTGTGTTTTCGGAAGACCTTATCGGGGCAGGACTTGATTCCGCCGCATGTTGCGGTTCCCTCATCCGACGTTGCGGGGCGGAAACGTTGAATACGTTAGCGAAGATTATTTTCGTGAGGGATGTTTTGGGGGAGCACGGTTTTAAGTATTTCGGCTTTATTATTTATGTAATCATAATATATTAAATGGCATTTCCGGGCACTTATCTCAAGTGACAGCAGAAGTCGTGTACAGCTTATCGGCCTCTGCAGCCATGTCTTCAAAGCCCGTACCCAGCTTCTAATTACCGTCAACCGCAGCTAAAAAATGTTGCTTGTCATTCTGCATGGAACCATTAAGACATAAAGCATCTTAACTCTTCCATGCAGCAGTTCAACTGAGAGCTTGCACGCGTATAGTTTTTGTTGTTGTTGCATTTAATTAGTGCACACACGGAATATATTTCCTGTCGGGGAGCCAGGAAAAAGGAGGAAGTAATTTTAGGGACGCAGACACCTCATTAGATTGGAGGGAAGCGTTGTAGTAAGATTCCAAGTATGGAAAACAAATTTGTGAATGACCAAGTCGAAGGATAACGCCCGACTTCAGATTATGCTGACGGCAGGCAGGAGTGACGCTGCTAATTTGATGTTGCATTAGAGTTGGGATGATCACAAAACTGTATTTTGATAATCTGGGAATTAATGAGTGAAACAGTCGCTTTCGCGAAAAGCATGCTCCCTTTCATCCTGATTAAAATATTTGAAGTAACAATCTCCCCTTTTGAATGTCCATCGCTAAAGTGTTATACAGGGGCCGAGAGGTTTATATCTCAATTATCCCACGCACCCCGCGTTGAAGGGGCACTACTTACTGTTTAACCCCTTCTTCGCCATTTCAGTTTTACCAATCTTCGTTCCAGCTTTCGGGTGCGTTATGAAATGGAAGCAGGGGAGGCGATCAGAACCAAAGAGGCGTTTATAGTCAAACCGATTAATCGGATTAAGCTAAGCACTCAAACAATTGTATTTTATTCTGATGCGGAAATGGCACAGGAGCGTCATTTTTTTTGTTAAATCAATGGAAAAGTTAAATAATTCACGTGGACATTTAACTGGAGGAAAAAAACAAGACAGTCCTGAAGTTAGTTCGAAAACATGGAAGAATAGGGATTTGTGAGGTATTACTAACAGGGTGGCCGGTGTCTATCCTTCCCGGAGTACACGTGTCTGGGTGTGTATGTACACTATTCAGGAATGGGACTGAATTAAATTGCTCTACACTGACCTGCCGCAGACCCCACGATAAAATTCAATCCACCCCCTCCCCGTTTTCTTCTAGCTTTTGCAACGAAGTGAGTGGACCTGTTTAAAACCAGACTGGGCGAAACATTGAGCTTCTTTTTTTATATGATGATGTGAAAATGATAAGGCGGGATTGATTTTCACTTAATTCGGCATTGCCCGTTATCTCGGTCAGGGATGCTATGTTTACTTCTACTTCAGAGGACGAACTAATGACTATGTTTGCGCATTCCGGTTTCTTTTTTGAACATTCATGTAAGCGATAGGAGGGGGAAAGTGTTCGCTTCGGATCTGTTGATATAATAACATCAGATGTATCCTTTGTCTATAATACATCACAGACCCCGGGACATTAAAAGCAATTCTGCAATCCAGCTTTATTTAACTGTAATTACTACTCCGCGACAACAGAGAAGAGTGAGAGATAGGGCCGTCCTGTGTAAATTAAAGGCGTAGTTTGTTTACTAATTTTCATTTATAATCAGGGCATTGCAGCGTTGCGCGACCAGTCAATGATACAAAGCATGAAATCTCTCATCCTACAATCTACAAGTCATTATTTAATGTTCCCTATCGTTAGATTAACATGAAATGAAACGTTTGTGCAAAGCAAGATTGAAATTGTGTGTTTGTGCGTGTACTATTTCTCAAACCAAAAAGTCTTATCAGGGTAACATTTGAATTAGTATTTCCCCCGGCAGAGCCTGTGCAA
The DNA here is from genome assembly GCF_047496885.1 of Scyliorhinus torazame. Taxonomy (NCBI): domain Eukaryota; kingdom Metazoa; phylum Chordata; class Chondrichthyes; order Carcharhiniformes; family Scyliorhinidae; genus Scyliorhinus; species Scyliorhinus torazame. Next base: position 30,510,545 of record NC_092709.1, read on the forward strand.
ACCACAGAGTGTTGGTGTATGCTTGACATCATGAAGCTTAAATAACCGTAAGGCATTGTTACTCCCTGGCAGCAAAGTGCCTCGTTACGCCTGATTGAACTAATTGCTTTGAAATAGGATATATTATCTATAATTATATAGATCTTAGAGGAGACGGCCAGCCTTTTTTATTCTTTCATCTTCTCCAAGTGCATCATAATTTCGCGATCAAATTAATTTGGGGTCTTGAAATATTGCATTCCTTTCACGGATCCCTACTCCAAAGGGTTGAACTGCAGTTTTAAAGAGACAGTATCCGTTCTGTTGACCTGCGTGGGCTGAGCTTTAAATAGGCCCAAACCACTGGATGAATACTCGTTCCGGCCTTTATCTCTGTTTTGAGGCCATGCATTCTGCCACATTATTATGACTGGCGCATTTTCCAGGATCCTTGTGTTTTGCCAAAACATGTCGAATAAACTTTAAAACCCCCTCTAGGTTAAAGCACAGAATTGTTGAAAATAAGTTTCAGCAGATCGTCTTAAGATGTATAAAATCGTTTCATTGGGGAATTCGTGTCAAATAAAGCAGTGATCGTAGCTTGTCTGTCGGAGGTAATGCTTAACCATTTCCATCCGAATATTATACCTCCCCCGAAGGATGGTTTTGGTCTCTGGCCCCCATCCCTCCTCCCTCCCCCACCCCCATATCCAAACAGGAATTGTCCTGTCTCCAATTCAATTTAGTAAAGCTCCCACATCTACCCACTAATTTGAGTTTAATAATGACATCGGCACATGCCTCCAGCGGGCTCCCAGCTCCCTCTTGCCCAGCGCCAAAGGGTTGTGTTGTAATTAAGATAAAACAAAGATGCCTCTTCGCCTGTCACCTTCATTATATTTAGCGCCTTGTTTGCGATGCTAATTGCGCAATATCGTTATCTCGTGTCAAGGCTCCGCTGTCGTGCCGTATTTATAATGGAAAGAAGATTAACCTGAGTAGCTAGCAACTTTATTCCCTTATAACCACACGCGGGCGTCAGCTTGCAATTTCTTCGCGAGGTTTCTTGAGGAGGAAGTAAGTGGCCGCGAATTTCTTCAGCCCCTCGTGGTAAAATTACTGCGGGGGCGTCTAGGGAGTCACGCCAGGGAAATGTAATGGTTATCCCAGAGAGAGAGGGAGAAAAAAAACATGTTTGAAATCAGAATTATTTGTAAATTGTGATCATTCCCCAAAGCTGACAATACTTTTGCGTTGTAATTGAAATCTAACATTAGAAAACGTTCCGTCTGAGCATAGAAACACGCACAATTATATAGGTTGTTTCGATTACAAACTTAGAAATTGCCTTGCTGGCTGATGGTGTTTTGTTTAAAGAGCTTTTTAAGTAAATAAAAAAATAATGTGGAATGATTTTCAAAGTGCTCAAAAGTGGCGTGCGATCGGCCTCGGAGCCGTCACTTGGAGACTCAATGGCCTGATGTCCTCGGGCGAGGGCGGGCTGGCGAGGGAGGGCTGGTCCCTTGATGCCGAGCAACTTTCAATCCTCTCCCTGAAGTTGGTGCCTTTGATCGCGCCGCCCCTGGCGCCTAAAACAACATAACTCGTCTGCCTATTAAAGGCACTGACTAATCGTGACAGATTGCTGAGAATCGCAATTAGCAGCGTTAGATGGTCCTCGGAGAAACACAAGACAAGAGATCTCCAGAGAGAGAGAGAGAAATGTAACGATTAGAATCGATTATTGTTTTAAAGAGGGGGAGGGAGAGGGGCTTGGAATTCCCAGTTATTTCTTCACTAATTTCCGTGTAAACGTATTCGACTGCACTGCCCACCTCCCCTCCTCAAGTTTGTATGGCTGAAGTTGAACGGGAAATTGAACTGGCTGTCACTGCACCCCCCCCCCCCCCCCCCGGGCCCCCCTAGATCATTATCCTTCAATCGCTGGACGGCCACTTGTGTTTATATGAGATTAGAGCTGAGAGCTATCAATAAACTCTTCCCAGCCAGTGGCCAATCAGATTAAGTGCTAATTTATTTCGAAAGGTTATTGATGGCGGGCACAGCGAGTCAGCCAATAGCAGGTCTCAGACCCACCCCTGAAAGTGCTGATTGGACAGCGCCCAGCAAAGTCTCGCTTCTTAACGCCCGGGAGCCGAGTGGCATCAGGAAGTTGGGAATGTTTTGAATCGCGGACTCCAGGGTAGAGGAGAGGACGGTCAGGGTGGGAGGGGATTTGTGTGTGTGAGTGCTGGACTATCTTTTGTTTTTGAAGGGGGGGGGGGTTGTTAATGCTCCAGTTGGAAAGGGATCGACTCTATATGGCCCCTTGTTCTGTCATGAGTGCCCCGCAAGTGACGACTGGCGGCGTGAGGAGCGACGAGCCGCGCTCGCTGGCGAACGTGAAGCTGGCGGCCGCCGAGGAGATGGACAGACCCAAGGCGCCGCTGCCTTTCAGCGTGGAGGCACTCATGTCGGACAGGAAACCCAGCCGGGAGAGAGCGGCCTCCGAGGCAGCGCTGGGGGGCACCTCGCAGAGCCTGAGCCCCCGAATGGCGGGGCAGGAGACGGCGGCTACTCCGCTGGCGGCCACCACTTCCTACACCGTGGAGGGACTGTTAAAAATCTCGGAGGAGGCGCTGGTGAAATCGGAGAGTGGCGAGAGACAGGAACGGACGCCCTGGATGCAAGATCCCCGGTTTTCCCCGCCGCCCAGTAAGTGAGACCGCGCTTAGAGCATCTTTATTTATTCTCATCTGGTCTTAAAATAGATTATAGCAATATTATAAGGTCAGTAGCTGCTTGCGTGTGACATGAAATGGCTCCGTATCCAAATCACAGCGTCCATCAACCTGCACAGTACTTTCTGAGTTCACTCCAACGAACTTCATTGGAAATTTCGCTTTTGTATCTTATTTTTTAAAAACGTTCAAACTATTTTGAGTTATAAATGTTGAGATAGTTGTTTCTGGAGGAGGAGGAGGAGGAGGGATGGTTGACATTTAATTAACTGATATTTATATTTATTTTAGGACGAATGAGTCCTCCTGCCTGCACTCTCAGGAAGCATAAAACCAACCGCAAACCCAGGACTCCCTTCACCACCTCTCAGTTACTGGCCCTGGAGCGCAAATTTCGTCAAAAACAGTACCTGTCCATCGCCGAGAGAGCGGAGTTCTCCAGCTCCCTCAACCTGACAGAGACTCAAGTGAAAATCTGGTTTCAGAATCGCAGGGCGAAGGCCAAACGACTGCAAGAGGCCGAGCTGGAGAAATTGAAAATGGCAGCGAAACCCATGTTACCCCCGGCTTTTGGTATTAGTTTTCCCATCGGAACCCCGGTCCCCGCTACATCTCTCTATGGAGCCTCCCACCACTTCCACAGACCCACTCTACCCGTCTCTCCGGTTGGACTATATGCTGCTCATGTTGGATATAGTATGTATCATTTAGCTTGAAAAGGAGCCGAGAGGGATGGGAAAGAAAGTATTCTTTAAAAAAAACACATAAATTCTATTGAACTTTTCTTCCCCCCCATCTGTTTTGCAACGATTCCCCCTTGGAAGGGGGTTTGTGTACGATGTAATATATTGTATATTTGAAGTTTTATCATTTATATTATGCATATATTTGTTAAATAAATGTAAGTGTTTCAAGTAGTTTATTAAGCTGATAGTGTTTTTATTTGAAATGATCAATAAGAAATACACACTGAAATCGATGTAACAATCATAGCCCCATATTAGCTCAAAAGTTGACGTTTTGACCTTTTTTTAAAGCAAAGCCTGTCCTTGGCTCGGTAACACCAGCATCTTTGTTTACGTACCCTGTTTGTTTACAAACTCGTTCTGCCTACGAGGTTTCCACCAGTAGTTACTATACAGGATTGTTTCTAAGTGAATTAGACATAACCGTAAACGCCTTGATTTTTGCCCCCGTCGATTAGTCAGAACCAGACCAGTAAATTAGAGAGCCCAATGTAAAAAAAATAATAATAATTTTGTCTTCAGAGGTTTGGGCCTACATCAACGGAGCAAGTTGATATATTCTTCCATTATGCACGAAGGTTTTTTTTTTGTGCCCTGTATTTACCCTACCGCTATGTGTTTGGCAGTAAGTGAAATATTTCTACAGCTGGCGCCTATTGTTTTGAAGAATTCTTTAGGTGTTTGCGTCGGCGCCTACATGCTATAGAGGGACCACCGTTTTGCAAAGGTGAATGCTCCTGGACTTTGTAAAACAATCGAACCAAAGTGGTTCTCTGATTATTAATACACCACTGGCTAAATAACCTCTAAATGTTTCTGTCAAAGTCAAATTCACCCATTCTGTCTTATGGGTGAAAACGTGTCCACTCGACTGTTGTTGATCGTTTTCGTTTCTGGAAGATTCAAATTAATCAATAACCCATCTCACACACGCATCACCCCGTGCATTTCCATCGTTCTGATGTACTCTTAAGGAAATGCTTCTCCCAGTCAATATTTAATACAAATAGGTGGTGTCCGCTCCACCCGCGTCCAAATGAGCAACTTTTTTCCCCTGCTGGTTTACAAAGTGATGGAGTCCGCCAGTTACCCACCCACCTCTTATTTTCACCCGCCCCGAGGGTGGGTGGGGGATACAAGTGACCAGAACTTTTGTTACTTTTGACCCTTTCGGAGAGGATCTCTGGGGCTTTAATCTTTACGCTTTGTCTTTCTTCACTCAGTGGCTGGGGGAAGTCATTGACAAATAATTGCTGCAATGAGCGGGAGGGGGGGAGAGCAATCTTCTGCAGCCGCAGTGTGGCTCCAGTTTGACTGTAGCTGGGGGCAAAGCGGAACCTTTTATCATTCCCCCCAAAAAAGTGGACTGACTTTTTCTTCTTCCACAAGAGGCTCAGGGACGTTTCCTTTATATTTCTGTAATCATTTCCTACCGCAAATAATGGGATTTAATGAAATCCTGTGACAACAGAATTATTTCCGGACCGTATTTCACCCCCCTGCCCCCTCTCAAAAGTATGGCTCAATTTTGAACACTGTACTATTCCCCTAAGCACCCTCTTATTAATAATGCTGAAGGGCAGAGACATCAGGCAACTTTCTTAAATCACAACAGATTCATCAGTTAGTTAGCCATTATTATATCCGTTGGCAAGGAATTTTGAGGGCTCCGCTGGGATTATTGCCCATTTACAAAGCAAGGCAGGATCCAGAAGAGTCCCTTTTAACTTCAATGGGGAGGGGGGTCTAAAGAGCGTGACCTCGAGTAAAAAGTCGCACTTATTGTTTAGGAACCGATTTTCCACGGGTGGTAGAGGCATGGAAGCCCCATGTCCATCGCCCCTGTCGATTTTTAATATAAAACTACAATGGGAGTTGGAGGTGACCAGACAAATGGCGAAGGCCCCTGTGCCGCTCCGCGACAATCCCACATCCCTTTAGTCTGTCCCGGCGCTGCTTTTGATGTCGATATTCCATTGAAAACGCCTCCTCCGCCGCTCTCACTCACTCAGGGTGCCGGCGCCTGCACAAACTGGGAAAGTAAATGTGCCATGACTGGGGTCCTCTCTCCCCGGCTCCTCTTTCCCATTCGCCCCGAAGGCTTAAGTCTCACTGCTCAATTACACCCCATATGTCAACAATTAATAAATAAGTAATGACAATAAGTTGGGAATCACACGGATGAACGCTCCGGCTGAAAAGAAAAGCTCACACAAAAGAGCCAGAGATTTGCCGGCTCTTTTCATGGATGGTCGTTCCTTTATATGTTTTTCTCTTTCTCTTGCCCGAGGTTTAAAAAAAAACTTCACTTTTTTTTGAACATTTCAAGGGTCGCAACGGGTAGTTGGAAGTGAGAATCTGTGTTTGCCTTAAACAAAAGTGTGGTGGCGCCACTCAGCCTAGCCAACAGACATTTAATCACCCCCCCCCCCCACCCCCCCACCCCCAATCCCATTGATAGACATGAAATTACCAAACTACTGTTTTAGCTCATTCAACCTACGTGTCTCCCGCTGTTTCTGCTTCCTTCTTGTTAATTATTTAACAACAAATGTTCCAATGTTATTCTCCAGGGTTGTCATGCTCACTCGAGTACCGGGGAACTGTATTCCACGCCGCTTCCAGGTCAATCTTTCTGTTTTCTTTTTAAGGTCACTTAACGTTACTTCGAGCAACCTGGCGGCCTCTGGGAATAATAGTTCAGCGATTAAAGGGTTAAAACGCGGTTGTCTGAACGGAGCCAAGAGCTTTTTTTTGTCGCGCCCGCGAATTCAAAGGGCAGACACACTTAATCAAACTACAAAGGCCAGGTGGAGGTAGGATCAAGCTCTTATGTTTTGATCGATGGAGAAGCATTTGTCCTTATTCCTTTCAACTCGGAGCGCATTCCAGTCGCAAGACCTTTGTTTTCTGTGTCGCTTTCCCTAAAACTATTGGCAGACTTCCGCATAACTTTGGTGTTCCGCAGGCAACGCGTAACGTACTTTGTTGCGAATAGCGGTAAGTGTGCATGAGAGGGGGGGGGGGGGGGTCCTGCGCAAACAAGCAGGATACAAGAACTGGGTGCAATCGGTTCCAAAATAATAGGAAGGACATCGACATAAGGCGATACATTTTCTGTACTTAATCAAAAACAGAAAATACTGGACAAACTGAGCAGGTCAGGCAGCATCTGTGGAGAGAGAAGAGAGCTGACGTTTCGAGGGAGCTAACATTCCTGTACTTGTTGCTACTCCTTGTCAGGTGCTGGGATGAGAGATTTCTCGAATAGCAAGGGCAAGAGTATGCGTGTTAGTGCCGTTTAGAGAGCTCACACACAACTCGCTATCTTGCCAGTGAATCTCGGAAGAATTATTAAAATATGACTTCAGACCTGATGCAAGATAAACATCGCTCGATTTATTCACCCGATTGATTAGTTGCTGTTCCGGAAAGGGTCTCACCCATCTGCTAAAACCCCAAATCATATTTACCTCTCTCCAGGTATTCGATATCTAGAGGTTTGAATGAAGGAGGGCAAATACGCGCATTCACTATCCCTGATTGAAATGTAGACATTGTTTGAAACTTACTTGATGTGGCTGCTAATTATTTCAAAATCTGGCCCCTGCTATGGCAATTTATCAACACGCAAATATTTGAATAGCAATCAGTTTGCTAGCCGGGGGGAGGTTTGAGGGGATCCGGATTTTTGTGGTTAGCCATTCCCTGTCTGAAAAGCAAATCCCACTTTATTCAGCTTTCCTTGGGTTGATTTCGAAATACCCCAGCATTGAGTAAACACATTCGGATTCCACTATCTCTCACAGACTGTCCGACTTTATTGGGATAACTCGTTCAATGATCTGCGTCTGATCTGCCGAATGTAAATCTATCCTTTCCAAAATGCGCACTTTTGAATACTTGCTGTTTAAACTCAGAGAGCTCTTTAAAACGGAAAATAATTATTAAAGATTCGATAACCGGCCCCATAACTATCACAATGACAACAGCAACAAAATCCCAGCCACCAAAAATCCAAACGTAAGCAAATAGAAATAACACAAAGAGTTTGCAGAATGTCAGTGATTTAAATATCCATCACGCTCGTATATATTAACCAGCGGTTAACGAGAGGGAGATTTTAACATATGAATAGGACGCTGCCAAGCCCGGGGGAAGTAATAAAAAGTGACTGAAAATAATAATCGAAGCAGGAATGAGTCCACTATATTTATGGGAGATATTATGAAACTTTGACTGCCCATGAAATAACAACGGAATACAAATGTCAATTTACCTCTGTCTGAAATGTGACCAATATTGCTTAGCGGAGCTACCTTTCTGAGAATGTTTCTACCTTGTTATTCTGAAAGGTACAGAACGCCATTTTCAGAAGAATTAATTAGATTGGCACGTCGAGATGGTTTGTGAACGAAACCGAGATGGGAATGGTGTACCAGTCACAGGAAAATCCTCTTTATTCATCTTCCTTTGCCGCGTGTGATGTACATTTGTTGAGCAAATCTGTGAATTGGCACAGTGATCGGAACAGCTTGTTGTGATGTGGGACCTTACCGTATTCGACTTAAGTTTCCAACAGATTTATGTAACGTGTCATGTTGCCTTGTAAATTGCTTGGTCCGTGTCAAATTAGCCATAGCGAGGTTTATTTTATGTGTCATTTATAGTACCACTGTAAACGTGGGCAATGGCCATTGAGAGAGGGAGCAAGAGATGCTTCAGGGAACAACTGGATTTACAGTCAAGACATCTTCTGCCCACTCCTCTCTCCGTCCTTTTGAAGAATGCACGCCGATTCTTCTGCTGAGAATTGTAGCAGTTGTTCGAGGTTGTGAAACAATCTGTTCGTTTTCAGAGATTACGATGCCATCTGTTTAATGCACGGATTCAGGCCAGTGCTCCATTAACATGGATTCAGGCCTTTTGCGGGTACACTTGCTATTTCTCTGTCCATATATCTTCTTTAAGTATCTTTATGTGCAGGTCTACTTCATATTTTTAAAAAAATACTATTTACCAGTGATCGACAATAATCTTGAAAGTTTTTTAAAGTCAACACACCCGGAGGACTCGAAAAAGCAATAAGAAGCCATCTTAGATATTAAACTATGAACATTTGTGTTAAAAAAAAGACTTACTCTATTTCAAATTTATAAAAACACGCTTGAGATTTATTTTTAAAATCATCTATATATATATATATACCTGTGCTGGAGTCCGTAACCGTTGTTCGTTTTTTACGATCACATCGCTTGGATTTTAGCGAATTCTTGCACCCTCTGCAGTTAGCCAGGAGAATCGTCCCTGCCCATTATCAGAGCGGAGGGGCTGAAGTACTCTCTTCGAGCGCTGGGTATTATATAAGACTATGCCACGAGCTAGCTAGTGTAAGTAAATTATCGCACATACATCCCTGTCCCTTATCAGTGTTTGATTTGTGATAACTAGCCCGACTCCCCATACTGCTTTACTATGCGAGGGGACAAGCCAATATTTAAAGAGAAATGTGCGCGTTATTAGGGCAAGTGATAACCTTAAAAAGAAATAAAACAAGGACACGTGTGACAATGCTTTACTGCTCTACTCCTGGACAGTTATATCTGTACATAGAATTGTTAATAACGATTCTATCATTCTTGATATAACATTAATGAAGTTAATTAGTTCCTCATGTTAAAATCTAACATGCATATTACCTTTTTAAGATATATAAGCACACCATATATGCTACAAACATTATATACATGGATATTTAAATGTAATGTATTAAACATGCAACATCTATGTATTATGTTCCAGAAACTGCACCTTATATAAACAAACTCAGATTGATACACACCATCTCTATTGCTGAGCTGATCGACAGGAATTTAATAGTGGCGATACTTTATGTATGCACACAAATTACATTATATAATATATATCATTAGTGTGTGTGCTCGAGCATATGAAATGTTATTCGTATAGCTCAGAGGTAGATGGTGTAGAACAAAAATAATCTCATGTCGTGTAATCCAGCGAATAAAGCTCTGTCTTGACCAATAATTCTTAATAATTGCGTCATAAGAATATCATCGATTTGTGGGCGTTTGTAAAATAATATTTTAAAAACAAAACAATATATTTTCACGTCATCTGCTGTTTCTTAAAATATTATTTTGGGGCTGCTAGCTTTTCTAGGCTGCAGTTCTACTTGTCTAATGGTCAGACATTGGTATCAGGTGAGTGCGAATCAGAGTCAAGACCGGAGTTATACCATGATTGGGAATCATCCTCTTATCCCTCAGGAAGCGTTCGCTTGCGTTGGTAGATTCGTTCCCTCGATATTTTTGAAATGTCAGAGCGGGAAAGGCTCCAATTTCTTATAACATCAAAAAAATAAGATTCCATACTTCCTCAATAAAGTGCTCAGGATGTCCAGGCGTTATCACCTGAGCACATTTGTCCCCTTTCCAACGTGACTTCGCCCCAAGCCTGGTTATCTGTCGTTAGGGATGTGGGAGAGCCCTTTCACTCGGGTCTCAATGCTCCCTGGCTGTAATGTACTGAATAGTCTGATTAGGGTCAAGCTGCTAAATTAAACCGCGTTTGAGCACTGACGTGCTTTTGACTCCGTTGAACATGGCCTAAGAACCGTCATCAGTTACTGGTTCGTGTCCACCAGCTCCAACGGGGACATAGACGATCTATTCTGAAATAATTGTACCAATACAACTTTTCTTTTGCAAAAATATACTTTATTCATAAGATACATGAAAGAACATGACAAAATATTTCAAAATGGCCATCAGCTTTATACACAGATCCTGTTGCACTCTTGAAGTGCTTCAATACATTTAAAAAGATCATTACGACATTTCAAAATGTCATTACAGAAAGTAGCCGAAAGCCCTCTTGATTGGTGTCAACAGTAAATAGGGTACTGGCATAGCAACTAATAGCTTACAGGCAGCACTATCCCATATTCACGGTCAGACTAGGCAGGTAACGTGATAGAGAACTGGGATTCTAATTCGACCTGCCGTAGACACTTTCCACTCTCCTCTGTGATTCTGAGTGCTTCATCTCCTGTATCCCCGTTTTAAAAACACATTGACATAACGGAGCAGTCAGCGGGTTCAGCTTTATGAAGTTGAGCCATATTTAAGGAGAGTTTCAGAAGTATGTCGTTACTCCATGTCCTTGTCTACCTGCCTCCTCACCATTGCCTTCAATTCCTCACTCAGCCCAAAATGTACACCCCATGGTGATTCAACCGTGTATGCTTCGCAGCCTTCCCCTGTGCACTGATTCCCACCGCCTTTATCACCCTCCGGACGATTTGTTCCGCTTGTTTAATCTTTCACTTCAATATGCTAATTTCTGGTCGATGTCGCCTGGCCAGTTTTGCCAACATTCTCCATGATCTCGAAAACTTCCTGGTTTCTCTCCGATGAAAGCCGGCTGAAGTCCTCCGCCCTGGTGAACCCTGCTACCCCAATGATCACACTTCATTGCTTGCCTCTGTATAGGTCAGGTGATCAGAGCTGGATACAACCTCTAATATAGCGTCCACACAGTCTCAGATCAACTTAACGCGGGAGCAGAGTCCCGACTCGCTCGAAAGGTTACCGCCTGTTTCACCACACATGCCGCCAGACCTGTCGAACTTTTCCAGCACTTTCTGTTTCCATTTTCCTCTTTAATGTATATTCTTTCCCTGCTAATAGCGCGCGCAATCGCCTTCAATTTTCGAATTGGATATTACGATCAATTCTGAAACATACCCGCGTGTGCGTGGGTTTCCTCTGGGTGCTCCGGTTTCCCTCCCACAGTCCAAAGATGTGCAGGTTAGATGGATTGGCCACGCTAAATTGCCCCTTAGCGTCCAAAAGATTAGGTAGGGCTACTTAGTTACGGGGATGGGGTGGAGGCCTGACCCTAAGTAGGGTGCTCTTTCAGAGGGTCGGTGCAGACTCGATGGGCTGAATGGCCTCCTTCTGCACTGTAGGGATTGTATGATTCTTAGAATAATAGAACCAATAATAGAAACGTTACAGCACAGAATGAGGCCTTTCGGCCCATCTTGTCCTTGTTAGCCTCAGGACACCAAGGCGCCCTTTCTAATCCCACCTTCCAGCACCCGGCCCATGGCCCTGTAGTTTACAGAACTTAAGGTTCAGATCCAGGTTCTTTTGAGGTCCTGCCCCAATCTCTATGATTCTAAAGCAATTTATTTTAAAAAAAGAATGCTGAAAATACTTAGCAGGTCAGACGGCATCTGTGGGGAGCAACAGAGTTAACCTTTCCGGGCGAGTGGCCTTTAACAATTGTTTGTTTGCAATGACCACTTCATATTACCAGAAATGTTAGGCTGCGTGAGTCGTCGACGTTGTGACCTGTATTGCGGCCTCGCCCGGGTCCCGTTATCCTCCTTCATCGCAGCAAGTATTTTAAATTGCAGAGGGCACTCGAAATGTTCGTGGGACAAGGAAATGTTATGTTTTAACATAGAAACGAGCACACCACACCCCCACACCCAGCCCCGTCTTCATAAACCTTTCCAGAACGTCATTCACATATTCTTCATTTGAAATTAGGCAAATTTCGGGCACTCGAATCAGCTGCTGATGTTTTCTGGTGAATAAAAGTCATAGTGTTTTGTGCTCAATGGTAAAGGCTCCAACCAAGTCACAAAGCCACTAATACAACTGCACTCAAGTCATTTTGTAAGATTAAGTAATGCTACTTGACGATCTAGATGCAAACAGCGACACCAGCGGCGCTACCAAATGCTTTCTTTAATGGATTTGAAGGTGTACAATCGGAGCACTGTCTGTTTCTGCGGACCTTCGTTCCCTCGATGTTCCCAAGTCTCTTCTTTACCTTGTGGGTTTGTCTTGTGTCTCGGGGATTCTGTGCCTATTTGTTATCCGGTGTCTCCGCTGCCTCGCTCTATCTAACCCCCCCCCCCCCCCCCCCCCCCCGCGCCACACACACACACACCTCTACCTTGATGACACCATGTGTGTGTGCGGCGCTCATCCCTGCACTGCTGCAACTTCAATGTGGCCTTCACCAGGCCGGGTGTCAGTGGTGGAATCCACTAAATACACCGGGAATAAAACTGAACCGGATTTAGTCGACCGTGAAGCAGATTGACCGTGGTTGCACTGGAAAGGATGCAGCGGAGAGTCACCAGGATGTTTCCTGGGCTGGAAAGTTTCAGCTATGAGGCTGGGGTTTCAGCTATGAGGCTGGGGTTTCAGCTATGAGGAGAGACTGGGGGGGGGGGGGGACATGATCGAGATGTGCAAAATTGAGAAGGACTTAGATAAGGTAGATAGAAAGAAATGTTTCCCCTTAGCAGAGAGGTCAATAGCCTGGGAGGGGGGAGGGCGGCATAGATTAAAGCTAAACGGCAGGAGATTTGGGGGGTGGGGGGTGGGCTCAGAAAAGCTTTTCACCCAGAGGGTGGTGGGAATCTGGAACTCTGCCTGAAAGGGCAGTAGAGGTGCGAACTCAAAGCATTTAAGGAGCATTTAGATGAACACTTTGAAATGCTCTACCATCCAAGGCCAGAGAGCAAGTGCTGAAAAATGGGATTAGAATAGTTGGTGCTATGGTCGGTGCAGACATGATGGGCCGAAGGGTCTCTTTCTGCGCTATAAAACTCTCTGACTCTATTTTTGCGACAAGACTGCCAACCAGATTGCAGGACAGCTACCAGAATTACAGTCTAATGTACTCCACCCCACCTACCCAACCCACCAAAATAAATATATGACATCTCTCTTGAATGAGCGGCGATCTTTAGCTGCCGGTCATTTCACTGTAAACCTGCGGATTTCAAACGTTGCAAATAGATGACTGGGTAAGAAAGTGCAGAAAGGGTACACAGCCTGCCCTGACACTGTGATACACCAATGACTGCCAATTCGCTTTTTCAGGTCGAGAACATACCTGACTACTGGAGCATCAGAAACCATGCAGAATATTGGAAACAATTTACAATAATGTCACTCCAAATAACAACTGAGATCAGTTTCAAATATGTTTCAAAAGGTCGAGAGTGCCTTTATTTGGGTTTGGCGAGATAGGCTGCCCAGCGGGGTTGGGTGTGTGTGTGGGGGGAGGGGGGGGGGTATCAGGCACACTCGTGGAAACTGAACTGAAGGACTGGGAGGGACGCTGAGATCAACTTGTCCCCCTCCATTTCCCCTCTTCCTCGCAAGTGGTGTCACCCATATCTTCGTTTCCTTGCTGGGGTTGCTATTCCCCCCTCCCTCCCCCCAAATAACGGATTTTGTGTTAAGCAACGCCAAATGCGAACGATATAATAATGAATGACCCCTGGCTGCTATTATGATCTATTAATGCAATGTTGCTAAACATGTTGAGCAAAGCTCAGCTGGAGTTTGTCCGATGAGTCGACTTGTTTATTGTACTGATACTCACGTTACTGAGAGATTTTGAAAATATGTCATCTTGTTGTACCAAACGGATACTAATAATTTTGAATTCCCAAATTTAATGTTTGCTGAATGGTGACTAGTGTCTATTATATGTGTGATATATGACTGCACCATTTAAAAACTGGTTTGCTATACAGGCACAGGTTATTGTCCCGCAATCACACATCTGCAATGTGTCTTCAGTGCGCACACTTGCGGCTTCTGTGACCTCCTCCCGCCTGTCACTGACAGGGTTCCACATCTGCAGGAACAAGTGTTGATCAAACGCCATCCGGAGACTGACACGCGCGAACGAAACTCCATCACACCGCCCTAGTTCCATCCACTCTCGCTTCCCTCTTGTACACATGTCATGCTTCAATTCTGTTCCTTTCCTCATTCTGTTCCGAATTCAGCAGCAACCCCCGCCCTTTTGTACACATGTCATGCTTCAATTCTGTTCCTTTCCTCATTCTGTTCCGAATTCAGCAGCAACCCCCGCCCGCCAAACCTAAGCGTCACCAAACCTATCCACAAATATCACCTGCGATTACATTGTTTTATACGCGAGGAAATGTGTATCTTGAGGCAATCGATTTCTACCTCCTACGTCCGTGGCCACTATGTTGACGATTTGAGTTATTTTTTTTAATGGGCACAGGAAGAAAACCTTGATGTCGGGCACTTGTTCCGCCTTCCAGCTCGGTGCCCACATCATTCTACTCCTGAAATGTGGCAGTGCCCAGTTGATGTCAGTTGTGTGATAGTTGTCAATGGTGGTTGCAAGGGTTTGTTTGGCGGGGGGGGGGGGGGGGGGGGGCATCTGTCCATGGCGCTTGCATACATTCGGGAGTCGATGATTTACTGTTTACTCTATTAGCACGAATGTACCTATTAGCAGTTACAAGAAGGGACTGCCCTGCTTAGGTCTGGATCCTATTAGCCATCCAGTTCTTGCTGCCCGAGAACACTTCTGCAGAATAAAAGGGAGCATTAAACATTAAAGGTGACCCCGAAGGCTGTGTTTGTTACAAGATAATTATGTGCAACATCACATGGGGGTTTAAAGGTGTGCAAAGCAGCTGCCGCATTTGCTCACACGCATTTTTCTCAAAGTCTGTAGAGATGTGTAACATTACCATTGCAAATGAAAGATTACCTTCTACCCCGGCCTTGAGATCAAAACAATTCGCCTGTTGAAAACATTACTTTCTTTGAAAATTTGGCAATGAGAAACAAAACACGGTGACGACTAATCAGAACAGTCCGTCATTTGATGCTCTTATTAGCGAGCTTGGATAGATTTTTCATCTCACTCTTCGAGAAATGAATATTTACATAATCTGAATGATGCTTGAAGAATAGCTGCCTATATAACAGCAGTTTCGGCACTCGATATAGTTCATTGTGTGTGAATCGCAGTTGTGTCGTGCCTGAGAGAAGCCGCTATTTAACTAAGTGCAAGCCTTATAGCAGGCAAAGTACAGCATCAATTATGCTGGGATCTCCTGGCTCCAGCTCCGGGCAGGACATGACACAGCTACAGGCTTGGATATATTGCATTCACAGTGATTATCCGACCCACGAGTTGCGTGCATGTTTATGCAAAACTGTGCCTGTCTTTCCAAAAGCAAAATACTGCAGTTGCTCCTAGTCACAGAGTCATAGTTTCACAGACCGGAAAGAGGCCCTTCGGCCCATCGCGTCCCCGCCTACCATCAAGCACCTAACTACTCTAATCCCATTTTCCAGCACTTGGTCCTTAGCCTTGTATGCAATGGCATTTCAAGTGTCCATATAAATACTTATTAGAAGTTGTGAGGGTTCCCCCCTCTACCACCCTTTCAGGCAGTGAGTTCCAGGTCCCAATCACCCTCTGGGTGAAAAGGTTTTTCCTCACATCCCCTCTAAACCTCCTGCTCAGTACCATATGCCCCCTGGTCATTGACCCCTCCACTAAGGGGAAAAGTACCTTCCTATCCACCCTATCTATGTCCCTCATACTTTTATACATCTCAATTAGGTCCCCTTCAGCTTTCTCTGCTCCAGGAAAACCAACCCTTGAACTAACGACAGAAAATGATGGAAGTTCTCCATTTGCGCGGAGAGAAACGGGCAATTGATAAAAGGCCATTGACGGTGCCCGCTCCACACTTTCTGCTAGACCTGTTCTGTGTTCCCAGCGATTTCTCGTTATGCCTTAGCAGCTTAGTTCTGGCTAAGTTTGCCGATGATACAAAGATAGGTGGAGGGGCAGGTAGTATGGAGGAGGTGGGGAGGCTGCAGAAAGATTTAGACAGTTTAGGAGAGTGGTCCAAGAAATGGCTGATGAAATTCAACGTGAGCAAGTGCGAGGTCTTGCGCTTTGGAAAAAAGAATAGAGGCATGGACTATTTTCTAAACAGTGACAAAATTCATAATGCCGAAGTGCAAAGGGACTTGGGAGTCCTAGTCCAGGATTCTCTAAAGGTAAACTTGCAGGTTGAGTCTGTAATTAAGAAAGCAAATGCAATGTTGTCATTCATCTCAAGAAGCTTGGAATATAAAAGCAGGGATGTACTTCTGAAGCTTTATAAAGCATTAGTTAGGCCCCATTTAGAATACTGTGAGCAATTTTGGGCCCCACACCTCAGGAAGGACATACTGGCACTGGAGTGGGTCCAGCGGAGATTCACACGGATGATCCCAGGAATGGTAGGCCTAACATACGATGAACGTCTGAGGATCCTGGGATTATATTCATTGGAGTTTAGGAGGTTGAGGGGAGATCTAATAGAAACTTACAAGATAATGAATGGCTTGGATAGGGTAGATGTAGGGAAGTTGTTTCCATTAGCAGGGGAGACTAGGACCCGGGGGCACAGCCTTAGAATAAAAGGGAGTCACTTTAGAACAGAGATGAGGAGAAATTTCTTCAGCCAGAGAATGGTGGGTCTGTGGAATTCATTGCCACAGAGGGCGGTGGAGGCCGGGACGTTGAGTGTCTTTAAGACAGAAGTTGATAAATTCTTGATTTCTCGAGGAATTAAGGGCTATGGAGAGAGAGCGGGTAAATGGAGTTGAAATCAGCCATGATTGAATGGTGGAGTGGACTCGATGGGTCGAATGGCCTTACGTCCGCTCCTATGTCGTATGGTCTTATGGTCTTAACAACGCTGACGCAGCATTTTGCGCCACTGTATAAATCCAAACTCGCATATTCTTACTTCCACCTTCACAACGTGGGAAATTATAGAGATTACACTTTGGATTTGTGCACTGTGAGTGCACATGTTGCCCAAGTCAACGATCACCTAGTTTGCCTTTGATCCATAACTCAGGAGAGTCAGCAGAATAGAAACATCAACAATACCTGGAAAGACAAGGTGACGAGTGGCGGGTCAGGTGCGACGGGAGCAAATTGAGATTTTGTTTTAGGGGCTCCTTGGGGGAATCAAAACAGGAGAATAGCAGCTGGTTTAGATTAGGAGTATCCTCAATCAGGACCCGGGGCTAGAGGAATTTTGTGTGTTAATTCAGAATGGCTGGCTTGGTCTGCTTCTAATGGTATGAACATAAACTGGACTGACCAATTATTTAGGGTGATTTGCTTTTATTGCTATGAGTGGTGTATAACATGGACGGGAGTGCAATTTAAATGAGATTCTGAAATGGCTGAATGAGATCATTTTTCTTTTATATGCAATTTACCCTGAAATTAGATTTAGGATTTGGTTACAACTGTGCCGTCAAAATAAGGCGCACTTGTAATGGAATTTTCTTATTGTGTTGTGATGACCATGTGCGGAAGAGCAAATGTCCAATTAACACTTGTAATCTCTGCCCTGCCATCAGCAGCAACAATCAGCCCATGTTTCATTTTTATGGACTGTGCCATTGAAGGAAGCTGTTGGTTTTTGTCAGGTGACTACCTGCCCAGTCGGCTTTGATCTATTTCTGTGGAGTGTGCAGTCCAGTCCAGTCAAGGTTCCTTCCAGTCCAGTGGAGGTGTTTAACCCTTTGCACTGTACTATAGGCATATGATCCCATGCATTGCGGGCGGATGGGGAGAAGATTAGAAGATCTCCATACAGACATCTGGCTGCTTCCTTGCAATTGCTGATCCCTTGCAACATTGTCATAGCAGATACCCCGCCAGTTTAGTAAGAAAGTATTTATATGTCCCAATGACCTATTTGTCAATGATCCCCATTGTTTTTCTAATGCCTTGCTCAAAAAATTATAAAAAGCTTAACTTTACACGTTATTAATTATGCAACGACTTATCAAATATTAACAAATAAAAATATTTAAAATGAAATTACCATATTGTCAGTACAGTTTGTAGGGACCTCACTGCCAATTTTAATAATCTTTATTGTCACAAGTTGGCTTACATTAACATTGCAATGAAGTTACTGTGAAAAGCCCCCAGTCGCCACATCCCGGCGCCTGTTCGGGTACACAGAAGGAGAATTCAGAATGTCCAAAATACTGATCAGCATGTCTTTTGGGACTTGTGGGAGGAAACCGGAGCACCCGGAGGAAATCCATACAGACACAGGGGGAATGTGGAGACTCCGAATTTAAACACAAAAGTAGAGGAGTTGAGAAGAATTCTAAGGTGATTTTGCATTTTCATTATTTGTGAGCATTAATCAATAGTTTCTTTCTTTGATCAAGTTTAAATAATTGTGATAGTTATGTAATAGTTTTCATATTTACTGGTTACTAAATAATCCTAAAGTTGAATATTATTCGTGAGCAGTTGCTAAAATCTAAGTTCCAACAGCAAAGGAAAAAGGAAGTGTGTTAAGCGAATATGTATTTAATAGCAGATCTCTTTGTACTGGATCGTTACTCCCCTCTCACCCATCATTATTTCAGAAATGCAAAGATTTCCCCAAATTTTATTACTCCCCAGAATTAAGCTGGACTTTAAGATTGCTATATAATCTGTTGAAGTATTTTTCAAATGTTTGTGTTGAGCACAATAAAAGTTCAAAGTTGGTCTGACAATATGGGACCCCCCCCCCCCCCCCCCACCCCCCCCCCCCCCCCCCCACCCCCCCCCCCCCGGAAACGACAAGCAAATCCAAAAAGTTGAATACCAGCGATGGTGGGATGAGGTCCTTAAATCGGCATTAATTGCCCACGGGGTCTCAGTTGACGGTGGAGTGGGAAGTCTTTCTGTGACAGTTCCATCCCATGCTTAATCAGGGGAGAGTGGGAAAGTGTCAGTGTGCCCTCCGATTAAATGCCCCTCATTCCTATCTTCACACTCACCCAGGCATTAAATTTTGCCTCTTGTCTCTCATGATGAATGAGGGAGGATATGCTCTTTGTTGATCTATGGATGCTTGGGCTGATTCGTCGTGATTTAGGTCTAATGTTTTGCTTTGGTTTCCTTCATATTTGAGGTATTCTTGTTTCAAAGGTGACACCTCCAAAATTTCAGAACATAGTGCAGAAGCAGGCCACTCGGCCCATCGAGTCTGCACCAACCCATTTAAGCCCTCACACACACCCTAGCCCCGTAGCCCAATAACCTTTTTGGTCACTCAGGGCAATTTAGCATGGCCAATCCACCTAACCTGCACGTCTTTGGACTGTGAAATGAAATGAAAATCGCTTATTGTCACGAGTAGTCTTCAATGAAGTTACTGTGAAAAGCCCCTAGTCGCCACATTCCGGCACCTGTTTTGGGAGGCTGGTACGGGAATTGAACCGTGCTGCTGGCCTGCCTTGGTCTGCTTTAAAAGCCAGCGATTTAGCCCAGTGAGCTAAACCAGCCCCTCTGTGGGAGGAAACCGGAGCATCCAGAGGAAACCCATGCACACACGGGGAGAACGTGCAGACTCCGCACAGACAGTGACCCAGCAGGGAATCGAACCTGGGACCCTGGCGCTGTGAAGCCACAGTGCTAGCCACCTGTGCTACCGTGCTGCCCACTTTTCTCACACTTTTTGCATCAAGCCTGTCAATATAACAAACCTTTAATTTTGTTTCAACACCTGTTTGGACAAGAAACATGAGTAAGGATCCTGGACAGCATAATCATTTAACATGTCACCTGTTCCCCAGTATATATTGAATTCCACCTCCATAATAGAGCTGATGGCTATTAATGGTATTATGTGAAATGAGATTGGATGCCTGAACCACTTCCTACAGGACATAAGCACGTGATACAAAATGACCGACATACATAAAAGATTGCCATTAAAATTAAAAGATATTTGCACTTGGGAATAGAACAACTTCCAATCTTAGGCAGCCAGTGACACTTTTAAGAACTGCCAGCTAGCTACTCTCTCTACCTTCAATAATATTCCTTAACTCTGATCACAGAAGAGCACCTTTAACTAGATCAGCTTATGAGATTTCAATTGCCCACAAAAGCAATTTCTCATTGTTTCTGAGTAAAATTGACACTCAAGGACACATTTTAACTGACTATTACATTAAGAGACTAAGTTAAAACATTCACGGAAAAACTTCTGGCCTATCAGTCTGAGTGAGTTTGAACCTACATACCAGAGGTGAAAAGATAGTGTACTAATACACTCTGTCACCCTGTCTCCCTACCATACTCATGCTCATTTGGCAATTTCATTCAGAATGATTTTTAACAATGGTCATAATGGTTCAGGGTGACACAGTGGTTAGCACTGCTGCCTCACAGCACCAGGGACCCAGGCTTGATTCCGGCCTTGGATGACTGTGTGGAGTTTGCACGTCCTCCCCTTGTCTTCATGAGTTTCCTCCGGATGCTCCGGTTTCCTCCCACAGTCCAAAACTGTGCAGGTTTTTAGGTGGATTGACCATACTGAATTACCCCTTTGTGTCCAAATATGCACAGGTTAGGTGGTATTTTGGGGATAGGGTGGGGGAGTGGGCCTAGGTAGGGTGCTCTTTCAGAGGATTGGTGCGGATTCGATAGGCCAAATGGCCTCGTTGTGGCTGTAGGGATTCTATGGATTCTATTGATAAGGGTAGACAATGAAAATGAAACTTAATGTTACCGCTGTAGGTGGTGCTGCATTGACGTCATCCACCTACATATATTTGCTGGGTAAGTGTAGACATGATGTATCTTATAGCAACATGTACAGAATTTCTTGCTTCACTAGAATTCATCAGTTCAATATAAACAAAACGTTTAGTTCCGTGACATTGATCAGTTATGACATTAATGACCACAAAGGTACTGAGAATGACAAATTATTGCTTATAACTGAAAACTTTGTTTATGAAAGTACTAAACAATAGGAAAGTATTTCAGAGTCAATTCACTAATAATATAGCAAGAATTGCAGAATATTTAAGCAACCTTTTAGATTGTAAGTTTTGTATTCACACAAATAGCAGGGAATGAGAGATTTGGTGAGCAGCAGTTTCTTTAAATCAGTTAGACTTATAATGATTAACTTCACATTGGAGTAACTGCAGTTCTAAGTCTATACAAATACCACAGCATATTTAGTCATTACACAGGTTTCAATTTTTAAGTAAAATAAATAAAAGCACCGGATAAAAAAGGATTGTATGCGTATGTTTGTGCAATGAGCACTGTACTAATTCATAAAAGGATTCTGAAAGAATATACAAATTGTATAATCAAAATCTTCACTCTCTAATTCACTATGTCCTTCAGGGAAGGAAACCTGCCATCCTTACCTGGTCTGGCCTATACGTGACTCCAGAGCCACAGCAATGTGGTTAACTGTTAACTGCCTTCTGAAATGGCCCAGCAAGCAACTCAGCATAAGGACAATTAGCGAGGGGCAACAAATGTTGGTCTTGCCAGGGGCCCAGGTTTGATTCCCACATCCCATGAAAGAATTAAAAAACAACTTCCTGTGAAATTGCTCCCGGGTTTTGGGGGGTAAATATAATGGGACAAGTTATGACACCATGGGCAAGTGTGCAGTCAGTTCCAGCCCCATTCATCTCTGAGTCACAATACAAGTAAATTAACCAATAATTCTTATAAAAATACCCAAAGTCTTTGGCCCTTGGCTGCCCAATAATTACAGTCACAAGGTTTGTACGTTTAAATACAAATACTGTTTATTTATACCAAAACCTATCATGAAATATGCAGTAAACATAACTGAAGAACAAGCTAATACTGACTACCCACTTTAACTGTCCCACCCTCTACCCACATATACAAGGCAGACAAACGCAGAAGGGGAAAAGGGGTGAACAGATAATAAGGATGAAAGCCAAAAGAAATGAATCTTTGCTTCAGGTGCTTTGGATGGTAGTTCTTTAGCACACATTCTTCACAGCAAGCTGACAGATTAGAGTCTCCGGTTTGCAGCCAGTGATGGTCTTCTTTGTAGAGTCATTCATTCGGTGTGCCCACAGTTGAGGAAATGTAGTACTTACAGGCAGCAGGCTTTCTGGACAGACGCTTTATTTCTCATCAAACTGGGCCTTCAGCTCGAGGTTCACATTCAGGCCTCTACCTTTCTATACAGAGAGTTGGTTAGTTCTGTCTTTGCATTTCAGGAGATAGGGTTGGTCAGTTTGGACTCTGCCTGTACATAAATTCACCCAGTCTCTCTGCCAGTTTGGAAACACAGCCCTTCTGGAGAGAAGTGGAGAGAAAAGGATAGCAGGTCCTTTCCTGGGGCTGCCAAGACCAAAACTTAAACCAAACACAAGCCTTGGCGTTCTGAAAAACATTCCAGTGGGTTCAGATCCAAGCACCACCTGTTGCCGGCTAGAGCACAACCATTTGGGCCAATTCATTGGCCACCAGCCAAATCAAACTGAGTCCCAGCGAACCTCTGCTACTGGAGCCGGTCAGGCTACAGCTCCAGTATGAACCAGCACAGACCAGAACAGTGATCCCTCCTGCTGCTGCAATCCTCTGCTTGAATTAAAGGCACAGGCCACTTGACCCAAAGACACATATTCATTAATCATCCATGGATCAAAAATGTAACAGCAAAGAAAGGGAAAGTAAGGCAATACTGGAACAAACAGGAAGAACCATTACAGACATGAAAATGCAGTTTTGCCACTGTCCGGGAAAATGTAATTAAATTGTATTAAAACAACAGAAGATATTCAGCTGAGCAGGTACGATAGTAGCATTTAATGGACATCTAGACAAATATATAAATAAGGTGAGATGGACTCCGTAAGTGCAAGCGGCTTTAGTTTAGGCAAGTACCATGGTTGGCGCAGGCTTGGAAGGCCGTAGGGCCTGTTCCTGTGCTGTATTATTCTTTGTTCTTTATAACTTCTACTAAGTCTGCTGGGGCAAAGTAATTATTCTTTATTTAACTTATCTGGAATTAAGGTTCGTTTGAACAATTATTGCAGAGAATGTGAAAATATTGAATGGATATTTGTCTCCCGGAAAAAAAGATGAAAACCTATTTGATCAGGTCTTAGGACAGCACTTGGTCGATAGAATGAGCAAAATAGATTGAATTATCTTTCTTATTCTGCTATTACTATAGTCTTGCATGAGCTGCTGTAGTGAGTCTCTGGTTGGCCAGTGTTGTAATCCTGTGGGAAGCATCATGCACAAAACATTTGATTTTGTGGAGAAACTGCTGCTAGATGCTTGAAGCTCTTTGATCACACAAGTTAAGGCATTTTCAGTGTGCTGATGGGAATTGCGTGCCCCTTCAATAGACATCTTTACCAGCTTGAGTCAGTAGAATTCATTTGGTAGCACAGGCTGGAATTTTGGCAATGGATCAAAGGGATGGGCTCCTTTCCGAGAGACCCTTTGTGCAAACACATGCTGAGGAAATGATAATGACGATGGTAATGATACGATTCCGTTGAATATGAAGCAGGAGCCTAACAACCAGACAGAGGTGCCTACAGGTTTATAATGTATCATGCCAGCTGCAACAAGGAATCTTTATTTACACCATCTGCCCTGTAATGTGTATATTTAGATATGAAACAGGCATCAAACAAGTGAATTGAAAGAAAGAACAAAGAAAGTATGAAAGAAAATAATAAGAAAATAAAGATACCCTAGGGGAAAGAATCAGCAACATAGTGGTTAAGATAGTTTTCCCTATGGGATCTAGGTTTGAATGCAGCCGAGACACACTATCAGCAGGAAGAATCCTATGTAAAATGAGTTTGAATAGTCTTGTTCTAACTTTTGTGGGACTTTCCCTTGGCACAATATTGCTGAACATTTGGCACCGTCTGGCATACATTAGATAAATTTGCTTCTGCACTCTTTTAGTCCAATTATTAATTCATCTATATAGACAATGTCAATGCCGTTTAACAACTTTCCCATTTATCACACTGCTCTAAGACCATTCACAAAGGAATTTATCTGAACATTTGAATCGGTGTGCTCAAAGTAGCACCCAATGGAAATTAAACTTATACATTGGCATTCTTACTGAATTAGGTGAAACGGGAGATTGACAGGAACAGTTGTGTATTGAACATCAGATTAAAACCATATTGGTTGCTGCAAGACATCCACCTACCACATTTTAGGGAAAAAAAGTTTCATTCCACCGTCATCTCATCAAGAACTCTTGAACAGAATGACATCCAATCAAGTACCAGGATGGAATACTGAAATGAGTTCTGGAAGGCTAGGCAAAACAATGAAAATCTGGTGAATGGAATTAATATATATTTAGTCGCATGCCTGTTTATAATTTCTAGTGCGATTTAAACAAGCAGATGACTTTCAAAGATAAATCAGCCCTTATGAAACACATTCCATGCTCTTGGTCCCCTGTCTTAATATCTCTAACTGGCTCAGTGGACTGATGAATTGTGTCAAATATCGCACCAAACAATCAAAGCTTTTCAAAGGTGCACAGTGGGTGTAAACGAGCAAAGGTTAGAATTGGCGCTGTCTAGTCCTTTTTCCTTTAAAGTAAGGCAAAACTGATTCCAGAGTAATCTCTGAATTTGTTTTTGATAGCCCGCAATCAGTAAAAGAAACGTCTGCTGGATTTGATGATTGTTGAGCACAAAACCATTGAGATTTCATTCAGGGAATGACTGCTTTATTCCCAGCGGGCGGGACAGTGCTGCACTTTTGAATGGGTCACATTCTTCACAGAACGCACTGCTGTTATCTCTGCCATCTCCCAGGCATATTGATTATAAAGGTAGCCCTTTAAAACTATTCCCAACCAGGTTACACAATCCTGGCTATGCATTTCAAAACAAAAACAGTTTGCGAACAGGGTTGCTCCGTTTCCTCAGATGTATAAGACAGTCAATTTTGGAATTTATCAATGATTAGAGATTGCTGATCATCCATTGTGACGCCAGAATGAATAATTCACGAGAGGCAAAGTTGCAAATGAGTGTTTGGTCTGCTTGGTGAATGGAAATATATATTAAAGAATACTTCACAGGAAGCATTCTACTCACAGCACATGCTGTGGTTGAAAATGATGTCAATTTCAGATTTGTGTCATGGAGATTTAAGATGAAAGTTGAGTAAGATGTCGACTGGACATCCATAATGTGGAAGTGTGATTTTTAAAACTTTTGCCAGCTAACTATTACAATGGAGTTGAATAAGTGAAATGCCATATTGACTGGTAATTAGAACCCAAGACTGAGTTGAAAGGGAGTCAGTTAGTACCCCCTCCTGCTGTGATCATTGCAAAGTCTACTGCTTATAATGGACACAGCCTGGAACAGTAATTTTTTGAAGCAGTTTCCTTTGGGTTTTTTTTAAACAAGAAACACCTCAGTGGCTTGACATTTCTATGGTTCAGGGGCCACCATGCATCATACCTGGGTACTCATTTACAAAATGTACAGGAGTTAACAATGGTGATAAACAATGAACAAAATATTGTTTTGCATTCATAATTCCGACTGGCAATTGAAATTTTAAATGCAGCTTCAGTAAACAATTGCAGGGGTTGGAGACTTAAAGCTTATTTTTCAGTCCTTAGGTTTTGCAATTCAGTTTTATTTAGCTTCTTGAAACACTGAAACTAGTGATGACTGCATCGTAGAAATTCCATTCAAGGGGCCTGATTTGAACTCTGCGCACGTGGATTTATTTTGAGTGAGTTAAAATCTCACCCACAATGATAGATTTATGGAAATTAGGCCAATGATGCACTATAGTAGAGAGAATTCCAGGTGAATACTTCAGTCAGAGTAAGTAGAATTCCAAATGAGTGCTTTGGTTACTAATCATTCAAATAACTGCATTATAATTCCCACCTATAATATGCTTGAATTGTCACTCAAAGAATAGGCTAGCAGAATACAATCCTTTTGCAGGCCCATGTCAATTTAAACAATTATGACTTTTCATTTTAAATGATCTCCTTTGAAATTGGATTCCCTTTGAATTTAATGTCTCCAGTAAGCTTGCCTTCCGACATTACAATCTATACATGGAGGTTGTTCTTTATTCCTGTTACTGTACATTGGTGTGTACAGCTGAATTCCAGCTCGTGTGTACCATAAATGAAGGAATTTGGATGTAAATTTTGATGCTTTGCAGTAGAAGCACAAATTCAGTCCAGTCGGGGCAGCACGGTGGCGCAGTGGGTTAGCCCTGTTGCCTCACGGCGCCGAGGTCCCAGGTTCGATCCCGGTTCTGGGTCACTGTCCGTGTGGAGTTTGCAGATTCTCCCCGTGTTTGCATGGGTTTTGCCCCCACAACCCAAAAGATGTGCGGTTAGGTGAATTGGTCATGCTAAAATTGCCCCTTAATTGGAAAAAATGAATTGGGCACTCTAAATTTAAAAATAAATTCTATAAATTTTTTTTAAAAATCCAGTTCAGTCAATGTCATACTCCCGGCCACCAGTGATGCAGAATTTAATAGGAACACAGGATGCTGGAATTCAGCAGGTCTGTCAGCATCTATCAGGAGAGAACCAATGTTTCCAGTCCATAGGCTAGAACTGAATGGAGGGAGAATGTGGAACATGCAACAAAAAGGAGCAACTTTGAGAACAAGAGACAGATGGCCTGGTGTGAGAATTGGAGGCAGCGTGTTTTGCATGAGGTAATACACCTATGGAATATTTTTAAAAAGCAAGGAGGGATTTATGACGGAGGAGGAAGGTTAAAATCGAAACCTGCCAAACTCGGCACTGAGTCCCAAGGGCTGAAACATGCCCAACCGGAAGATGAGGTGCTGCTCCGCTAGCTTGCCAAGGATGGACCTTGTTCTCATAGCCAGATGTCTATCCTTTTAAAAAAAAAATTTAGATCACTCAATTCATTTTTTCCAGTTAAGGGGCAATTTAGTGTGGCCAATCCACTTACCCTGCATATCTTTGAGTTGTGGGGGCGAAACCCATGCAAACACGGGGAGAATGTGCAAACTCCACACAGACAGGGACCCAGAGCCGGGATCGAAATTGGGACCTCAGGGCTGTGAGGCAGCAATGCTAACCACTGCACTACCGTGCTGCCTAGATGTCCATCCTTGACCTGCTGCAACACTCCAGTGAAGCCCAACACGAGCTGGAATTGACAGAATATCGCAGACTAAGCCTGGTTCGCCTCTATCTTCCTTGCGACAATACTGCACCCAATCTCCAGCAAATTACCCACAGGCATGGAAATTATCAACAATACCAGCAGGAAACCATTCAACCTCCGCCACCTTCAATCCAAATCTAAAACCACTCTAACTTCAGACTTGAGCTCCAGTATGTAGGTGCCATGTGTGTGTGCACTCACTCAGCAAC
The DNA here is from genome assembly GCF_047496885.1 of Scyliorhinus torazame. Lineage (NCBI taxonomy): Eukaryota > Metazoa > Chordata > Chondrichthyes > Carcharhiniformes > Scyliorhinidae > Scyliorhinus > Scyliorhinus torazame. The sequence continues at coordinate 30,538,123 of NC_092709.1, forward strand.
TGAGCTCCAGGCCATTGTTGATTCCTCCTTTGAAGTATATGAGAAAATGGGTCTTTTACTAAACACCCAGAAAATTAAGGTCCTCTCCAATCAGCTCGCACAGCACAACACCTCCTAGGCTTTGATTAAAAATCCATTTTCCGTATCTTGGGAACTTCCTGTTAATTAAGGTAGACGTAGATGATGACATCATCAGCTCCAAAATGCCAGCTCTGCTATTTGCTGCCTGAGGAAAAGAGTATATGAGGACCAGGGTCTTAAACTCAAGTCAAATATCATGGGGCTGGTTTAGCACAGTGAGCTAAACAGCTGGCTTGTAATGCAGAACAAGGCCAGCAGCGTGGGTTCAATTCCCATACTGGCCTCCACGAACAGATACCAGAATGTGGCAACTAGGGGCTTTTCACAGTAACTTCATTGAAGCGGACTTGTGACAATAAGCTATTATTATTAAATATCAGTGCTTACTGGGCAGCAGTGATCCCGGTGGTCCTATATGCTTTGGAGACTTGGACAATCTACAGTAGGCATCTCAAAGCACTAGAGAACTTACGTACCCTCCAAGTACCACCTGCCAAGCGTGTACTACAGTCTCCAGATCTTGCATTGGACCTATCAGCCATCCCAGACCACAATGAACTGGAGTGGAAGTGAATTATCTTCAATTCAGAGAGACTACCTAAGAAAACATTGAAGCTCAGCATAGCACTGTGAAAACACAACACTTTTAAGTGACACCACCTTAGGTTCTGAGGGAAAACAGGAGTGTTGCACATATACTCTTTGAAGTTAATAGTGCAAGTCAGGTGGCAGGCCTCAATGAATCTAGTAATGTCTTAGTTCTTCTCCTGCTAAAAATCCTCATCCATGCTGTTATTATCTAGATTTGCCTATTCTAATGTACTATTGGCTGGCTTCCCAGGTTCTACCCCCCATAAACACAAGGTCATCCAAAATTCTGTTACCTGTATCCCAACTTGCACCAAATGCCATTCACCCATTAGCCCTTTGTTTGGCTCCCAATTAAACACCTTGATTTAAAGATTTCCTCCTCATTTTCAAATTCCTCGGATACTTTGCTGATGCTATAATTGTGCAAGCAGGGCAGAGGAATGAGGAACTTCACTTTAACACTCTCTACACAATTTATCTCCATGATGTGGAGATGCTGGCATTGGACTGGGGCGAGCACAGTAAGAAGATTTACAACACCAGGTTAAAGTCCAACAGGTTTGTTTCGAATCGCTAGCTTTCGGAGCGCAGCTCCTTCCTCAGGTGGACCTTGAATGTATTCAAGTTTACTCTGTGCACATTTATGGGTATAGTTGATTGACACTCACCAAAACTGCTTTAACCAGAAAGCTAATTGAAAAATACCGTTGATAGCTGACTGGGGAGTTGTGTTGCCCAATGCTGTGCTGAGCCATATGAACCAGAAATTTATCAGATGTAGGGTGCGATTCAACCGATACATTTTAAAGTTCGGTTTTGGGTGCATTTGGTGGGGTGTTTCACGATGGTCGGGTTGGTGAGATTGTGGCCCGTACTCAATGGCACTCAGTGCCAAAAAGGAGCCCCCACGTCAATCTCACCATTCCTGGCACCCTTGCCTACTGATTCGCCTGACTCATGCCTCAACATCTCGCTGCTAAAAGGGGGGAGTTACTTGTAAACACTCCCTCACCACTCACTCCCAGTCAACACAACAAGCATGGCTTCTCACTTTGTGGATGCCAACCTGACCAGGCTTCTAGACATTGTGGATGAAAGACGGGGCATCCTCTTCCCTGGAGGGGAGTTGGAGGAACAGCAGCAGGATAAGCAATGCTGCCTGTGAGGCAGTGGCAGCAGCTGTCAGTGCAGGCAACATGACAAGGAGGACCACAGTCTAATGTAGGAAGAAGACAAATTACCTCCCTCTCTCCTGGCATCAGTACTGTCTGCCACTTCTCAAAGTTCCAAACTCCCACGTCAATCCACTGGCTGACACCACGCACGCTCCCCACATCTGATCTTTGTGCTTGTTCCTCAGAACCCACTGGCACCAACTTTCACGGCCTCTTCATGTCCAGGTGCAGTGCCCACACATGCAGCCTGCTATAGATGCCGCTGACCCATCAAGCGTATGGCTCACAATGTCTTCTCTATGTCTCTACAGGAGAAGATAGCCCATAATAAACAGGAAAGGGCCAAGATGGGAGTTGGATCGGAGATTCCTGTCCTCACCCCCTATAAGGAATGGGCCCTGGTCCGAGGAGAGAGCAGTCATCGACAGGGAGGTTGACCTCCGCCAGAGAGGTGGGGATCCACTGCTCCTTTGACGAATGTGATATAAAATAGTTACTTTAGAGATATTAGTTAATGTAATGTAGAGGTAGGCCAGTCTAATTCTGGTGAGTTCACAAAGGATTTCAGACCGCATGGAAAAGCAGGAAGAGGTGTGTCCACCAAAGCAGGAGAAAAGGATGCTGAGTAATAGGGGCCAGAGGAAGGGATTGGAAGTGAGCCAATCAGAATAGATCAAACAGGGCAGGAGGGATATAGGCTGACCTATGGGCGTCGAGTATGTGAAACCTGATACCATTTGAATTGATTTGCAGCGATCCCTTTGTCTCTTTGTTCATTCGCTTTCCTGGATGTAGGAGACTGGATGTGTCCTATGTTTCTGTGAGAGGAAACAAGCTTGCAAGCTAAATAAAATAACTAATGCTGTACCTGCAAATCCATCTCGACTTTTATTGAGGCCAGACTGACGGGTAAAGAAACTTGGGATTCAACACCTTCACCCAGATGACCTGTCTCAAGTGAGTTGTTCATGTCAGACAAAATGATCCTCCCCCTCACTGACCACATGTCCGTTGTCTCACAGGATCTCCAAGGAGTTTGCATGTTTTCCCCGTGCCTGCGTGGGTTTTCTCCGGGTGCTCCGGTTTCTTCCCACAAGTCCCAAAAGACATGCTTGTTAGGTGAATTGGACATTCTGAATTCTCCCTCAGTGTACCTGAACAGGCGCCAGAATGTGGCGACTAGGGACTTTTCATAGTAACGTCATTGCAGTGTTAATGTAAGCAGGGCTATCTGGAGTCATACCTGCCACCCAAGAGTACACCTCGGAGGAGAGTTCTGCGGAGACCACTGGCGAGGAGATCACAGCTAACACCTGCACCTTCCACCAATGCAGAGATACACACCTCAGTGGGCAACATCAGTGGACAAGGCTTTTTTTCTCTTTATTCTTTCATGGGATGTGTTGCCCATCCCCAACAGCCCTCAAACTGAGTGGCATTTTAAAAGTCAACCACAGTGCGTCACGTGTAAACCAGTTCACGTAAGGGTGGCAGATTTTCTTCCCTAAAGGACATTAGTGAACCAGATGGGCCTTTGTGACAATCAACAATGGTTTCTTGGTCACCATTAGATTTTTAATTCCAGATTTTTTATTGAATTCAAATTTCCCTTCTGCCATGGTGGGATTCGAATCAGAGTTCCCAGAGCATTACCCTGGGTCTCTGAAATACTAGTCCAGTGACAATACCACAATGCCACCGCCTATCCATTCTGGGGCACAATCTGGTGAGCAACACGCAGTTGCTGATGTGCATCAGATGAAGGCAGGAACATCCAAGGGACACAGATATGGAGGTCTGCTGGATCCCAGGACACAGCTGAGTCCCAGCCAGATGCTGAGCCTCTGGACAAGGATTTCCCAGAGCTGATGCAGATGATTGGGCATAGCCGTGAGATTCAGGAGGGGACATCAGGGACATTTTGGAGACTGCAAGGCCAATTGGAAGAGTCTTAAAGGCTGCAGGTGCAGGAGATGGTGTCAACAATGCGTGGCACCGAGGCCAACACTACTACGGTGGTGACCGCAGTGGAAAACCGGGAGCATAACATCCGCGTCTTGAATGGTGGTGCCCAAAGCATGGCTCAGTCTGTGACAACCATGGCTAAGGGCCTCAACATCATGTCCAAGTGCTGAGGGACATGCCATAGACGCAGAATGACATTGCCAAGGCACTGTAGAGCATGGCCCAGTCACTGAGGAGCATCACTGAGGGCGTTGACACCATGGTGCAAACATTGTGGAGCCTCCAGGATCCTACAGGCACTGTTAGGGTGGAGGAAGCACTGGACGCCAATCTGGGACCCGCCAACAAGGAGACTATGGCCGTCTCTAGTTCTTCCAATTCCCTCCTCTGACATTGGTGCATCCCAAGGGTAGTAGGCAGAACAGGGTGGCACGGCAGCGCCATTGACACCAGTAAGTTGGCAGTGACCACAATCATCTCCCCACCGCACCCCCCACCCCACCCCAGCTCCTGGCTCTCCAGGGACATCCACCAAGGGCATCAAAGGTCACAGGGTGTGGAAGGCAGATATACCGAGACATAGCAGTTGACCATGAAAGACCAAAAACAATGAGGAGCACTGAGTGGGCACTGATGAGGCCACTTTCAGCAGCTGGGGGAATGGAAACCTGTCACTGCAAAATGTTCACGATTAAAACATGTCACACATCATAAATGTGGAGCCTCCAATACGTTAATCTTCATAGCATGCATGCCTGTACCCCCGCCCTCTGTTGCCCTGCGCTCCCCCCACCCCCGGGCACAGTGGCCCGAGATCAAAAGCCCCCGATGCAGACCCTGTTCAGACGATGGGTGTGACGCGCTGTCAGCAGAAAGACAGGACTCAGACGTTAGCAGAAACTGAGGAGTACCGGAACTTTCCTCACAGCGAATGATCCTCTCCTACCTTGTATAGTGACCCGCCGACAGTACCAATACAGGCCCATCACCCTGGAGTGATGTTGCCCAGTTCCTTGGAGGGAGGAAGATGGTGGTCAGAAATGGGTGGTTTGATGGGGGGGGGGGGATTAGTGGGGAGGGAGGGAGAAGGGGGGGGGAAGGAAATTGTGGGGAGGGAGGGAAACGGGGGGGAGGGGGATTGAGGGGAGGGTGGGAAATGTGGTGGGGATGAGGGGAGGGAGAGAAATGTAGGGGGAGGGAGGGAGGGTGGGGGCTGCACTGGCAGATACAGCCTCCTCCGAGCAGAATCTGGAGACGATGAGGTCCTCTCTGGTCTCCCTGGCATGTCATACCCTTGCCACCTGCCTGTTCTTCAGCCTTTGGCTCTTCCTTGGGCTTGTCCTCCAGCCCCTCTTGGACGCCTCCTCCTCCTCCTCAGACGAAGCCTCATGTCGCGCTGTCTCCTCCTGCTCCTCCACCTCCTCCTGGTTCAGTATCTCACTCTGCTGCTGTGTCAGATTGTGGAGGGAACTGCACACCACAAAGCAGGAAACCCTCTGCGGAGTGTGCTGCAAGTGAAGGCACTGGAACTGCACCTTCAGCAGCCCGATGCACCACTCAACGACAGCATGAGTGGCAACCTGGGCCTCATTGTATCGGCTCTCCACCTCGCCCTCAGCCTCAGGCCTCTGCACCGGAGCCATCAGCCATGACATCAGTGGGTATTCCTTGTCCCCCTTGAGCCAACCCGCCATCCTCGGGTGATCCTTGAAGACTTTGGGGATCTCCGAGTGCCCCAGGATGTAGCTGTCTTGTACGCTACCAGGGTAGCCGGCACATGTGCAAGATTCTGAGCCGGTGGTCGCACATGATCTGAACATTCAGGGAATGGAACCCTTTGCTGTTAATGTAGCGTACTCCCTGATTTCCCGGTGCTCGCAGGGTGACATGCGTGCCATCGATCACCTCCGGGACGTGAGGCATCCCAGCAATGGCAGCAAATCATGCAGCTCAGGCATCTTGGTGGGCTTGATCCAAGTCAAAGGTGAGTGTACCCGAACAGGCGCCGGAGTACCCGAGTGTGGCGACGAGGGGATTTTCACAGTAACTTCATTGCAATGTTAATGTAAGCCTACTTGTGACAATAATAAAGATTATTATTATATAGTCTATGCCCATGTATACAGAGCATCCGTCACCTCCTGGATGCACCTGTGGGTGGATGACTGCGATATGCCGCACAGGTACAAGCCCTGGAATGACCCGGTGGCATAAAAGCTTAGGGCTACATAGATCTTCATGGCCACCAGGAATGGGTGTCCTCCTCCTCCAAGCCCGTAATCTGTATGCAGGGGATCAAAGTCAGGTCATGGCAATCAGTTCCAAAGCTTTCGTTTATCATATCTGTTCTTTACCACAGATGGACAAGTGCCCCTGATGTATAATTACAGGCTTGAACTACCTACCCGTATATTTAAATGACCAAACCAGGATTTTCTAGCACAGACCCCTGAATAGGATCAGGAGTAGGAATGCTGGCTAACCTTTTGTATCCTATCCCTGAGTATTAAGGCAAAATCAGTTAATTTGTCCCATGTATGCTCAAATTGTTACATTATTTTGATGCAGAGGTTTATTGAGTCAGGCAAGAGGCTTATAAATTTAGGAGACATATTGGCATGTATTAGGTAGAAGATACACTGTCAAGATATATGCTTGAGTATCACACAGTCACAGAATCAGTAATCTATTTGAGGATCCCTATTTCAACAGAGAACATTTATGTAGTCTATACTTTAGCACAATGTGTACCTACAGCGGTAGTTTTTAAAAAAAATAAATATTTTATTGAAAATTTTTGGTCAACCAACACAGTACATTGTGCACCCTTTACACAATATTATAACAACACAAATAACAATGACCTATTTTATAAACAGAAAATGAATAAATAATAAATAACAAAAATGAAAACTAACCCTAATTAGCAACTGCCTTATCACAAGTAACACTCTCCAAAAATATAATTTAACAGTCCAATATATAATTATCTGTCGCAACGACCTATACATATTATACAGTATATATTAACAAACCTGAGAGTCCTTCTGGTTCCTCCCCCCCCCCCCCCCCCCCCCCCCCCCCCCGATCCTGGGCTGCTGCTGCTGCCTTCTTTTTTCCATTCCATCTATCTTTCTGCGAGGTATTCGACGAACGGTTGCCACCGCCTGGTGAACCCTTGAGCCGACCCCCTTAGAACGAACTTAATCCGCTCTAGCTTTATAAACCCTGCCATGTCATTTATCCAGGTCTCCACCCCCGGGGGCTTGGCTTCTTTCCACATTAACAATATCCTGCGCTGGGCTACTAGGGACGCAAAGGCCAAAACATTGGCCTCTCTCGCCTCCTGCACTCCCGGCTCTTGTGCAACCCCAAATATAGCCAACCCCCAGCTTGTTTCGACCCGGACCCCCACTACTTTTGAAAGCACCTTTGTCACCCCCATCCAAAACCCCTGTAGTGCCGGGCATGACCAAAACATATGGGTATGATTCGCTGGGCTTCTTGAGCACCTCGCACACCTATCCTCCACCCCAAAAAATTTACTGAGCCGTGCTCCAGTCATATGCGCCCTGTGTAATACCTTAAACTGAATCAGGCTTAGCCTGGCACACGGGGACGACGAGTTTACCCTGCTTAGGGCATCTGCCCACAGCCCCTCCTCGATCTCCTCCCCCAGCTCTTCTTGCCATTTCCCTTTTAGTTCATCTACCATAGTCTCCCCTTCGTCCCTCATTTCCCTATATATATCTGACACCTTACCATCCCCCACCCATGTCTTTGAGATCACTCTGTCCTGCACCTCTTGTGTCGGGAGCTGCGGGAATTCCCTCACCTGTTGCCTCGCAAAAGCCCTCAGTTGCATATACCTGAATGCATTCCCTTGGGGCAACGCATATTTCTCGGTCAGCGCTCCCAGACTCGCGAACTTCCCATCCACAAACAGATCTTTCAGTTGCGTTATTCCTGCTCTTTGCCACATTCCATATCCCCCATCCATTCCTCCCGGGGCAAACCTATGGTTGTTTCTTATCGGGGACCCCCCCAAGGCTCCAGTCTTTCCCCTATGCCGTCTCCACTGTCCCCAAATCTTCAGTGTAGCCACCACCACCGGGCTTGTGGTGTAGTTCCTCGGTGAGAACGGCAATGGGGCTGTCACCATAGCCTGTAGGCTAGTTCCCCTACAGGACGCCCTCTTTAATCTCTTCCACGCCGCTCCCTCCTCCTCTCCCATCCACTTACTCATCATTGAAATATTAGCGGCCCAATAATACTCACTTAGGCTCGGTAGTGCCAGCCCCCCCCTATCCCTGCTACGCTGTAAGAATCCCTTCCTCACTCTCGGGGTCTTCCCGGCCCACACAAAACCCATGATGCTCTTTTCGATCCTTTTTAAAAAAGCCTTCGTGATCACCACCGGGAGGCACTGAAACACAAAGAGGAATCTCGGGAGGACCACCATCTTAACCGCCTGCACCCTCCCTGCCAGTGACAGGGATACCATATCCCATCTCTTGAAATCCTCCTCCATTTGTTCCACCAACCGCGTTAAATTTAACCTATGCAATGTGCCCCAATTCTTGGCTATCTGGATCCCCAGGTAACGAAAGTCCCTTGTTACCTTCCTCAACGGTAGGTCCTCTATTTCTCTACTCTGCTCCCCTGGATGCACCACAAACAACTCACTTTTCCCCATGTTCAATTTATACCCTGAAAAATCCCCAAACTCCCCAAGTATCCGCATTATTTCTGGCATCCCCTCCGCCGGGTCTGCCGCGTATAGTAGCAAATCGTCCGCATACAAAGTTACCCGGTGTTCTTCTCCTCCTCTAAGTACTCCCCTCCACTTCTTGGAACCCCTCAACGCTATCGCCAGGGGCTCAATCGCCAGTGCAAACAATAATGGGGACAGAGGGCATCCCTGCCTTGTCCCTCTATGGAGCCGAAAATATGCAGATCCCCGTCCATTCGTGACCATGCTCGCCATCGAGGCCCTATACAACAGCTGCACCCATCTAACATACCCCTCTCCAAAACCAAATCTCCTCAACACCTCCCACAAATAATCCCACTCCACTCTATCAAATGCTTTCTCGGCATCCATCGCCACGACTATCTCCGTTTCCCCCTCTGGTGGGGCCATCATCATTACCCCTAACAGCCTCCGTATATTCGTGTTCAGCTGTCTCCCCTTCACAAACCCAGTTTGGTCCTCGTGGACCACCCCCGGGACACATTCCTCTATTCTCATTGCCATTACCTTGGCCAGGATCTTGGCATCTACATTTAGGAGGGAAATAGGTCTATAGGACCCGCATTGTAGCGGGTCCTTTTCCTTCTTTAAGAGAAGCGATATCGTTGCTTCAGACATAGTCGGGGGCAGTTGTCCCCTTTCCTTTGCCTCATTAAAGGTCCTCGTCAATACCGGGGCGAGCAAGTCCACATATTTTCTATAGAATTCGACTGGGAATCCATCCGGTCCCGGGGCCTTTCCCGCCTGCATGCTCCTAATTCCTTTCACCACTTCTTCTACCTCGATCTGTGCTCCCAGTCCCACCCTTTCCTGCTCTTCCACCTTGGGAAATTCCAGCCGATCCAAGAAGCCCATCATTCTCTCCCTCCCATCCGGGGGTTGAGCTTCATATAATTTTTTATAAAATGTCTTGAACACTCCATTCACTCTCTCCGCTCCCCGCTCCATCTCTCCTTCCTCATCCGTCACTCCCCCTATTTCCCTCGCTGCTCCCCTTTTCCTCAATTGGTGTGCCAGCAACCTGCTCGCCTTCTCCCCATATTCGTACTGTACACCCTGTGCCTTCCTCCATTGTGCCTCTGCAGTGCCCGTAGTCAGCAAATCAAATTCTACATGTAGCCTTTGCCTTTCCCTGTACAGTCCCTCCTCCGGTGCTTCCGCATATTGCCTGTCCACCCTCAAAAGTTCTTGCAGCAACCGCTCCCGTTCCTTACTCTCCTGCTTCCCTTTATGTGCCCTTATTGATATCAGCTCCCCTCTAACCACCGCCTTCAACGCCTCCCAGACCACTCCCACCTGGACCTCCCCATTATCATTGAGTTCCAAGTACTTTTCAATGCACCCCCTCACCCTTAGACACACCCCCTCATCTGCCATTAGTCCCATGTCCATTCTCCAGGGTGGGTGCCCTCCTGTTTCCTCCCCTATCTCCAAGTCTACCCAGTGTGGAGCGTGATCCGAAATGGCTATAGCCGTATACTCCGTTCCCCTCACCTTCGGGATCAACGCCCTTCCCAGCACAAAAAAGTCTATTCGCGAGTAGACTTTATGGACATAGGAGAAAAACGAGAACTCCTTACTCCTAGGTCTGCTAAATCTCCACGGGTCTACACCTCCCATCTGCTCCATAAAATCTTTAAGTACCTTGGCTGCTGCCGGCCTCCTTCCAGTCCTGGACTTCGACCTATCCAGCCCTGGTTACAACACCGCATTAAAATCTCCCCCCATTATCAGCTTTCCCATCTCTAGGTCCGGAATGCGTCCTAGCATCCGCCTCATAAAATTGGCATCATCCCAGTTCGGGGCATATACGTTTACCAAAACCACCGTCTCCCCCAGTAGTTTGCCACTCACCATCACGTATGCCCCCCCGCCCATCCCCTCCCATACCAGCTCCCCCCTCTCCCCAGCAGCAGCAACCCAGTAATTCCCCCCTCCCACCCCCCCCCCCCCCGCTAGATCCCCCGCTAGCTTAATTACTCCCCCCATGTTGCTCCCAGAAGTCAGCAAACTCTGGCCGACCTCGGCTTCCCCCCGTGACCTCGGCTCGCACCGTGCGACGCCCCCTCCTTCCTGCTTCTCTATTCCCGCCATGATTATCATAGCGCGGGAACCAAGCCCGTGCTTCTCCCTTGGCCCCGCCCCCAATGGCCTATGCCCCATCTCCTCCACCTCCCCTCCTCCCCCCATCACCACCTGTGGAAGAGAGAAAAGTTACCACATCGCAGGATTAGTGCATAAAACTCCTCTTTCCCCCCTTTTTAACCCCCTCTTCGCCCCCCACATTCACCCCACCACTTTGTTCAAACGTTCTTTTTAATAACCCGCTCATTCCAGTTTTTCTTCCACAATAAAAGTCCACTCTTCATCCGCCGTCTCAAAGTAGTGGTGCCTCCCTCGATATGTGACCCACAGTCTTGCCGGTTGCAGCATTCCAAATTTTATCTTCTTTTTATGAAGCACCGCCTTGGCCCGATTAAAGCTCGCCCTCCTTCTCGCCACCTCCGAACTCCAGTCTTGATAAACGCGGATCACCGCGTTCTCCCATTTACTGCTCCGAGTTTTCTTCGCCCATCTAAGGACCATTTCTCTATCCTTAAAACGGAGGAATCTCACCACTATGGCTCTGGGAATTTCTCCTGCTCTCGGTCCTCACGCCATCACTCGGTATGCTCCCTCCCCCCCCAACGGACCCACCGGGGCCTCCGCTCTCATTAACGAGTGCAGCATCGTGCTCACATATGCCCCGACGTCCGCTCCCTCCGCACCTTCAGGAAGACCAAGAATCCTCAGGTTTTTCCTCCTTGCGTTGTTCTCCAGTGCCTCCAACCTTTCCACACATCGTTTCTGATGTGCCTCATGCGTCTCCGTCTTCACCACCAGGCCCTGTATGTCGTCCTCATTCTCGGCTGCCTTTGCCTTCACGACCCGAAGCTCCCGCTCCTGGGTCTTTTGTTCCTCCTTTAGCCCTTCGATCGCCTGTAGTATCGGGGCCAACAGCTCTTTCTTCATTTCCTTTTTGAGCTCTTCCACACAGCATTTCAAGAACTCTTGTTGTTCAGGGCCCCATGTTAAACTGCCACCTTCCGGCGCCATCTTGGTTTTTGCTTGCCTTCCTTGCCACTGTTCTAAAGGATCCACTGCAATCAAGCCACTTTCTCCTCCTTTTTTCATCCGTATCCAGGGGGGATTCCCTTCTGGTTTACCGCACAGTGTTTTTAGCCGTCAAAATTGCCGTTGGGGCTCCTATCAAGAGCCCAAAAGTCCGTTTCACCGGGAGCTGCCGAAACGTGCGACTCAGCTGGTCATCGCCGCACCCGGAAGTCTACAGCGGTAGTTAAGTGACAAACCATCACAATTAACCTGTGAAACTAGTTTGAGGCTCTCAATATGCATTGTTGTCTACATTCTTAACTGTTGCCAAGTGGATGCAACTAATACAAGTATGGAATATCCTTTCAGGATGAATTTTGTGGCTGCACTAAAAAAAAGTACATAATTTTAAAAATGTCTATTTATTGGGATTTTCAATTTTTTTTACAAACTATTTGCATCAAAACAAACAAAAGCAGGAAGGTAGCTACAGGTATCAATATACAGCAGGTACAAAACAAAACAATAGTAATGACATAATTGGGAACAAAGACTGGAGGAAATGGTCAAAATCAGCAACATGTTCCTTCCACAGATAAATGACCTGTCTGCACCCAAACCGTACAGGCAGCATTATAGGCCACATCTCACCCATAGGTACAAAACAAAATGGCCAAGGAAGTCGACAACACCCCAAGAACCCCAGTGCTTAGGGGAAATCGACGAACTCTTACAGCGCAATTTAAACTCTTTTCCAAACCCAGGTCCCAATCTTAAAACAGGGAGGAAACCCACTCCAGGATAGGAGGGCATATAGAGCGACCCCCAGACTGGGGAGCACTCTGGGAGGGAGGGTCGACCCCTTGGAACAGCTCCCCCACCTCCCACAACTAGGACCATTCAAAAGAAGAAAGGGTTAGGCCACCTCAAAGCCAACGTAGAGCCATATCTGAGTGTTCATGACACTCAAGCACACCATCCAACGCCACCATAGCCAGCCCTCGCAGTTGAGAGAGTTGTCGAAGCAACATCCCCAAAACTTCTCAAAGTCAGAAGAAGAGTGACGAAGAAGAACAAGAACTGTCAGAACTAACCCCTCACTCACAAGAGTCCTGACAGCAGTTAGAACAGTCAAAGTGTGAGACCCATATCAGGAGAAATGGCCGACTCCCCAAGGGGAGTCCAACAGGATAATACACATTCCGCCTTGGCCTGAAGAAGAAAAAGCGCCACCAAAAATGTATTAGCTCTCACTGAGGGGCCCTTCCTCAAAAATAACGAGGCCATGATTAATCCTTTTCTTTCTTTTAAAAAAAAGAAAAATTTAGAGTGCCCAATTCATGTTTCCCAATTAAGGGGCAATTTAGCATGGCCAATCCACCTACTCTGCACATCTTTGGGTTGTGGGGGTGAACCAACGCTAACACGGGGAGAATGTGCAAACTGCACATCGGTTAGCACAGGGCTAAATCGCTGGCTTTGAAAGCAGACCAAGGCAGGCCAGCAGCACGGTTCAATTCCCATAACAGCCTTCCCGAACAGGTGCTGGAATGTGGCGACTAGGGGCTTTTCACAATAACTTCATTGAAGCCTACTTGTGACAATAACCGATTTTCATTTCATTTCAGTGACACAGACCCGGATCGAACCGGGGACCTCGGTGCCGTGAGGCAGCAGTGCTAACCACTGCGCCACCGAGCTGCCCGACAGAATTAATCCTACTAACCCAAACCCTCCACCACTCCTCCTGCTCCGGCTGTTCTCCTCTCCAACTCCCTTCCCAGGGTATATTAGGATACTTTGCACAAATCTTGAATTCAACAATCAGCTTAACATGATATAAACTTATTATATCAGGAGGAGCAGGACATCACACCTGAATAATTCACTTCACTGCAAGCAAATTCATTGACAGCATCAACAGACAACAACATAATTAACAGGCAGCAAAGTCAAGAATAACAACCGAGATGCTAGGCAGTTATCAAGATAACAACTTCTCCACTGGCCCACAAAGAAAGTAGCAATCAAGGATAAAACAGGATAAAGAGAGTGAGCACTCTTCAGAATATTTCAAGGATTCCAATGATCGAAGTAAACAACCTCATTGCTTCCAACATGGCGTCTCACCCAAACCCAGGTGGCCAACAACCCAGGCTTCAGCGAGGGGAGGATGACCAGGCGGACCCAGCTATCCCCAACCCCTTTCAACTGACATCCAGAACAGAGCAACATAGTACCTGGGGTTGGAAGGCCAACTCAACCCTGGGCCTCGCAGACAGGATTAAATGTGCTCCCTCGATCCACCAAGAACAAGTACAAGGTAGAAAGAACAAAGAAAAGTACAGCACAGGAACAGGCCCTTCGGCCCTAAATTCCGGTGCCAATCATGATGCCCTAACTAAAAAAAAGCCTTATGCCATATCCCTCTATTTCCCCCTATTCATGTATCCATCCAGATGCCTCTTAAATGTTGCTAATGTGCCTGGCAGCGCATTCCTGGCACCCACCACTCTCTGCGTGAAAAACCTACCCCGCACACCTCCCTTAAACTTTCCCCCTGTTATGGGCCAGGGTTTAGAAAACACCAAAGTATATTATGGAGTTCACCTGACCTCTAACTATTTATTGATTTTGGTTATGATGAGCACAAGAACCTGCCTTTCAGATGTTATTCAACAGAGTTCTTCAGTGCTTTAAATAAAAAAACAAGCTTTATTCTACAAATTTAGTTAACATCAGCATAAACACACACAGTAAGAATTATTATCAACTACAAACATAAAACCCCCACACAGCTACAGCAATCTATGTGTAACCCTTAATGAATTCCCCCTTTAACTGTTCCAATTCAATAACAAGATCCCATAAATCAAAACCCCCTTTTTATCAAAACAGCAGGTAAGTACAATCATTGGTTTCAATCAAGGTTTCTTCCTTGGAATAACTCTTTAAAATTAAAAATTGAGAGACAAGCAAAATACTTCTGTCGGAGTCTGCAGCAGCCAAATGTGAAAACGAAAGTAAAAACTCACAGAGCCACAAACCAGCTCCAAAACTCAAAGCAAAAGTAAAAACTCATAGAGTTACAGCCCAGCTCCACCCACACAATGACATCACTGAAGCCATGTGATAAGACAAAAACATTTCTTAAAGGGGTACTCCCCTGACACCCCTCTCACCTTGAACTTGTGCCCCCTTGTAATTGACACTTCCACCCTTGTAAAAAGCCTCTGAGTGTCCACCCTGTCTATGCCTCTCATAATTTTGTAGACCTCGATCAGGTCTCCTCTCAGCCTCCTCTTTCCAGTGAAAACAATCTCATTTATTCAACCTCTCCTCATAGCCAACATCCTGGTGAACCTTCTTTGCACTCTCTTCAAAGCGTCCATGTCCTTCTGATAATGTGATGACCAGAATTGCACGCAATACTCCAAATGAGGATTAACCGAGGTTTTATATAGCTGCAACATGATTTCCCAATTCCTGTACTCAATTCCCCGGCTGATGAATGCAAGCATGCCATATGCCTTCTTAATCACCGAGGCCACCTGTGTTGCCACTTTTAGGGAACTGTGGACCTGCACGCCCAGATCCCTCTGTATGTTAATGTTCCTAGAGATTCTGCCATTTACTGTGTAATTCATGCCGAGGTTTGATCCTCCAAAATACATCACCTTGCATTTGTCCGAATTAAACCCATCTGCCATTTCTGTGCCCAAATCTCCCATCTATCTATATCCTGTTGTGTCCTCTGACAATCCTCGGCACTATCAGCAACTCCACCAACCTTCGTGTCATCTGCAAACTTATGAATCAGAGCACCCACATTTTCCCCCAGATCGTTTATATATACTACAAACAACAGAGGTCTCAGCACTGCTCCCTGCAGGACACCACTAGCTACAGATCTCCATTCTAAAAAAGACCCTTCCACCGCTACACTCTGTCTTCTATAACCAAGCCAGTTCTGTATCCATCTAGCCAGATACTGAAAAGGTGTGAAAAAAGCAGGGTAGTTGTGATGGGTGACTTTAACTTCCCCCATATTGACTGGGAATCCCTTACAGCAGGGGCTCAAATGGAGGGCAATTTGTTAGATGTGTCCAGGAGGGCTTTTTAATACAGTATGTTGACAATCCAACAAGGGAGGGAGCCATACTAGACTTGGTATTGGGGAATGAGCCAGGCCAGGTGATTGATGTTTCAGTGGGGGAACATTTGGGGCTTAGCGACCATAATTTATTAGATTTTGAGTCGTCATAGATAAGGACAAGAGTGGCCTACGGGTGAGGATGCTTAATTGGGCGAGGGTCAATTACATCCAAATTAGACAGGAGCTGGGGAATGTGGATAGGGAGCCCCGAATCCCATGTGATTTTAGTTTTTGTATCAGTCTGCCATGTGGGAGCTTAACAAACACCTTACTAAAGTCCATATAAACTACATCACAGCGCTTCCCTCATCAATTTCCTTTGTCACCTCTTCAAAAATCTCAATCACGTTGGTGAGACATAACCTTCCCCATAAAAAAACCATGCTGCCTGTCACAAACTAGTCAATTTACCTCCACATGTGCATATATCCTGTCCTCAGTATCTTTTCCAAAAGCATCCCTACCACTGATGTCAGGCTCACCGGCTTATGATTTGCTGGATTATCCCTGCTTCCTTTCTTAAACAAGGGAACAACATTGGATATTCTCCAGTCCTCTGGAACCTCGCCTGTGGTCAAAGAGGATGTGAAGATATCTGTTAAGGCCCCAGCTATTTCTCCCCTTACCTCCCACAGTAACCTGGAATAGATCCCATCTGGCCCCTGGGACTTGTCAATTTTAATGCAATTTAGGATATTCAACACTTCCTCCTTTGATATATTGACGTTCTCAAGAGGGTTCACACATCTATCCCTGACCTCAACATCCATCATGTCCTTTTACTTAGTGAATATCGATACAAAGTACTCATTAAGGATTTCACCCACTTATGCATAACTTCCCTCCATTACTCTTTCTCTTGCTACCCACTTGCTCCTAATCTCTGCATAAAAAGCCTTGACAATGTTTGCTAAAGACTTTTCATGGTCCCTTTTAGCCCTCCTAATTTCATGTTTAAGTTCCTTCCTACTTTCACTGCACTCCACAAGGGCTTCATCAGTGTTTAGATGCCTAGACCTGTCGTACGCTTCCTTTTTCCTTTTGACTAAGCTTACAATTTCCCTTGTCATACATGGTTCCCAAATCCTGCCATTTCTATCCTTAATTTTTACGGGGAAATGTCTGTCCTGCATTTCAATCACCTGGCCTTAAAGCCTCCCACATGGATGACGTGGATTTGCCCTCAAATAGCTGCTCCCTATCCACATTCCCCAGCTCCTGTCTAATTTGGATGTAATTGACCCTCGCCCAATTAAGCATCCTCACCCGTGGGCCACTCTTGTCCTTATCTATGACTACTCAAAATCTAATAAATTATGGTCGCTAAGCCCCAAATGCTCCCCCACTGAAACATCAATCACCTGGCCTGGCTCATTCCCCAATACCAAGTCTAGTGTGGCTCCCTCCCTTGTTGGATTGTCAACACACTGTATTAAAAAGCCCTCCTGGACACATCTAACTAATTGCCCTCCATTTGAGCCCCTGCTGTAAGGGATCCCCAGTCAATATGGGGGAAGTTAAAGTCACCCATCACAACTACCCTGCTTTTTTCACACCTTTTCAGTATCTGACTACACAACTGCTCCTCTGTCTCCTACCGACTGTTGGGAAGTCTATCGTACACGCCCAACATTATGATTTCACCCTTCTTATTCCTGACCTCCACCCATAATCCCTCCAATGTTTCCTCCCTCAACACAGCTGTGATCTGCTCCCTAATCAGAAGTGCAACTCCCCCACCTCTTTTGTTTCGCCTTCTGACCCGTCTAAAACAATGATACCCCGGAATGTTAAGCTGCCAGTCCTGTTCGTCCTTTAACCATGTCGCCTTAATTGCAATTACATCATAGTTCCATGCAGTAATCCAGGCTCTCAGTTCATCTGTTTTACCTGTTATACTTCTTGCATTGAAGCAAAAGCACTCCAGACCTACAGTCCCGCTGAGCCCTGCTGCTTCCCTCTGCCTACTCTTACTCTGCGCTATGTTTATCGCAGTCTCACTTTTATCACCAGCCTCTACACTTACTGGCCTGCTGTTCCGGTCCCACCCGCCACACTAGTTTAAACCCTCCCAAACAGCACTAGCAAACCTCCCGCCCAGGAAATTGGTGCCCCTCCATTTCAGGTACAGCCCATCCTTCTTGTACAGGTCCCACCTTCCCCAGAAGACATCCCAGTGATCCAAATATCTAATGCCCTCGCTCCTACACCACCTCTTTAGCCACGTGTTCAACTGTGCTATCTCCCTGTTCCAAGCCTCGCTAGCACGTGACACGGGGAGTAATCCTGAGATTACTATCCTAGAGGTCCTGCTTTTTAGCTCCCTACCTAACACCCTGAATTGTATTTGCAGGACCTTTTCCTTCTTCTTGCCTATGTCATTAGTACCAATGTGGACAATGACATCTGTCTGTTTACCCTCCTGTTTCAGAATGCCCTGTAGCTGTTTAGAGACATCCAGGACCCTGGCACCATGGAGGCAACACACCATCCTAGAGTCTTGTGTGTGGCCACAGAAATATCACTCGCTTGGACTTAACCTAACCCTGCTCTACAGCAGGACCAGTTGTGGTGCCAGAGGCCTGGCTGCTGTTGGTATCACGAACAGTGCTTCCGCTGCTACAAGAACCTCCTTGTGCACCTCCATAAAAACACCTTGTAACTCTTGAAATTGGGATTTGACGACTTGCATCGCAGAGCCGAGGCATTCGGACGGATCAATATCATCGCCAGCAGCCATCATCCGTTGGAACATACCACACTGTCAGGGCAGGAGGCCTCACAAAAACAGCTGCGCCACTGATGGGAAGTGCCCACACCCCCTCCTTCCGACAGCCACGAATCAACAAGGATTTAAACATTTTGACGCTGAAATTTTGACCAACAAATCCTGGGGTATAGTAAAAACTATGTATGGAAGAAAAGACACGAAAGAAATGGGCAAATAGATTTTAAAAAAGCGTTAAAAGACGAGCAGAGCTGGAGCTCGCGAAAACGCAGCCGCTCCCACGATCACATCACGTGAACGCCAAAAGTATATAATTTAACAACGTGGTTCCATCAGAAACATTAATGGCTAAACTTGTTGAAGATTTGTGGTTTGACTGTGCACAAGAACCACATCAAGCCATTTGCACTTTATTGCAAATAAAATAGAAGAGTAATTGTAACATTAATGTTTAACTGTGGGATTGAAATTACAGTATTGAAATGCATTTGAAAATTAGTCTCCATTGCAAAGTTTTTAATGAACTTACAGTGTATATTCAAAATGTAGACATAAAAAAAGGCGAGCATTTGTTTGAAATGTATGCACTGTTTTCAGAGATAAGGGTAACTGCTGCCATAAACAATTCATTTACTTGACCTGGAAATTTTTCCAGCCATTGCAGAACTAATGAATCATAGAAAATTGCTACATTATGGGAATGTCTAACTTCGAGTAGCACATCAAGAATTGTATGTAGAAACATTCTGCAGTGCAACCTCGATAATAGGAATATAAAAATAAATTTGCAGTCATCAGAGGTGATCAAAGGATTAGTTGCACTCACATCAAAGATCGATGACATAACTGGCTAATAACTAATGTGAACTCATTCATAATGCAATTACGTCTTTTCAAATAAAACTTGAATCTATGAAAGTATTTTCTCTGTGCATCCAAAAGTGTAATTAAGAGCTATTGGGCAGGATTTTCCACTCCTCCCCCCACCCCCTTTGCGTGTTTAGCGGTGACGGCCCGTCAGTAGCTCCACCGCTGTCAAAGAGGTTTCCCGTTGTCTGCACCCTCTGCCACGGTGGGAGCTCACTGTCGGCGGCATTGGCTGGCAAATCCTGCCCATTTAATATTGCATTACAAAACTGCCAATTGAAATTGAAATGTATAGGGTGGCACGGTGGTGCAGTGGTTAGCATTGCTGCCTCACGGTGCCGAGAACCCGGGTTCGATCCCGGCCCCAGGTCACTGTCCATGTGGATTTTGCACATTCCCCCTGTGTCTGCATGTGCCTCACCCCCACAGCCAAAGATGTGCAGGGTAGGTAGATTGGCCACGCTAAATTGCCCCTTAATTGAAAAAAAAAATGAATTGCGCACTTTAAATTTATAGGAATGGAAAGTTCTCCGAGTGTTCCAATAAAAGAGAAAAGAATACCTGCATTAATATATCATCTTTCATGGCCTCCGAACATCCAAAGAGCTTTACAACCAAGGAGGGTTTTTCGAAGTGTAGAATGCAGGAAATGTAGCAGCCAATTTACACACAGCAAGAGCAATGTGCAAAGCAACGGACATTCTCAAACTGATCAGTTGTTCTTCACTTGTCAAAACATGCCTGGATGAATAATTGACTTGTTGAAATCCAAGCTTACCTCTTATCTAAATGGTGGTAATTATTGTGACAGCAGGTGATCAAACATGGAACGTGCCGTTGATGTATGCAATTAACCAACACAATTCAGTATGTGCCTTTTCTTTGGTTTGTTTTCTGAATGTGATCCCCTCAAATCTACTGACTCAGTATGAATCCCCTCCAATTTCTTCATAGTGATTCCTCCACTCATTTTCATAAAATCCCTTTGGGCCTGCTTTCTCAATAATCCAGATCAATGTTAAGTAATCTCGTTAAACACAACACACTTCCCTCATTCATTCACTTGATGAGAACCCTTTGGACCCGAACACTTAGATCGGCTTTCTCAATAAGATTCCGGAGGCGGACACAATGAAGGGAAACCGTTAGACCACTTTTGAAATGACATTTTGCTCTTCGATCACTTAGGTCTGGATAAGATCCATTCTAAACTGCTCTCTCCGAGACCTCCTCAGGTTTGGGGAAGAGATTTCAAAGACTCACAACCATCTGTGCGAAAACAATTCTCATTACTGTCTTAAATGGGTGGCCCTTATATTTAAATAGTGAGTCCTGGTTCTAGATTCTCCAACAAGAGGAAACATACTTCCCACATCCAACCTGTCAAGACCCTTCAGGACCTTATACATTCCAGTCAAGTCTCCTCTTACTCTTCTAAGCTGCAGCAGATACAAGTCTAGCTTGTCCAATCTTTTCTGATAAAGCAACCCTCCCATTCCAACCTTTAACCTAGTAAACTTTCCTGAACTGCTTCCAATGCATTTACACACCTCTTTAAATAAGGAGGCCAATACTATACACAATACTCCAAATATGGTCTCACCAATGCACTGCAGAACTGAAACATAACTACTCTACTTTTGTATTCAATTCGCCTCACAATAAACAACTACATTCTATTAACTTTGCTAATTTCTTGCTGTACCTGTATACTAACATTTTGCAATTCATGCAGTGTACACAAGAAACAGGACAAATGCAACCCAGCCAATTACTGCCCCATCAGTCTACTTTGCATCATCAGCAATGTGATGGAAGGAGTCATCAACAGTGCCATCAAGCAGCATTTACACAGCAATAACCTGCTCACGTATGCTCAGTTTGGGTTCTGCCAGGGTCACTCAGCTCCTGACCTCGTCACAGCCTTGATTCAAACATGGACAAAAGGGCTGAATGCAAGAGGCGAGGTGAGAGTTACTGCCCTTGACATCAAGGCAGCATTTAGCCTAATATGGCATCAAGGAGACCTAGCAAAACTGGAGTCAATGGGAATCAGGGGGAAAATTCTCAGTTGATTGGAGTGAGACCTGACACAAAGGAAGATGGCAGTGTTTGGAGGTCAATCATCTCCGTTCCAGGACATCACTGCAGGAGTTCCTGAGGTTAGTGTCCAAGGCCCAACCATCTTACCAGAATGACAGGGAGTGGGATAGCTTGATCTTGGTTTCGGACAATGCACGGCACAACATCGAGGGCCGAAGGGCCTGTTCTGTGCTGTACTGTTCTATGTTCTATATCTTCAGCTGCTTCAACACTGGCCTTCCTTCCAGCATAAGGTCAGAAGTGGGGATGTTTGCGAATGACTGCACAATGTTCAGTACCATTCGCGACTCCTCAGATTATAAAGCAGCCCATGTCCAAATGCAGCAAGACCTGGACAATATCCATGCTTGGGCTGACAAATGGCAAGTTACATTTGCGCCACACAAGTGCCAGGCAATGATCATCTCCTACAAAAGAGGATCTAACCATCATCTCTTAACATTGAGTGGCATTACCATTGTTGCATCCCCCACAATGAACATCCTGGGGGCTACCATTGATCAGAAACTGAACTGGACTAGCTACATTAATACTGTGGCTACCAGGGCAGGTCAAAGGCTAGGAATCCTACGGCAAGTAACTCACCTCTTGACCCCCCAAAGCCTGTCCACCATCTACAAGGCACAAGTCAGGTGTGTAGTGGAATACTCTCCACTTGCCTGGATGAGTGCAGCTCCAACAACACTTAAGAAGCTCGACTCCATCCAGGAGAAAGCAACCCGCTTGATTGCTCCTCCTTCCAGAAACATTCAAGCCCTCCACCACCGACGAATAGTGGCAGCCGTGTGTACCATCTACAAGATGCACTGCAGTAACTCACCAAGGTTCCTTAGACAGCACCTTCTGCACCCACGACCACTACCATCTAGAAGGACAAGAGCGGCAGATACCTGGGAACCCCACCGCCTGGAGGTTCCCCTTCACGTCACTCACCATCCTGACTTGAAAATATATCACCGTTCCTTCACCGCCGCTGGGGCAAAATCCTGGAACTCCCTCCCTACACCCCAAGGACTGCAGCGGTTCAAAGCGGAAACTCACCCCCACCTTCTGAAGGGCAACTAGTGATAGGCAATAAATGCTGGCCTAACCAGTGATGCTGATATCCCGTAAATGCATTTGAAAAAAACCAGGACACCCAGATCCCTCTGCACCTCAGTGTTCTGCAATCTCTCACCATATAGATATTATGCTTTTCAAAATTCTTCTAGCCAAAATGGGCAATTGCGAATTTTTCCACATTATATTTTATTTGCCAGACTTTTACCCACTCACTTAACCTATCCACGTCCTTTTGGAGCCTTCTCATGGCTTCTTCACAACTTACGTTCCTGCCTACCTTTGTATTGTCTTCAAATTTAACAACCATACTCTCGGTCCCTTTATACGAGTCATTTGTATAAATTACAAGAAGGTGAGGCCTCAGCACAGGTCCCTGTGCTACACCACTCATTACATCTTGCCAACCAGAAAATGACCCATTTATGATCACTGTCTGTTTCCTGTTAGTGATCCAATCTTCTCTCGATGCCAAGATGTTGCCCCAACACCATGAGCTTTTAATTTCTGCAATGAACTTTGGTGTGG
This sequence comes from Scyliorhinus torazame, assembly GCF_047496885.1. Taxonomy (NCBI): domain Eukaryota; kingdom Metazoa; phylum Chordata; class Chondrichthyes; order Carcharhiniformes; family Scyliorhinidae; genus Scyliorhinus; species Scyliorhinus torazame. The sequence continues at coordinate 30,561,222 of NC_092709.1, forward strand.
CACCTTATGAAATGCATTCTGGATATCAAACCTCCACATGTTCCCCCTTATCCACAGCACACGTTATTTCTTCAAAGAACTCCAATGAATTGGTTAAACATTATATCCCTCTCACAACTCCATGTTGACTCTACATGACTACCTTGAATTTTTCCAAGTGCCCTGCTAGAACTTGTTTGATAACAGCTTCTAGCATTTTCCCTATGACAAATGTTAAGCTGTAATTTCCTGTTTTCTGCCTCCCTTTTTCAATTAAGGGGTCACATTTGCTATTTTCCTATCCAATGGACCTTCCATTTGATCTCAAGGTTAAGGATCCCCTAGAAAGTAGCAATCACAGTTTGACAGAATGTAGCATTCAGCTTGAGTGTGAGAAAATTGGGACTGAAATATCAGTGTTAAACTTAAAGGAGGGGAATTGCGAAGGTATGAGGATGAAATTGGCCAAAGTGGACTGGTCATATAGATTAGTATGGAAGACAGTAGATGAACAGCGGCAGACATTTAGGGAGATAGAGATAGCTTGTGACTCCCAGCAAAAATTCATCCCAATGAGGAGGTAAGGGTCTTAGGGGAGGAAAAACTTATGCAAAGCTGCATGGATAAAAAATTTGGAAGGAGAAAAAAAATTATGAAGGCAAACTTGCGAGAAACATAAAAACAGACAAAAATAGCTTTTTTAAGTACATTAAAAGGAAGCGAGAAGAAAAAGAAAGCATTGACCCCTTAGAGAATGAAACTGGGGAAGTCATTATGGGGAATAAGGAAATGGCAGAGGAGTTAAATAGATATGTTACCATAGAATCTCTACAGTGCAGAAGGAGGTCATTCAGCCCATCGGGTCTGCACTGCCCCTATGACAGAGAACCCTACCTAGGCCCGTTCCCCCGACCTTTTCCTGTGACCCTGTAACCCCACCTCACTGCACACCGTTTGGCCACTAAGGAGCAAAACATCTTAGCATGACACTAAGGGGCAATTTAGCATGGCCAATTGACCTAACCTGCACATCTTTGGATTGTGGGAGGAAACCGGAGCACCCGGAGGAAACCCCCGCAGGCACGGGGAGAATGTGTAAAGTCCACACAGTCACCCAAGGTCGGAATTGAACCCGGATCGTTGTCACTGTGAGGCAGCAGTGTTAACCACTGTGCTACCGTGCTGCCCTGTTGCATTGGTCTTTAATGATTCGAAAAGCACACCAGAGATAGTAAAAAATAGTAAAATGGGTTGCATCCCAAGATTTTACAGGAGGTAGCACCGAAGATCATGGATGCATTGGAGGTCGTTTTCCAAAAATCCTTGGGTGCTGGAACTATGGCGATGGATTTGAAACCTGCCAATGTGGTATCCTTGTTCAGAAAGGGAAGGAGGCAAAGTGCAGGAAACTCCAGGCCAGTTAGTCTAATTTCAGTTGTTGGAAAACTATTAGAATTGATTATGAAGGAGAGTGCATTTGGAAAGTCATAATCTAATCAAACTGAGCCAGCATGGTTTTATGAAGGGGAAACCATATCTGACAATTTTATTAGAGTTCTTTGAGGAGGTATCAGCCAGAGGTGATGGAGGAGAGCCAGCTGATGTTGTATATTTGGATTTTCAAAAGGCATTTGAAAAGGTGCTGCATAAAAGGCTACAACGTAAGATAGGAGCTCATAGTGTTGGAGGTAATATTCTGGTGTGGATAGAGGATTGGCTAACTAACAGGAAGCAGTGAGTAGCGATAAGGGAGTCTTTCTCAGGTTGGAGGACAGAAACCAGTGGAGTGCCACAGGGATCAGTGCTGGGACTGCAACTCTTCACTATATATATTTATGATTTGCAGGAAGGACCAGTGTTCTGTGGACAAGTTGTGGCTGATACAAATGCGAGAGGGAAGGCAAGTTGCAAGGAGCATATAAATAGTTTACAGAGAGATATTGAAAGGTTAAGTGAATGGGCATCAAATTGGCAAATGGAATTCAATGTGGGAAAATGAGAGATTGTATATTTTGGAAGAACGAATGAGAAGATGGATTATTATTTTAAATGGAGAGAGACTGCAGAAAGTTGTAGGGCAAAGGGACTTGGGGGCCCTTGTTCATGAAACCCAGAAAACTAGCACACAGGTTCAGAAGATAATAGGGAGGCAAATGGAATGCTGGCTATTATTTCAAGTACTGGAGCATAAAAGTAACGAGCTGTTGCCGCAACTGTACAAGATACTAGTGAGGCCACGTTTAGAATACTGAGTACAGTTTTGTTCACCTTATTTAAGAAAAGATTATCATTGGAGGCGACACAGATGAGTTTCACTGGGATGGTCCCGGGAATGGAGGGATGACATACGAGGAAAGATTAAACAGGTTGCCTTTGTACTCCTTGGAGTTCAGAAGAATGAGAGGTGATATAATTGAAACATATCAGATTTTTAAGGGTTAGACAAGATAAATGTTGGGAAGATGTTTCCACTCATGGCAGAGTGTAGGACCAGAGAGCATAGCCGCAGAATAATGGGGTGGTCATTTAAGACGGATTTGAGGAAGAACTTCTCCCAAAGATTGGTGAATCTTTGGAATTCTTCACCCCAGGAAGCTGTGGAGGCTGAGTCCTTGAACATTTTCAAGGCTGAGATCAATAGGTATTTAATCAGTAGGGGGAATTAAAAGTTACGGAGCTAAGGCAGGAAAGTAGACTTAGTGAATGTTAGATCAGCTATTAAGGATATTTGCTATTGCCACCCTATTTGAGATCCATTAATTCAGCACACACTGGGAATTGAGTCTTCTTTCCATGTGACTCATTTAAACACTTCCTTTACCAATGAAGACCAGGGGCATACATGATAAATTAGAACTAATCCTTGTCTTATGACACTTCTTCACTCTGTGAGATCAAACAGATTTGTGTTCTTTCCAAAAATAATTCAGTACTTCACTGGTTTGTAAATATCTAACATTAATTAAGAAGCAGCTAAAACATTTGAAATATTTGCTGAAATTGTTTTATTGTCCCCTTCCGAGGTCTCAGTAATGATCTTGAAATAGTCCTTAAATCTGATAGTTTTACGATCAAATCAAATTTCATGTTTCTCTTGAATGGAATTCCAATGGATGGGAAGAAATTCACTTCTAACCATCTTTCAAATCAAGATGTCCGAGAATTCATCAACTCAAATCAAATTTGATCAATGTTAGAACTGAACCCTGATTAAAATTGGATAAGACCTAATACATTAAGTTAAATGATGAGATCAATATCTATTAGCATCTATATAGTGCCTTTCATGTGGTAAAATGTTCCAAATCCCTTCACAAGAGTGTAACCAGACAAAATTTCACACTGAAGCAAAGAAGGAGATTGGATTGTTAACCAAAAGCTTGGTATGGAATGGGTTTTAAGGAGGATCTTAAAAGAGTGGAGAAAGGTATGGAAGCAGAGAGGCTTATGTTAGGAATATCTAAGTCAATGACCTAGGTGGTTGAAGGCCACTCAATAGGGTGAGAATGGAGGATGCACAAAGATGCCAGAATTGGGGGAGTACTGCATGTTAGAGGTTTGTAAGTCAGAGTAAAGGTTACAGAGCTAGAGAGGGGTGAGACTATGGAGGTGATTCAAACATGAGCATGAGGACTGGGAGCTTATGTAGGTCAGAAAGCACAAGAGATGATGAGTGAATAGGACTTGATGAAACTTAGAATATGCACGGCAAAGGTTTGGATGAGTGCAAGTTTATGGAGGACGGAAGCTGGAAGACCACCCGGCAGGGCATTAGAATAGTCAAAGGAGAGGGCAGCGCGATGACACAGTGGTTAGCACTCTTACCTCACGGCGCCGAGGTCCCAGGTTCGATCCCGGCTCTGGGTCACTGTCCGTGTGGAGTTTGCACATTCTCCCTGTGTTTGCGTGGATTTCCCCCCCTCAACCCAAAGATGTGCAGGGTAGGTGGATTGGCCACGCTAAATTGCCCCTTAATTGGAAAAAATGAATTAGGTACTCTAAATTTATAAAAGAAAAGAAGAGTCAAAGGAGGTAACAAAGACATGAATGAAGGTTTTGGCCGCAGATAGGCTTAGGCAGGTGTGGTGGCTTGAAACAGCCAAGTAGGAAGTTGTGGTGGAGAGGTAGAACTTGTGTTGTCAGTGTTCACATGGAACTTGACATCACATATTTGGATGGTGTATGAACAGGAGCAAGCTAAGGGTAGATAACTTAGATGCTTCAGAAGTAATGATACATGACTTGGAAATTTGAAAGTTAAGGTTACAGTGCTTGAGGAGATTACAGTAGAAGGATGGGTGAGTAAATTTGCAGATGACACTAAAGTCGGTGGAGTTGTGGACAGTGCGGAAGGATGTTACAAGTTACAGAGGGACATGGATAAGCTGCAGCGCTGGGCTGAGAGGTGGCAAATGGAGTTTAACGCAGAAAAGTGTGAGGTGATTCATTTTGGAAGGAATAACAGGAAGACTGAGTACTGGGCTAATGGTAAGATTCTTGGCAGTGTGGATGAGCAGAGAGATCTCGGTGTCCATGTACATAGATCCCTGAAAGTTGCCACTCAGGTTGAGAGGGTTGTTAAGAAGGCGTACGGTGTGTTAGCTTTTATTGGTAGAGGGATTGAGTTTCGGAGCCATGAGGTCATGTTGCAGCTGTACAAAACTCTAGTGCATTTGGAGTATTGCATGCAATTCTGGTCGCCGCATTATAGGAAGGATGTGGAAGCATTGGAAAGGGTGCAGAGGAGATTTACCAGAATGTTGCCTGGTCTGGAGGCAAGATCTTATGAGGAAAGGCTGAGGGACTTGAGGCTGTTTTCGTTAGAGAGAAGAAGGTTAAGAGGTAACTTAATTGAGGCATACAAGATGATCAGAGGATTGGATAGGGTGGACAGTGAGAGCCTTTTTCCTCGGATGGTGATGTCTAGCACGAGAGGACATAGCTTTAAATTGAGGGGAGATAGATATGAGACAGATGTCAGAGGTAGGTTCTTTACTCAGAGAGTAGTAAGGGCGTGGAATGCCCTGCCTGCAACAGTAGTGGACTCGCCAACACTAAGGACATTCAAATGGTCATTGGATAGACATATGGACGATAAGGGAATAGTGTAGATGGGCTTTAGAGTGGTTTCACAGGTCGGCGCAACATCGAGGGCCGAAGGACCTGTACTGCGCTGTAATGTTCTAGTATGAGCTAACATAGAAGATAGGAAGGAAAGTTGAATGGTTAGCAATTTAGTGGAAATAGGGTCAAGAGAGCAAGAATATGATACGGCGGCACGGTGGTAAACACTGTTGCTTCACAGCGCTAGGGACCATTCCCGCCTTGGGTCACTGTCTGTGCGGAGTCTTCACGTTCGCTCTGTGCCTGCATGGGTTTCCTCCGGGTGCTCCGGTTTCCTCCCACAAAGTCCCGAAAGCCATGCTTGTTGGACATTCTGGATTCTCCCTCTGTACCCGAACAGGCGCCGGAGTGTGGCGATCAGGGGCTTTTCACAATAACTTGATTGCAGTGTAAATGTAAGCCTACATGTAACACTACTAAAGATGATTGTTATCATAGTGAAAATGAACTTGGAGAGGGCATATAAAGAGATAGAGAAAGTAGAGAATGATGTGAGCTCAGGCGAAGGCATCAAACGAATAGAAATGATTCACCTTCTGCGGCTATACTTAGGAGTAGCCAAAAATACACCAGACTGATTCTGCTGACAAAGCTTTTTAAGTCCACTGCCCAATTGTGTCTTTCCCTATAGATCTGTCCAATGTCGAGTCTGTTAAGTGCTATTTCTATCTCTCCAGAATGGCTGCACATTCCACAATTGTAGCCAATAGTAGCTTCAAAATTCAGCTGATTTTTGTTAGTTGCATGTATATGAAACCACCATTCCAACAAAATAATGCAAACTACCGCAGATACTGGAAATCTGAAATAAATTCGGAACGTGGTGGAGATTGTCAACAATCTGGCTGCATCAATGGCGAGAAACATTAATGTTTTGATTTGAATATGGATCTTCTTCAGAACCAAGAAGAGCCATACTTGGTTCGAAACAACTCTGTTTGTCTCCACAGATGCTGCCAGACCTGCTGAGTACTTACGGCACTTCTGAATTAAATACTGTATCCTAACACCTAACAAGGATTCTGTTTTTAACTGTAATAGTCATCCATTATTAATGTGCGAGTCGGCAGAAATGCCTTAAATAAATAATATACTGTGGATGTTGGAATCTGAAACAAACAGAGAATGCTGGAAAAAAACTCAGCAGGTCTGGCAGCATGTGTAGGGATAGAGAACATGTCTTAATGTTCTGCCAAACCAAATACTTGACTTCATCATCCAAAGGTAACTTTTGAAAACTGAATGCAGTCCAGGGCTAAACCACAGACAGAAGTCAAGTTGTTTTTTCCTTAAACTAAATTCCAATCATCTTGAACCAATAATCATTCAATTGCAACTTCTAATTAACATCCTGCAAATATGCAAGTATGTCGGGGAAAGGCAGTCAATAAGTTCATTGAATTTCTAGACTTAAGACCATTTGTTTGTTACACTCAGAGGTTTCCTGAGACGATGTTTAGTTAGACAAGGTTTAGAAAACGGCAACAGCAGAAAGTTAATATAACTGGCTGTTGCAAGCATCACATTATTATTTTGGATTTGGATAGTCGTTTAGCAAGATGGTAGTAATAGAGGAACAGCCAGCTGCCCAAAAACTGCCTTTGAAGAGATCCCACATTTTGAAAGTCGAGTTGCAACAGGAAATAACATCAGCAGTAATGCACTTAACAGCTCTGTAGTATCCCGTAAGGGAGTTGGGGCATTTGTATCATTATTTAAACAGCCAGGAACAGCCTATGGCTATTCCTAACAGTAATCTATCCTTTTGATGGCATTACAGACATTACAGAGCATCTGTGCACAAGCAGCAAACGATTTGGTGGTGCTACATTTTTGTGACAATGTTGGACAGTGTACTTAATTCATTTCATTGCATCTGGGAAACAAGAAGACATTGGAAATGGAGTAATGCAATTCTGGTCGCCGCATTATAGGAAGGATGTGGAAGCATTGGAAAGGGTGCAGAGGAGATTTAGCAGAATGTTGCCTGGTATGGAGGGAAGATCTTATGAGGCACAATTGGCATAGATGTAAATAGCGATAAAGGAAAAACATTAGAAATGCTGGCAGTTAGAAATAAAATGAGTAGATCCATATTGAAAGTAAAATATAGCATAATGTTTGGATGTGACTCCTCATCAGAACTGCTCCTCATTTCCAGTGCTTCTCTTTTATTTAATACTATATCTGTCTCATAAATTGCAATAAATTCTATTGTCGCATAAATACTAATGTTAAGATTGGGAATAATTTTCACCTTCATGTCTAGGCTGGTAAACTGTAAGAGCCGCTCAACCTTCTGGTTTAAAACCCGCCTCATTTTCATTGCCATTGAAATGATTTGAAATGGGCAAGTGATCCATTGATAATTATCTCCATTAATTATCAAATATCCCAATAAGAAACCTTAGATTGCTTTGTGCAAAACCTAGTCCAGGTTGCCACTTCAATGCAGTACCCTGGCAGTGCTGCATTGTCAGAGGCGCTGGGCGGGATTCTCCCGTCCCCCAGCCACATGTTTCCCGGCGGCGTGCCATTTGCTGGTGGCGGGATTTTCTCTTCCCTCCGCCTGTCAATGGGATTTCCCATTGAGGCCATCTCACACCGCTGGGAAACCCAAAGACAGGGGAGCGCTGCCAGCGGGAAAAGAGAATCCCATTCTGCGGCCGCTGTTTTTCAGATGAAGCATTGGTGGCTCTGTCTGGCTGCTCTGGTGGACATGAAAGCTCCTCTGGTGTTACTTTGAGGAAGAGGACTTTACTTTCCGATGTCCAGGCAAACCTTTACCCCTCAGCAAAGTGATTGGTGATTATTACCACAGTACTTTTGTGGGATTTTGCTGTGTACAAACTGGCTGTCAAGTTAACTGATTTACCAAAGTGACTTCGCTTGAAAAGTACTTGCTATATTTTCCTCCATGTGTGTAGAAAATATTTTTACCAAGTTGTCATTATAAAAGAGTGAATATTTAATAAAAGATTTATTCTTTAACTCTATACAGTAAAATATACCCTATGATGTCATGCACTGTTCAGGTTGTCATGCAACAATGACAAGAAACATAATTATACTAAAAACAGAAAATGCTGGAAATACTCAGCAGCTCTGGCAGCAACTGTAGAGAGAGAAACAGAGTTAACGTTTCAGGTCAATGACCTTCCATTAGAACTGGAAAAAGTTAGAGATGTGACAAATTTTAAACAAGTGCAGAGGCAGGAAAAGTGGGGGTAGAGGTGGGGAGACAATAGGGAAGGTCTGAGATGGGGTGGAAGCAATGTTCCTTCTAAGCTGCGAGGGTGCACAGATAAAGCAGCAATCTGGAATTCACCTCATCGTGCAACAAACAGACAGTGGGCAATTAAAGTTCCCCTTGAGATATCTAAGTGCAAAGCCCTAAAACTATCTTGTTTTAAAATTTTTATTTTAAATTTCGCTTTCAATTAAGGGGCAATTTAGCGTGGCAAATCCACCTAGCCTGCACATCTTTGGGATATGGGGCTGAGACCCACACAGACATGGGGAGAATGTGCAAATTCCACACGGCCAGTGACCCAGGACCGGGATTCAAACCCGGGTCCTGGGTGCCGTGAGCTCTACTGTTAGCTTAAAGGGACCTCACAGTGTGACAAGGAACAATTAGAGGAAACATTTGGGTGGAAGCCAGGAGTGATTAAGTGACAAAAGGAAAGATTGTGTGTGGTAGTCTGTGTAGAGGTATTACGGTACCTGGTAATGCTGGAACACCATTGGTAGATATTGTATGTTTCCTATTGGTCAAGCTGTATGGTAGCTCCGCCCTGCAAGGCGGGGTATAAGAGCCCGTTCCGCCCCAGCAGCCTTCATTCTGTACCTGAGCTGCTGGGGGAAACATCTAACTTATTAATGCCTTCAGTTGGACTACAACCTCGCTGTAGTGGTCATTGATCATGCATCATAGTGCAAGGCAAAATAGGGTGGTAATGGGCAAGGAATGAGGCAAGTGACAGGTAAGGAGGAGCTGAAAATGACAAAAGCATAATTATTACCAGCAATTGCTAACTGAAATAGTGTGAGGAGGGGCCTTGATCTGAAATTGTTGAGCTCCACAAAGTGTCCAACACACTGCAAAGTGCCTAATCAGAAAATGAAGTACTTTTCCTCAACCCTCAGATAAGCTTAATTGGAACAGCATAGGGAGTCGAGGGCAGAGAAACAGAGTGGGAACGAGGCAGAGAATTAGAACAGCAAGCAGCTGAAAGTCCAAGGTTTATTTTTCCTGTCTGAACAGAAATATTCCACAAATCAATCTGCCCAATATGTGAATACAATATACTAAATTGAAAGAAATACAAGTAAATCACAGTCTCAACTGAATGGAATATTTGGGGCCTTGGAATACAGGAAGGGAGGAATTAAAAGACATGTGATGCATGGAAAAGTGCCATGAGGAGGTAATGGGGGTTGTTGGGGATGATTGAAGAATGGACCAGAGTGTCATGGGGGGACCAAAAGGAACCTTTTGAATGATGGAAGGCGTGGGGAGGAGAAGATGTGTTTGGTGGTGGTACCTTACTGAGGTTGTCAGAAATAGGGGAGGATGGTCTGTTGAATATGGAGGCTGATGGGGTGAAAGGTGAGGACAAGCAGAACCCTAACGTGATTCTGGGAAAGGGCAGAAGGATGAGGGTAAAAGTGCGGAAAATCGGATGGGCATAGTCGCAAGGCCTGTCAGCAAAATTTGAGAGGAACCTTCTGTTGAGGAAGCACAGGGAAGGAAGATCACATGGTCAGAGCATAGCTGACACAGACCGAGGAACTGGAAGAATGGAATAATGTCCTTGCCTTGTATTCAAGATAGTTGTGGAAATAAGTGAGTTTATAGTAAACATTGGTCACAATCTAGAAATGGATGGAGAAGTCAGGGAAGGGAGGGCAAGGAGAAAAGCAAAGAGGGCACAGACTGGCCATGTAGGCAAGGGTGAGGTGTAAATTGAAAGCTAATGTCATGAATTGTTCCCGTTTAGGGGTGAGGGCTGGAAGCAGCACCAATACAGTCATCAATGTTCAGCAAAAAGGAGGTGACCTGTGTGAGACTGGAACAGGAATGGTCCTCATATCCCCCAAAAAGGCAGGGATAGCCAGGAAGATATGGGTCCCACAGCGATACCTCTCATTTGGAGGAAGTGAGTAGAGGAAAAGGACAAGTTGTTCAATGTAAGAGCAAGTTCAACCAAGGAGGATAATAGTGGATGGGGTATGGGTAGGCCTCTATTCAAGGGAGAATCCTGAGGGCTCTGGGGGATCCTGGCAGGGGGTGGAGGTGCAGAGGGACTGGGAGCCTGTGATGAAAAGGAATCATCGAGAGTCAGAAAGCTGCTATTAATTGAAGCAAGTTGTTGTTATTGTGATTTCAAATGACAAAATGTCTCTTCCAAATCTGAATGGAACTCTCACACAAAATCAAACGATACACTCCAAGGAGAAACAGGCAACATTCAGGAATTTCATCAAGACCAAACCTCAAATGCATCAGAGCTCAGTTCAGTTAGAAATGGCAAAACCCTTCACTTAGATAATTGCCAGGCAATTGCTCCTGCACATACTGTTTCCCATCTACTCAGCACATAGCAATTTAACCAGTATGTGCATATGCCGTGACTAATCATATTGGAAGAGAATATAAATTACTCTGTTAGTTTGAGTGGACGCAGGAAATTGAAATATTTAATTTTACTTCCTTGAGATTTCAGGAAAGATGTAGCTGAGGCTCACCCATCCAGAATATCTTTCACCATTATGCCTTTTTAATGAGTGTAACATACTCAGAAGGCTATTCCAAGTGTTAATTATTCTTTTTGTGAAAATGTACATTCTGGCAACAGTATTAAATCGTCCAGTCAACGTAACACATTTTTAATACTCCCAGTATATTTTGGAGGAGCGTAACTTGATCTATGCTTATACAATCATATGCTTCAACAAGATGTCCTCTCAGTTCCCAGTCTTTAAAGGGCAAGAGGTGCTGTTGCTCCAGTTTTTCTTCATCGCTAAATATTTGACTCTAAAGATGAGCCTCACAACACTGTTCAGAACGCAGAAGCAGGAGTCGGCGATTCAGCCCTTTGAACATGTTGTGCATGTTGATCATGGCTGACTTGTGACGTAATTCCGCACACCCGACTTTACCCCACACCCTTTATTTGACACTCTAGGCTCAGAAGAATCTATCAATCTCAGCTTTAAAATCAACAAACTGATGTAGGTTGTCATTTCCAAATTTCTACCACACTTTTGAGTGAAAAAGTGTTTCCCAATTTAATTGACTCCTGGAGGGTCTGGCTCTAATTTTTAAAAATCTTTTTTTATAAATGTTTTTTATTGGGTTTTTGAACAAAGTATATTTACCGTTATATACACAGAATAAAATATATACATATATAGAAGAGAAGAGAATACACACAAAAAATCTGGTAGGGTATTATGCACTAGCTCAACAACATGTACAATTGGCAACATTATTTTTAACACAGAAGTAGGCATCTGTTTGTGTGTGTGTGCTTGGGGGGGGGGGGTTACTGGGGAGGTGCATATACATTTGGATGCCAGAGAAACAATTACATTGGTTATGTTCAATACTGAGAGGTCAATACGCGAATGGATCTAGTGTTGGTGTTGTCACTTGCTTCTCCCGGATGGTTTTTGCTGCCGTTGTCGTTTCGCGTTCACCTCCACTTCGGTCGTACGTCCCGTCTTTTGCCCGTATTTTCCTTGCTCTCTGTTCCTGTATTTGCCAAGTTTGTTATCATTTCCCGTGCCCTCCTTCTGGCTCTCATTCCCTTGCCTGCCCCCACCCACCCCCCCACCTCTCTGGTTCCCCTCTATTGTTTCCTGTCTTCTCCCTCTTCTCCCCCCCCCCCTTCCACCCCCTCCCCCCTCCCCTTCTCCTGTGGTTCGCCTTTCTTTTTGGCTCTAAGTTTTTGATGACACCTCCTAGTCCTGAACTTCCCAATGATCACAATGGCTTCTCCCAACCTACCCTATCTGGTCCCTGGAATAGTTTGAAGCGTGGATCATGAGCTGAATTCTCTGGTCCCCCAGCCGCGTGTTTCTCAGTCGCGCACTGTTCACTGGCAGCGGGATTCTATCCTCCCACCAATGGGATTTCCATTGAAGCCTGCTGGTGAGGGTTCGCTGCCAACGGGAAAAGTGAATCCCGGTGATTGGAGAATTTTGGCCAATATCATCCTTAAACCTTCTAAATTTTAAGATTACAACCCTAGTTTGTGTAGTCTCTCTTCATAATCTAAGCCTTGGTGTCCAGGTATCATGCTGATAAATCTACAGCCCTCCTTTGCTAAGGGGTGGTGTGAGAACTGCTCACTGTGCTCCAGGAGTGCTATTACCAGGGATTTATATAGCTAGGGCATGACTCCATGATTTGAGTGTTTTCTGACTGTCTTCTCAGGGCAGAACAGATTTTCATAAGTAGAGAAAACATGCTCGAGGTAAATTAGTGAAGTGGTAAACTATCCACGACAGTAACCTCAAGAATGAGTCTGTAAAGTCTCAGCAAGCAAGCACTCGGAAGCGATGACTGTGGAAAAGTTTCGATTTATTCTCCATATACTTTATACCTCCGACTCCCCAAAGCGTCTCCAGCGCCCGGCCCACACTGTCCTAGCAGTCCTAAGAAAGGGGGGATAGCCCTGCCCCTCTCGCCTGGGTAAATCGTGCTCAGGTGAGGCCACAGCGACTCTGAGGGTGAGGATTCCTGGGCTTTGTAGCGGTATAACAGAGGCCCACCCCATTGAATAGAAAAAGCAGCTGAGGAAA